>NC_069499.1:1359475991-1360155991 GCF_027579735.1 Bombina bombina | reverse complement strand
CCCTGTATCACAGGCCGCAGCTGAGGTGTATCAGCTGGCACAATCAGGTATTGTACTTTTCTCTGGATACACTTGTTGAATACAACTTACTATGTACTTTATTGGCACAATGTGACAGCAACCTTTTTTTATAAGCTTGAAATGGAAATTTTTCCCTTGTTCACAAAGTTATAGGTGAAGTTCAGAATAATTCGGTTTTTTGCTCAGTATAAACGGCTATACAATTTCAGAACTGTGACCCCAGTGTGAAATCAGCTGCCATAGGGAATGTTGCCTTTAAAATGTACCTGGCTTTTTAGTATGGCAGCAGGCTAATGAGATAATACCAGGGCTATTGAGCCACCATTACAATCTGAGCCATGTGACGTAAAAATAAAAAATATATAATGCAGCTAAATCCATTCCAGTAATATGCTTTAGCATAGCAGAGGTACTGGGGAAAGTGAGTGGATTATTCAGTTTTCTCTGCAGAAAATGTTACCAGCCAAGTGGCATTATAAAGTAGCTGAGTGGGGTCAGTGTAATACTTTCTAATATTATAACATTTTCTGCTATCCACATGTATCTGTTTAAATGGATAGGAAAGTCAAAATTAAACTTGCTTGATTCAGTTAGAGCATGTCATTTTAAGACACCTTTAAATTCACTTCTATTTTCAAAAGTGCTTCGTTCTCTTAGTATCTTTTGTTGAAAAAGAATACACACATATCATACACCAGTGGGACCTGCTGCTAATTGGTGCCCGCAATGTGTCTCTTGTGATTGGCTAATTAGATGTTTTCAGCTAGCTGCCAGTAGTGCAGTGTTGTTCCTTCAGCAATGGATAATATGAGCATGAAGCAAATTTGATAAAAGAAGTAAATTGGAAACATTTGTAAAATTGTATATTCTATCTGAATCATAAAAGAAAATGTTTGGGTTTTCTATCCCTTTAATGATAAAATTAATACAAGCTCATTTTAGCTTAGTATTGGCTAAAATGTTAGCTGGATGGTTAGTAAAATCAGCCGTTTGTCCACCCATTAAAAGGTTTTGGGGAGAACACTGTTTTATATATATAACATGCTATAGTGAGTCCCAGATCTCTCCTTAGAGCAGCCTCTGGGTGTCCACAGCAATAGAAGACCAGTAGCATGAGTTCTACCATGCTTTTAAAAGGCTGTGTTTCTGGAACCTTTGCCATTAATTGCTGATATAACCATGCAAACATAAATGTATTAATTTATATTTTCCTTAAATGTAACTATCATTTTAACAGACTCATTAAAGGGACAGTCTTGTCAAAATTAAACTTTCATGATTCAGATAGTGCATGCAATTTTAAACAGCTTTCAAATAGACTTTTATCATTACATTTGCTTTGTTCCCTTGGTGGTATTTTTGAAAAGCTAAACCAAGGTAGGCTCAAACTGATTTCTAAGCTGCTGAAAATCGCCTTCTAACCTAAACATTTTGAAAGTTTTTCACAGTTAGACAGTACTAGTTCATGTGTGTCATATAGATAACATTGTGCTCGCTTCTGTGGAGTTATTTAGGAGTCTGCACTGATTGGCTAAACTGCATGTCTGTCAAAAGCACTGAGATAAGGGGACAGTCTGCAGGGCTTAGATACAAGGTAATCACAGAGGTAAAACATATATTAAAGGGACATGAAACCCAAAAAAATGTATTTCATGATTCAGATAGAGAATACTTTTTTAAACAACTTTCTAATTTACTTCTATTATCTAATCTGTTTCATTCTCTTATTGAAGGAGCAGCAATGCACTAATGGTTTCTAACTGAACACAATCACAATCAATATATATATGCAGCCACCAATCAACACCTAGAACCTAGGTTCTCTGCTGCTCCTGAGCTTGCCTAGATAAATCTTACAGCAAAAGATAACAAGAGAAGGAAGCAAATTAAACAATAGAAGTAAATTGGAAAGTTGTTTAAAATTGTATTCTCTATCTGATTCATGAAAGAAAATTTTGGGTTTCATGTCCCTTTAATGGATAGATAGGGATTATCTATCTTTTTAAACAATAACAGTTCTGGTTTAGACTTTTAAAGTAAATAATTAGCTTGGCAGTTTACATAACCCATACCTCAGAGTTACACAAGCAAGCTGGGTCCCCAAAAGCTGCTCTGTAAAAGCCCCTAGGTTAGGTGTAGAATATATTCTCAAAGAAAAAGACCTTGAGCAATTTTATACAGTTTCACCCACAGCTGCAGATAACACCCAGTATCAGGGGCAGAACTATAATTGGTGCAGCAGGTGCAGTGGCATCAGGGTCCAAGTGCTTGGGGGACCCATAGCAGCCAGTTTATACATAGGTATGTGCAGAATGTGTATAATCTTAATGCACGGGAGACTTCTATTAGTTCAGGTTCATCTATCTAATCTATATTTCTGTCTACCCATCTATGTATACTCAAAATCATTATACAGAGCAGCATGTATATAATTACTATTGCTTACCACTGAGTTACCTTTGGGGGGGGCTCAAAATTGTTTTTGCACCAGGACCCTCTGTTGAATATTTCCACTACTGCCCATTTTGTTATGGCATCATAATTATAAGATTGTTGAGTAGAGTATATAATTTTATAATTAAAAATATTTTCCAGTCCTATGCTTAAGAAGTGTGTTTACCTGACCCTAATTGCTTATATTGGTTAACAGTTAAAACGTTGTTCTTTTTTTACTGGGTAGGATCTGCCCTGGGAGAGAAGGTTGCTGCAGCGTTGCGAACCGTGGAGCAGGCTCTGGACCAGTACAGCCTAGACAAGATAAGTGTGGCATTTAATGGCGGTAAAGATTGTACTGCACTCTTGCACCTTTTCCATGCTGCTTTGCAGAGGTGAGTTTCTACTAATGCTTTAACTTCACTCAGTCATGGTTTTCACAAAAAAAGAATTTTCTCACAACTTATCCTTCATCTCCTTCCCTTAGGCGATACCCAGATTGCAAAGACAAGCTGCAGGCCCTTTATATCCGTATTGTATCTCCTTTTCAAGAAATGGAACAGTTCATGCAGGACACAACCAAACGGTGAGTGGGATTCTGCCAAAGACAGAAGCACTGCAGGGCACATGAGACAGTGCACGATGGTTGAGAGGGCTGTTATAGGGTATATGTAGAGGCAGTTGATGATCTTGGGGGGTTTCAGGGTACTGTGGGATGTTACGGATACCAGAGGTTGCTTTGTGAGATTACAAGGAGCTATGTGAAAAAAACAGTATGTTGTTTGATTTTATGTAAGTGCACGGAAAGGTTCCAAGGTGTTGTATAAGGTCATAGGATTCTGAGTGATGTTGCGGCCTGGGTGTGTAACTAAAACCTTTGAAGGCTGCATAAGAGTCTCAATTTAAAGATCTTTTTGTTTGATTAAACATCATTAAGGAATAATCTGTCTGACTAAACTTGCTACTTCATGCTAAAGAGACATTAAACACAAAATTTTCATTTTGTGATTTGGATATATTATACACATTTAAACAACTTTCCTATTTACTCCACTTATCTTATTTGCTCCATTCTCTTTGTATCCATTGTTGAAGGAGCAACAATGCACATCTGGCAACTATCTGAATGACAATGACAAGAGGTATATATATGCAGCCACCAATCAGCAGCTTCTGAGCCTTCCTAGGTATACGTTTCCACAAATTATATAAAACCCCCCCAGAAAAAAATGGTTTATAGAAATAATTTTGGAAGTTATTTATAACTGTATGCTCATCTATCTGAATCATGAAAGAACAGATTTGTGTTTCATGTCCCTTTAATACAGGTTGTGTGATAACGGAAGATGTGATATGAGGTTGGAAGATGTTCTGTAATATAAGACAGGGGTCTACAAATATGTTTACAATTTAGTAGCTAGTATGTATATTTGGGAGCTAGACAGTGGTATTTGTATATAAATATATGGAGAATAACCCAAAAATGTTAGGAGCCAGGGGTAAAATTCCAGGAGCCCGTTGCTACCAGACTTTGTTGAGCCCTGTCACAAGATGCTCCTTTTAGGTTGCAAGATATAGGGTGTGGTATCAGGGTACTCCATAAGTTCTCACATTACGTGGTTTTGTACAGTCTTGTATGAATTCACTGTATATTTGGTGTTTTCTGTGGTTCGGTGTATGTAACAGCAATGTTTAATATTCCAGTTTTGCAGGTTGCTGCCCTATACTGACTCTGGGTTCTCTCCTTGCAGTTACAGCCTCCATATTAATACTATTCAGGGGGACATTAAGCAGGCTCTAATGGATCTGAAGGCTGAGCAGCCTCAACTTGAGGCCATATTAATGGGAACACGCCGAAGTGATCCATACTCTCGCACCCTTACCCCAATGTGCCTAACAGACCCAGACTGGCCAAAGTACATGAGGGTCAACCCCCTACTGGTGAGTCTCTATTGTGCAAAAAAAACATTTTCTGGTTATTTTACATAACAATTCCCTCCAATATGTGTAATGTTCTGTTCCTGTTGTGTGTGATTTTCTCATTTTTACCATTTATAATGTGTAAGAGATATTATTATAGCATAGCATATTTTAATTTTTATACTTAGCATGTAAGCAAGGCCAATAGATCACTTCACGCAATAGTGTAATATAATTCTCTAGCACATTAGAGCATTTTGTGTTATTCCTTTATGCCCCTTTATGCTGATGTTTAAATGTAAGTTTAAACAATAAGTAATTGTATGTCTGTGTGCAGCCCATCCCTGCTCCCTGATTGAGCACTAATTCTTTCTAATGTGCCGATAGTCCACGAAATTCCTTCCTTGTGGGAATTCACTTCCTGGCCACCAAGAGGACTCAGAGGCACCCTACAACAAATCTTTAAATATGCCTCCCACTTCCCTTTCTCTCCCAGTAGTTCTTTGCCTCGTCAACTAGGAGCAGGCAGGAGGAGGTGTTTCAGTTTTTTTGAAGAATTAAAGGGATGTTAATCTCAGAATTTCTCAGAATTTCCCTTAATTGAAGAGAGGGCTTTAGGAGAGTACTGGCTGTGCAAAGTACATTTTCTTCTTGAAGTTGTGTCACAAGCCTGCCATGGTTGTCGCTGGGATAGTTCTGTGTACTCCCTTAATATATCCTCTGCTGTTACAGCACAGGATAGGGTAAGAACAGTGGAAGGGTCTCTATGCTTTCTCAGACCGCAAGCTCTTAATGGCTACACTTTTTGTGTATCATAGCCCATGTCTGCAGTACAGTCCCAAATGTTACTCTTGTTGGGTAATTAATAATCTGTACTTTAGCAAACATTACTGACATATTTGTGGACAATAGACTATAGGACAGGGTAGTCTTTTTATTCAAAAAGTTGGTTTGGGCTTTATTTTATTTCCCCTTGAACATTATTTTGTTTTGTGTGCATATATTTTTCCTATGTCATGTGTTAACTGTGGCGGTTGTTTGTCATTGCGACCGGTAAACTCGCTTTCATACCGCCAGCAGGTGCCACGTTTAAGACTCCATTCATTCTGCCTTTAGAAACTAATCTGAACTGGAGCTATAGTTTGTGGTGCAGGGAGCAGGGTGACTAAGCAAAATTAATCGGTCCGGTCGGTAGTGTGGGGTACGGTCTTTTTGCGCCTTTAGGGTTTTGCTGCGTCTTCTGCATGTTGTGGTATACAAACCACGATGTGCAGGAGGATTACTGTTCGCTGCGTCAAGCCTATACAGACTGGCATGTTAGATTGGCTAGATGAAATTAGTCCTAGGTACAAGGTGCTGTAATAAGGTAGGGCCTATGATGCATATTTTTCTCTTGCAAGGTGTATCCAGTCCACGGATTCATCCTTTACTTGTGGGATATTCTCATTCCCTACAGGAAGTGGCAAAGAGAGCACACAGCAGAGCTGTCCATATAGCTCCCCCTCTAGCTCCACCCCCCAGTCATTCTCTTTGCCGGCTCTAAGCACTAGGGTCTCTCTACGGGAGGGTAAAGTGAATGTGGTGTTAGAATTGTAGTTTTATATCTTCAATCAAAAGTTTGTTATTTTTAAATGAAATAATTTTTATTACCCACATTCCCAAACCCAAAACATCAGGGAAAATATATACATTAGATCCTGTAGGTACATCTAACAGTAGGAAATAATCAGTTCGTAGGAAATAGACATGTCCCGCTAGATTACTTCATAAAGCGAGGGAAGCCTCTAGTTGTAGAGGTTCCTCATAGTCTTTATGCATGATTTTCCAGATATCTGGCAGAGGTCAAATACCGATCAATAGCCATAAAATGAGCCATATCAGTCTCTATCGGTCCTTTCAACCTTCTTGTGGGGTGGGATTAGTTTTGTTTTAAAGTCTCCTGAGCTATATCATTGTCCAGTTGTCGATACAACATCTTCAAAAGGAGAATTGCAGGTATGGGGGGTAATATAATGAAAAAAAAAAACATTCAACTTTAACCAATCTCAGTAGCACTTTCTAAGAAATCTTGATTTTAACCAATCTGAGAATGGTCAGATATACATAACAAAAGTTAAAATAACACAAAAAGAATAACAAGTAACAATAATTGCACGAAATAAATGCAATGGTTGGTAAATCGGCATTGTACCTTATATCTCCAAGCTCATGGCTGAAAATCACGTGCCTCTCCAACCTTCCAACTAAGCTGTCTAGCCTTGTGTGTCCACTTCTGTCCTAACTTCATAACCTCTTATTAAGGCGCATCTATATTGCTTGCCCTCAGTTTCTCCTCTCTGCACTGCGGGTCAGTTTGTTATTATCCTCTAGTATCCAATAAAACCATATTTCTCCAACATTGGTGTGTCCGGTCCACGGCGTCATCCTTACTTGTGGGATATTCTCTTCCCCAACAGGAAATGGCAAAGTGTCCCAGCAAAGCTGGTCACATGATCCCTCCTAGGCTCCGCCCACCCCAGTCATTCTCTTTGCCGTTGCACAGACAACATCTCCACGGAGATGGTTAAGAGTTTTTTGGTGTTTAAATGTAGTTTTTATTCTTCTATCAAGTGTTTGTTATTTTAAAATAGTGCTGGTATGTACTATTTACTCTGAAACAGAAAAAGGATGAAGATTTCTGTTTGTAAGAGGAAGATGATTTTAGCAGAAGTTACTAAAATCGATTGCTGTTTCCACACAGGACTGTTGAGATGAAGTAACTTCAGTTGGGGGAAACAGTTAGCAGACTTTTCTGCTTAAGGTATGACTAGCCATATTTCTAACAAGACCATGTAATGCTGGAAGGCTGTCATTTCCCCTCATGGGGACCGGTAAGCCATTTTCTTAGTTAAACATAAAAGAATAAAGGGCTTCAAAAGGGCTTAAAAAACTGGTAGACATTTTTATGGGCTAAAACGATTGCTTTACTAGGCATATTATGCAGATTCTAACTATTAATGGTTATTATAATCTTGGGGATTGTTTAGAAAAACGGCAGGCACTGTGTTGGACACCTTTTTCAGATGGGGGCCTTTTCTAGTTATAGACAGAGCCTCATTTTCGCGCCACTAATGCGCAGTTGTTTTTGGAGAGCAAGGCATGCAGATGCATGTGTGAGGAGCTAAGAATCACTGAAAAAGCTTATAGAAGGCATCATTTGGTATCGTATTCCCCTCTGGGCTTGGTTGGGTCTCAGCAAAGCATATAGCTGGGACTGTATAGGGGTTCCGTTATTTTAAGGGTTAAAGCTCTGAAATTTGGTGTGCAATACTTTTAATGCTTTAAGACACTGTGGTGAAATTTTGGTGAATTTTGAACAATTCCTTCATACTTTTTCACATATTCAGTAATAAAGTGTTTTCAGTTTGAAATTTAAAGTGACAGTAACGGTTTTATTTTAAAACGTTTTTTGTGCTTTGTTGACAAGTTTAAGCCTGTTTAACATGTCTGTACCATCAAATAAGCTATGTTCTATATGTATGAAAGCCAATGTGTCTCCCCATTTAAATTTATGTGATAATTGTGCCATAGCGTCCAAACAAAGTAAGGACAGTAATGCCACAGATAATGATTTTGCCCAAGATGATTCCTCAAATGAGGGGAGTAAACATGATACTACATCATCCCCTTCTGTGTCTACACCAGTTTTGCCCACACAAGAGGCCCCTAGTACATCTAGTGCGCCAATACTTATTACCATGCAACAATTAACGGCTGTAATGGATAACTCTATAGCAAATATTTTATCCAAAATGCCTACTTATCAGAGAAAGTGCGATTGCTCTGTTTTAAACACTGAAGAGCAAGAGGACGCTGATGATAATTGTTCTGTCATACCCTCACACCAATCTGAAGGGGCCATGAGGGAGGTTTTGTCTGAGGGAGAAATTTCAGATTCAGGAAAGATTTCTCATCAAGCTGAATCTGATGTTGTGACTTTTAAATTTAAATTAGAACATCTCCGCGCACTGCTTAAGGAGGTATTATCTACTCTGGATGATTGTGACAATTTGGTCATTCCAGAGAAGTTATGTAAGATGGACAAGTTCCTAGAGGTTCCGGTGCCCCCCGACGCTTTTCCTATACCCAAGCGGGTGGCGGACATAGTAAATAAAGAGTGGGAAAGGCCCGGCATACCTTTTGTCCCCCCCCCCTATATTTAAGAAATTATTTCCTATAGTCGACCCCAGAAAGGACTTATGGCAGACAGTCCCCAAGGTCGAGGGGGCGGTTTCTACTCTAAACAAACGCACTACTATTCCTATCGAAGATAGTTGTGCTTTCAAAGATCCTATGGATAATAAATTAGAGGGTTTGCTTAAAAGGATTTTTGTTCAGCAAGGTTACCTTCTACAACCAATTTCATGCATTGTTCCTGTCACTACGGCAGCGTGTTTCTGGTTCGAGGAACTAGAAAAGTCGCTCAATAAAGAATCTTCGTATGAGGAGGTTATGGACAGAGTTCAAGCACTTAAATTGGCTAACTCTTTTATTTTAGATGCCGCTTTGCAATTAGCTAGATTAGCGGCGAAAAATTCAGGGTTTGCTATCGTGGCGCGCAGAGAGCTTTGGCTAAAGTCTTGGTCAGCGGATGTGTCTTCCAAGACAAAATTGCTTAACATTCCTTTCAAGGGTAAAACATTATTTGGACCTGATTTGAAAGAGATTATTTCAGACATCACTAGGGGAAAGGGCCACGCCCTCCCACAGGATAGGTCTTTTAAGGCTAAAAATAAGCCTAATTTTCGTCCCTTTCGCAGAAACGGACCAGCCTCTAATTCTACATCCTCTAAGCAAGAGGGTAATACTTCACAACCCAAACCAGCCTGGAGACCAATGCAAGGCTGGAACAAGGGTAAGCAGGCCAAGAAGCCTACCACTGCTACCAAAACAGCATGAAGGGATGGCCCCCGATCTGGGACCGGATCTGGTGGGGGGCAGACTTTCTCTCTTTGCTCAGGTTTGGGCAAGAGATGTTCAGGATCCTTGGGCGCTAGAAATAGTTTCTCAAGGTTATCTCCTGGAATTCAAGGAACTACCCCCAAGGGGAAGGTTCCACAGGTCTCAATTATCTTCAAACCAAATAAAAAGACAGGCATTCTTACATTGTGTAGAAGACCTGTTAAAGATGGGAGTGATTCATCCAGTTCCAATAAGAGAACAAGGGATGGGTTTTTATTCCAACCTGTTCATAGTTCCCAAAAAAGAGGGAACATTCAGACCAATTTTGGATCTCAAGATCCTAAACAAATTTCTCAAGGTTCCATCGTTCAAAATGGAAACTATTCGAACGATCCTACCTACTATCCAGGAAAATCAATTTATGACTACCGTGGATTTAAAGGATGCGTACCTACATATTCCTATCCACAAGGAACATCATCAGTTCCTAAGGTTCGCTTTTCTGGACAAGCATTACCAGTTTGTGGCACTTCCATTCGGATTAGCCACTGCTCCAAGGATTTTCACAAAGGTACTAGGGTCCCTTCTAGCGGTTCTAAGACCAAGGGGCATTGCAGTAGTACCTTACTTGGACGACATCCTGATTCAAGCGTCGTCTCTGTCAAAAGCAAAGGCTCATACGGACATCGTCCTAGCCTTTCTCAGATCTCACGGATGGAAGGTGAACAAAGAAAAAAGTTCTCTGTCCCCGTCAACAAGAGTTCCCTTCTTGGGAACAATAATAGATTCCTTAGAAATGAGGATTTTTCTGACAGAGGTCAGAAAATCAAAAATTCTAAGCTCTTGTCAAGTACTTCATTCTGTTCTTCGTCCTTCCATAGCGCAGTGCATGGAAGTAATAGGATTGATGGTTGCAGCAATGGACATAGTTCCTTTTGCACGAATTCATCTAAGACCATTACAACTGTGCATGCTCAGACAGTGGAATGGGGATTATACAGACTTGTCTCCGACGATTCAAGTAGATCAAAAGACCAGAGATTCACTCCGTTGGTGGCTGACCCTGGACAATCTGTCACAGGGAATGAGCTTCCGCAGACCAGAGTGGGTCATTGTCACGACCGACGCCAGCCTGGTGGGCTGGGGCGCGGTCTGGGAACCCCTAAAAGCTCAGGGTCTATGGTCTCGGGAAGAATCTCTTCTCCCGATAAACATTCTGGAACTGAGAGCGATATTCAATGCTCTCAAAGCTTGGCCTCAACTAGCAAAGGCCAAATTCATAAGGTTTCAATCAGACAACATGACGACTGTTGCATATATCAATCATCAGGGGGGAACAAGGAGTTCCCTGGCGATGGAAGAAGTGACCAAAATAATTCAATGGGCGGAGGATCACTCCTGCCACTTGTCTGCAATCCACATCCCAGGAGTGGAAAATTGGGAAGCGGATTTTCTGAGTCGTCAGACATTCCATCCGGGGGAGTGGGAACTCCATCCGGAAATCTTTGCCCAAATAACTCAATTATGGGGCATTCCAGACGAGATCTGATGGCGTCTCGTCAGAACTTCAAGGTTCCTTGCTACGGGTCCAGATCCAGGGATCCCAAGGCGACTCTAGTAGATGCACTAGTAGCACCTTGGACCTTCAACCTAGCTTATGTATTCCCACCGTTTCCTCTCATTCCCAGGCTGGTAGCCAGGATCAATCAGGAGAGGGCTTCGGTGATCTTGATAGCTCCTGCGTGGCCACGCAGGACTTGGTATGCAGACCTGGTGAATATGTCATCGGCTCCACCATGGAAGCTACCTTTGAGACAGGACCTTCTTGTTCAAGGTCCATTCGAACATCCGAATCTGGTTTCCCTCCAGCTGACGGCTTGGAGATTGAACGCTTGATTTTATCAAAGCGTGGGTTTTCAGATTCTGTAATAGATACTCTGATTCAGGCTAGAAAGCCTGTAACTAGAAAAATTTACCATAAAATATGGAAAAAATATATCTGTTGGTGTGAATCCAAAGGATTGCCATGGAACAAGATAAAGATTCCTAAGATTCTATCCTTTCTACAAGAAGGTTTGGAGAAAGGATTATCTGCAAGTTCTCTTAAGGGACAGATTTCTGCTTTATCTGTCTTACTACACAAACGACTGGCAGCTATGCCAGATGTTCAAGCTTTTGTTCAGGCTCTGGTTAGGATCAAGCCTGTTTACAGACCTTTGACTCCTCCCTGGAGTTTAAATCTAGTTCTTTCAGTTCTTCAAGGGGTTCCGTTTGAACCCTTACATTCCGTAGATATTAAGTTACTATCTTGGAAAGTTTTGTTTTTGGTTGCAATCTCTTCTGCTAGAAGAGTTTCAGAGTTATCTGCTCTGCAGTGTTCTCCTCCTTATCTGGTGTTCCATGCAGATAAGGTGGTTTTGCGTACTAAGCCTGGTTTTCTTCCTAAAGTTGTTTCTAACAAAAATATTAACCAGGAGATAGTTGTACCTTCTTTGTGTCCGAATCCAGTTTCAAAGAAGGAGCGTTTATTACACAATTTGGACGTTGTCCGTGCTCTAAAATTCTATTTAGAGGCTACTAAAGATTTCAGACAAACATCATCCTTGTTTGTTGTTTATTCTGGTAAAAGGAGAGGTCAAAAAGGGACTTCTACCTCTCTTTCCTTTTGGCTTAAAAGCATTATCCGTTTGGCTTATGAGACTGCCGGACGGCAGCCTCCTGAACGAATCATAGCTCACTCCACTAGGGCTGTGGCTTCCACATGGGCCTTCAAGAACGAGGCTTCTGTTGACCAGATATGTAAGGCAGCGACTTGGTCTTCACTGCACACTTTTGCCAAATTTTACAAATTTGATACTTTTTCTTCTTCGGAGGCTATTTTTGGGAGAAAGGTTTTGCAAGCTGTGGTGCCTTCCGTTTAGGTGACCTGATTTGCTCCCTCCCTTCATCCGTGTCCTAAAGCTTTGGTATTGGTTCCTACAAGTAAGGATGACGCCGTGGACCGGACACACCAATGTTGGAGAAAACAGAATTTATGCTTACCTGATAAATTACTTTCTCCAACGGTGTGTCCGGTCCACGGCCCGCCCTGGTTTTTTTAATCAGGTCTGATGAATTATTTTCTCTAACTACAGTCACCACGGTATCATATGATTTCTCCTATATATATTTCCTCCTGTCTGTCGGTCGAATGACTGGGGTGGGCGGAGCCTAGGAGGGATCATGTGACCAGCTTTGCTGGGACTCTTTGCCATTTCCTGTTGGGGAAGAGAATATCCCACAAGTAAGGATGACGCCGTGGACCGGACACACCGTTGGTGAAAGTAATTTATCAGGTAAGCATAAATTCTGTTTTTTTGAAATGTGGATTCTGTGTCCTGAATGAATGCTGCTGACTCATATATTTTATAAACCAATTGGATTTTAGTCAAAACTTCTGACCAGGAAGGAATTTCTGTTTTCCAGTACTTAGCTATAACTGTTCTCGTGGTGGTGCATAGAATTCTAATAAAGGTGTTAATGTCTTTGTGTAGTTTGGGAATACCTTCGTGGAGTAGTGCTTGAGCAGGGGTAAGATGAAATTGTTCTCCCAGGACCTTCCCTAGCAGTAAAGATAATTCTCGCCATATCCTTTTAACTTTGGGGCATTCCCACCACATATGTATATAGGATCCTATAGTTTTACAGCCCCTATAACAAAAGTTAGAACTCTCCTTCCCCATATGGGCTGTCTTTACTGGGGTCAGATACCATCTAAAGGAAGTCTTTATAACATTTTCCCTCAAGTCAGCGCTAATAAGGCCTTTACTGGCTTGGTGTAATATCTCATCCCATTTATTCAACTCATATTCTTTGTCTATGTCTGTTTCCCATTTTAGCTTATTGTATTCTTAGAGCGTGTTCTCATTTCTTGTATGAAGGTATATAATCTAGAGATTGCTTTTTTAGGTCTAGTCATTGCCGTACATAGTTGCTCAAGAACAGTTTGTCGGTTCTGTGTCGGGTGTTTCGTTGTGTGTGTACGTATAGCTGAGGTTATCTGGAGATATAGGAACCAGTGCAGAGGGATAGGGTCTAGTTTCTGCCGTAACTGGGTGAAGGTCAGCAGCGCGCCCTGTGAGTAAAGGTCCGCCACCCTGTACAACCCTTTGTTTTCCCATTTTTGGATCTGTTTTTTAAACTCTTCACTAATGATATACTTTAGAGATATTATTTTTGAATGTGAGAAAATAATTTTCTCTGATTGTTTCGATGATGGCCATTGCTGTTTGGTGATTAGTGTGGTTTTGTTCCTATAGCTATCCTGTCCAATGAATAGGTCCTTGCACCAGAGAATGCCATCCGGTGTCTCCTGACCTGTCATCTCCGCCTCTAGGGCAGGCCAGAGAATATCTACTTGTTGTCTGCCAATTATTGAGTCTTGTGCCAGTCTAGCAGCTTTGTAGTAGTCCAGTAAATTGGGGGCGCCCACCCCTCCCAACTGTCTGTGTTTATTTACAATTTGATGTGGAATTCTCGGGTGTCTATTGTCTCGCAAGAACCTATTTATATCTTTCTGCAGATTATCTATGTCTGTGACATTAATTTTAATTGGAAGCACTCTAAACAGGTAAAGTATCCTTGGTAGGATCGTCATTTTAATAGCAGAGAGCCTCCCATACCAAGAAAAACCCATCTTTCTCCATTTCCCTAGGTCAGATCTAATTGTTTTGAGCAGGGGGGTGTAGTTTGTTTCGTATAATTTTGAGGAATGTGATCTCAATTTTATTCCTAGATATTTTAGTCCTTCTGGGACCCACCGAAAGTCAAAATTCGCCTCTATCAATTTAATAGTGTGTTTTGGGATAGAACTGGGAAGTGCCTCAAATTTATCTGCGTTGATTTTATAACCTGAAATCTGAGAGAATAAATGAATCGCTTGGTATACATAGGGCAAAGTATGGAGTGGTTTCGAGATAGTAAGTAGCACGTCCTCTGCGAACAAGGTGATCTTGGGGTGTATGCCCCCAACCTCCAGACCCACTATGTCAGCAGAGTTACGTATGTAAGCAGCTAGTGGCTCTATGCAGATTGCAAAGATCAGGGGGGAAAGTGGGCAGCCTTGTCTCGTACCGTTCAGAATAGATATGTTACTCGATTGGTGTCCTATTGCTCTGACATAAGCTGTTGGTGTCGAGTACAGGCCTATAATGGCCTTCAAAAAATTGCCTTCAAAACCTAATTCCGAAAGCAGGGTTAGCATATACTTCCAATCCACCCTATCAAATGCCTTCTCCGCATCCAGTGATAGGATCAGAGAAGGCACTTTTCGGTCGTGTAGGAAATCTATCACCGATATCATCTTTCTAATGTTGTCTGGGGCTTCCCTATCCTTAATAAATCCGACCTGGTCTGGATGAATGATGTGGGGTAAGATGTGTTTCAGTCTATTGGCCAAGATTTTTGTGACTATTTTGATGTCCTGATTGATCAGGGATATGGGCCTGTAACTGCTGCAAAAACTAGGATTTTCCCCCTGTTTTGGTATAACCACAATCTTAGCTCTAAGAAGGTCAGTAGGTATCTTGCCCCCTTCCATTATATGATTTGCAAACACCACTAAGTGTGGAACCAGAGCCTCGCGAAACGCCTTGTAGTATTCCCCTGGAAAACCATCAGGTCCCGGGGCTTTACCAGGCTTGAGGTCTTTTATAGCTGAGATCACCTCAGCTCTTGTAATCTTGGCATTTAGGGTAGCCCTAGCTTCATCATCTATCGGTGTCAATTTAGCTTTTTGCAAGAAGGAGTCAAAAATTGCCTTTGTCGTGAGATTATGGACCACTTTTGTGCCATCATATAACTGACTGTAAAATTGGGAGAATGTGTCAACAATTTCCTGAGGATGTGTGGTTGTGTGACCAGTTGGTGTTTGGATGTGTGGTATTGAGAGAGAATGGCATTCATCCCTGATTTTCTTCGCCAGGTATTTGTCAGGCTTATTGGCAAAGACAAAGTAATTTGCTTTCAATCTGTGCGCAGCTTTTACAGATTGTTCATTTAATATGGATTGTAACGTTTGTCTCTTGCCAATCAGCTCATTCAGTGTAGCTTTAGAACCATTCAATTTGTGTAGCTTTTCAAGAGAGGTAATTTCAATATTTAAATGTGAAATGAGAGCCTCTCTCTTCTTTTTATATAGTGTTTTTTCTTTTATTAGTATACCTCTTACTACTGCCTTATGTGCTGCCCAGGGTGTAATAGGGTCATCCGTAGAATTTACATTGATCTGCCAGTACTCTTTTAAATTATTTAGGATTCTATCTTTAATAAGTGGGTCTTTGGTACAGAATGAGTCATACGTCCATGTCTTTGTCTGTTTTGGGTCTGAAAGATCACCTAAGGTGAGCATTGTCAAGGAGTGGTCGGACCACACACATGGGTGAATGTCTATAGAGCGTACTACTGGTTGCAAAATCTGACTGGTAAACACATAATCTATTTTAGAGTAGCTGTCATGGGCCGATGAATAATAGGTGGTGCTCCCCTCCCCTCCATTTAGGTGCTTCCAGGTATCTTGTAGTGTGTGTTGACCTAATACCTCCTGTATGTTTCTAGCCATTACTCTTTGCCTTTGTTTTTTCCTAGACTGCTGAGAGAGTGTTTGTTTAGTCAACGCCTGGAGGTCGATGTTAAAATCCCCTGCTAATATTATTCTTAGTCTAGACCAACCTGTTAACAAATTAGATAGGGTGTTAAAAAACTTATCTTGTTGCTCATTGGGGGCATATATATTACATAGGAGAATCTCAACATTCCCTATCTGTCCAAATACCAATAGGTATCTGCCCTCTTTATCTGATATGGTCTCCTTGTGGACAAATGGCACTGTGGAATGTATTAAGATAGAGACCCCTCTCTTTTTTGAGTCTAACACTGAATGAAACTGCATTGGGTAATCTCTAGCCCAATATTTGGGGATAGTATTTTTAAAAAAATGAGTTTCCTGAAGGCAGATAATATTAGCCTTTAGCCTTCTGTAATTTGACATAGCTGTCCTTCTCTTAATATCTGTGTTTAATCCTCTCGTATTGTGCAAGATCAAGACTATCTTAGGTAAGGACATTCCACTGGGTAAAATAAATCTGCATACTATATCTACTTGGAAACAGCAGCCAACTCCTGATCTCTACCGGACTAAGTGTATTACTCTCTTTTCTCTGGGTTAGTGAATCTAGCTGCCTTTCCAGGGCCCAACCGTCCTGTAGTAGGTCTTCCCTTAGTGAACTTATACTAGTCCTACATTTTTTCGTGCATTGAGGTGGTAAAAACATATAACAAAACAATAACAATAACAGTTGATAATGATTGAACTTTTGAATACACATATATCAAAAATTAACACATGGTAATTGCGCTGTGCAGCCTCAACAGGAGGTGTCTGCCTAACACAGTCTCATGTGAGTGAAGAACTTAAGTTAGACCCTGAGGTCTGGTACCTGTGTGACCTCACGGTCATCGTTAGTGTCCTCTGGGTGTAGATACTCCCGATATTGGTTCTGTAGGTAATATAGCTCAGGTTTTGGGTTTCTTTTTGGTCACTGTCCTCCATTTTTCTCTTTGGGACTTCCCTCTGGATGAAGGTGGTGCAGAGGAGGGGTGCATTTTCTCTTGTTAAGTGTGTTCAGTCCACGGGTCATCCATTACTTATGGGATATATTCTCCTTCCCAACAGGAAGTTGCAAGAGGATCACCCAAGCAGAGCTGCTATATAGCTCCATCCCTCACATGTCATATCCAGTCATTCTCTTGCAAGTCTCAACAAAGGAGGTTGTGAGAGGAGATAGGAGTAACATTCTTCATTCAAAAGTTTATTATTTTAAAATAGCACCGGAGTGTGCTGTTTGTTCTCTCAGGCAGTATTTAGAAGAAGAATCTGCCTGCGTTTTTTCTATGATCTTAGCAGACGTAACTAAGATCCACTGGCTGTTCTCGCACATTCTGAGGAGTGGGGTAACTTCAGAGAAGGGAATAGCATGCGGGGTCCCCCGCAAATGAGGTATGTGCAGTAAAATATTTTCTAGGAATGGAATTGACTATGAAAACACTGCTGTTACCCATATGACGTAAGTACAGCCTTTAATGCAGTAGTAGCGACTGGTATCAGGCTGATAAATGTATGCACGGTTGAGTTATTTTCTAGGGACTAGAATTTAACTTTAAATACTGTTAGTACTGAAATAAATGTATGAGCCTTAACTGCAGTAGAAGCGACTGGTAGCAGGCTTAGTGATAACTTTGCATAACACTGGAAAGTTGTTTTTTAAAACGTTTACTGGCATGTTATTCGTTTTGTGAGGTACTTTGGTGATAAATCTTTTTGGGCATGATTTTTTTTCCACATGGCTAACGTATATTTCTGCATAGACACCGTTATATCAGGTCTCCCACTGTTGTGATATGAGTGGGAGGGACCTTTTTTTTTTTTTAGCGCCTTGTTGCGCAGTTAAAATTCTAGCACAGTCTTCCTGCTTCTTCCTCTTTGATCCAGGACATCTCCAGAGAGCTCAGGGGTCTTCAAAATTCATTTTTGAGTGAGGTAATCAGTCACAGCAGACCTGTGACAGTGTGTTTGACTGTGAGAAAAGCGTTAAATCTTAAATTGATTATCCGTTTTGGGTATTGAGGGGTTAATCATCCTTTTGCTAATGGGTGCAATCCTCTGCTAATTTCATACATTTACTGTTTAAAATTGGTTGCTATAACCGTATTAGTTCATTGTTATTTCAACTGTGACAGTTTTTTTGTGTTTTTAAAAGCGCTGTAGCATTTTTTATATTGCTTGTAAACTTATTGAAAGAAATTTCCAAGCTTGATAGCTTCATTGCTAGTCTGTTTAAACATGTCTGACACAGATGAATCTGCTTGCTCATTATGTTTAAAGGCCAATGTGGAGCCCAATAGAAATATGTGTACCAATTGTATTGATTTTACTTTAAATAAAAGTCTGTCTTTACCGGTAAAGAAATTATCACCAGACAACGAGGGGGAAGTTATGCCGCCTAACTCTCCTCACGTGTCAGTACCTTCGCCTCCCGCTCAGGAGGTGCGTGAGATTGTGGCGCCAAGCACATCAAGGCACTTACAAATCACTTTACAATATATGGCTAATGTTATGAAATAAGTATTATCTAATTTGCCTGAGTTAAGAGGCAAGCGCGATAGCTCTGGGTTAAGGACAGAGCGCGCTGATGATATGAGGGCCATGTCTGACACTGCGTCACAATTTGCAGAACATGAGGACGGAGAGCTTCATTCTGTGGGTGACGGATCTGATCCAGGGAGACCGGATTCAGAAATATCAAATTTTAAATTTAAGCTTGAGAACCTCCGTGTATTACTAGGGGAGGTATTAGCGGCTCTGAATGATTGCGACACGGTTGCAATCCCAGAGAAATTATGTAGGCTGGATAAATACTATGCGGTACCGGTGTGTACTGACGTTTTTCCTATACCTAAAAGGCTTACAGAGATTATTAACAAGGAGTGGGATAAACCCGGTGTGCCTTTTTCCCCTCCTCCGATATTTAGAAAAATGTTCCCAATAGACGCCACCACACGAAACTTATGGCAGACGGTCCCTAAGGTGGAGGGAGCAGTTTCTACTTTAGCCAAGCGTACCACTATTCCGGTGGAGGATAGTTGTGCTTTCTCAGATCCAAATGGATAAAAAATTAGAAGGTTACCTTAAGAAAATGTTTGTTCAACAAGGTTTTATATTACAGCCCCTTGCATGCATTGCGCCCGTCACTGCTGCAGCGGCTTTCTGGTTTGAGTCTCTGGAAGAGGCTATTCACACAGCACCATTGGATGAGACTTTGAACAAGCTTAAAGCCCTTAAGCTAGCTAATGCATTTGTTTCGGATGCCGTTGTGCATTTAACCAAACTAACGGCTAAGAACACCGGATTCGCCATTCAGGCGCTCAGAGCGCTATGGCTTAAATCCTGGTCAGCAGATGTAACTTCTAAATCTAAATTGCTTAATATTCCTTTCAAAGGGCAAACCTTATTCGGGCCCGGCTTGAAGGAGATTATTGCTGACATTACTGGAGGTAAGGGTCACACCCTTCCTCAGGACAGGGCCAAATCAAAGGCCAAACAGTCTAGTTTTCGTGCCTTTCGTAATTTCAAGGCAGGAGCAGCATCAACTTCCTCCGCTCCAAAACAGGAGGGGACTGCTGCTCGTTACAGACAGGGTTGGAAAAGCAACCAGTCCTGGAACAAGGGCAAGCAGGCCAGAAAGCCTACTTCTGCCCCTAAGACAGCATGAAGAGAGGGCCCCCTATCCGGAAACGGATCTAGTGGGGGGCAGACTTTCTCTCTTCGCCCAGGCTTGGGTAAGAGATATCCAGGATCCCTGGGCGTTGGAGATTATATCTCAGGGATACCTTCTGGACTTCAAAGCTTCTCCTCCACAAGGGAGATTTCATCTTTCAAGGTTATCAGCAAACCAAATAAAGAAAACAGAATTTATGCTTACCTGATAAATTACTTTCTCCAACGGTGTGTCCGGTCCACGGCGTCATCCTTACTTGTGGGATATTCTCTTCCCCAACAGGAAATGGCAAAGAGCCCAGCAAAGCTGGTCACATGATCCCTCCTAGGCTCCGCCTACCCCAGTCATTCGACCGACGGACAGGAGGAAATATGCATAGGAGAAACCATATGATACCGTGGTGACTGTAGTTAGAGAAAATAATTCATCAGACCTGATTAAAAAAACCAGGGCGGGCCGTGGACCGGACACACCGTTGGAGAAAGTAATTTATCAGGTAAGCATAAATTCTGTTTTCTCCAACATAGGTGTGTCCGGTCCACGGCGTCATCCTTACTTGTGGGAACCAATACCAAAGCTTTAGGACACGGATGAAGGGAGGGAGCAAATCAGGTCACCTAAACGGAAATCACCACAGCTTGCAAAACCTTTCTCCCAAAAATAGCCTCCGAAGAAGCAAAAGTATCAAATTTGTAAAATTTGGCAAAAGTGTGCAGAGAAGACCAAGTCGCTGCCTTACATATCTGGTCAACAGAAGCCTCGTTCTTGAAGGCCCATGTGGAAGCCACAGCCCTAGTGGAGTGAGCTTTGATTCTTTCAGGAGGCTGCCGTCCGGCAGTCTCATAAGCCAATCGTATAATGCTTTTAAGCCAAAAGGAAAGAGAGGTAGAAGTCGCTTTTTGACCTCTCCTTTTACCAGAATAAACAACAAACAAGGAAGATGTTTGTCTGAAATCTTTAGTAGTCTCTAAATAGAATTTTAGAGCACGGACTACGTCCAAATTGTGTAACAAACGTTCCTTCTTTGAAACTGGATTCGGACACAAAGAAGGTACAACTATCTCCTGGTTAATATTTTTGTTGGAAACAACTTTCGGAAGAAAACCAGGCTTAGTACGCAAAACCACCTTATCTGCATGGAACACCAGATAGGGCGGAGAACACTGCAGAGCAGATAACTCTGAAACTCTTCTAGCAGAAGAAATTGCAACCAAAAACAAAACTTTCCAAGATAATAACTTAATATCTACGGAATGTAAGGGTTCAAACGGAACCCCTTGAAGAACTGAAAGAACTAGATTTAGACTCCAGGGAGGAGTCAAAGGTCTGTAAACAGGCTTGATTCTAACCAGAGCCTGAACAAATGCTTGAACATCTGGCACAGCTGCCAGCCGTTTGTGAAGTAAAACAGATAAAGCAGAGATCTGTCCCTTCAGAGAACTTGCAGATAATCCTTTCTCCAAACCTTCTTGTAGAAAGGATAGAATCTTAGGAATTTTTATCTTGTTCCATGGGAATCCTTTAGATTCACACCAACAGATATATTTTTTCCATATTTTATGGTAAATTTTTCTAGTTACAGGCTTTCTAGCCTGAATCATAGTATCTATTACAGAATCTGAAAACCCACGCTTTGATAAAATCAAGCGTTCAATCTCCAAGCCGTCAGTTGGAGGGAGACCAGATTCGGATGTTCGAATGGACCTTGAACAAGAAGGTCCTGTCTCAAAGGTAGCTTCCATGGTGGAGCCGATGACATATTCACCAGGTCTGCATACCAAGTCCTGCGTGGCCACGCAGGAGCTATCAAGATCACCGAAGCCCTCTCCTGATTGATCCTGGCTACCAGCCTGGGAATGAGAGGAAACGGTGGGAATACATAAGCTAGGTTGAAGGTCCAAGGTGCTACTAGTGCATCTACTAGAGTCGCCTTGGGATCCCTGGATCTGGACCCGTAGCAAGGAACCTTGAAGTTCTGACGAGACGCCATCAGATCCATGTCTGGAATGCCCCATAATTGAGTTATTTGGGCAAAGATTTCCGGATGGAGTTCCCACTCCCCCGGATGTAATGTCTGACGACTCAGAAAATCCGCTTCCCAATTTTCCACTCCTGGGATGTGGATTGCAGACAAGTGGCAGGAGTGATCCTCCGCCCATTGAATTATCTTGGTCACTTCCTCCATCGCCAGGGAACTCCTTGTTCCCCCCTGATGGTTGATATATGCAACAGTCGTCATGTTGTCTGATTGAAACCTTATGAATTTGGCCTTTGCTAGTTGAGGCCAAGCTTTGAGAGCATTGAATATCGCTCTCAGTTCCAGAATGTTTATCGGGAGAAGAGATTCTTCCCGAGACCATAGACCCTGAGCTTTCAGGGGTTCCCAGACCGCGCCCCAGCCCACCAGACTGGCGTCGGTCGTGACAATGACCCACTCTGGTCTGCGGAAGCTCATTCCCTGTGACAGGTTGTCCAGGATCAGCCACCAACGGAGTGAATCTCTGGTCTTTTGATCTACTTGAATCGTCGGAGACAAGTCTGTATAATCCCCATTCCACTGTCTGAGCATGCACAGTTGTAATGGTCTTAGATGAATTCGTGCAAAAGGAACTATGTCCATTGCTGCAACCATCAATCCTATTACTTCCATGCACTGCGCTATGGAAGGACGAAGAAGAGAATGAAGTACTTGACAAGAGCTTAGAATTTTTGATTTTCTGACCTCTGTCAGAAAAATCCTCATTTCTAAGGAATCTAATATTGTTCCCAAGAAGGGAACTCTTGTTGACGGGGACAGAGAACTTTTTTCTTTGTTCACTTTCCATCCGTGAGATCTGAGAAAGGCTAGGACGATGTCCGTATGAGCCTTTGCTTTTGATAGAGACGACGCTTGAATCAGGATGTCGTCCAAGTAAGGTACTACTGCAATGCCCCTTGGTCTTAGAACCGCTAGAAGGGACCCTAGTACCTTTGTGAAAATTCTCGGAGCAGTGGCTAATCCGAATGGAAGTGCCACAAACTGGTAATGCTTGTCCAGAAAAGCGAACCTTAGGAACTGATGATGTTCCTTGTGGATAGGAATATGTAGGTACGCATCCTTTAAATCCACCGTGGTCATAAATTGACCTTCCTGGATGGTGGGAAGGATCGTTCGAATGGTTTCCATTTTGAACGATGGAACCCTGAGAAATTTGTTTAGGATCTTGAGATCTAAAATTGGTCTGAATGTTCCCTCTTTTTTGGGAACTATGAACAGGTTGGAGTAAAACCCCATCCCTTGTTCTCTTATTGGAACTGGATGAATTACTCCCATCTTTAACAGGTCTTCTACACAATGTAAGAATGCCTGTCTTTTTATTTGGTTTGAAGATAATTGAGACCTGTGGAACCTTCCCCTTGGGGGTAGTTCCTTGAATTCCAGGAGATAACCTTGAGAAACTATTTCTAGTGCCCAAGGATCCTGAACATCTCTTGCCCAAGCCTGAGCAAAGAGAGAAAGTCTGCCCCCCACCAGATCCGGTCCCGGATCGGGGGCCATCCCTTCATGCTGTTTTGGTAGCAGTGGCAGACTTCTTGGCCTGCTTACCCTTGTTCCAGCTTTGCATCGGTCTCCAGGCTGGTTTGGGTTGTGAAGTATTACCCTCTTGCTTAGAGGATGTAGAATTAGAGGCTGGTCCGTTTCTGCGAAAGGGACGAAAATTAGGCTTATTTTTAGCCTTAAAAGACCTATCCTGAGGGAGGGCGTGGCCCTTTCCCCCGGTGATGTCTGAAATAATCTCTTTCAAATCAGGACCAAACAGTGTTTTACCCTTGAAAGGGATGTTAAGCAATTTTGTCTTGGAAGACACATCCGCTGACCAAGACTTTAGCCAAAGCGCTCTGCGCGCCACGATAGCAAACCCTGAATTTTTCGCCTCTAATCTAGCTAATTGCAAAGCGGCATCTAAAACAAAAGAGTTAGCCAATTTAAGTGCTTGAACTCTGTCCATAACCTCCTCATACGAAGATTCTTTATTGAGCGACTTTTCTAGTTCTTCGAACCAGAAACACGCTGCCGTAGTGACAGGAACAATGCATGAAATTGGTTGTAGAAGGTAACCTTGCTGAACAAACATCTTTTTAAGCAAACCCTCTAATTTTTTATCCATAGGATCTTTGAAAACACAACTATCTTCTATAGGAATAGTAGTGCGTTTGTTTAGAGTAGAAACCGCCCCCTCGACCTTGGGGACTGTCTGCCATAAGTCCTTTCTGGGGTCGACTATAGGAAATAATTTCTTAAATATAGGGGGAGGAACAAAAGGTATGCCGGGCCTTTCCCACTCCTTATTTACTATGTCCGCCACCCGCTTGGGTATAGGAAAGGCGTCGGGGGGCACCGGAACCTCTAGGAACTTGTCCATCTTACATAATTTCTCTGGAATGACCAAATTGTCACAATCATCCAGAGTAGATAATACCTCCTTAAGCAGTGCGCGGAGATGTTCTAATTTAAATTTAAATGTTACAACATCAGGTTCAGCTTGTTGAGAAATTTTTCCTGAATCTGAAATTTCTCCCTCAGACAAAACCTCCCTCCTGGCCCCTTCAGATTGGTGTGAGGGTATGTCAGAACAGTTATCATCAGCGTCCTCTTGCTCTTCAGTGTTTAAAACAGAGCAATCGCGCTTTCTCTGATAAGCAGGCATTTTGGATAAAATGTTTGCAATAGAATTATCCATTACAGCCGTTAATTGTTGCATGGTAATAAGTATTGGCGCACTAGATGTACTAGGGGCCTCTTGTGTGGGCAAAACTGGTGTAGACACAGAAGGGGATGATGCAGTATCATGCTTACTCCCCTCATTTGAGGAATCATCTTGGGCAATATCATTATCTGTGGCATCATTGTCCCTACTTTGTTTGGACACTATGGCACAATTATCACATAAATTTAAATGGGGAGAAACCTTAGTTTTCATACATATAGAACATAGCTTATCTGATGGTACAGACATGTTAAACAGGCTTAAACTTGTCAACAAAGCACAAAAAACGTTTTAAAATAAAACCGTTACTGTCATTTTAAATTTTAAACTGAACACACTTTATTACTGAATATGTGAAAAAGTATGAAGGAATTGTTCAAAATTCACCAAAATTTCACCACAGTGTCTTAAAGCCTTAAAAGTATTGCACACCAAATTTGAAAGCTTTAACCCTTAAAATAACGGAACCGGAGCCGTTTTTACATTTAACCCCTATACAGTCCCAGCTATCTGCTTTGCTGAGACCCAACCAAGCCCAGAGGGGAATACGATACCAAATGACGCCTTCTATAAGCTTTTTCAGTGGTTTTTAGCTCCTCACACATGCATCTGCATGCCTTGCTCTCCAAAAACAACTGCGCATTAGTGGCGCGAAAATGAGGCTCTGCCTATGACTAGAAAAGGCCCCCATCTGAAAAAGGTGTCCAATACAGTGCCTGCCTTTTTTTTAAACAATCCCCAAGATTATAATAACTATTAAGAGTTATAATCTGCAAAATATGCTTAGCAAAGTAATCGTTTTAGCCCAGAAAAATGTCTACCAGTTTTTTAAGCCCTTATGAAGCCCTTTTTTCTTTTACTTAATCTAAGAAAATGGCTTACCGGTCCCCATAGGGGAAATGACAGCCTTCCAGCATTACATAGTCTTGTTAGAAATGTGGCCAGTCATACCTCAAGCAGAAAAGTCTGCCAACTGTTTCCCCCAACTGAAGTTACTTCATCTCAACAGTCCTGTGTGGAAACAGCAATCGATTTTAGTAACGTTTGCTAAAATCATCTTCCTCTTACAAACAGAAATCTTCATCTCTTTTCTGTTTCAGAGTAAATAGTACATACCAGCACTATTTTAAAATAACAAACACTTGATTGAAGGATAAAAACTACATTTAAACACCAAAAAACTCTTAACCATCTCCGTGGAGATGTTGCCTGTGCAACGGCAAAGAGAATGACTGGGGTAGGCGGAGCCTAGGAGGGATCATGTGACCAGCTTTGCTGGGCTCTTTGCCATTTCCTGTTGGGGAAGAGAATATCCCACAAGTAAGGATGACGCCGTGGACCGGACACACCTATGTTGGAGAAAGAGGCTTTTCTTCACTGTGTACAAGACCTCCTAGTAATGGGGGTGATCCACCCAGTTCCACGGACGGAACAAGGGCAAGGATTTTACTCAAATCTGTTTGTGGTTCCCAAGAAAGAGGGAACCTTTAGACCAATCTTGGACCTAAAAATCTTAAACAAATTCCTAAGAGTTCCATCATTCAAAATGGAGACTATTCGAACCATCCTACCCATGATCCAAGAGGGTCAGTATATGACCACAGTGGACTTAAAGGATGCCTACCTTCACATACCGATTCACAAAGATCATTATCGGTACCTAAGGTTTGCCTTTCTAGACAGGCATTACCAGTTTGTAGCTCTTCCCTTCGGGTTAGCTACGGCCCCGAGAATTTTTACAAAGGTTCTGGGCTCGCTTCTGGCGGTACTAAGACCGCGAGGCATAGCGGTGGCTCCGTACTTAGACGACATTCTGATACAAGCGTCAAGTTTTCAAAATGCAAAGTCTCATACAGAGATAGTTCTAGCATTTCTGAGGTTGCATGGGTGGAAAGTGAACATGGAAAAGAGTTCTCTGTTACCACTCACAAGGGTTCCCTTTCTAGGGACTCTTATAGATTCTGTAGAGATGAAGATTTACCTGACGGAGTCCAGGTTATCAAAAATCCTAAATGCTTGCCGTGTCCTTCATTCCATTCCAAGCCCATCAGTAGCTCAGTGCATGGAAGTAATCGGCTTAATGGTCGCGGCAATGGACATAGTGCCATTTGCGCGCCTGCATCTCAGACCGCTGCAATTATGCATGCTGAGTCAGTGGAATGGGGATTACTCAGATCTGTCCCCTTTACTAAATCTGGACCAGGAGACCTGAGATTCTCTTCTCTGGTGGTTGTCTCGGATTCATCTGTCCAAGGGAATGACTTTTCGCAGACCAGATTGGACGATTGTAACAACAGATGCCAGCCTTCTAGGCTGGGGCGCAGTCTGGAATTCCCTGAAGGCTCAGGGATCATGGACTCAGGAGGAGAAACTCCTTCCAATAAACATTCTGGAATTAAGAGCTATATTCAATGCTCTTCTAGCTTGGCCTCAGTTAGCAACACTGAGGTTCATCAGATTTCAGTCGGACAACATCACGACTGTGGCTTACATCAATCATCAAGGGGGAACCAGGAGTTCCCTAGCGATGTTAGAAGTCTCAAAGATAATTCGCTGGGCAGAGTCTCACTCTTGCCATCTGTCAGCGATCTACATCCCAGGCGTGGAGAACTGGGAGGCGGACTTTCTAAGCCGCCAGACCTTTCACCCGGGGGAGTGGGAACTTCACCCGGAGGTATTTGCTCAACTGATTCTTCGTTGGGGCGAACCGGAACTGGATCTCATGGCTTCTCGCCAGAACGCCAAGCTTCCTTGTTACGGATCCAGGTCCAGGGACCCGGGAGCGGTGCTGGTAGATGCACTAGCAGCCCCTTGGGTTTTCAACATGGCTTATGTGTTCCCACCGTTTCCGTTGCTGCCTCGTCTGATTGCCAGGATCAAACAGGAGAGAGCATCGGTGATTCTGATAGCGCCTGCGTGGCCACGCAGGACCTGGTATGCAGACCTAGTAGACATGTCGTCCTGTCCACCATGGTCTCTGCCTCTGAGGCAGGACCTTCTACTTCAGGGTCCTTTCAACCATCCAAGCCTAATTTCTCTGAGGCTGACTGCATGGAGATTGAACGCTTGATTCTATCAAAGCGTGGTTTCTCGGAGTGGGTTATTGATACATTGATACAGGCTCGGAAACCGGTTACCAGAAAAATTTACCATAAGATATGGCGTAAATATTTACATTGGTGTGAATCCAAGAGTTACTCATGGAGTAAGGTTAGGATTCCTAGGATATTGTCTTTTCTACAAGAGGGTTTAGAAAAGGGTTTATCCGCTAGTTCGTTAAAGGGACAGATTTCTGCTCTGTCTATTCTTTTTCACAAACGTCTGGCAGAGAACCCAGACGTCCAGGCTTTTTGTCAGGCTTTGGCTAGGATTAAGCCTGTGTTTAAAACTGTTGCTCCCCCGTGGAGCTTAAACTTGGTTCTTAAAGTTCTTCAGGGTGTTCCGTTTGAACCCCTTCATTCCATTGATATTAAGCTTTTATCTTGGAAAGTTCTGTTTTTGATGGCTATTTCCTCGGCTCGGAGAGTCTCTGAGTTATCTGCCTTACATTGTGACTCTCCTTATCTGATTTTTCATTCAGACAAGGTAGTTTTGCGTACTAAACCTGGGTTTTTACCTAAGGTTGTTTCTAATAGGAATATCAATCAGGAGATTGTTGTTCCATCATTATGTCCTAACCCTTCTTCAAAGAAGGAACGTCTTTTGCATAATCTGGACGTAGTCCGTGCCCTGAAGTTATACTTACAGGCAACTAAGGATTTTCGGCAAACTTCTTCTCTGTTTGTCGTTTATTCTGGACAGAGGAGAGGTCAAAAGGCTTCGGCCACCTCTCTCTCTTTTTGGCTTCGTAGCATAATACGTTTAGCCTATGAGACTGCTGGACAGCAGCCCCCTGAAAGAATTACAGCTCATTCCACTAGAGCTGTGGCTTCCACCTGGGCCTTTAAGAATGAGGCCTCTGTTGAACAGATTTGCAAGGCTGCAACTTGGTCTTCACTTCATACCTTTTCAAAATTTTACAAATTTGACACTTTTGCTTCTTCGGAGGCTGTTTTTGGGAGAAAGGTTCTACAGGCAGTGGTTCCTTCTGTTTAAAGTTCCTGCCTTGTCCCTCCCATCATCCGTGTACTTTAGCTTTGGTATTGGTATCCCATAAGTAATGGATGACCCGTGGACTGAACACACTTAACAAGAGAAAACATAATTTATGCTTACCTGATAAATTTATTTCTCTTGTAGTGTGTTCAGTCCACGGCCCGCCCTGTCTTTTTTTGAGGCAGTTCTAAATTTTAATTAAAACTCCAGTCACCACTGCACCCTATAGTTTCTCCTTTCTCGTCTTGTTTCGGTCAAATGACTGGTTATGACATGTGAGGGGTGGAGCTATATAGCAGCTCTGCTTGGGTGATCCTCTTGCAACTTCCTGTTGGGAAGGAGAATATATCCCATAAGTAATGGATGACCCGTGGACTGAACACACTACAAGAGAAATAAATTTATCAGGTAAGCATAAATTATGTTTTTTCTGTGGTTGTGATCTCAGGTGGTTCAAGGTCTAGAAATTTGCAGATCTCCGGGATCTCTTCAGTGGTTTTAATAGTGGTAGTTTTGCCATTACGGATCACCTGGAGTGCAAAAGGAAATCCCCAGCGGTATTGGATGTTGTTCTTTCTTAGAAGGAGAGTTAGAGGTCTCAAGGCATATCTTCTTTGTAGGGTTTTGACACAGAGGTCTTGAAAAATTTGGATTATGTTGCCCTGAAATTTGAACGTAGGATTTTGTCTAGCGGCTGTTAAGATCTTTTCTCTGTCAGGAAACCTTAGGAGCTTGATGATGACATCTCTCTGTGGCTGATCTGGCTTGGGTTTAGCCCTGTGGGCTCTTTCAATTGGGCATTCAGCATCTGTCGGGCTTCCAAGAATAGCGTGAAATAGCTGTTGGAGATAATTGTGAAGATCTTCTGCTCCTATAGTCTCAGGGATTCCCTTAAGCCTAATGTTAGAGCGACGGCTCCTATTCTCCAAGTCTTCAATTTTCTCTTCTAATTCTGAGATAGCTTGAGATTGAGAGGCGAGGGAATTCGAGACTGTCGCCACTTCTTCTCCCATTTCATCTGTGGCCGATTCTAATGAGTCTACTCGGTTCCCCAATTCCAGGATCTCAGTTTTGATTTCTGTGAGGCTATTAGTAACTGTAGTTTGAAAGCTGTCAATTTTCCCCCACAATTTTTCAAAGTTGGAGGTTATATCTTATTTAGATACCAGGGCTCGTAGGTCAGCTTTAGTTGCCGGAGTGAGATCCTCAGCATTTTCCTCAATTTCGGATTTCATATACTCCTCAGTATCCACCATGTTGTGATCTTGAGATTTAGGAGTTCTAGATGATTTAAAGAAAGCGTCTACCGATAAGGATTTCATCCCCTTATCTCCTTTAGAGCCCTTTCTCGTAGCCATGGTATTTATGTTGGTGGTTCAATTGTATTATCCTGAACCTGTGTCTGTACTTTAGTTTATTTGGACGTGTGTTCACAGGTGTCTACACCCCCTATGTAAGAGACCTTTCTTGCTATTGAGACCTTTACTAGATTTTCAGATATCTCACAACCCCTTCACTGACTATAATTTTCTTCACTCAATGATAATGTTAATTTTTCTTCAGCATATTGTCTTTCCCCTCTTATGAAACATATATGCATGTTTATTATGGGAGGTAGTGTTGAACAAAGAAACTGCGTGGTGCTGTGAAAGTAGTAGCTATGTTGTGGCTTCCCTGCCAGACCGCACAGGCAACATTATTTTATATTTGTATTATCATCAAATATATCAAATATATATCAAATATATCATCATTTCTCCAACATAGGTGTGTCCGGTCCACGGCGTCATCCTTACTTGTGGGAATATTCTCCTCCCCAACAGGAAATGGCAAAGAGCCCAGCAAAGCTGGTCACATGATCCCTCCTAGGCTCCGCCTTCCCCAGTCATTCTCTTTGCCGTTGTACAGGCAACATCTCCACGGAGATGGCTTAGAGTTTTTTGGTGTTTAAATGTAGTTTTTATTCTTCAATCAAGAGTTTGTTATTTTAAAATAGTGCTGGTATGTACTATTTACTCTGAAACAGAAAAGAGATGAAGATTTCTGTTTGTAAGAGGAAAATGATTTTAGCAACCGTTACTAAAATCGATGGCTGTTTCCACACAGGACTGTTGAGAGGAATTAACTTCAGTTGGGGGAAACAGTGAGCAGACTTTTGCTGCTTGAGGTATGACACATTTCTAACAAGACTATGTAATGCTGGAAGCTGTCATTTTCCCTATGGGATCCGGTAAGCCATTTTTATTACATAAGAATAAAGGGCTTCACAAGGGCTTTTCAGACTGGTAGACATTTTCTGGGCTAAAACGATTGATATATAAGCATTTTTAATACTTCATAGCTTTGAGGAATTATTTTATTCTTGGGAATTATGTAAAATAACCGGCAGGCACTGTATTGGACACCTTTTTCTCTAGGGGCTTTCCCTGATCATAGGCAGAGCCTCATTTTCGCGCCTCTATTGCGCAGTTGTTTTTGGCAAGCATGACATGCAGATGCATGTGTGAGGAGCTCAGATACATAGAAAAAGCTTTCTGAAGGCGTCATTTGGTATCGTATTCCCCTTTGGGCTTGCTTGGGTCTCAGCAAAGCAGATACCAGGGACTGTATAGGGGTTAAATATAAAAACGGCTCCGGTTCCGTTATTTTAAGAGTTAAAGCTTTCAAATTTGGTGTGCAATACTTTTAAGGCTTTAAGACACTGTGGTGAAATTTTGGTGTATTTTGAACAATTCCTTCATACTTTTTCACATTTACAGTAATAAAGTGTGTTCAGTTTAAAATTTAAAGTGACAGTAACGGTTTTATTTTAAAACGTTTTTTGTACTTTGTTATCAAGTTTATGCCTGTTTAACATGTCTGAACTATCAGATAGACTGTGTTCTGTATGTGGGGAAGCCAAGGTTCCTTCTCATTTAAATAGATGTGATTTATGTGACACAAAATTTAGAGAAAATGATGCCCAAGATGATTCCTCAAGTGAGGGGAGTAAGCATGGTACTGCATCATCCCCTCCTTCGTCTACGCCAGTCTTGCCCACACAGGAGGCCCCTAGTACATCTAGTGCGCCAATACTCCTTACTATGCAACAATTAACGGCTGTAATGGATAATTCTATCAAAAACATTTTAGCCAAAATGCCCACTTATCAGCGAAAGCGCGACTGCTCTGTTTTAGAAAATACTGAAGAGCATGAGGACGCTGATGATATTGGTTCTGAAGTGCCCCTACACCAGTCTGAGGGGGCCAGGGAGGTTTTGTCTGAGGGAGAAATTTCAGATTCAGGGAAAATTTCTCAACAAGCTGAACCTGATGTGATTACATTCAAATTTAAATTGGAACATCTCCGCGCTCTGCTTAAGGAGGTGTTATCTACTCTGGATGATTGTGAGAATTTGGTCATTCCAGAGAAATTATGTAAGATGGACAAGTTCCTAGAGGTCCCGGGGCCCCCCGAAGCTTTTCCTATACCCAAGCGGGTGGCGGACATTGTAAACAAAGAATGGGAAAGGCCCGGCATACCTTTCGTCCCTCCCCCTATATTTAAGAAATTGTTTCCTATGGTCGACCCCAGAAAGGACTTATGGCAGACAGTCCCCAAGGTCGAGGGGGCGGTTTCTACTCTAAACAAACGCACCACTATACCCATAGAAGATAGTTGTGCTTTCAAAGATCCTATGGATAAAAAATTAGAGGGTTTGCTTAAAAAGATGTTTGTTCAGCAAGGTTACCTTCTACAACCAATTTCATGCATTGTTCCTGTCACTACAGCAGCGTGTTTCTGGTTCGATGAACTAGAAAAGGCGCTCAATAAAGATTCTTCTTATGAGGAGATTTTGGACAGAATTCATGCTCTCAAATTGGCTAACTCTTTTACCTTAGACGCCACTTTGCAATTGGCTAGATTAGCGGCGAAAAATTCTGGGTTTGCTATTGTGGCGCGCAGAGCGCTTTGGCTAAAATCTTGGTCAGCGGATGCGTCTTCCAAGAACAAATTGCTTAACATTCCTTTCAAGGGGAAAACGCTGTTTGGCCCTGACTTGAAAGAGATTATTTCTGATATCACTGGGGGCAAGGGCCACGCCCTTCCTCAGGATAGGTCTTTCAAGGCCAAAAATAAACCAAATTTTCGTCCCTTTCGCAGAAACGGACCAGCCCCAAGTGCTACATCCTCTAAGCAAGAGGGTAATACTTCTCAAGCCAAGCCAGCCTGGAGGCCTATGCAAGGCTGGAACAAAGGTAAGCAGGCCAAGAAACCTGCCACTGCTACCAAGACAGCATGAGATGTTGGCCCCCGATCCAGGACCGGATCTGGTGGGGGGCAGACTCTCTCTCTTCGCTCAGGCTTGGGCAAGAGATGTTCTGGATCCTTGGGCGCTGGAAATAGTCTCCCAAGGTTATCTTCTGGAATTCAAGGGGCTTCCCCCAAGGGGGAGGTTCCACAGGTCTCAATTGTCTTCAGACCACATAAAAAAACAGGCATTCTTACATTGTGTAGAAGACCTGTTAAAAATGGGAGGGATTCATCCTGTTCCATTAGGAGAACAAGGGATGGGGTTCTACTCCAATCTGTTCATAGTTCCCAAAAAAGAGGGAACATTCAGACCAATCTTAGATCTCAAGATCCTAAACAAGTTTCTCAAGGTTCCATCGTTCAAAATGGAAACCATTCGAACAATTCTTCCTTCCATCCAGGAAGGTCAATTCATGACCACGGTGGATTTAAAGGATGCGTATCTACATATTCCTATCCACAAGGAACATCATCGGTTCCTAAGGTTCGCCTTTCTGGACAAGCATTACCAGTTTGTGGCACTTCCGTTCGGATTAGCCACTGCTCCAAGAATTTTCACAAAGGTACTGGGGTCCCTTCTAGAGGTGCTAAGACCAAGGGGCATTGCAGTAGTACCTTACTTGGACGACATTCTGATTCAAGCGTCGTCCCTTCCACAAGCAAAGGCTCACACGGACATTGTCCTGGCCTTTCTCAGATCTCACGGGTGGAAAGTGAACGTAGAAAAAAGTTCTCTATCTCCGTCAACAAGAGTTCCCTTCTTGGGAACAATAATAGACTCCTTAGAAATGAGGATTTTTCTGACAGAGGCCAGAAAATCAAAACTTCTAAACTCTTGTCAAGTACTTCATTCTGTTCCTCTTCCTTCCATAGCGCAGTGCATGGAAGTAATAGGTTTGATGGTCGCGGCAATGGACATAGTTCCTTTTGCGCGAATTCATCTGAGACCATTACAACTGTGCATGCTCAGTCAGTGGAATGGGGATTATACAGACTTGTCTCCGACGATACAAGTAGATCAGAGGACCAGAGATTCACTCCGTTGGTGGCTGTCCCTGGACAACCTGTCACAGGGGATGAGCTTCCGCAGACCAGAGTGGGTCATTGTCACGACCGACGCCAGTCTGGTGGGCTGGGGCGCGGTCTGGGGACTCCTGAAAGCTCAGGGTCTTTGGTCTCGGGAAGAATCTCTTCTCCCGATAAATATTCTGGAACTGAGAGCGATATTCAATGCTCTCAAGGCTTGGCCTCAGCTAGCAAAGGCCAAATTCATACGGTTTCAATCGGACAACATGACGACTGTTGCGTACATCAACCATCAGGGGGGAACAAGGAGTTCCCTGGCGATGGAAGAAGTGACCAAAATCATTCAATGGGCGGAGACTCACTCCTGCCACTTGTCTGCAATCCACATCCCAGGAGTGGAAAATTGGGAAGCGGATTTTCTGAGTCGTCAGACATTTCATCCGGGGGAGTGGGAACTCCATCCGGAAATCTTTGCCCAAATTACTCAGTTGTGGGGCATTCCAGACATGGATCTGATGGCCTCTCGTCAGAACTTCAAGGTTCCTTGCTACGGGTCCAGATCCAGGGATCCCAAGGCGACTCTAGTAGATTCACTAGTAGCACCTTGGACCTTCAAACTAGCTTATGTATTCCCACCGTTTCCTCTCATCCCCAGGCTGGTAGCCAGGATCAATCAGGAGAGGGCATCGGTGATCTTGATAGCTCCTGCGTGGCCACGCAGGACTTGGTATGCAGACCTGGTGAATATGTCATCGGCTCCACCATGGAAGCTACCTTTGAGACGGGACCTTCTTGTTCAAGGTCCGTTCGAACATCCGAATCTGGTCTCACTCCAACTGACTGCTTGGAGATTGAACGCTTGATTTTATCAAAGCGAGGGTTCTCAGATTCTGTCATTGATACTCTTGTTCAGGCCAGAAAGCCTGTAACTAGGAAAATCTACCATAGAATATGGAAAAAATATATCTGTTGGTGTGAATCTAAAGGATTCCCTTGGGACAAGATAAAAATTCCTAAGATTCTATCCTTTCTTCAAGAAGGTTTGGAGAAAGGATTATCTGCAAGTTCTTTGAAGGGACAGATTTCTGCTTTGTCTGTGTTACTTCACAAAAAGCTGGCAGCTGTGCCAGATGTTCAAGCCTTTGTTCAGGCTCTGGTTAGAATCAAGCCTGTTTACAAACCTTTGACTCCTCCTTGGAGTCTCAATTTAGTTCTTTCAGTTCTTCAGGGGGTTCCGTTTGAACCCTTACATTCCGTTGATATTAAGTTATTATCTTGGAAAGTTTTGTTTTTGGTTGCAATTTCTTCTGCTAGAAGAGTTTCAGAGTTATCTGCTCTGCAGTGTTCTCCTCCTTATCTGGTGTTCCATGCAGATAAGGTGGTTTTGCGTACTAAACCTGGTTTTCTTCCGAAAGTTGTTTCTAACAAAAACATTAACCAGGAGATAGTCGTGCCTTCTTTGTGTCCGAATCCAGTTTCAAAGAAGGAACGTTTGTTGCACAATTTGGATGTAGTTTGTGCTCTAAAATTCTATTTAGATGCTACAAAGGATTTTAGACAAACTTCTTCCTTGTTTGTTGTTTATTCTGGTAAAAGGAGAGGTCAAAAAGCAACTTCTACCTCTCTCTCTTTTTGGCTTAAAAGCATCATCAGATTGGCTTACGAGACTGCCGGACGGCAGCCTCCTGAAAGAATCACAGCTCATTCCACTAGGGCCGTGGCTTCCACATGGGCCTTCAAGAACGAGGCTTCTGTTGATCAGATATGTAAGGCAGCGACTTGTTCTTCACTGCACACTTTTACTAAATTTTACAAATTTGATACTTTTGCTTCTTCTGAGGCTATTTTTGGGAGAAAGGTTTTGCAAGCCGTGGTGCCTTCCATCTAGGTGACCTGATTTGCTCCCTCCCTTCATCCGTATCCTAAAGCTTTGGTATTGGTTCCCACAAGTAAGGATGACGCCGTGGACCGGACACACCTATGTTGGAGAAAACAGAATTTATGTTTAACTGATAAATTACTTTCTCCAACGGTGTGTCCGGTCCACGGCCCGCCCTGGTTTTTTTAATCAGGTCTGATAATTTATTTTCTTTAACTACAGTCACCACGGTATCATGTGATTTCTCCTATGCAAATATTCCTCCTTTACGTCGGTCGAATGACTGGGGAAGGCGGAGCCTAGGAGGGATCATGTGACCAGCTTTGCTGGGCTCTTTGCCATTTCCTGTTGGGGAGGAGAATATTCCCACAAGTAAGGATGACGCCGTGGACCGGACACACCGTTGGAGAAAGTAATTTATCAGGTAAACATAAATTCTGTTTTTATTATTTGTTTAAACCACTACTATCACAAACACATTAGGCGCATGCTATTACCTATTTTGTCAATTGGTATTTTTTCAACATTATTTAAGTCTTTAACTCATTCTAAATGCATGTTTTTTCCCTTTTGTGTTTGCTGAGTCTCCACAGGCAGTGTTCAGAATAGTAGCACCTATTAAGATGTACCAGGATAAATATTAATAAAGTTGCTGTTAAGGATGAAAGCTCCTTCTCCTATTACTAGATCTGGTAGATCAAATATCAGGCCAACAGCATCCCTCTCTAAAAGCAGTATTTTGAAGCTGTGAGGAGCGCTGTGAATCAGCCGGAGGGAGTCAGGCCTGGCGCCGTTCCAACTAGGGCTGGCGTGGAAGATGGTAAGATGGCGGCTTTTTGCGCCACACTATATTAGGTCGTACAGTCTGGGTGCACTTACCCTCACAGTCCCGCAAAACTTATGCCGTAAGTGGAGATCTCTTTGCCCCCAAACACGTTCCGGTGGGGTGTTGGGAGGTTACCGCAGGGCTGCAGCCAAGTTCCATACGTAATTTGATGTCTGTCGGGTCTGCGGTCCGCAGCGTCGCTGGAGGTGTAAGTCGTTAATGGCGGTGTCAGCTCCGGAGCGGAACCCCGACCCTCCGGAGCTCGATGACACAGATGTCAGCCGACAGCAGGGGTATCAGCGATGTAGCTGTGTGCGGTTTCCTCTGGCTGCAAGATGTCCGGTCTCCGTTTGTTATTTTTAAATGGTACCGGTTTGTACTATTTACTCTCTAGCAGGAAAATGATGAAGATTTCTGCTGAGAGGAAAATGATTTTAGCATGTTGTAACTAAAATCCACTGCTGTTCCCACACAGGACTGAGGAGTACCAGAAAACTTCAGTTGGGGGAACAGTTTGCAGGCTTGACTGCAATGAGGTATGTTCAGTCATTTATTTCTAGACAAGACTGAGATAATGCTAGAAGACTGACAAGATCCCCTTGTGGGGATGGTAAGCTATGTTCTGAGACTTAGTAAAGAATTGAATGCTTACATAACAGGGCTAATTAGGCTGGTTGACGCTAATTCAGGGCAATCGATTATTTGTTTAAGAAATACTCGTTAGAGACACTTTTTTAAGCACTTTGGAGTGTTTTTCTGGGGTTATTATCCACATGGCAAACATTTAGTCACTTGGAAGTGATTTTTGTAGGCCTCACAACTCCGGAGTGGAGTGGGAGGGGCCTAATTTCGCGCCTCAGATGCGCAGTTAGAATTGAAAGACAGTTCATGCTGCTTCACATGGAGGGTCCAGCTGCTGATTGAGGACCTAAAAGAAGCTTTTTTCCCCCAAAACTGATCCCTAAGGGCAGGTAGGGCCACAGCAGTAAGCTGTGGCAAGGTGCTGTAGTTATTTAACCGTTTGCTGGCTTTAGGCTGCTCCGGCTTGGGAATTAAGGGTTAATCGTTCTGCAAATTGTGGTGCAATCATATTAAAGCCTTAGGTACATACTGTGAAAATTTCAAAAGGATTGCTGCATTTTTCACTGTTTTGTAAAATTGTGTGCTCTTTTTATTTCTTAAAGGCACAGTAACTTTTTTCAAATTGTGTTTTTTATTTGATTAAAGTGTTTTCCAAGACTGCTTGTGTATGCTACTAGTCTGTTAAACATGTCTGACACTAAGGAAAATCCTTGTTCAATGTGTTTAGAAGCCATGGTGGAACCCCCTCTCAGAATGTGTCCCAATTGCACTAATATGTCTATACACTTTAAAGATTATATTGTTGCACTTAAAAATGTGGCTCAAGATGATTCTCAGACTGAAGGTAATGAGGATAGTCCGTCTACCTCTCCCCATGTGTCTCAACCAGTTACGCCTGCGCAAGCGATGCCTAGTACCTCTAGTGCGTCTGCCCCTATTACATTGCAACAACTAGCGACAGTCATGGATTATTCCCTTGCGGCCTTTCTATCCAAACTACCAGTTTTTCCAGCAAAGCGCAATAGCTCTGTTTTAAGAACAGATTATGAGCAGTCTGAAGCTTTGGTAGCCTTATCTGATGTGCCCTCACAACGCTCTGAAGTGGAGGTGAGGGATTTGATGTCTGAGGGAGAAATTTCCGATTCAGGAAAGGTTTCTCATCAGGCAGAGTCAGATTCATTAGCATTTAAATTTAAATTGGAACACCTCCGCGTATTGCTCAGGGAGGTATTAGCTACTCTGGATGATTGTGACCCTATGGTGGTCCCAGAGAAGTTGTGTAAAATGGACAGGTACCTAGAGGTCCCTGTATACACTGATGCGTTTCCGATCCCTAAGAGGGTTGCAGATATTGTTACTAGGGAGTGGGATAGAGCAGGTGTCCCTTTTGTCCCCCCCCCCCCCCTATTTTTAAGAAAATGTTCCCCATCACTGACCCTCAGGCGGGACTCGTGGCAGACGGTCCCTAAGGTAGAGGGGCTGTTTCTACACTTGCTAAACGCACAACCATACCGATTGAAGACAGTTGTGCTTTTAAACATCCTATGGATAAAAAGTTAGAAGGTTTTACAAGCAGTGGTTTAGGGTACCTGTCTTGTTCCCTCCCTTCATCCGTGTCCTAAAGCTTTGGTATTGGTATCCCACAAGTAAAGGATGAATCCGTGGACTGGATACACCTTGCAAGAGAAAACAGAATTTATGCTTACCTGATAAATTACTTTCTCTTGCGGTGTATTCAGTCCACGGCCCGCCCTGGCATTTAAGTCAGGTAAAAAATTTTTTGTTTAAATACAGTCACCACTGCACCCTATGGTTTCTCCTTTTTCTTCCTAACCTTTGGTCGAATGACTGGGGGGTGGAGCTAGAGGGGGAGCTATATGGACAGCTTTGCTGTGTGCTCTCTTTGCCACTTCCTGTAGGGAATGAGAATATCCCACAAGTAAAGGATGAATCCGTGGACTGGATACACCGCAAGAGAAAGTAATTTATCAGGTAAGCATAAATTCTGTTTTTTTTTGTTCCTCACATTTTCGGATGGTGAGTGGGGTTCCCTCCATTTCAGTATGGCGTCAGTTTATTTGCCGCTCCTGGAGGGGGTCACAGGTGCTCAGGATATATTTACCCCTTAACTTCTGCACTAGGAAACTTTAGAGTGTTTTGTTTTTTATATATTTGACCCCTTTAGTGCCATGCATAATTTTTTCCATTTGTTTAGCAAGGGGTTTACTAGTGTATGTTGGTCTCTGAATTATACTTTGACAAAGCGAATTCTACAGTATTGGTAATACCTGTACTTCTTTAATCCAATCTAGTTCAGCACTACTATAACTATAATGGTATAATTGTACTTCTATCCTACTTCTATTTATTGCTGTACAGTTATTTACATATTGTAGGTCATTGTTTTGCACTATTAGAATCATAAGTGCATACTTTAGTGCTGGTATATTTGAACTGTTCTATTTCTATTTATTGCTGTGCAATAATGTAATTTGTGTATGTAGTTTCTGCAGTACTTTAAATATTGTGCAATGCTATTTTGCACTATTATATTTTAGGGCATACTACAGTAATGGTATACTTGTCCTACTATTCTATTTCTATGTGTTGCTTTGCAATAAATTACTTAAGTGTATGTTTATTCTACAATATTTTGATATTGTGTATTATTGTTTTGCACTGTTATATTGGTAAGTACGTACTACAGTAACGGTATACTTGTACTACTATTCTGTTTAATTTTTATACTGTTGAATTACTTACTTAACCACTGTACATATTGTGTATTATTGTTTTGCACATATATTTGTCAGTACATACTATAGTAGTGGTATACCTGTACTGCTATTCTATTTTAATTATTGTTGTGCGATAACTTAAAGGGATACTAAACCCAATAACGTTTGTCACCTTTTTACATATATGCTCTTGGCTGAATCATATGTAACAAATGCAACAATTGATAGTTTAGTAATGCTATTTGATCAACACCACACAATAATGCTCACTATGTAAGTTATGTTGTGTCGTGAGAGATCCTCAGGTGTGCCGCTGCAGACTGACAACAGTGCAGGGGTGTCCCTCTTTCAAATTTTAAAATATTGGGAGGTATGTGATAGGCTCATCAGGCATCATTTACAACCATGACATTTACATTCATTCAAAGACAATAATTATGATTGTTTGTGAATGAATGTCAATATGTCACGTATAGTTTGTAGGAGGCATGGCATGACAGCACAGTACAGTACAGTGTGTGTGTGTGTATATATATATATATATATTTATATATACTGTGTGTGTGTGTATATATATATATATATATATATATATATATATACTGTATATATATTCTGTATTAGGCTACAATGTGTGATTTTGTAAAATTTTGGGATGGTGGTGTGCCACAGGATTTTTTAAAGTAAAAAAGTGTGCCATGGCAAAAAAAAGGTTGCAAATCACTGTGTTAAAGTAATATACTGCAAGGGTATTACATAATTCCAATACGTTCTAAAATCTCAATAGTTATTGCAACTGGAGGTTTTACTAGTCACATTTCAATAGTAATTTTACAACGCTAATGATTTTAGCACTGTTACTATCTCAATACTACTATGCAACGTTTTACTTGTGGATGAACCTCATAACATTACTAAGAAAGCAAACCATATACCAAGCTGATTATATAGGATAACTATCTACAGTATACATTTTGCAATATCTTTAATGTTGCTCACATAATACTCCGTTAATGTGACACAATATAACTTACATAGTGAGCATTATTGTGTGGTGTTGATCAAATAGCATTACTAAACTATCAATTGTTGCATCTGTTACATATGATTCAGCCAAGAGCATATATGTAAAAAGGTGACAAACGTTACAATATATTATATACTGAGCACAGCAATAGTTATCCAAACTAACTTTATTATATGGGCATTATTTGGTACTGGTACATTATTTGCTATGTAGTAGTTGATACCTACTAGGGGAGATGCATATAATTCAACCCCTATAATACCAGTACAATCTAAATGATAATATAATCATTTAATTATACTGCTACACTATTTTATAACCAGCTTACTGCAAACGATTTCACTAGCAATACATATGCATCATATATGAACAGTACTAATGACTGTCTTATATTTATAATCTGCTCTAGTGATATTTGAACAGCAATTATGATTGCCTTACACTTATGCTCTGTCTAAGTATCACTCTGACAACCATAGTAACAACTTTTACACTTTGTTGTCCTAATTACATCTAATAATATATATACTGGGGTCTCTTTAGTGTAAATTGCCAATATCTTTGTATTAGTGTGCTATCATCTTTTGACACATTACTGATTTCTACCCACGTAGGAAACGACCAATTGGATCATTTATAGGATTGACAAACTCCACTTGTTGTTTTTAAGTTTTTTGTCCTATTTTAACTTACACTTAATAAAGTTTGACATTTTAAACGCTGGTTTCCCCTTTAGGGAAATACTTTAGTGTTTTTCCACGTTATTCACTTGCTAATATATATGGATATTCAATTTCTATTTTGGCAAGTATAGAGATGATGAGTGCTTTTTAGTTACACAACTTTTTGTTGGTTCCGACCTTCCTTTGCATTGTCTCTTTTTTCAGATGCCTGGTTCAAGGATGTACGGGATCCGTGGTTCCTGGAGGTGGTATCTCAGGGATACAAGATAGGCTTCAAATCTCATCTGCCAAGGGGCAGATTCCTTCTCTCAAATCTGTCTACCAGACCTAAAAGAGGGATGCCTTTCTAGGGTGCGTTCTGGATCTATCCTCGTTAGGAGTTGTGGTCCCAGTGCCTATCGAAGAAAGAGGTTTGAGGTTTTATTCAAACCTTTTCGTGGTCCCAAAGAAGGAGGGAACTTTCCACCCAATTCTGGACCTAAAGTGCTTAAACAAGTTTCTCAGTGTCCCTTCCTTCAAAATGGAGAATATAAGGTCCATCCTTCCTTTAATTCAGGAGGGCCAGTTCATGACCACTATAGATCTGAAGGACGCTTACCTTCATGTTCCAATCCACAGGGAACACTTTCAGTTCCTGAGGTTTGCATTTCTGGACCATCACTTGCAGAAGAATTCTCGGAGTCCCTTCTCGGTCTTCATCGATCACATGGATGGAAGATAAACTTGGAAAAGAGTTCTCTTATCCCAAGTACCAGGGTGAAATTCCTGGGTACTATAATAGACTCCATATCCATGAGGATATTTCTAACAGACCAGAGACGTTGCAAGCTAACTTCGACATGTCTTGCCCTCCGGACTTCCTTGAGTCCCTCTGTGTATGGAGGTGATTGGTCTCATGATGTCCTGCATGGGCATAATTCCTTTTGCCAGGTTCCCTCTCAGACCTTTACAACTGTGCATGCTGAGACAGTGGAACGACGATCATTCAGATCTGTCTCAACAGATTGTATTAGACAGCCGGTCAACAGAATCTCTCTCTTGGTGGCTCTGTCCAGATCATCTGTCCCGAGGCACATGCATCTTAAGACCATCCTGGGAGATTGTGACTACGGACACAAGCCTCTCCGGATGGGGAGCTGTTTGGGATGCCACGGGTTGTGGACTCAAGAGGAGTCCTCCCTCCCGATCAATATTTTGGAACTATGGGCAATCTTCAAGGCCTTGAAGGCTTGGCCACTTCTGGGTTCGTGTCAGAACCACTAACCGTAGTGGTTAAGTCAGATCCAGATTTTATTTGCGTGACTAAGTTTTGTGACAGGTGGGTCAACAACTATTTGACAACAGTGTCAGTTAACCTTACTGTCTTATTGTAGCCAGTATCTATTCTCAGTATACACACCGGTGTAACTGATTAGGGTAAGACCTGGCAAGGACAATACAAGTATCAAGAAACTGTAGTATCTGGAGATTAGCAAAAGTATTGATTCGATAGGATTTAGGCAGAGTAATAGACGAGATAGTGGTACAAGTACATATGTAATTCTCAAGAGAGCGTTTTATGTGCAAACACTTTAAATTAACACATATGTAAGTGGCAGCTAAGTAGCTTAACATACAACCTGCCCCCGTATAGGTGATTCCGAAGAGGTCTAGCAACAGTCTGAGAGACTGAATCCTCCGTGTCTCACTGGTTGTTTGACTGAGCAGCGTGAGTGAGAGAACCACGGGCGATAGCTGATGATGTCAGGGAAGCGGAGCTGGGAATGCAGTCTGTGTCAATGGAGCTGAGGGGGAAAGTGGAGTCGCCTTACACTGCAAACTGCAATGGATTCCAGAGGTTTTTCAAGAGGAAGGAAACAGGCAAGGATGACTGTGAGGCAGGATCAGCGAAACAACTTCAATAATACAGCGAGGAGTGCTGGAAAGGAGGAGCCTTAAATAGCATTCTCAGGCTGGCGTCCTTAAAGGTAAAGTGCAGAATGGAAATTGACAGGAAGACCTGACAGTTTGTCCAATCAGACAGTGTAACCTCGGTGGCTTACATCAACCATCAGGGGGGAACGAGAAGTTCTTTGGCGATGAAGGAAGTATCTCAGATTCTGGAGTTTGTGGAGGCCCACAGCTGTTCGCTGTCAGTGATCCACATTCCGGGGGTGGACAACTGGGAGGAGGATTTTCTCAGCAGGCAATCCTTCCATCTAGGGAAATGATCTCTCCATCCCAAGGTGTTTGCAAAGATATGCAGCAAGTGGGGGACCCAGTGATAGATCTCATGGCGTCCCGTCTCAATACCAAGGTACCCAGGTACGAGTTGATGTTGAGGGATCCCCAAGCGGATCTAATAGATGCACTAGCAGTGCCCTGGAGGTTCAAACTCGTATATCTTTTTCCTCCATTACCGATTCTTCCTTGAGTGGTGGCCCGCATCAAGCAAGAGCGGGTATCAGTAATCATGATTGCTCCATCGTGGTCGCGAAGGACGTGGTTCCCGGATCTAGTGGGGATGTCCTCATCTCCTTCATGGAAGTTACCTTGTCGCAGAGACCAGGTGATACAGGGTCCATTTGTTCATCAAAATCTAGATTATCTGAGGCTGACTGCATGGAGTTTGAACGCTTAGTCTTAGCCGTGAGAGGTTTCTCTGAGAGTGTCATTGATACTCTTATTCAAGCTCGTAAACCAGTTACTCGGCGTATCTACCACAAGGTGTGGAGGACCTACTTATTCTGGTGTGAAGAGCGTCATTTTTCCTGGCACAGAGTTAAGGTTGCCAGGATCTTATCTTTTCTCCAGAATGGGCTGGAGAAGGGCCTTTCTGCTATTTCCCTGATGGGACAGATTTCGTCCTTGTCGGTTTTATTGCACAAGAGACTGGCTGAGCTTCCAGACGTGCAGTCCTTTGTTAAGACTCTGATTAGGATCAGACCTGTGTTTAGATCTGGGGCTCCTCCTTGGAGCCTAAATCTTGTTCTTCGGGTTTTGCAACAGGTGCCGTTTGAACCTCTGCATTCCGTTGACATTAAATTATCTTGGAAGGTTCTCTTTTTATTGCATATTGCCTCTGCGCGCAGAGTTTCTGAGATCTCTGCTTTGCAATGTGAGCCCCCTTATCTGATTTTTCATGCAGATAAGGCAGCTTTACGTACTAAATTAGGTTTTCTTCCTAAGGTTGTGTCAGATTGCAACATCAATCAGGAGATTGTGGCTCCTTCCTTGTGTCATAATCCTTCATCAACGGAACGCTTACTTCACAATTTGGATGTGGTTCACGCCTTGAAGTTCTATCTTCAGGCTACTAAGGAGTTTAGACAAGCTTCCTCTTTGTTGTCTATTCGGGGAAGCGTAAGGGGCAGAAGGCTTCTTCGACTTCCCTATCTTTTTGATTAAGGAGTATAGGGTATTGTTTTCCCAACAGTAAGGAATTAAGCAGTGGACTCTCCCTATCTTAGGAAGGAAAACATAATTTATGCTTACCAGATAAATTCCTTTCCTTCCGGATAGGGAGAGTCCATGGCCCCCGTCCGCTTTTCTTGTCTATGGGCGGTCCCCTATTTATTTTATTCTTCTGGCACCATTTATACCCTAATGTTTCTCCTACTTTTCCTAGTTCCTCAGCAGAATGACTGGGGTAATGAGGAAGTGGGAGGGATATTTAAGCCTTTGGCTGGGGTGTCTTTGCCTCTTCCTGGTGGCCAGTTGTTGTATTTACCAACAGTAAGGAATGAAGCCGTGGAATTTATCTGGTAAACATAAATTATGTTTTTTCTGAGTGCATGCTACTGTATTCTACTTCTTGTAGGTGACTACTATTATTAATTATTGTTTGTACTATTGTTGTACATTTCTGTACATCTTTTTTCCTCTTATGGCAGCTGTTTCTCCAACATAGGTGTGTCCGGTCCACGGCGTCATCCTTACTTGTGGGATATTCTCTTTCCCAACAGGAAATGGCAAAGAGCCCAGCAAAGCTGGTCACATGATCCCTCCTAGGCTCCGCCTACCCCAGTCATTCTCTTTGCCGTTGTACAGGCAACATCTCCACGGAGATGGCTTAGAGTTTTTTAGTGTTTAACTGTAGTTTTTATTATTCAATCAAGAGTTTGTTATTTTAAAATAGTGCTGGTATGTACTATTTACTCTGAAACAGAAAAGAGATGAAGATTTCTGTTTGTAAGAGGAAAATGATTTTAGCAACCGTTACTAAAATCGATGGCTGTTCCACACAGGACTGTTGAGAGGAATTAACTTCAGTTGGGGGAACAGTGAGCAGACTTTTGCTGCTTGAGGTATGACACATTCTAACAAGACGATGTAATGCTGGAAGCTGTCATTTTCCCTATGGGATCCGGTAAGCCATTTTTATTACAGAGTAAATAAGGGCTTCACAAGGGCTTGTTAAGACTGTAGACATTTTCTGGGCTAAATCGATTCATATATAAACATATTTAGCCTTGAGGAATCATTTAATCTGGGTATTTTTGTAAAATAATATCGGCAGGCACTGTTTTAGACACCTTATTCTCTAGGGGCTTTCCCTAATCATAGACAGAGCCTCATTTTCGCGCCGGTATTGCGCACTTGTTTTTGAGAAGCATGACATGCAGTCGCATGTGTGAGGAGCTCTGATACATAAAAAAGACTTTCTGAAGGCGTCATTTGGTATCGTATTCCCCTTTGGGCTTGGTTGGGTCTCAGCAAAGCAGATACCAGGGACTGTAAAGGGGTTAAAGATAAAAACGGCTCCGGTTCCGTTATTTTAAGGGTTAAAGCTTCCAAATTTGGTGTGCAATACTTTTAAGGCTTTAAGACACTGTGGTGAAATTTTGGTGAATTTTGAACAATTCCTTCATACTTTTTCGCAATTGCAGTAATAAAGTGTGTTCAGTTTAAAATTTAAAGTGACAGTAACGGTTTTATTTTAAAACGTTTTTTGTACTTTGTTATCAAGTTTATGCCTGTTTAACATGTCTGAACTACCAGATAGACTGTGTTCTGAATGTGGGGAAGCCAAGGTTCCTTCTCATTTAAATAGATGTGATTTATGTGACACTGAAAATGATGCCCAAGATGATTCCTCAAGTGAGGGGAGTAAGCATGGTACTGCATCATTCCCTCCTTCGTCTACACCAGTCTTGCCCACTCAGGAGGCCCCTAGTACATCTAGCGCGCCAATACTCCTTACTATGCAACAATTAACGGCTGTAATGGATAATTCTATCAAAAACATTTTAGCCAAAATGCCCACTTATCAGCGTAAGCGCGACTGCTCTGTTTTAGATACTGAAGAGCATGAGGACGCTGATGATAATGGTTCTGATATGCCCCTACACCAGGCTGAGGGGGCCAGGGAGGTTTTGTCTGAGGGAGAAATTTCAGATTCAGGGAAAATTTCTCAACAAGCTGAACCCGATGTGATTACATTTAAATTTAAGTTGGAACATCTCCGCGCTCTGCTTAAGGAGGTGTTATCCACTCTGGATGATTGTGAGAATTTGATCATCCCAGAGAAACTATGTAAAATGGACAAGTTCCTAGAGGTCCCGGGGCCCCCAGAAGCTTTTCCTATACCCAAGCGGGTGGCGGACATTGTAAATAAAGAATGGGAAAGGCCCGGTATACCTTTCGTCCCTTCCCCCATATTTAAAAAATTGTTTCCCATGGTCGACCCCAGAAAGGACTTATGGCAGACAGTCCCCAAGGTCGAGGGGGCGGTTTCTACTTTAAACAAACGCACCACTATACCCATAGAAGATAGTTGTGCTTTCAAAGATCCTATGGATAAAAAATTAGAAGGTTTGCTTAAAAAGATGTTTGTTCAGCAAGGTTACCTTCTACAACCAATTTCATGCATTGTCCCTGTCACTACAGCCGCGTGTTTCTGGTTCGACGAGCTAGAAAAGGCGATCGATAGTGATTCTCCTCCTTATGAGGAGATTATGGACAGAATCCGTGCTCTCAAATTGGCTAATTCTTTCACCCTAGACGCCACTTTGCAATTGGCTAGGTTAGCGGCAAAAAATTCTGGGTTTGCTATTGTGGCGCGCAGAGCGCTTTGGTTGAAATCTTGGTCAGCGGATGCGTCTTCCAAGAACAAATTGCTTAACATTCCTTTCAAGGGGAAAACGCTGTTTGGCCCTGACTTGAAAGAGATTATCTCTGATATCACTGGGGGTAAGGGCCACGCCCTTCCTCAGGATAGGTCTTTCAAGGCCAAAAATAAACCTAATTTTCGTCCCTTTCGTAGAAACGGACCAGCCCCAAGTGCTACGTCCTCTAAGCAAGAGGGTAATACTTCTCAAGCCAAGCCAGCCTGGAGACCAATGCAAGGCTGGAACAAGGGAAAGCAGGCCAAGAAACCTGCCGCTGCTACCAAGACAGCATGAAATGTTGGCCCCCGATCCGGGACCGGATCTGGTGGGGGGCAGACTCTCTCTCTTCGCTCAGGCTTGGGCAAGAGATGTTCTGGATCCTTGGGCACTAGAAATAGTCTCCCAAGGTTATCTTCTGGAATTCAAGGGGCTTCCCCCAAGGGGGAGGTTCCACAGGTCTCAATTGTCTTCAGACCACATAAAGAGACAGGCATTCTTACATTGTGTAGAAGACCTGTTAATAATGGGAGTGATTCATCCTGTTCCATTAGGAGAACAAGGGATGGGGTTCTACTCCAATCTGTTCGTAGTTCCCAAAAAAGAGGGAACGTTCAGACCAATCTTGGATCTCAAGATCCTAAACAAGTTTCTCAAGGTTCCATCGTTCAAAATGGAAACTATTCGAACAATTCTTCCTTCCATCCAGGAAGGTCAATTCATGACCACGGTGGATTTCGTGGCACTTCCTTTCGGATTAGCCACTGCTCCAAGGATTTTCACAAAGGTACTAGGGTCCCTTCTAGCGGTACTAAGACCAAGGGGCATTGCAGTAGTACCTTACTTGGACGACATTCTGATTCAAGCGTCGTCCCTTCCTCAAGCAAAGGCTCACACGGACATAGTCCTGGCCTTTCTCAGATCTCACGGATGGAAAGTGAACGTAGAAAAGAGTTCTCTATCTCCGTCAACAAGGGTTCCCTTCTTGGGAACAATAATAGACTCCTTAGAAATGAGGATTTTTCTGACAGAGGCCAGAAAAACAAAACTTCTAAACTCTTGTCAAACACTTCATTCCGTTCCTCTTCCTTCCATAGCGCAGTGCATGGAAGTAATAGGTTTGATGGTAGCGGTAATGGACATAGTTCCTTTTGCGCGCATTCATCTAAGACCATTACAACTGTGCATGCTCAGTCAGTGGAATGGGGACTATACAGACTTGTCTCCGACGATTCAAGTAAATCAGAGGACCAGAGACTCACTCCGTTGGTGGCTGTCCCTGGACAACCTGTCACAAGGGATGACCTTCCGCAGACCAGAGTGGGTCATTGTCACGACCGACGCCAGTCTGATGGGCTGGGGCGCGGTCTGGGGACCCCTGAAAGCTCAGGGTCTTTGGTCTCGGGAAGAATCTCTTCTACCGATAAATATTCTGGAACTGAGAGCGATATTCAATGCTCTCAAGGCTTGGCCTCAGCTAGCAAAGGCCAAGTTCATACGGTTTCAATCAGACAACATGACGACTGTTGCGTACATCAACCATCAGGGGGGAACAAGGAGTTCCCTGGCGATGGAAGAAGTGACCAAAATCATTCAATGGGCGGAGACTCACTCCTGCCACCTGTCTGCAATCCACATTCCAGGAGTGGAAAATTGGGAAGCGGATTTTCTGAGTCGTAAGACATTACATCCGGGGGAGTGGGAACTCCATCCGGAAATCTTTGCCCAAATTATTCAATTGTGGGGCATTCCAGACATGGATCTGATGGCCTCTCGTCAGAACTTCAAGGTTCCTTGCTACGGGTCCAGATCCAGGGATCCCAAGGCGACTCTAGTAGATGCACTAGTAGCACCTTGGACCTTCAAACTAGCTTATGTATTCCCGCCGTTTCCTCTCATCCCCAGGCTGGTAGCCAGGATCTATCAGGAGAGGGCGTCGGTGATCTTGATAGCTCCTGCGTGGCCACGCAGGACTTGGTATGCAGATCTGGTGAATATGTCATCGGCTCCACCATGGAAGCTACCTTTGAGACGAGACCTTCTTGTTCAAGGTCCGTTCGAACATCCGAATCTGGTCTCACTCCAGCTGACTGCTTGGAGATTGAACGCTTGATCTTATCAAAACGAGGGTTCTCAGATTCTGTTATTGATACTCTTGTTCAGGCCAGAAAGCCTGTAACTAGAAAAATTTACCACAAAATATGGAAAAAATATATCTGTTGGTGTGAATCTAAAGGATTCCCTTGGAACAAGGTAAAGATTCCTAAGATTCTATCCTTTCTTCAAGAAGGATTGGAGAAAGGATTATCGGCAAGTTCCTTGAAGGGACAGATTTCTGCCTTGTCTGTGTTACTTCACAAAAAGCTGGCAGCTGTGCCAGATGTTCAAGCCTTTGTTCAGGCTCTGGTTAGAATCAAGCCTGTTTACAAACCTTTGACTCCTCCTTGGAGTCTCAACTTAGTTCTTTCAGTTCTTCAGGGGGTTCCGTTTGAACCCTTGCATTCCATTGATATTAAGTTATTATCTTGGAAAGTTTTGTTTTTGGTTGCAATTTCTTCTGCTAGAAGAGTTTCAGAATTATCTGCTCTGCAGTGTTCTCCTCCTTATCTGGTTTTCCATGCAGATAAGGTGGTTTTACGTACTAAACCTGGTTTTCTTCCGAAAGTTGTTTCTAACAAAAACATTAACCAGGAGATAGTCGTGCCTTCTTTGTGTCCGAATCCAGTTTCAAAGAAGGAACGTTTGTTGCACAATTTGGATGTTGTTCGCGCTCTAAAATTCTATTTAGATGCTACAAAGGATTTTAGACAAACATCTTCCTTGTTTGTTGTTTATTCTGGTAAAAGGAGAGGTCAAAAAGCAACTTCTACCTCTCTCTCTTTTTGGATTAAAAGCATCATCAGATTGGCTTATGAGACTGCCGGACGGCAGCCTCCTGAAAGAATCACAGCTCATTCCACTAGGGCTGTGGCTTCCACATGGGCCTTCAAGAACGAGGCTTCTGTTGATCAGATATGTAGGGCAGCGACTTGGTCTTCACTGCACACTTTTACCAAATTTTACAAGTTTGATACTTTTGCTTCTTCTGAGGCTATTTTTGGGAGAAAGGTTTTGCAAACCGTGGTGCCTTCCATTTAGGTGACCTGATTTGCTCCCTCCCTTCATCCGTGTCCTAAAGCTTTGGTATTGGTTCCCACAAGTAAGGATGACGCCGTGGACCGGACACACCTATGTTGGAGAAAACAGAATTTATGTTTACCTGATAAATTACTTTCTCCAACGGTGTGTCCGGTCCACGGCCCGCCCTGGTTTTTTAATCAGGTCTGATAATTTATTTTCTTTAACTACAGTCACCACGGTATCATATGGTTTCTCCTATGCAAATATTCCTCCTTTACGTCGGTCGAATGACTGGGGTAGGCGGAGCCTAGGAGGGATCATGTGACCAGCTTTGCTGGGCTCTTTGCCATTTCCTGTTGGGGAAGAGAATATCCCACAAGTAAGGATGACGCCGTGGACCGGACACACCGTTGGAGAAAGTAATTTATCAGGTAAACATAAATTCTGTTTTTTATGGGATATTTTCACGGTTGAGTCCCTGTTTCTTATGAAGCGCTTTTATGGTTCTCTCCACATATGGTCTCCATAGTTAGATTTGTGTTTTCTCTTCCTTTCTATGGAGTTTATAACATAGTCTGGGTTTTCTCTGCCAGGTTATCCCATTATAGGGTAGTCTATCCGTCAAATGCATGGTTTTTTTTTCTGTTTTTTTTTTTGCATTCTGTTTACTGTTTCTCAGGATGCCCAATTTTTAAGATTATTTATCATTTAATTTCTTAGGGGGGCCCTAAGGTTTTTCCTTAGTTCCGCCAACGCATTACTATTGATTTATTCTGGGTTTAGGGAGATTGTTCTATTCATGTGCTCCTTTTCGCCTGCATATCCTCCAGGTTCCTGGGGACCTGGTTTTATTTTTCTAGGAGCTCTTGATATCCCTAACATTTAATTTTTTTTGGATTATGCTCCAAATAATATAAAGTCTACCTTTATCGATTACTCTGCATAAGAGGAGTTTGTCCTTTTGGTAGACTTGGTTTGTTTGGTATCCCAGGGTTCAGGGATTTGTTTATGGGATACAGATTAAGTTGTTGGTCTGTACAGCCTCAGATGTTTTTTTAGTTTCCTGCTTCTCTGAGAGAGAGTCTTTTCAGTGTGTGAAGGATCTGGAGGATATGAGATCAGATTTCCCTACCTCAGGGTTTTTTCTCTCGATGGGGAGACTCTTTATTTCCAGATCTTGTTTGTTTTGGGAGATCTACTCTGGTTTCTCCACAGTAAGGGCTCGAGATCATAATTGTTCAGGAGTCTGTTTTTTCTCTAATTCCAAGGGTGCTTCCTTTGGGAATGGGGATAGTTTTGGCTTCTGTGGGCTGGTTCCTGACAGTTCAGTGATATTCTCATTAGTTCTTATCTCTATTACTGTTTTCTTCGAGTATATGGAACTGGTAGGCCTGATTGTGTCAGCCTGCCAGGATGGCGGGTTTTCTGGAGCTCTTGAGGGTATCAGGAAGTTTTGGTTGCCTTCTTAGGTGAGAATCCTTCTATCGGTTAGGATATTCATGCTTATTAGATTCTTTTGGACTTTCTGTTTTCTCCTCTCAGTCAGTTATATTTTCTTTGATGTGCAATACTGTGCTTTTGCGCAGAGATTTTCTCTTGTCTGAGCGCAGATTTCAGGAGTAACTCTCTTTACCTGGAAATCTGCAATCTTACAATTTTAATTTAAGATAGTGATTCTCCTATGATTTAGATAGTCGCACTAGTGTTTTCTTTTCCAGTGCTTGACTCCAGGTTGCGTGACAAGTTGCTTTGGTCTGCTCTCAAATGTATTGCGTTCTGAATTTCAGTTTTGTCATGCAGATAGTCTGTTTTTTTAGACTCTGGTTTGTTTCAGGCCGGTTATTTATTTTCATTTCTCTTATTAGAGAATTTGGTTCTAAGAGGTTTATGTCTCTTGCTTCGTCGGCTTGGAGTGTTTATTAACTTTCAACTCTCTTCAACTCTAGGTTGTTTATGGTTCCTGTTAAATGCGCACATTATGCAGGTGAGGTATATCTTTTTTTCCTGTCTATTTGTTAGTTATCAAGCTTGAGGACTCAAGCTCCATTATGAGTGTAGCTGTAGAGGTTGCATAGTTTTCATTTGAAAACGTGTTTCCCTTGGTGGGAGCGAATTTTGGAAGTCCTTTCTTTAGGCGGTGTTTCCTGGTAAATAGGTGCCTCTTCTTTTCCCGCCCGCTTTCTTCGTAGACTCCACAGCTTGGGTATTAGTTTCCACAAGTAAAGAATTTCGTGGACTATCACCACCTTAGAAAGAAAACATAATTTATGCTTACCTGATAAATTCTTTTATTTCTTGGTGGCGATAGTCCACGAACCTGCACGTGTTTTGTGATTGGCGGCAGTTCTAGTGTGCACCTCTTTACCCTACTATCTTCCTTCTTTTTCTTTCCTCAGCTATTCATACTACTGGGAGAGAGAGGGAAGTGGGTGCGATATTTAATGATTTGTTGTTGAGTGTCTTTGCATCTTCCTGGTAGCCAGGAAGTGAGTTCCCACAAATAAGGACTTTCGTGGACCATCACCAACAAGAAAGGAAATTATTTAACAGGTAAGCATAAATGATGTTTTTCCTATGCTCATCGATTCAGTCAATCTGCCCCTCAGCTCTGATACACCCTTGTTCAGATAATTTCATACCCTTTTTCCAGACTATACAGTAGTCATTTCTGGGATATAATATGACAACCATCAATTTGATGGAAGATTTCTTAAGTAGAGAAAAAAACCTGACAATCCAGCATAAACAAAATATTTTCTAACATTGGGAATGAAACTAACTCCTCAACAGATATTGAAAATGCTAGGGGAACTAATTAGGAAACATACCAGGTCCACATGGAAAAAAAGCATGTATGACATATATCTGGCTATACATATTATCCCAAGAGGCCTTAGAGTCAGATTATTCCCCACTTTTAGCTTTCACATTGAAAGTTATAGAGAACGGTGAGAACAGGCTCTCGTAAGCTGTTCAGAAGTCTTGATAGCAATCTTATCTGACTACGAGAGTGAGATAGTGGAGGAGTTGAATAAAGACATTTCAGAAATAAGTTTAAAACTTAATAAGTTTGAAACATTGGAAATTTTTTAAAGCTGCTTATATAAATCTAAGGGATGATATAGATGGTAAGGAAAAAGAAATAATAAAAACAAAATGTGAAAAACTAAATCGAGACATGAAAGACTTTGAATTTCCTACCTCCAAAACTAATAGAGATGAAGTTGCATCCTTTGAATGTAAATCATCCGCTACAGAGGATGCAAACGAAGGAGTATGGAATAGAACATTACTGGTGCCCAATGCTACTGACAGAGAATCAATATTGTCAAAAAATAAGGTAGCAAAAAAACAAAGAAAAAGAAGGGGAGGGAAGAACAGACAGAAATCTAAGGAACAGGTGGGAATACAAACAGGACAGAGAGGACTGGTTGAAACGACCCAGATGGTAAACCATGAGAGTTTAAAAATAATAAATCTGTCAAAAAGAATTTTAACACCTGAACATGAGAATGTCCTAAGCATAGGCCTCTCCTCACCTAAAAATAAAATAGATTTCTTTGAAATTGTGAAGGATTTACACCTCTTCACAAGGAAAATAGCACTGAACAAGATATATAAGTAAGCATGACGAAACAGACATGGATTACCAAGCAATTCTAGATCTAGTATCCCTCTTGGAGGAAGTGAGGCTGAAAACACAAAAAGTGATGAATGGCTAAAAAAAAACTCAATAAAAAATCGAAATATATGCCACAAACATCCCAATACCTAAAGGTAAAAATATATTTAAATGTTGTGATGTAAGATATATTGAAAATTCAAAGAAATGATTGACATAATTTGAATGAGGCAGAAAGGAAAGCCTTAAAAGAAATACAAAACTGGAATGATCTGATTGTTAAACCAACGGACAAGGGTGGCAATATCGTTGTATGGCTGGTAGATATGTATATAATTGAAACGCTCAGACAATTGGGGGACAAGAACTGTTCTAAAATACTATGGGGAAACCCAAATGAGGATTATATGAATCACTACAAAACTCTCGTTAACAGTGCCAAAGAAGGTGCAATTATATCAGAGAAAGAATTCAAATATTTGCAGGTCACTAACCCTAAGATTGTCCACTCTACTTACTGCCAAAAATTCATAAGAACAGACATGTTCCCCCCCGGCAGACCAATCTTTTCAGGCATGGGTAGCCTGTGTGAGCAGGCATCAAAATATTTAGACATCAGATTACGAGTCATTGTATTAACATTGCCCTCTTATGTCAGGAATACTTGTGACGTTGAATCGTTGTACACTTCTATTGAACATAAGTGGGGTTGCCATGCAGTGAAATACTTTCTAAAAATTGAATCAGTTACGGGTCCTGATTGTGTATTTTTAATAAATCTCCTGAGATTTGTCATAACTATTTTGTATTCAATTATAGTTTCTAGCTTCAGACCCGTGCAACAGCGAAAGGGACGGCATGTGCCCCCATATATACGAACATCTACCTGGGGTGGTGGGAGCGCAAAATAATATTTACTGAAGACAATGAGCATTTTACTGAACATGTGTTACTCTGGCTCAGGTACATAGATAATGTACTTATCCTATGGAGAGGAGACAAGTCACTATTCCAACAGTTTATTCAGACATTGAATAAGAATGACATCAATTTAAAATTGACTATGGATATAAACTATGCCAAAGTGAACTTTCTGGACTTAACAATCTAACGTGATATGTTTGGGAAAGTGAAAACTGATTTGTACCGTAAGAAAACAGCGACTAATTATTTTTCAGATATGACAGTGCACATCATATGGCAACCAAAAATGCCATACCAGACGGAAAATTTCTCCGACTTTGCAGAAATTGCTCTAAAATTGGAACATTTAAAGAACAAGCAAAAGTGCTAAAGCAAAGACTAAAGGATAGAAAATGTCCTAATAGGATATTGAAAAAAGCATAGGGCCTTACATACAGGCAGAGATGAATTGCTACAACCAAAAAAATAAACAACAAACAGACACACGAGTGAGATTTATCAGCACTTTTAATGATTTATGTAGAGAAATTACCGAAATACTCAACAAACGTGCATATTCTACACACAGACTAGGATATGGCTGACTGTGTTGGCAATAAGGTAGCCATCAGTTGGAGACGTGCACCCAATATTAGGGATAAAATTGTACGCAGCCACTTTGTGAAACAGGTGCCTTAAAGAAAAGGCAACTTGAAAGGAACTTACCCTTGTGGCAGTTGTAAGTACTGCATGTACATAAAAAATATCACTGAGGTAGAAATATTCGCTTATGGTAAGATACAAATGATGGAACTGTATAATTGTAGAAGCAAAGCAAAAAAAGGGATCTACAATCCCTATAGGAGGCGCTATAAAATGTAACAAAGTATCCTATATGGATACGCAGACTCTCATAAGTAAAAAAAAAAAATATACCAAAGGCAGATGTTTATACTGAAGTCAGTAAAACTATAAGTCTCTCATATATGTGATAGAAGAATATCTCATACAAAACCGATCAGCTGGTGTATCATAAGCCAGTCCCAAAGAGAGTCCTTTTGGTGTATTATAGTTCTTTAATGATAATGGAAACTTGTATCCGTTCAAATGGGGCAGCACTCAAATTTCACCATAAATAATAGGCAGTTCTAGATAAAACAAAGACAAGGAAAGAGGCACCGTATGTGTGAATCAATCACCAACTGGGTATATGAACATCAAAAGACACCGAGTACTCACATGGTGTAGAGGCACACACTTGTGCCAATGGAGGCGGGCTGGTTTTTGCAGCAGACCAGCTAGCTGAACCAAAGCAATGTACACTAATTGTAGGGGGGAGGGTTGATGCATATTTTGTTGAGGTAGCGTAGCCCTATATAAGGGTCAAACTAATACCATGTTTTTATGCCTGATGAATCGTGTGCAGAATCTTAGCATGAGCTGTTTTTAATTTTGTTTTTATATTGTTTTATTAAACAAATTTGAAAAAATGTATACAATAGCTCTTATTGCTATGTGCATATTCTACTACACTACCTTGGGAGGTTTTTGGTATAGCCTCCCCCTTTACCTCGCTGGTGCCCAGCCATCCATCTGGGGGTGACTGCATTGGTGGGTCCATTACATTGCCTTGGTTCAGCTAGCTGGTCTGCTGCAAAAACCAGCCCTCCTCCATTGGCACAAGTGGGTGCCTCTACACCATGTGAGTACCCTGTGTCTTTTGATCCCAATGCTGCTTTTTAACGCCCGCTGGTATTACGAGTCTGGCAGGTACAGGTGTACCGCTCACTTTTCTTCCGCGACTCCAGCTTACCGCAAATCCCCTTACGTCAATTGCGTATTAGCTCCTCCTATGCTATGCTCTAACGTAATTATCTGATTCAGTGACACTTGGGGATAAAGTCTGGACTGACTGGTCTTGCAGCACTGGGGGTCATATAACCGTACTAACTTTGTCCCTGTTGGATTACAAATATCAGCATTTTTCAAATAGACTGAACACTATCTATTTTCCCCTGGTGCACCAGATGACTTTGGCCAGTATAATTTACTCTCTATATTGCGGGATCCCCTGTATGAATGTGATTGTATGTTTGGTATATTTATTAAAGTATTCATATCTTTTGACATATAAAATCTCTTGTGCATTCTTTATCGATACAGTTGTTCTGGATTTACCTAGACTTTTGGGAATTCCTTATTGTGGAGTTCCTACTCTCTTTTTTATGTTGTTTCATATGGTTAATAATTATAATTTAGGTGGCGACGATGTCGGGGGCGGCAGATTAGGGGTTAATAAGTGTAAGATTAGGGGTGTTTAGACTCGGAGTTCATGTTAGGGTGTTAGGTGTAGACATAAAATTCCTTTCCCCATAGGAATCAATGGGGCTGTGTTAGGAGCTGAACGCTGCTTTTTTGCAGGTGTTAGGTTTTTTATCAGCTGAATCTGCCCCATTGATTCCTATGGGGAAATCGTGCACGAGCACGTTTATCCAGCTTACCGCTGCCGTAAGTAACGCTGGTATTGAGGTGAGACGTGGAGCTAAATTTTGCTCTACGCTCACCTTTTTGCGGCTAATGCCGAGTTTAAAAAACCCCGTAATACCAGCGTTGTCTTAAGGGAGCGTTAAAAAAAAAAATGCTCATTAGCAACGCACCCCTGTTACCGCAAAACTCGTAATCTCGCCGTATGTTTCTCTTAGGAATGAACGAACAAATCAGTTATAGTGCCTTCCTGTAATAAACACTCACTTACTAAAGCACCAACATACTCAGAGAGCCCTAGGATTATTCACAATAACAAAGGGACATAACAAACCCTACTATACTTGAGTTTAACCTGCCACTATAGATTAATTTGGCTATGTACGTTTCTTGGGAGATGCTGAGTATTGATACATGTACATCTTCCGGAATATATGAGAGCAATGCTGGATCGACATAATAGCTAATTATTTCTAAGTGTATGACTCGGATCCTATACTAGGAAACTCTGGTTACCCAATATCTTTGAACAACATAAGTAGTTCATGTAACTAATAATTTTGTGAACCGAGATACACGCTATATATAACAAGGACATGAGTCCTAGCAAAAAGAAGTGCTTTTGTTTTTATCTCTACACATATAAAACACTCCAAATGGCTATGCCAGTAAAACTGGTCGGATTTGAGTGCATGTCTATATCGATGTAAGAAAATAAATAGACATATGAATCAGTGAATAACCATATGACTTTAACTCCAAAATATGTTTTTTTGTTTTAAGTTAATAGACACGCTGGCCATGCAAGACGTTTTTACTCAGAGTAAGTGTACCAATCATATGAGATGTAAATGTAATAGCACATATACTGACATGCACTATATATGAAAGGGCAGTATCCCTAGCGGCAAAATGAGTTTACAACTTACATTAGTAGTCCGGAGGAATACGTTCCTAACACCGGCCTGAACTATGTAATAATATATAACCATATAGTAAGACTTCGTAACTATTCCTATAGGTAAGACCTGATGATAATAGTAATGTGTGATTACGAAAATAGATTCTGTGATATCTCGGTTGGCGTTCTTAGAAACATTCTGAGCACTGATAGGTCAATTGATGGGCGGACATCTCTCCACATTGGCCAATAGGCGTGACAAACAATAAGACGGGCATGATTGGTCCAAATAATACACTCCCATATTTGTATAACAACACGCGTGCTTGTTTATGTTTGATTGGACATCAAAACTACTTTAGGGGAGAAAGTCGGGGTGACCTTTGCCTTTGAAAAAGCAGTGGCGAAACTCACGTCAGGCGTTCACATTGCCCTCTGTTAATTTAATTGTTGGTGCATATGCACACTACTGTTCACACTTTTTAATAGTTGATGTAGCTCGGGGTAAAAAAAAACCTCCTCTAAATCGGCATGGGTGCTGTGAAAGCTAGCTTATTAAGCCTTTGTGGCGAATAGCAAGATAGGGTATATATCGCAGCATTCCGTGCCTATTAGACTTACATTTTTCTTTATATGCGGCATATATTTATTTGAATCAAGTGAGACTACACTATTATCGCTTTGAGTATTGTTACTCATTTAACAGGGGACGGCATTTATTTGTGTATGTCTTTTAAATTATTTTAATGCGTCTCAGTTTTTAATCAACCTTATTAAAAGTTATATTTTATTTTAGGTCTCCCCCCTTATCCCCCTCCCTTCATTTGCTTGGTAAATATCTTAACTGTTGATACAATAAGTGTGCCATATTAGTACTACTTTTTCTCATTCTAACACCCTTAATCAGCCATATGTGTAACTCTGTCCACCATATGCAGTAATATAAGCTAAAAAGAGGAGTAATGGCTGCCAATTAACAGCCTGTTTTTTTTACAGGACTGGTCATATCGAGATATCTGGGAATTTCTCAGGACATTGTTCATTCCATACTGCATTCTGTATGACAAAGGGTGAGCAACCTTGTTCTGTACCTCACAACACACTCCCAGTCTCAGTCTGATTGCCACAACCAAAATTCATCTTTTTCTTGCTCCATGACACACACACTCTTCTTTCCTTCTTTCTTTTCTTTCTTTCTTTCTTTCTTTCTTTCTTTCTTTCTTTCTTTCTTTCTTTCTTTCTTTCTTTCTCTCTCTTTCTTTCTCTCTCTCTTTCTTTCTCTCTTTCTCTCTCTTTCTTTATTTCTCTCTCTCTTTCTTTATTTCTCTCTCTCTTTCTTTATTTCTCTCTTTCTCTCTTTTCTTTCCTAACATATGGAGAGTCCACAACGTCATCAATTACTAGTGGGAATATCACTCCTGGGCAGCAGGAGGAGGCAAAGAGCACCACAGCAGAGCTGTTAAGTGTCACGTCCTACCCACAATCCCCAGTAATTCTCTTTGTCTCTGTCAATGAAGGAGATGAAGTTCTGGTGTCTGAAGAAAATTGGATTTCTTTTGCTACAAGCAAGATTTTTTGGGTCTAGCCGTAGTCCACGTTAATCTCTTCAGTAGGGTAGTGGTGGCTATAAAGCAGTTAGGAACTAGAGGTGGGCCTTTCTACGTTTTCCTAACATATTTGCTGCCCATTTTATAGAATGCCAGAGCAGGTTTACTCTGTTCTTTCTTTTTTGTACAGGTCTCTGTGAGGAGTATGTGTCCTCTCACACCTTGAAGCTGTCCTCCTGACGGATGGTCAGACTGCAGGTAAGTGCCTTTTTGTCTTCTAGGTATGGAGATGGGCACTTATGTGATTTAAACTGCAACATTATGTGGGACATATATATCCATTAGAAGGATATTCTAGAGCAGGATGCAGGCACTTTCTTGTGACCAGGAGACTTAGGGTTAATACTTTTTATGACTTATAAAGTATACCCTGATTATTTTGGTAACTTATGAATTATTTATGTAGAAAGAAAGGTACGGCGTGCGGCTGCACTGATCCGGAACCGGAACTGCAGGTGGACCACAGGGTCATCCAATAGTGGAACAGCTACTCCGGAGTACCGTAGCCAGGGAGATCAGGCCCAAGGTAAGTAATGCAAGAAAAAGAGGCAGGCACTACTCGGGGGTTAAAAAACAAGCAGTATTTTATTGATAGATTTAAGCCATACAAAAAAAGAAAAAGGCTTAAAAAGAACATCAACAGCAAACAGGCAGATAGATAGACACAGAGGGACTGACGGCCTGACGCGTTTCGCGCCCCCTAGTGGTGCTTAATCATAGGCTGAATTATTTATGCCTCATGTGTTATAAATAATTTGAGCAATTAACTTTCTGTTGGGCTAATTGTTTTGTGTGAAATCACTTCTGTTAGCATTGTATTACCACTGTCGGTCCGGCACAGTACAATTAATAGATCATTTTACAATGGCGGAGACTGTCAGTTTCTTTGAGAGCGGGCTCTTTTACTTTTCTGCGCAATTCCCTGGGTTTAGTCTGCTCTAAATTAGCGGTTACCATTTTGGATATTCTTTCTTAAAGTGTACAAACGCTAGGATTGACTATTGAAACAAATAAAGGGGACTTTCATTCATGACGTATAATATACTTCATTTACAAAGCTGATTACAATGTAGGGAGTGGTGTACACAATTGCACACCACACCCTTTAGGGTGCGCCTCCCAATTCACAATACACCAGTTGTGAAGTAAACAATGTAAACAAATAACAATAGACTAGAATATTAAGGCAATGTATACAAACAGTATCAAAAGGTAGAACACCAAACACAGTATACTATACAGTTTGTATTTGTATGTAAGTGTCCATTAAACAAACAGGTCCCAATATGGAGGCGGCAGCTACTTTGAAGTTCCAGCCTGCCCCAATAGCACCATTTGGGTGCTCTATATTTGTGAGTATATACATTGCCATCTGTCTATATTTTTCTCTGTTTTGGTGGTACTGGGCCATGGTGGCGCCTCTGTTTTCTTCTATTTTCATTTACAAAGCTCCTTTATTTGTTTCAATCGATCGCCGTTTTTTCCTGGTACAGCAGTTCACGGCTACATTTTTTTTGGCTAAGAGGTAATGTTTTCACCTCTTAGCCAATAGCTGTGCAGTAAATACGGCTTCCATGGGCGCCATGCCGGATTTACCGCATGGCTATTGGCTAAGAGGTGAAAATGTCACCTCTTGGCAAAAATTTTTTTTAGCCGTGGGCTGCTCGATTGATTCAAATAAAGGAGCTTTCTCCATGAAGTATCTTATACTTCATGAATGAAAGTCCCCTTTATTTGTTTCAATAGTCAATCCTAATGTTTGTAAAACGCTAGGATTGACTTTCACTTTAAAGTGACAGATGTTTCTTTATATAAAATAGAGATTTAACTTTTATATCAAATAAATTTGTAAATTTTCTAGCTGGAATGGGGTTCATGACTCTGACTCATTGGATAAATGTTTGCTCTTGAGGCACAGATTTCTTTGGTTATACATTTCTGTGCTGCAATGACACTGTGCCTGCACATACCAGATGCACACTCCCTTGCAAGTCATGGTAAAGCATATTGAGCTCTTAAATGTAAAGATAGGAGCCTAATGTCTCCCAGGATGATGCTGTTTAGGCAATGCCACAATTTTCTCCTCAAGCGTCCCAAGCCTCAATGGCGTCACATGCAGTGCCCTGCGGTTCCTCTCAATCTCCTGAAGGAGTTTATTTGCCTGCAGAAATTGCTGCACAGGTATTTTCAGCGGTATCTTCAACGGTATCTGCGCCATTATCTGCTTTTCCTATGCTAAAGAGAAAACGCTAGAGGAAAATTTGAGATTCAGATAGTAAGGTTTCTGTTCCACCTGCTACCACACAGGTTGCCCTCCCTCATAAGTCTGATGAGGAGGATACGTTGGTAGTCTCTGAGGGTGAAATCTCAGATTCGGACAGTATAATTCCTTCATCTAATTCTGAAGTGGTAACCTTCAGGTCTAAGCTTGAACACCTTCATGTATTGTTAATGGAGGTTTGGCTACTTTGGACAACTCCGATACTCTTGTTGTTGTCAACCCTAAGACATCTAGTAAACGTAATAAGTACTATGATGTTCTTTCCACTGGGGAAGTGTTTCCTGTTCCAGACCGTGCTACAGAGATTATTTCACAGGAATGGGAGAAGCCAGGGATTCCTTTTTCCCCGTCTCTTGTCTTTAAAAAGATGTTTCCTGTCGCTGTCTCCTTTAAGGAGTCTTGGGGCACGGTGCCTAAAGTAGAATATGCCATTTCTACTCTGGCTAAGAGGACTACTATCCCTATAGAGGATAGCTATTCTTTTGAGGATCAAATGGACAAAAAGCTGGAGGCTTCTTTGAAGAAGATATATGTTCATCAAGGCCTTCAATGGCAACCTGCAGTTTGTATTGCCACTGTGTCAAGTGCGGCACTTATTGGTACGACGCCTTATCTGATTCACTTTAGATAGAGACTTCTTTGGAGGAGATCCAAGAAAGGAATAGAGCTCTCAACCTAGCCAACTCTTTTATTCTGATGCTACCATGCAAATTATTCTGGGAGCCAAGATATCTGGCTTCGGTGTGCTAGCCCACAGGGCATTGTGGCTAAAATCTTGGTCAGCTGATGTTTCCTCCAAGTCCAAGCTTCTGGAGCTTCCTTACAAGAGTAAGACTTTGTTTGGACCTGGTGTGGCAGAAAAAAATTCTGATATTTTGGGTGGAAAAGGGTATTTTCTACCACAAGACAAGAAGAATAAGGAAAGTCTTCCTCTTCCAAGCAGGAACAGTCCAAGTCTTCTTGGATACCCAATCAGTCTTGGAATAAGAGGAAGCAATCAAAGAAACACGTAATTGATGACGTTGTGGACTTTCCATATCTGGAAATAAATAAATTTATCAGGTAAGCATACATTTTGTTTCTCTCGCTCTCTCTTTCTTTCTTTCTCTCTCTCTTTCTTTCTCTCCCTCTCTCTCTTTTTTTTGTCTGTGTGGAAAGTTATAAATGTCACAATTTTAAGTTGACTTTATTTTTAAGGCAACATGTTAAAAACTCTATATTGTTGCCTCATTTGAATGTATCATACTCTCTGCCTATTTCTCTATTACTGTGTCATTTCTTTATAACTTTCTCCCTGCCCTTACTTTTTGGTGTGTTTGAGCGATGTCATGATAAAAATATTTCTACACTTAATTATTTAAAAAAAATAAAAAAAATTGTGACACCACTTTATCTTTACACCACTTCAGAGTATTGCAAGCATATGCTAAATTTCTTAAGAAACATAGAAATATAGATTTTACAGCAGATAAGTGCCAGAATACCAGTCAAGTCTGTCCACATTTCTTTCTGAAGTGTAAGCTTAATTAATTTTTAGGATAACCTTGCCTCCTCTTTTGAAAGTTTCTTCTATAAATGAATCAGCAAATATTAGAAAGTTCCTAATTTTAAATGCACAAAGAATGTAAGAGGAATTCAAAAAATAAATATATTTTTGACATGACAGACACTCGGACGCTCGGACCTGCAGACACTACATGTCTGTGGTACAAAATAGGGACAGTTCCCATACTCCCTTGTACACAGCATATATCCACTATACTTATTTAGTCTAGTCTAAGGCATTTTAGTTTATAGATTAATGTATAAATTAATTTGATGCTTGTCATGTGCTTTACTAAAATGTAAATAGATTAGCCTGACATGGTCTTTTTCAAACATTATAGTACATAGATGCTGCCGAACAGAATCAAAGTTTCAAAATTACAGTGAGTGCAGAATTATTAGGCAAATGAGTATTTTGACCACATCATCCTCTTTATGCATGTTGTCTTACTCCAAGCTGTATAGGCTCGAAAGCCTACTACCAATTAAGCATATAGGTGATGTGCATCTCTGTAATGAGAAGGGGTGTGGTCTAATGACATCAACACCCTATATCAGGTGTGCATAATTATTAGGCAACTTCCTTTCCTTTGGCAAAATGGGTCAAAAGAAGGACTTGACAGGCTCAGAAAAGTCAAAAATAGTGAGATATCTTGCAGAGGGTTGCAGCACTCTTAAAATTGCAAAGCTTCTGAAGCGTGATCATCGAACAATCAAGCGTTTCATTCAAAATAGTCAACAGGGTCGCAAGAAGCGTGTGGAAAAACCAAGGTGCAAAATAACTGCCCATGAACTGAGAAAAGTCAAGCGTGCAGCTGCCAAGATGCCACTTGCCACCAGTTTGGCCATATTTCAGAGCTGCAACATCACTGGAATGCCCAAAAGCACAAGGTGTGCAATACTCAGAGACATGGCCAAGGTAAGAAAGGCTGAAAGACGACCACCACTGAACAAGACACACAAGCTGAAACGTCAAGACTGGGCCAAGAAATATCTCAAGACTGATTTTTCTAAGGTTTTATGGACTGACGAAATGAGAGTGAGTCTTGATGGGCCAGATGGATGGGCCCGTGGCTGGATTGGTAAAGGGCAGAGAGCTCCAGTCCGACTCAGACGCCAGCAAGGTGGAGGTGGAGTACTGGTTTGGGCTGGTATCATCAAAGATGAGCTTGTGGGGCCTTTTCGGGTTGAGGATGGAGTCAAGCTCAACTCCCAGTCCTACTGCCAGTTTCTGGAAGACACCTTCTTCAAGCAGTGGTACAGGAAGAAGTCTGAATCCTTCAAGAAAAACATGATTTTCATGCAGGACAATGCTCCATCACACGCGTCCAAGTACTCCACAGCGTGGCTGGCAAGAAAGGGTATAAAAGAAGAAAATCTAATGACATGGCCTCCTTGTTCACCTGATCTGAACCCCATTGAGAACCTGTGGTCCATCATCAAATGTGAGATTTACAAGGAGGGAAAACAGTACACCTCTCTGAACAGTGTCTGGGAGGCTGTGGTTGCTGCTGCACGCAATGTTGATGGTGAACAGATCAAAACACTGACAGAATCCATGGATGGCAGGCTTTTGAGTGTCCTTGCAAAGAAAGGTGGCTATATTGGTCACTGATTTGTTTTTGTTTTGTTTTTGAATGTCAGAAATGTATATTTGTGAATGTTGAGATGTTATATTGGTTTCACTGGTAAAAATAAATAATTGAAATGGGTATATATTTGTTTTTTGTTAAGTTGCCTAATAATTATGCACAGTAATAGTCACCTGCACACACAGATATCCCCCTAAAATAGCTAAAACTAAAAACAAACTAAGAACTACTTCCAAAAATATTCAGCTTTGATATTAATGAGTTTTTTGGGTTCATTGAGAACATGGTTGTTGTTCAATAATAAAATTAATCCTCAAAAATACAACTTGCCTAATAATTCTGCACTCCCTGTATGTTATAAGAACCTTTTTAGAACCCCAGTGGTGATTTAATTTACTCGCACCTGAGAGAAATATGTTTTTCTGCTAAGCAGATGGAAGGTACAGCAACCTGCTCCATTGAAACAAAGGAGAACGCTCTTACGCACTGTGCTTTAGCTGTTGTTGCTTGGATCTGATTGGTTGTGGAGTAAAACACATTGCAGTTCATTTACTGTCTCTTATATTTTACTAATGTGTTAGCTTCAGTTGTATAAACACAACAAATAACAACCAAATACAAGTAAAGGCAGTAGTTGCATCTCTATTACTTTCTTTCCATGTCTCTCTCACCCGATCTCCTTCTATCTCTCTTTTAAGCTCTCTTCATGTCTACTTCATTTTTTGTTATGGGTCTTTGGTATGCACTTATCTGTCACTGATCAGTTAGTTGTCCCTCTCCTGGCATTTCTGTTCATGATTCTACTTTATCCCCTTTTCTTTGCATGCCTTTTGCTTTCTTACCTTCCTCCCCATGTATTTGATCTGTCACCCTCTTTCTGTAAGTCTTTCACTCATTTTTTTTTCTATCTCAGTGCACCTCTCCTCCATTTTGCTCTCGTTTGCCTGATTCTTCATATATTTTATTATCTCCTCACCTGTGCTCTATTCTTTTGTTTTATCTTCTTCTCTCTTTTTACTTTAATGTTTTGCATGTCTCAACCATTGTTTTTTCTAGTTACACCTCCCTGGGCAGCATGGACAACACAGTGAAAAACCCGGCACTGCGTTACACCACTCCTGCAGGAATCGAGAGTTACCGCCCGGCCTACATGCTGGAAAATGAGGAGGATGAGCGCACATCCAGGAAGTAATGTATTCTTCAAGATCGCTCCCTGTGCTGACTTGTCACACTAACCTGTGTGCTGCACTCCTCCTGTCCTAACCTGCCAGTTTCAGCTAAGGGTATGTGAGGTGACCACACTAATGAGACATTAGTTGTGTAATTATTTATGCTGCAAATTGCAATGCATAAACATTTCTCCCAACCAAGGCATAAAACCTTCATCATTTTATAACATAAATCCAGTTTTGAAGGTCTGGTGTTTTAGTTTTTTTTTGTCTCATATATACGGATTAAGGATCATCACTCCTTCATAGACAGTCTGACACAGAAACGCTGGCAGACATGAGCTACAAGAGGTGCCTTAGTATTAATCTGACCGCAAGAGCTGCACACACTATACAGAACCAAGTAAACATACCCATTGTTTTTTTTATAAATCTATTAAAGGGACAGTATACTGTAAAATAGTTTTCCCTTAATGTGTTGCCAATTACTTTTTTTTACCAACTGCAGAGTATAAAATGTATGAGAATTTGCTTTTTAGGGTTTATTTGTGTATATGAATGAGCTGGTTTGGTGTTTTGAAGCCACAACCTAATAAAATGGGTTGAGCTTGTAGGTATAATCAGATCTCATTACTTTATCACATTGTGCACATATACCTGCTTCTTTATCTTATATCTGTCCATAAATCAATCACCAGTACTTGGAGAGAACAATGTAAAATTAAAATTGTATTACATTATCTCTTCTATACCCACTGCTAGTGTAATTTCTTCTGCTGGATCTTTCAGAAAAGGGGGGGGGGGGATACCACAGACTAATTCAACTATTTCAAATGCCAATATAAGGGTAAAGGAAATACTTGTATACAATTTAATACACTCCAGCAGGTAAAATGGATCATTGGGAACAAATTTAAGGGGAAACATTTTTTTTAGTAAACTGTCCCTTTTAACCAAGCACTTGGAGCATTGTTATATATATATATATATATATATATATATATATATATATATATATATATATATATATATATATATATATATATATATATATATATATATATAATACACACTGTTTGGGAAGGATTACAATGTGCTGAAGACAAATATATGTGTATACTGTGTGTATACATAGGAATATGTTGTCATGGCTTTGTCTGAGTTTCTCTTTGCTGCTTTTTGTGTTCTCTGCAATGCTATGCCAGCCTTTATGCAGGGTGTCCATCCTCTCCAGTTGTCCTTCTCTGCAGCCCTGCCTCCTGCAGTTTGTGTGCTCCATTAGCTTCTTGTTTTCTTTCATCCTTTTTTGTTGTCTGTCCTGCTAAATTTATCTTCTCATGTAGCCTGTCTTCTCCCCTTCAGCTTCTTACACTGCTTATCCATTTCATCACCCTACCTCTGTCTTGCGCTGTCTGTCTTTTTTTCCTCCTCCCCCCCTCTTTATCTTCTCATGTAGTTCTCTCCCCTCAGCTTCTCACACTGCTTGTCCATCCCACACCATTAGCCTACCTCTCTGTCTTGTGCTGTCTTTCCTCTCTTCCTCCCACCCTTCTTTATCTTCTCTTGTAGTCCTCTCCCCATTCAGCTTCTCACACTGCTTGTCCATCCCATTAGCCTACCTCTCTGCCTTGTGCTGTCTGTCCTCTCTTCTTCCTGAACCCTCTATCTTCTCATGTAGTCCTCTCCCCTTCAGCTTCACACACTGGGACCTATTTATCAAGCCGTCAACCGCAAATACGCTGGAATTCCGCAGCGTAATTGTGGAGACCTTGATTCTCCATATTTATGAAAGCCTACAGACCGCCAAAAGTAGAATTTTGTGACGTAACATACGATCCGCCGGTCTCAGTCCGACACAGATCGATGCTTACGTCATTACAGATGTTCCGAAAGCAAATTCGGCACTATCTGACTACTTTTGGAAGTTAACAAATATCCACCAGGTACGCTCGCCACTATTCCGGCCTAGTGTTCATGGTTTTCAATCCTGGAGGTGGCGGATGCCATAGGAATCAATGGGAGTCTGAAAGTGGCGAAAGCTTATGTTCACTGCTGCCCGATATCCCATTGATTCCTAAGGGAGAATAAAGTTATTTTTACACCTAACACCCTAACATGTACCCCGAGTCTAAACACCCCCTACACCGCCGCCACCTACTTTATACTTATTAACCCCTAAACCGCCGCTCCCGGACCCCGCTGCAACGAAATAAACTTATTAACCCCTAAACCGCAATTCCTGGAGCCCGCCACCACCTACATTATGTTATTAACCCCTAATCTGCCGCCCCCTACACCGCCGCCACCTACATTTCATTTATTAACCCCTAAACCTAAGTCTAACCCTAACACCCCCTAACCTAAATATTATTTAAATAAATCTAAATAAAGCCTACAATTATTATCTAAATTACTCCTATTTAAAACTAATAGTTACATTGTAGCTAGCTTAGGGTTTATTTTTATTTTACAGGCAAGTTTGTATTTATTTTAACTAGGTAGAATAGTTATTAAATAGTTATTAACTATTTACTAACTACCTAGCTAAAATAAATACAAAAGTACCTGTAAAATAAAACCTAACCTAAGTTACAATTACACCTAACACTACACTACAATTAAATACAATTAAATAAATTAAAAATAATTAATTAAATTATATACAATTATCTAAAGTACAAAAACAAACAAACACTAAATTACAGAAAATAAGAAACAAATTACAGAAATTTAAACTAATTACACCTAATCTAATAGCCCTATCAAAATAAAAAAAGCCCCCCCAAAATAAAAAAAACCCTACAATACAAAATACAAACAACCCCCTCCAACAGTAAAACCCACCACCCACACAACCAACCCCCCCAAAAAATACTAACTAAAAAATCCCCATTGCCCTGAAAAGGGCATTTGATTGGGCATTGCCCTTAAAAGGGCAGTTAGCTCTTTTGAGGGCCCAAAGCCCTAACCTAAAATAAAACCCACCCAATACACCCTTAAAAAACCTAACACTAACCCCTTGAAGAAAGTCTTCACCCAACCGGGCCGAAGTCCTCAACGAAGCCAGGAGAAGTCTTCACCCAAGCCGGGCGAAGTGGTCCTCCAGACGGCAGAGGTCTTCATCCAGACGGCATCTTCTATCTTCATCCATCCGGCACAGAGCAGGTCCATCTTCAAGACATCCGTCGTGGAGCATCCTCTTCGGCCGACGACTACCCGATGAATGAAGGTACCTTTAAGTGACGTCATCCAAGATGGCGCCCCTTAGATTCCGATTGGCTGATAGAATTCTATCAGCCAATCGGAATTAAGGTAGAAAAAATCCTATTGGCTGATGCAATCAGCCAATAGGATTGAACTTCAATCCTATTGGCTGATTGGAACAGCCAATAGAATGCGAGCTCAATCCTATTGGCTGTTCCAATCAGCCAATAGGATTGAACTTCAATCCTATTGGCTGATTGCATCAGCCAATAGGATTTTTTTCTACCTTAATTCCCATTGGCTGATAGAATTCTATCAGCCAATTGGAATCTAAGGGACGCCATCTTGGATGATGTCACTTAAAGGAACCTTCATTCGTCGGGTAGTCGTCGGCCGAGGAGGATGCTCCGCGTCGGATGTCTTGAAGATGGCCCCGCTCCGTGCCGGATGGATGAAGACTTCTGCCGTCTGGAGGACCACTTCGCTCGGCTTGGATGAAGACTTCTCCCAGCTTTGTTGAGGACTTCTGCTCGGTTGGATGAAGACTTCTGCCGTTTCCTTGAGGATGAATGTCCGGTCTTCAAAACTGTAAGTCGATCTTCAGGGGTTAGTGTTAGGTTTTTTTAAGGGTGTATTGGGTGGGTTTTATTTTTAGGTTAGGGCTTTCGGCCTGCAAAAGAGCTAACTGCCCTTTTAAGGGCAATGCCCATCCAAATGCGCTTTTCAGGGCAATAGGGAGCTTAGGTTTTTTAGATAGTATTTTATTTGGGGGTTTGGTTGTGTGGGTGGTGGGTTTTACTTTTGGGGGGTTGTTTGTATTTTTTTTTTTTCAGGTAAAAGAGCTGATTACTTTGGGGCAATGCCCTGTAAAAGGCCCTTTTAAGAGCTATTGGTAGTTTAGTTTAGGCTTTTTTATTTTGATAGGGCTATTAGATTAGGTGTAATTAGTTTAAATTTCTGTAATTTGTTTATTATTTTCTGTAATTTAGTGTTTTTTTTGTACTTTAGATAATTGTATATAATTTAGTTCATTGTTTTTAATTTATTTAATTGTATTTAATTGTAGTGTAGTGTTAGGTGTAATTGTAACTTAGGTTAGGTTTTATTTCTCCAACATTGGTGTGTCCGGTCCACGGCGTCATCCATAACTTGGGGGAATATTCTCTTCCCCAACAGGAAATGGCAAAGAGCACAGCAAAAGCTGTCCATATAGTCCCTCCCAGGCTCCGCCCCCCCAGTTATTCTCTGCCGCTCTGAACAAGTAGCATCTCCACGGAGATGGTGAAGAGTATGTGGTGTTTAGTTGTAGTTTTTTATTCTTCTATCAAGAGTTTGTTATTTTAAAATAGTGCTGGTATGTACTATTTACTCTGAAACAGAAAGAGATGAAGAGTTCTGTTTAAAAGAGGAGTATGATTTTAGCAGCAGTAACTAAAATCAATTGCTGTTCCCACGCAGGACTGTTGAGCTGAGAGAACTTCAGTTGGGGGGAACAGTTTGCAGACTTTTCTGCTCAAGGTATGACAAGCCATTTTTCTAACAAGACTGTGTAATGCTGGAAGGCTGTCATTTTTCCCTCATGGGGATCGGTAAGCCATTTTCTTAGACTTAGAAAGAATAAAGGGCTTATTATGGGCTATTAACTGGTGGACACTCTTAAGGGCTAAATCGATTGTTTATTTAAGTTATTTTTGAAAGTTTGAAATAATTTTCACACTTTTATTGTTTGGGGAACGTTTTTATCGCCAGGCACTAGTTTAGACACCTTCCCAGTCAGGAAGGGCCTTTCACTATAGTAGGCAGAGCCTCATTTTCGCGCCATTATTGCGCAGTTAATTCTGAGTACAGTGCATGCAGCTGCATGTGTGAGGGTCTGGTATCCACTGAAAACGTTCCTAGAAGGCTTGAATTGGTATCGTATACCCCCCTGGGATTGGTGAAGTCGCAACAAAGGCTGTGGCTGGGACTGTAGTGGGGTTAAAACGGCTCCGGTTTCCACATTTTAAGGGTTAACAGCTTGAAAATTGGGGTGCAATACTTTGAATGCATTAAGACACTGTGGTGAAAATTTGGTAAAGATTGGATAATTCCTTCATAGTTTTTCACATATTCAGTAATAAAGTGTGCCCTGTTTAACATTTAAAGAGACAGTAACGGTTTTGTTTAAAAACGTTTTTTGTGCTTTATTAACCAGTTTAAGCCTGTTTAACATGTCTGTACCTTCAGATAGATCATGTTCTGTATGTATGGAAGCCAATGTGGTTCCCCCTTCAAATATATGTGATAATTGTGCCATAGCGTCCAAACATAGTAAGGACAGTACTGTCACAAATAGTAAGGTTGCCCAGGATGATTCCTCAGATGAAGGAAGTAGAGATAGTTCTACATCATCTCCTTCTGTGTCTATACCAGTTATGCCCGCGCAGGCGACCCCTAGTACTTCTAGCGCGCCAATGCTTGTTACTATGCAACAATTGACGGCAGTAATGGATAACTCCATAGCTAATATTTTTTCCAAAATGCCAGCATTTCAGAGAAAGCGCGATTACTCTGTTTTAAACACTGTAGAGCAGGAGGGCGCTGATGATAATTTTTCTGTCATACCCTCACATCAGTCTGAAGTGGCAGTGAGGGAGGGTTTGTCAGATGGAGTAATTTCTGATACAGGAAGAATTTCTCAGCAGGCAGAACCTGATGTTGTGACATTTAAATTTAAATTAGAGCATCTCTGCGCATTACTTAAGGAGGTGCTATCTACTCTGGATGATTGTGACAATCTGGTCATCCCAGAAAAATTGTGCAAGATGGACAAGTTCCTAGAGGTCTCGGTGCACCCTGATGCCTTTCCAATACCTAAACGGGTGGCGGACATAGTGAATAAGGAGTGGGAGAAGCCAGGCATACCTTTTGTCCCTCCTCCTATATTTAACAAATTGTTCCCTATGGTCAACCCCAGGAAGGACTTATGGCAAACAGTCCCTAAGGTCGAGGGGGCGGTTTCTACACTAGCCAAGCGCACGACCATTCCCATTGAGGACAATTGTGCTTTCAAAGATCCTATGGATAAAAAATTGGAGGGTTTGCTTAAAAATATTTTTGTACAGCAAGGTTACCTCCTTCAACCTATTTCGTGCATTATTCCTGTTACTACAGCGGCGTGGTTCTGGTTCGAGGAACTGGAAAAGTCGCTCAGTAGGGAGACTCCGTATGAGTCATGGACAGAATTCACACACTTAAGTTAGCTAATTCCTTTATTTTAGACGCCGCTTTGCAGTTTGCGAGGTTAGCAGCGAAAAATTCAGGGTTTGCAATTGTGGCGCGCAGAGCGCTCTGGCTAAAGTCTTGGTCGGCGGATGTATCTTCCAAGACAAAATTGCTTAATATCCCTTTCAAAGGTAAGACCCTTTTTGGGCCAGAATTGAAAGAGATTATTTCAGACATCACTGGGGGAAAGGGCCATGCCCTCCCACAAGATAGACCTTTCAAGGCTAAGAATAAGTCCAATTTTCGTTCCTTTCGCAATTTCAGGAACGGACCGGCTTCCAACTCTGCAGCCTCTAGACAAGAGGGTAACGCTTGATACACCCAGTTCCAACTGTGGAACAAGGTCAGGGGTTTTACTCAAATCTGTTTGTAGTTCCCAAAAAAGAGGGAACTTTCAGACCAATTCTGGATTTAAAAATTCTAAACAAATTTCTCAGAGTTCCATCGTTCAAAATGGAAACCATTCGAACAATTTTACCTACAATCCAGGAGGGTCAATTTATGACTACCGTGGATTTAAAGGATGCGTATCTACATATTCCTATCCACAAAGATCATCATCAGTTCCTAAGGTTCGCCTTTCTGGACAAACATTATCAGTTCGTGGCTCTCCCATTCGGGCTAGCCACTGCTCCAAGAATTTTCACAAAGGTGCTCGGGTCCCTTCTAGCGGTTCTAAGACCAAGGGGTATTGCAGTGGCACCTTATCTGGTCGACATTCTAATCCAAGCGTCATCTCTTTCCAAAGCAAAGGCTCATACAGACATTGTTCTAGCCTTTCTCAGATCTCACGGGTGGAAGGTGAACGTAGAAAAGAGTTCCCTGTCTCCGTCGACAAGAGTTCCCTTTTTGGGAACAATAATAGATTCTTTAGAAATGAAGATCTTCCTGACAGAAGTCAGAAAGTCAAAGCTTCTAAACGCTTGTCAAGATCTTTACTCTATTCTGCAGCCTTCCATAGCTCAGTGCATGGAAGTAGTAGGGTTGATGGTTGCAGCAATGGACATAGTTCCTTTTGCTCGAATTCATCTAAGACCATTACAACTGTGCATGCTCAAGCAGTGGAATGGGGACTATACAGACTTGTCTCCAAAGATTCAAGTAGACCAGATGACCAGAGACTCACTCCGTTGGTGGTTGTCCCAGGATCACCTGTCTCAGGGAATGAGTTTCCGCAGACCAGAGTGGGTCATTGTCACGACCGACGCCAGTCTATTAGGCTGGGGCACGGTCTGGGATTCCCTGAAAGCTCAGGGTTTATGGTCTCGGGAAGAGTCTCTTCTCCCGATCAACATCCTGGAACTGAGAGCGATATTCAATGCTCTCCAGGCTTGGCCTCAACTAGCGAAGGTCGGATTCATAAGATTCCAGTCAGACAACATGACGACTGTAGCTTACATCAACCATCAGGGGGGAACAAGGAGTTCCTTGGCGATGAGAGAGGTATCCAAAATCATCAAATGGGCGGAGGATCACTCCTGCCACCTATCTGCAATCCACATCCCAGGAGTAGACAACTGGGAGGCGGATTATCTGAGTCGTCAGACTTTCCATCCGGGGGAGTGGGAACTCCACCCGGAGGTGTTTGCCCAGTTGACTCAATTATGGGGCATTCCAGACATGGATCTGATGGCGTCTCGTCAGAACTTCAAGGTTCCTTGCTACGGGTCCAGATCCAGGGATCCCAAGGCGACTCTAGTGGATGCATTAGTGGCACCTTGGTCGTTCAACCTAGCTTATGCGTTTCCACCGTTCCCTCTCCTTCCCAGGCTTGTAGCCAGGATCAAACAGGAGAAGGCCTCGGTGATTCTGATAGCTCCTGCGTGGCCGCACAGGACTTGGTATGCAGACCTGGTGAATATGTCATCGGCTCCACCATGGAAGCTACCTTTGAGACAGGATCTTCTAGTACAAGGTCCATTCGAACATCCAAATCTAGTTTTTCTGCAGCTGACTGCTTGGAAATTGAACGTTTGATTTTATCCAAGCGTGGGTTTTCAGATTCAGTGATAGATACTCTGGTCCAAGCCAGAAAACCTGTGACTAGAAAGATTTACCATAAAATATGGAAAAGATATATCTGTTGGTGTGAATCCAAGGGATTCTCCTGGAGTAAGATTAAAATTCCTAAGATCCTCTCCTTTCTCCAAGAAGGTTTGGATAAGGGATTGTCAGCGAGTTCTCTAAAAGGACAGATTTCTGCTTTATCTGTCTTGTTACACAAACGACTGGCAGCTGTGCCAGATGTACAAGCTTTTGTACAGGCTTTGGTCAGAATCAAGTCTGTTTACAGACCCTTGACTCCTCCCTGGAGTCTAAATTTAGTTCTTTCAGTTCTTCAAGGGGTTCCGTTTGAACCCTTACATTCCATAGATATCAAGTTACTATCTTGGAAAGTTCTGTTTTTGGTTGCTATTTCTTCTGCTAGAAGAGTTTCTGAATTATCTGCTTTGCAGTGTGATCCACCCTATCTGGTGTTCCATTCAGATAAGGTTGTTTTGCGTACCAAGCCTGGTTTTCTTCCAAAAGTTGTTTCCAACAAGAATATTAACCAGGAAATAGTTGTTCCTTCTTTGTGTCCGAATCCAGTTTCAAAGAAGGAACGTTTGTTACACAATTTAGATGTAGTCCGTGCTTTAAAGTTCTATTTAGAAGCAACAAAGGATTTCAGACAAACTTCTTCTTTGTTTGTCGTTTATTCTGGTAAGAGGAGAGGACAAAAAGCTACTGCTACCTCTCTTTCTTTCTGGCTGAAAAGCATCATCTGATTGGCTTATGAGACTGCCGGACGGCAGCCTCCTGAACGAATCACAGCTCACTCTACTAGGGCTGTGGCTTCCATATGGGCCTTCAAGAATGAGGCTTCTGTTGATCAGATATGTAAGGCAGCGACTTGGTCTTCTCTGCACACTTTTGCCAAATTCTACAAATTTGATACTTATGCTTCTTCGGAGGCTATTTTTGGGAGAAAGGTTTTGCAAGCCGTGGTGCCTTCTATTTAGGTAACCTGATTTGCTCCCTCCCTTCATCCGTGTCCTAAAGCTTTGGTATTGGTTCCCACAAGTTATGGATGACGCCGTGGACCGGACACACCAATGTTGGAGAAAACAAAATTTATGCTTACCTGATAAATTACTTTCTCCAACGGTGTGTCCGGTCCACGGCCCGCCCTGGTTTTTTAATCAGGTTTGAAAAATTTCTTTCTCTATACACTACAGTCACCACGGCACCCTATAGTTTCTCCTTTTTTTCTCCTAACCGTCGGTCGAATGACTGGTGGGGCGGAGCCTGGGAGGGACTATATGGACAGCTTTTGCTGTGCTCTTTGCCATTTCCTGTTGGGGAAGAGAATATTCCCCCAAGTTATGGATGACGCCGTGGACCGGACACACCGTTGGAGAAAGTAATTTATCAGGTAAGCATAAATTCTGTTTTTACAGGTACTTTTGTATTTATTTTAGCTAGGTAGTTAGTAAATAGTTAATAACTATTCTACCTAGTTAAAATAAATACAAACTTGCCTGTAAAATAAAAATAAACCCTAAGCTAGCTACAATGTATATATATTGTAGCTAGCTTAGGGTTTATTTTATAGGTAATTATTTATTTTTAAATAGGAATAATTTAGATAATAATTGTAGGTTTTATTTAGATTTATTTAAATAATATTTAGGTTAGGGTTAGACTTAGGTTTAGGGGTTAATACATTTAGAATAGTGGTGGCGACGTTGGGGGTGGTAGATTAGGGGTTAATAAATGTAATGTAGGTGGCGGCGGTGTAGGGGGCGGCAGATAAAGGGTTAAAAACATAATGTAGGTGGCGGTGTGCTCCGGGAGTGGCGGTTTAGGGGTTAATAAGTATAAAGTAGGTGGCGGCGGTGTAGGGGGGTCAGATTAGGGGTTAATAACATAATGTAGGTGGCGGTGGTGTAGGTGGCGGCAGATTAGGGGTTAATAACATAATGTAGGTGGCGGCGGTGTAGGGGGTGGCAGATTAAGGGTTAATAAGTATAATGTAGGTGGCGGTGGGCTCCGGGAGCGGCGGTTTAGGGGTTAATAACTTTATTTAGTTGCTGTGGGCTCCGGGAGTGGCGGGATAGGGGTAAAACAATATAGCATAGTGTGGGTGTTTAGTCACAGGGTACCAATAAAGCTGGGAAAAAGCTGAAGAGCAGCGAGATCGATTACTTTTATTTAACAACAGTCCGCTGCTCATCGCGCCGTACTTGGTGCGCAGCTTTTTAACAGCTTTTTTGGTAACTTTGGAGAACGTATTCAGGTCCGCGGCAGCGATGTTAGGCGATCTTAGGCGAGCGTATTGGTGCTGGCCAAGGCAAGTAAGTTGACAGGTTGATAAATAGGGGCCACTGCCTGTCCATTCCATCCCATTACCCTGCCTATCTCTGTCTTGTGCTGTCTGTCCTCTCTTCCTCCTGCCCCTCTTTATCTTCTTGTGTAGCCAACTCTGTCTCCCCTCAGCTTCTTAAGCTACCTGTCCAACCCATACATTTACCATACATCTCTGTCTTGTGCTTTTCTCTCTTCCTCCCACCTCTCTTTATCTTCTCGTGTAAGTCTGTCCTCTTTCCTTTCAGCTCTCACACCACTTGTTTAATCTCTCCCATTACCCTACTTCTCTTTATTGTGCTGACTTGTCCTCTCCTACAACCACCTCTCATGGTTTGTTTTCTTTTCTCTCATCAGTCTGCAGGTCTCCTCGGGCTGTGGTTTGGAGTAAATGCAACGCCCGGGGGGAACATATGCAAGGCTAGTACACCCAACCTCTCAATGACTGGTACCAGTGGGTTCATGGAGGAAATGGGGAGGGCTTGTTTGCTGTGTTTTTAGAGTCTTGCAGACCCATTTTGCAGAGCATAACAATTGCTTTATGCTTTGTGTTTTTAAACACACCTCCACCCATACTACAAATGCAGTGAAACAATACAGAGATTCCCAATACTGGAGATGCTCCAGAGATACTCAACACTACTATACACTGAATCATGCACGTTGGGCATTTGAAAGCTATAGTATTGAGAGCGAACACTGGCTATTGTGTCCCCTGTACGTGCCTCTCCTAAGTCAGCATTTGTGCCTCAAGCTGTGTCAGCAGCTTTTAGCCTTCAAACTATAGCCTGACTGTCACCTGATGCATTGCACAGTACATTATGAATGTGCCTGCCCCATCAACCAGAACCTCCCTCCATAGTATGAAAACATTAAAGTTAACCCTTTGTCACCAATGCTATGTTACCCAAACATACACTGATTAGAAGTACAAACTAGCCCAGATATGTTTACTAAAAAGTTAAAATGGTCTTAAAAGTGACCATTTAACCCATCTCAGCTGTTAAAGGTATCACCATTACTCTGCATGTTCCTAGTGTAATAGAGCGATTCCTTTGTCATGTGAGAATAACTTTTTACCAGGTTCAGCACTACTTGTGGCTACCTAAACCTGTTTTTATAATGCTTCTCATTAGGATGCTGTTTGCCTGCACAGCTTCAGGGGGCTGCCCAGGATTCTGTTGTTTACATCACAAAAGCAGAGATTAGAGTAGCTTCTAGCTCTTTTTTCAGTATAATGCCCTGGACGTTCTGTTACGTTCTCCCTCCCCCTATGAAAGAATTGGTGCAGCTGCCTGCCAGATGATAAATTGCACCCCTCTCCTGCCTGTGTCTGTAGGATGATTCCAATCAAGAGGTGCCGTTCCTATCTGCCCTCACTTTGCCACACGGAGCTTCAGCGCTCCATGATTCCTGTTGCACCTTTCTCCCTAGGACAGGCCTTGAGAAACATGACTTTGCCTTTTCCGAGGTATAAAAATGCCATGGGGATGAATGCTGGATTTTTGCAGGGATTGAAGGAGTGTCTGTACTTCCTTCTCTGCTGTTGGTGTGTCAAGGAGCTGCTGGACTAGTATGGAGTGATCTGCTGTGGTGTCTGTCACATATTATTTCTGGACTTGATGACTTGCACACACTACCAGTTAATGCTGCTGCTGATTTCTTCTGGTGTGAGAGTTTGTAGAAATATGTTTGGAATATTTGCAGAACTTGGCAGCAGAGCTTTACTACCTCTTACAGCAAACTGAGGATGTTATAAGCAAAACTTTTATCTGCAAGGGCAAGACGGTTATAAAGTCACCAAACAGAAAGTCCATGGAATAAAAGATAACTTGAGATCTTGTGTTGACAACTAAGTAATACATGGATTCAGCATAAAATGAGTGACAGATCTTGAGTGAGAATGCAATGCTGGAGCAGACCGCTTTCAAGAAATGTCTTCCCTGTGACTACCCCACAGAAGTGTGAAATGCTTAGTACTTGTTGAGGAGATGATGCTACCTGAAGACCATGCTGTGGGACATTCAATATACACATCTTTGTTCTGTGACCTGAACTTTGCCCAATCTGTAGCCATTTGAAGAACTTCCTAGAATGAGAGATGATTCTTACGCCTCATGACGTAAACTCTGCCAAACAGAGTGGATGTCACAGGGCATGCAGTGATTGTATGGTATCCATAATAAATTAGTTTAAGCATCTACACTGTGTATGTCCTTTAAACATGTCTCTGGCTGTGGGGGAACGTACAGCAGAATTATGCTGAGCACAGTTTCCTACTGCTGACTTATTAGAATTTTAAGTGAGATTGTGGTTCTGTTTTCTCTCGGTTATTTAATAAATGGCCAGAAAGTGTGCGTCTGTGCAAGATACAAACAGTTTAAAACCTGCACTTTTTTTTACATATAAGCATTTTGCTGAAAGCTGCAATACAGGAAGTGTGTGGTAACAACTAGATTAAATCGTAAGTAACTTTTGCTAGGAAATAGATTATTTAGTAAGAGTATGAGGCTTGTAGAGTTATAAAGTACCCAGAGAATGTCTGTGCCATCTACCGTATTACTTATTTGTGTGACAGTCTGAGGAATACATAAAAAAGTAGCATGCAAATAGAAGAGCAAAGTTAGACAATCTGCAAACTGTTAATCATATTAACTAATCTATCTAAATTAAAACTAATACCGGTGTAAGTTGTGTACTTCTACTGGCTGATCAGTTTAGTCCCTATGTCTGTTGGAATCTATTGGAAGAGATACACACCTCTGAAAGGATGACAGGAAATGTGTTTTGGAGGAATTAAATATTAATTTGAAGAATAATAATACATCTTTAAATGTATTCTGATTAATAAAACAAAGAAAAATATTTGTCCACAATTTAAGTTGTAAGGTGGTAAGTATGTGGTGTTACCAGAGTCATTGGTAGCAGTTAAAGGGACACTAATGTCAAAATTAAACTTTTGTGATTAAGATAGAACATGACATTTTAAAAAACTTTCCAATTTACTTTCCTTATTAAATTGTGCAGTCTTTTTATATGCACATCTTCTGAGGCACCAGCTCCTACTGAGCATGTGCAATAGATTATACTGTATACATATACGTCTATGATTGACTGATGGCTGTCACATGATTCAGGGGGCAGGAAAAATTGACAGAAATTTTGAAATTTGCTAGAAAATAAATATACTGCTCATTTCAAATTCAGAGTAAGTGTGATGACATTGCTTTTGATTATGCAATTCTACAATATTTTATCATCCTCATATGTTTCTAATGACTTGTTATACCAGCTGCAGAGTATTAAACGTATGGGAAATGGCTTATTTAGGTTTATTTGTGTATACGAAATAGATGCTTTTGGTCATTGAAGGAAACAGCCCATTTAAATAGGCTGAGCTTGCAGGGAAAACAGACCTCCCTATCTTATCTTCCTCTTTATACATTAAAGGCTCATTATCTTTCTGTATACACAAATCCAGAGAGAATATATCTGCCACCACCCACTGGGAGCATGATTACAGTTGCTGTCTTTTGTTTACTTAGCTTTTCTATAGTGAATATTCCAGTATTCATGTGTTCAGTGAAATGCCTCTCAAGTATAAAAAACAAACAAAAACATTCCATTTTACAAAAAATAAAATACTAATACATATTAAAATGCTCCCATTTTTAGTATTATCAAGTACATTTAGGCTTTTGTATTTTTTTGAGGGCCTGATATTCAAAACCTCTCCGCTAAAATGATCCTCCAGCACAACGCGATCATTAGTGAAATTAAAGGCAGATTTTGTTATACTTCTCCAAGGGGCATTCCAGGTATTTATATATCTGAAGGAGAGATAAGCCAAGTGCAATATAGCACTGCACAACATGAGCTCTTCTGTATTTACACTTTGAAGTGTAAAGTGATATAAAATATAAAGCACAGATTAACTTTTATTATATTTAAACTTTGCACTTTCTATTTGGTATTTTATTTTGTATACAGCAATGTATTTATGATTGTGATTTTACAAGTTCTGATAATGCCTTCAGTTTCTCTGCAACTTTAACAAATGAGTCTCATACTGTATATTTGTGTGTATCTTTTACAAATTACATTGCACTTTGCATTGCCTCTATTTAAATTGAAACTGATAAAGCTTCATTACTTTCTATGGGACAGATAATCAAACATTCTCTAGTTTGGAGATAAATTATAAAGCAGACTTCACAGGGGCTGAATTCACTGAATTTTCGAAGAAAATGGGAGAAACTTGGAAGTCTCAGAGAGATGAGCGATGCCTTCCATAGAAAGTAATGAGGCTCTCTGGGATGCAAAATTTCACATGGGAGAGAGAACACCTTGGGCTGATATACAGGCTCAGTTTGCATGAAGTGCTGGAGAGTACCGCCCTTTTTCTTTCTTCCTGTAAAGTCTGAACTGCAATTTCTCTCCAAGCTGGAGAATCTTGTGAATATCAGGGCCCAAGTATTTAAGCAATCTGTTTTTGTCAAGAAAAGCAGGTAATGGTATTCTTAAAGGCAAGTATTTTGTTTTGTCACATTTAAAGGGACAGTATACTCCAATTTTCATATGACTGCATGTAAAAGACACTACTATAAAGAAAAATATGCACAGATACTGATCTAAAAATCCAGTATAAAACCTTAAAAACTTACTTAAAAGCAACCAGATTAGCAATGTTGATGAGGTAGTCTGGGACACCTACTGAAAGGGGCTGGGTAAACAAAAAGAGCAGACACTCCCCACCTCCCCCTTTCCCTGCATATAAAAAGACAGGTAACATAAACAGGAGTCTGTAAACGTGTATATACATCTGACACTGTGGGGCTTGGTTAGGAGTCTGAAAATGAGCACAATGTTGTTAAAAAAATAAGCAATACATTTAAAAAAAAAACAAAAAAACTACCAGATGGTGCACAGACCTTCACAGCATATGTGTGTATGCTGCTGAAAAACTAGTAACTTTTCTAGAAGAATATTTGCTAATGAAAATATATTGCAAACATTATTCTATTTCAAACTGAAATGCTTCCATACACATTTAATTTTTTACCTTTATATCCCTATAATGACGGTTCTGATATACATCATTATATCAACATATAAATCCACCAATAAAGCTTATAATGAGCACAGTAAAAGGGATTTTATACTGGTCCTCTTTGTCCAATAAAGTAATCCCAGGTTCCATTTTTTCTTGTCTCAAGCAAAAATACATAGATTGGAATAATTAACGATAACGTCTAAGCAACCTGCTAACAGATTTAATAACGTGAGTAGCAGTGGGATTGGAATACAGTTTTTTTGTTTTTGTTTTTTTAATTAAAGGGTAAACCCATTAAGATTTTAATATAAAATATTTAGTTATGTGTACTAAAACAACTTTAAAAATCTGCAAAATAATGAAAGTATATTGCAGATAATGTCGTTTTGAAAAGGCTTCTCAAGGCTAACCATTCTACATAACTTCCTAATTGGCTTCAGCTGATAACAAATGCAAAACAAGGCTATTTATACTTGCATAATGACCATGGCTAGCCTTGCCATCTGCAGATTCAAGCCCTTGATTGTCTCCTCCAAATTAGGGCAAATGGTGGGTGGGGTTTAGCTATTGGAAAAACAATTGCAATGTTTAGACACGGCTGATATGTTTTTCTATTGCAAGACAAAATGTATATTTACAAGGTGTTTACTGTAAAGGAAACCAGAGCATGGTCCTTTAGCAATGCTACATAACACCCATTATATCTTATTATATATTATATATATTATATCCAATAGGAATGCAATTACCTTTACAAAAGTAAATTCCACACATTTATTGGTATTGTAAAAAAGGGAAAGGGTTCTATTACTAACTTTGAAGGAAAAAACAGTAAATGGTACAGAATCTGTCCTTTACCTCATTAAATGTGCACTATGTTATTTTAACTCTAGTAGCTTTTTCTCTTGTTAAGTGTATCCAGTCCACGGATCATCCATTACTTATGGAATATATTCTCCTTCCCAACAGGAAGCTGCAAGAGTCCACCCACAGCAAAGCTGCTATATAGCTCCTCCCCTAACTGCCATATTCAGTCATTCTCTTGCAAGCCTCAACATAGATAGGAGGTCGTGAGAGTCTGTGGTGCTTTCTACTTAGTTTATTCTTCAATCAAAAGTTTGTTATTTTTAAATGGCACCGGAGTGTGCTGTTTATCTCAGGCAGTATTTGGAAGAAGAATCTGCCTGCGTTTTTCTATGATCTTAGCAGACGTAACTAAGATCCATTTGCTGTTCTCACACATTCTGAGGAGTGAGGTACTTCAGAGGGGGAATGGCGTGCAGGTTTTCCTGCAGATAAGGTATGTGCAGTAAAATATTTTTCTAGGAATGGAATTGACTAAGAAAATACTGCTGATACCGAAGTAATGTAAGTAAAGCCTTAAATGCAGCGATAGCGACTGGTATCAGGCTTATTAATAGAGATACATACTCTTGTAAAAATGTGTTTTAAAACGTTTGCTGGCATGTTTAATCGTTTTTTAACATATGTTTGGTGATAAAACTTATTGGGGCCTAAGTTTTTTCCACATGGCTGGCTTAAATTTTGCATAGAAACAGTTAACTGAAGCTTCCCACTGTTGGCTGTGGCAGTTTGTTGTGTCTGTTTTTAAAAACGTCTATGTCTTTTTTTTTTTATCTGTTTTTTGCATTAAGGGGTTAATCATCCATTTGCAAGTGGGTGCAATGCTCTGTTACCTTATTACATGTACTGTAAAAATTTCGTTTGTTTTACTGCCTTTTTTTCACTGTTTTTCATATTTTGACAAAATTTGTTTCTCTTAAAGGCACAGTAACGTTTTATATATTTGCTTGTTAACTTGATTTAAAGTGTTTTCCAAGCTTACTAGTCTCATTATTAGTCTGTTCTAACATGTCTGACATAGAGGAAGCTCTGTGTTCATTATGTTTTAAAGCCATGGTGGAACCCCATCTTAGAATGTGTACCAGATGTACTGATTTCATGTTAAACAATAAAGATCATTTTTTGTCTTTAAAAACATTATCACCAGAGGATTCTGTCGTGGGGGTAGTTATGCCGACTAACTCTCCCCACGTGTCAGACCTTTTGACTCCCGCTTTAGGGACTCCCGCTCAAATGGCGCCAAGTACATCAAGGGCACCCATAGCGTTTCTTTTACCAGGGGATTCTGTCGAGGGGAAAGTTATGCCGACTAACTCTCCCCACGTGTCAGACCCTTCGACTCCCGCTTCAGGGACTCACGCTCAAATGGCGCCAAGTACATCAAGGGCGCCCATAGCGTTTATTTTACAAGACATGGCAAAGGTGGTGAATAATATTCTGGCAGCAGTATTAGTCAGACTACCTGAAATTAAAGGAAAGCAGTTAGCTCTGGGGGTAGATACAGAGCATACAGACGCTTTAAGAACCATGTATGATACTACCTCACAATATGCTTAGTCTGTGGGTGATTTTTTTTTGATTCAGGGAAGATGATTTAACCTGATTCTGATATTTCTACATTTAAAATTTATGCTTGAGAACCTCCACTTGTTGCTCAGGGAGGCTTTGGCTGCTCTGAATGAATGTGTACAATCGCAGGGCCAGAGAAATTGTGTAGACTGGATAAATAATATGCAGTGCCGGTGTGTACTGATGTTTTTCCAATACCTAAAGAGGTTTACTAAAAAATTTTCTAATAAGGAATGGGATAGACCAGGTGTGCCGTTCTCTTCCCCTCCTATTTTTTAGAAGAATGTTTTCTAATAGTTACCACCACACGGGACTTCTGGCAGACAGTTCCTAAGGTGGAGAGAAGAGTTTCTACTCTAGCTAAGCGTACCACTACCTCTGACGAGGACAGTTGTGCTTTTTAGATCCAATGGATAAAAAATGTTTATTCAACAGGGTTTTATCCTGCAGCCCCTTGCATACATTGCTTCTGTCACTGCTGCTGCGGCGTTCTGGGTTGAGTCTCTTGATGAGGCTTTACAGTTAAGCGACTCCATTGGATGAATATATTTGACAAGCTTATGCTAGCCAATTCCTTTGTTTTCTGATGCCTTGTTCATTTGACTAGACTAACGGCTAAGAATTCTGTTTTTTACTATACTGGCGCGCAGAGCGCTATGGCTTATATCATGGTCAGCTGTCGTGACTTTAATAAATAAGCTACTTAACTTCCCTTCAAGGGGCAGACCCTATTCGGGCCTGGTTTGAAGGAGATTATTGCTTATATCACTGGAGGAAAAGGTCATGCCCTTCCTCAGGATAGGTCTAAATCAAGGGCAAAAAAAAAAAAAAAGTCTAATTTTCGTACCTTTTAAAAACTTCAGGGCAGGTGTGGCATCCTCTTCCTCTAAGGCAAAACAAGAGGGAATTTTTGCTCAGTCCAAGGCGGTCTGGAGACAATCGGACCTGGAACAAAGATAAGCAGGCCAAGGAGCCTGCTGCTGCCTCTAAGGCAGCATGAAGGAACGGACCCCTATCCGGTAACGGATCCTATAGGGGGCAGACTTTCATTCTTTGCCCAGGCGTGGGCAAGAGATGCCCAGGATCCCTAGGCATTGGAATTTATATCCCAGAGATATCTTCTGGATTTCAAAGATTCCCCCCCAAAAAAAGGGGAGATTTTGCCTTTCACAATTATCTGCAAACCAGATAAAGAAGGAGGCATTCTTACATTGTGTACGAGATCCATCCAGTTCCAAGAGAGGAACAGGGACAGAGTTTTTACTCAAATCTGTTTGTGGTTCCCAAGGAGAGGGAACCTTCAGACCTATTTTGGATCTAAAGATCTTAAACAAATTCCTCAGAATTCCGTCATTTAAGATGGAAACTATTCGTACCATCTTAACTATGATCCAGGAGAGTCAATAGAGGACTACAATGGATTTGAAGGATGCTTATCCTCACATTGTGATGCATAAAGATCACCATCGTTTTTCAGGTTTGCCTTTCTAGACAGGCATTACAAGTTTGTAGCTCTTTCCTTTGGGATATCTACAGCCCCAAGAATCTTTATGGAGGTTCTGGGGTCGCTTTGGCGGTCCTTAGACCGCGGGGCATAGAAGTGGCCCCTTATTTAGACGACATCCTGATACAGGCGTCAAACATCCAAATTGCCCAGTCTCATACGGACGTAGTACTGGCATTTCTGAGATCACATGGGTGGAAAGTGAACAAGGAAAGAGTTCTCTATCCCCAATCTCAAGGGTTTCCCTCCTAGGGACTCTGATAGATTCTGTAGAAATGAAAATTTACCTGACGGAGTCCAGGTTGTCAAAGTTTCTAAATTTCTGCCGTGTTTTTTCATCCCATCCGCGCCCTTCGGTGGCTCAGTACATGAATGAAATCGGCTTAATGGTAGCGGCAAGGGACATAGTACCGTTTGCACGTCTACATTTCTGACCGCTGCAACTATGCATGCTCAGTCAGAGGAACGGGGATTACACAGATTTGTCCCCCTGTTAAACCTGGACCAAGAGACCAGAGATTCTCTTCTCTGGTGACTATGTCGGGTCCATCTGTCCAAGGGTATGACCTTCCGCAGGTCAGATGGGACAATTGTTACAATAGATGCCAGCCTTTTAGGTTGGGATGCAGTCTGGAACTCCCTGAAGGCTCAGGGATAGTGGACTTAGGAGGAGACCCTCCTTCTAATAAATATTCTGGAACTGGGAGTGATATTCCATGCTCTTCAGACTTGGCCTCAGTTAGCAACTCTGAGGTACATCATACTCAGTCGGACAATATACACGACTGTGGCTTACATCAGCCATCAAGGGGGAACAGAAGTTCCCTAGCGATGTTAGAAGTCTTACAATAATTCACTGGACAGAGACTCACTCTTGTCTATCAGCTATCCATATCCCAGGTGTTGAGAACTGGGAGGTGGATTTTCTAAGTCGTCAGACTTTTCTTCCGGGGGAGTGGGATTTCCTCCGGAGGTCAAGACCAAGCAGGAGAGGGCTTTGGTGTTTTTGACAGCGCCTGCGTAGCCACGCAGGACCTGGTATGCAGATCTGGTGGACATGTCATCCTTTCCATCACGGTCTCTGCTTCTGAGACAGGTCCCTCTACCTCAGGGTCCTTTCAACCATCTAAATAGAATCAATCTGAGATGGACTGCCTGGAGACTGAACGCTTGATGTTATCAAAGCATGGCTTCTCCGAGTCAGTCATTGATACCTTAATACAGACATGAAAGCCTGTCTCTAGGAAAATTGAACATAGATATGGTGTAAATATCTGATTGTTATGAATCCAAGGGTTACTCATGGAGTAAAGTCTGGATTCCCAGGATATTATCTTTTCTCCAAGATGTTTTTGAGAAAAGGGTTGTCAGCTAATTCCTTAAAAGGGGACAGATTTTTACTCTGTCTATTTTTTTGCACAAGCGTCTGGCAGGTATTCTAGACGTTCAGGCATTTGGTCAGGCTTTGGTTAGATCCAAGCCTGTGTTTAAAACTGTTGCTCCGCCATGGAGCTTAAACCTGATTCTTAAGGTTCTTCAAGAAGTTGCGTTTGAACCTTTTTTGTTCCATAGATATCAATCTTTATCTTGGAAAGTTCCTTTTGGGTAGCTAATTCCTCGACTCGTAGAGTCTCCAAGTTATCTGTGTTACAATGTGATTCTCCTTATCTGGTCCTTCGTACGGATAAGGTAGTCCTGCGTACCAACCTGGGTTTTTTCCTAAGGTGGTATCTAACAAGTACATCACTCAAGAGATAGTTGTTCCATGCTTGTATCCTAATCCTTCCTCAAAGAAGGAACGTCTATTACACAATATTGGACGTGGTTTGTGCTTTAAAGTTTTACTTACAAGCTACTACAGTTTTCATCAAACGTTCACCTTGTTTGTTGTCTATTCTGGACAGAGGAGAGGTCAAAAGACTTCAGCAGCCTCTCTGTCTTTTTGGTTAAAAAGCATAATTCATTTAGCTTATGAGACTGCTGGACAGCAGCCTCCTGAAGGGATTACAGCTCATTCTACTAGAGCTGTGGTTTTCACTTGGGCCTTTTTTAAATGTGGCTTCTGTTGAACAGATTTACAAGACGGAGTCTTGGTCTGCGCTTCATACTTTTCAAATTTAAAAAAATTTGATACATTGCTTCTTCGGAGGCTATTTTTGGGAGAAAGGGTTTTTTACAGGCAGTGGTAACTTCCGTTTAAGTACCTGCCTTGTCCCTCCCATCATCCGTGTACTTTAGCTTTGGTATTGGTATTCCATAAGTAATGGATGATCCGTGGACTGGATACACTTAACAAGAGAAAACATAATTTATGCTTACCTGATAAATTTATTTCTCTTGTAGTGTATCCAGTCCACGGCCCGCCCTGTCACTTTAAGGCAGGTAATTTTTTCATTTGAACTACAGTCACCACTGAACCCTATGGTTTTTCCTTTCTCTGCATGTTTTCGGTCGAATAACTGAATATGGCAGTTAGGGGAGGAGCTATATAGCAGCTTTGCTGTGGGTGGACTCTTGCAGCTTCCTGTTGGGAAGGAGAATATATTCCATAAGTAATGGATGATCCGTGGACTGGATACACTACAAGAGAAATAAATTTATCAGGTAAGCATAAATTATGTTTTCATTCATACAGAGTCCACGTTCCATTACTCGTGGGAATTACTCTTTCCTGGCACTAGGAGGAGGCAAAGATTCCTAAACCCCAAGAGCTCTATAAAACCCCTCCCACCTCACTGGCACCTCAGTCTTATCTTTGCGTCCACTGGAGGCGGTTGAAGAAGATGTGCATTTGATTCCTCATTGAGAAGGATTCTCAGACCGAGTTGAGGGAAGTATTTAGAACATAGTTAGTGGCATCTTTTTTCACCTATTGGGATTTATTCACAAGCCTTTCCATGGATGTTACAGGTACTTGTCCTTTGGCTTCTCCTGTTGTTCGGGTAATATACTCCTATTCCAGATCCTCTGCTGTTCCAGCATTATTTAGGTGATTCCCCTTTATTTTTTTAAGTATTTATAATTATGCATCCTGTTTTTGCCTACATACTGTTTTTACTCTTAACTGCATTTTTTGTGCATATATTTTTAAAAGCACACCATATTTCCTTCCTAAGATAGGTAGAGTCCACAGCTTCATTCCTTACTGTTGGGAAATACAACACCTGGCCACCAGGAGAAGGCAAAGACACTCCAGCCAAAGACTTAAATATCCCTCCCACTTCCTCATTACCCCAGTCATTCTTTGCCTTTTGTCACGTTAGGAGGTGACAGAAAAGTGTCAGAAGACTTGGAGAGTCCTGAAAAAGGGTATCTGCCTTTCGAGATAGGACTGGAGTTTTAAGTAGTCATGTCAACCTCTCAGTGATAGTATTGAAAGTTAGAGTCTAGAGATGCAGGGAACATTTTTCTGCAAAACCATCCAGACTACTGCTAACAGCTCCTAAGCAATCAGTGTTGACGGGTTTCACTGCCTGCTTTCTCTCATTTAAGTCCATGTCAGGAGCGTTGCTATAAGACTGTCACACTTGAGAGACTGTGCTCTGTTCCACAGCATGGCTCCTGCAGGTAAGATTGTTTAAATTTTTACACATAAAACTCTATAACAGGGTCACAGTGTGGCTCCTTTATACCTTGATAGGATCCAGGGTTAATATCCTCTAAAGGGGGTTTATTGAACAGTTAGGGTTAATTAATCAGTGTATTAATTATTTACATGCTGCTTTGTGTGATTTTTTCCTGGGCTGATAAACTGTGTGTTTTTGGCTAGAACAAACTAGTTTCACTTTTAATTTTCACTTTCATTTTTGAAAGTGTTGCACAGCTCCTATTACTTGCTGTACTTGTAATAACAGGGGAAGTACTGTCTTGCACTCCATGTGACCGGGTGTGGTCTTTGTTCATTTCCTCCATTCCAGGCTGAGACTTGAACCTGAGTAGAGCTTTTCCTCTAACTGTCTGGGTCTAGGAGGTGGTGAGTGCCCCAGCCATTATTATTATTTGTGTCCTTCTTTGGGTGTAACCTGAGCTATGGAGGACTTTGACATGTTAGAAGGTACTCCTTCTATACTAAATCATACCTGTTTATATTGTGAGGAGGCCGTGGTTTTCCTGCCCACTCAATTATGTTCCACATGCCTTAACACCGTTATAAAGTCTAAGAAGGGAGACAAGCCTGCTAAGGCTCTTAGTCCCTCTGAGCCATCTACCTCTCAGGACTCGGTGTCCCGTAAGTTTACTACCCTTGCTACATTATCCACTCCACATGCAGTTCCCCGTAGCACATCTAATCCTCCATCCGGAGGGGGCCTTCTTCCTGCAGACTTTGCCACGCAGTTACAAACGGCAGTGTCTGCGGGCCTCAGTGCATTACCTCGCTCTAACAAAGCAAGAGAGAGGTTAAACATAGCTCTCCTGACCCGGAGTCATCTAAATATTTATCGGATTTAGCTATTATGTTCCAGTTATCCGATGAGTTACCCTCTGTAGCTTCAGAGGGTGAACTTTCTGGGTCGGAGTCCTTAGCGTCTGAGCCTCCTGCTGCAGAGGAACCGTCCTTTACATTTAAAATTGAGCACTTGCGTTTTTAATTAAACAAGGTTCTGTCTATGTTAGAGGTTCCAGAGGCCACGCTGCCTGAAGAACCTATGATACCTAAATTAGACAGTGTTTACGAAGACAGGAAAGTACCTTTGACTTTTCCTGTGCCGGTTAAGATGGTGAACATTATTAAGAACGAATGAGAATGAATTGGTTCTTCCTTTTCCCCCTCGTCTACTTTTAAGTAGTTGTTCCCGGTCCTGGACTCTCAAATGGATTTGTGGGGCTCCACTCCTAAGGTGGATTGTGCTATCTCTACGTTTGCTAAACGTACTACTAAACCTCTTGAGGATAGTTCTTCATTCAGAGAGCCGATGGATAAGAAAATGGAAACCTTTCTGAGAAAGATGTTTCAACCTGCGGTTGCAGTTGCCGCGGTTGCCGGAGCGGCTACCTACTGGTGCAACTCTTTGTCAGAACTCATTGAGGTGGAGTCTCCCCTCAAGCATATTCAAGACAGAATTAAAGCTCTGAGAATTGCTAATTCTTTTATCTGTGATGCGGACATGCAAATTATTTGACTAAATGCAAAGGCCTCTGGCTTTGCGGTCCTAGTCTGCCGGCACTCTGGTTGAAGTCTTGGTCTGCAGATATGACTTCTAAGTCCAGACTTCTTTCTCTTCCCTTCAAGGGAAAGATTTTATTTGGTCCAGGCCTGGACACCATTATTTCTATGGTTACCGGAGGCAAGGGTGCCTTCCTACCGCAAGATAAGAAGAACAAGTCTAAGGGACGACAATCTTCTAATTTTAATTTTTTTCGTTCTGACAAATCCCATCGACAACAATCCTCCTCCAAGTCCGAGCAACCCAAAAGTACTTGGAAGCCGGCTCAGTCCTGGAATAAATCCAAGCAGAATAAGAAGCCCGGCGAAAACAAATCGTCATGATCCAGGATCGGATCGTGTAGGGGGCAGACTGTCTCTTTTTCAGATGCCTGGTTCAAGGACGTACAGGTTCCGTGGGTCCTGGAGGTGGTATCTCAGAGATACAAGATAGGCTTCAAATCTCATCAGCAAAGGGGCAGATTCCTTCTCTCGAATCTGTCTATCAGACCAGAAAAGAGGGATGCCTTTCTAGGGTGCGTTCGGGAGTTGTTTCCCGGTGCCTAGCGAAGAAAAAGGTTTGGGTTTTATTAAATCCTTTACGTGGTTCCAAAGAAGGAGGGAACTTTCCGCCCAATTCTGGACCTAAAGTGCTTAAACAAATTTCTCAGTGTCCTTTCAAGATAGAGAAGATAAGGTCCATCCTTCCGTTAATTAGGAAGGCCAGTTTATGACCACTATAGATCTGAAGGACGCTTACCTTCATGTTCCAATCCACAGGGAACACTTTCAGTTCCTGAGGTTTGCATTCCTGGACCAGCACTTCCAGTTAATTGCCCTTCTGTTTTGCCTAGCTACTGCTCCAAGACTCTTTACAAAGGTTCTGGGGGTTCTTTTAGCTGTTGCCAGAACTCAGGGTATTGCAGTAGCCCCATACTTGGACGATATTCTGGTGCAATCACCATCCTTTCGTCTTGCGGAAAAATTCTCGGAGTCCCTTCTCAGTCTTCTTTCATCACATGGATGGAAGATAAATTTGGAAAGGAGTTCTCTTATTCCAAGTACCAGGATGTAATTCCTGGGTACTATAATAGACTACATAGCCATGAGGTTATTTCTAACAGACCAGAGTCGTTGCAAGCTAACTTCGGCATGTTTTGCCCTCCGGACCTCCTTGAGCCCCACTGTGGCTAAGTGTATGGAGGTGATTGGTCTCATGGTGTCCTGCATGGACATCATTCCTTTTGCCAAGTTCCGTCTCAGATCTTTACAACTGTGCATGCTGAGGCAGTGGAACAGCGATCATTCTGATCTGTCTCAACAGATTTATGAGACAGCCGGTCGAGAGAATCTCTCTCTTGGTGGCTCTGTCCATATCATTTGTCCCGAGGGACATGCTTCTTAAGACAATTGTGGGAGATTGTGACTATGGACGCAAGCCTTTCCGGATGGAAGCTGTTGGGGTGCTATGAAGGCACAGGGGTTGTGGACTCAGGAGTAGTCCTTCCTCCAGATCAATATTTTGGAACTACGGGCAATCTTCAAGGCCTTGAAAACTTGGCCACTTCTGGGTTCGTCCCAGTTTATCAAATTCCAGTCAGACAATATAACTTACATCAACCATCAGGGGGGAACGAGAAGTTACTTGGCGATGAAGGAAGTAATTTATGCTTACCAGATAAAATTAATTTTCCTTCCGGATAGGGAGAGCCCCCGCCCGTTTTTTCTTGTCTATGGGCGGTCCACTATTATTTATTTTATTCTTCTGGCACCATCTATACCCTTATGTTTCTCCTACTTTTCCTTGTTCCCTCGGCAGAATGACTGGGGTAATGAGGAAGTGTAATGGATATTTAAGCCTTTGGCTGGGGTGTCTTTGCCTCCTCCTGGTGGCCAGGTGTTGTATTTCCCAACAGTAAGGAATAAAGCTGTGGCCTCTCCCTATCTGAAAGTAAAGGAATTTATCTGTTAAGCATAAATTATGTTTTTTAGCGCACGCACTTTTGTTGATGCACATTGGCTTTCGGGGCTGCATGTGTTGGTGTGATGGCGTACATTTTGGCATGCTTTTTTCTTTATATGACGCTAGATTTACAAGCGCCTCCTCTCATATGTAAGGTCCTAAAGTAGATAGGGACAAGCCGGTTAACCATTTAAATTCAGTTTTTATATCTATGGTAAATCCTAGCGTTTTTGAAAGGCTAGGATTTACCAGTGCTACAAATAAAGGGGACTTTCAGTCATGAAGTATAAAAAACTTCATGCTGAATGTTCCTTTATTTGCAGCTAGTTTTTGCCGAGCTGAGCGCCTCTGACTCCCACTACAAAACCATATTTCTCTTGTAAGGTGTATCCAGTCCACGGATCATCAATTACTTGTGGGATATTCTCCTTCCCAACAGGAAGTTGCAAGAGGATCACCCACAGCAGAGCTGCTATATAGCTCCTCCACTAACTGCCATATCCAGTCATTCTCTTGCAACTCTCAACAAGCATGGAGGTAGTAAGAGGAAAGTGGTGAAATGTAGCTGTTATCTTGCTTCAATCAAAAGTTTGTTATTTTTAAATGGTACCGGAGTTGTACTATTTTGTCCCAGGCAGAAAAATAGAAGAATCTGCCTGTGATTTCTATGATCTTAGCAGGTTGTAACTAAGATCCATTGCTGTTCTCACACATGACTGAAGAGAGAGATAACTTCAGCGGGTGAATGGCGTGCAGGTTATCCTGCTATGAGGTATGTTCAGTTAAGATTTTTCTAGAAGATGTGAATGCTAGAAAATGCTGCTGATACCAAATTTATGTAAGGTAAGCCTGAATACAGTGATTTAATAGCGACTGGTATCATGCTTACTTTCTGAGGTAATACTCTTATAGATTTGCAATATAAAACGTTTGCTGGCATGTTTAAACGTTTTTATATATACTTTGGTGATAAAACTTTATTGGGGCCTAGTTTTTTCCACATGGCTGGCTTAAATTTGCCCAGAAACAGTTTCCTGAGGCTTTCCACTGTGTTACTATGAGTGGGAGGGGCCTAATTTAGCGCTTTTTTTGCGCAGTAACTTTTACAGACTGAGACATCCAGCTTCCCCCAGGAGTCCCCTGAATGCTATAGGACATCTCTAAAGGGCTCTTAGGCTTTCCAAAATCGTTTGTTGGGGAAGGTAAGCCCACAGCAAGGCTGTGGCAGTTTGGTGTGACTGTTAAAAAACGTCTATATCGTTTTTTTGATCCGTTTTTTGAACTAAGGGGTTAATCATCCATTTGCAAGGGGTGCAATGCTCTGTTAGGTTATTATACACACTGTAAAAATTTTGTTTGATTTACTGCCTTTTTTCACTGTTTTTCAAATTCTGACAAAATTTGTTTCTCTTAAAGGCACAGTACCGTTTCTTTTATTTGCTTGTTAACTTGATTTAAAGTGTTTTCCAAGCTTGCTAGTCTCATTGCTAGTCTGTACAAACATGTCTGACATAGAGGAAACTCCTTGTTCATTATGTTTAAAAGCCATTGTGGAACCCCCTCTTAGAATGTGTACCAAATGTATTGATTTCAGTTTAAGCAATAAAGATCATATTCTGTCTTTAAAAAATTTATCACCAGAGGAATCTGACGAGGGGGGAAGTTATGCCGACTAACTCTCCCCACGTGTCAGATCCCTTGACTCCCGCTCAAGGGACTCACGCTCAAATGGCGCCAAGTACATCTAGGGCGCCCATAGCGTTTACTTTACAAGACATGGCTGCAGTCATGGATAATACACTGTCAGCGGTATTAGCCAGACTACCTGAATTTAGAGGAAAGCGAGATAGCTCTGGAGTTAGACGAAATACAGAGCATACTGACGCTTTAAGAGCTATGTCTGATACTGCCTCACAATATGCAGAAGCTGAAGAAGGAGAGCTTCTTTCTGTGGGTGATGTTTCTGACTCAGGGAAGATGATGCAACCTAGATTCTGATATCTCTACATTTAAATTTAAGCTTGAACACCTCCGCGTGTTACTCAGGGAGGTTTTAGCTGCTCTAAATGACTGTGATACAATTGCAGTGCCAGACAAATTGTGTAGACTGGATAAATACTATGCAGTGCCGGTGTGCACTGATGTTTTTCCAATACCTAAAAGGTTTACAGAAATTATTTCTAAGGAATGGGATAGACCAGGTGTGCCGTTCTCTCCCCCTCCTATTTTTAGAAAAATGTTTCCAATAGACGCCACCACACGGGACTTATGGCAGACAGTTTCTAAGGTGGAGGGAGCAGTTTCTACTCTAGCAAAGCATACTACTATCCCTGTCGAGGACAGTTGTGCTTTCTTAGATCCAATGGATAAAAAGTTAGAGGGTTACCTTAAGAAAATGTTTATTCAACAAGGTTTTATCCTACAGCCCCTTGCATGCATTGCTCCTGTCACTGCTGCTGCGGCGTTCTGGTTTGAGTCTCTGGAAGAGGCTTTACAGGTAGCGACTCCATTGGATGACATACTTGACAAGCTTAGAGCACTTAAGCTAGCCAATTCTTTTGTTTCTGATGCCATTGTTCATTTGACTAAACTAACGGCTAAGAATTCTGGTTTTGCTATCCAGGCGCACAGAGCGCTATGGCTTAAATCATGGTCAGCTGACGTTACTTCAAAGTCTAAGCTGCTTAACATTCCCTTCAAGGGGCAGACCCTATTCGGGCCTGGTTTGAAGGAGATTATTGCTGATATCACTGGAGGAAAAGGTCATGCCCTTCCTCAGGATAGGTCCAAATCAAGGGCCAAACAGTCTAATTTTCGTGCCTTTCGAAACTTCAAGGCAAGTGCGGCATCAACTTCCTCTAATGCAAAACAAGAGGGAACTTTAGCTCAGTCCAAGACGGTCTGGAGACCTAACCAGACCTGGAACAAGGGTAAGCAGGCCAAAAAGCCTGCTGCTGCCTCTAAGACAGCATGAAGGAACGGCCCCCTATCCGGTAACGGATCTAGTAGGGGGCAGACTTTCGCTCTTCGCCCAGGCGTGGGCAAGAGATGTCCAGGATCCCTGGGCGTTGGAAATTATATCCCAGGGATATCTTCTGGACTTAAAGGCTTCCCCCCCAAAAGGGAGATTTCACCTTTTTCAATTATCTGCAAACCAGATAAAGAGAGAGGCATTCTTACACTGTGTACAAGACCTCCTAGTTATGGGAGTGATCCATCCAGTTCCAAAGGAGGAACAGGGACAGGGATTTTACTCAAATCTGTTTGTGGTTCCCAAAAAAGAGGGAACCTTCAGACCAATTTTGGATCTAAAGATCTTAAACAAATTCCTCAGAGTTCCATCATTCAAGATGGAGACTATTCGTGCCATCCTACCTATGATCCAGGAGGGTCAATACATGACTACAGTGGATTTAAAGGATGCTTATCTTCACATTCCGATACACAAAGATCATCATCGGTTTCTCAGGTTTGCCTTCCTAGACAGGCATTACCAGTTTGTAGCTCTACCCTTTGGGTTAGCTACAGCCCCAAGAATTTTTACGAAGGTTCTGGGGTCGCTTCTGGCAGTCCTAAGGCCGCGGGGCATAGCAGTGGCCCCTTATTTAGACGACATCCTGATTCAGGCGTCAAACTTCCAAGTTGCCAAGTCTCATACGGACATAGTGTTGGCATTTCTGAGGTTGCATGGGTGGAAGGTGAACGAGGAAAAGAGTTCTCTATCCCCCCTCACAAGAGTTTCCTTCCTAGGGACTCTGATAGATTCTGTAGAAATGAAAATTTACCTGACGGAGTCCAGGTTATCAAAACTTCTAAATTCCTGCCGTGTTCTTTATTCCATTCCTCGCCCTTCGGTGGCTCAGTGCATGGAAGTAATCAGCTTAATGGTAGCGGCAATGGGCATAGTGCTGTTTGCACGCCTACATCTCAGACCGCTGCAACTCTGCATGCTCAGTCAGTGGAATGGGGATTACACAGATTTGTCCCCTCTACTAAATCTGGATCAAGAGACCAGGGATTCTCTTCTCTGGTGGCTATCTCGGGTCCATCTGTCCAAAGGTATGACCTTTCGCAGGCCAGATTGGACAATTGTAACGACAGATGCCAGCCTTCTAGGTTGGGGTGCAGTCTGGAACTCCCTGAAGGCTCAGGGATCGTGAACTCAGGAGGAGTTACTCCTTCCAATAAACATTCTGGAACTAAGAGCGATATTCAATGCTCTTCAGGCTTGGCCTCAGCTAGCGACAATGAGGTTCATCAGATTTCAGTCGGACAACATCACAACTGTGGCTTACATCAACCATCAAGGGGGAACAATGAGTTCCCTAGCGATGTTAGAAGTCTCAAAGATAATTCGCTGGGCAGAGATTCACTCTTGCCACCTATCAGCTATCCATATCCCAGGTGTAGAGAACTGGGAGGCGGATTTTCTAAGTCGACAGACTTTTCATCCGGGGGAGTGGGAACTCCATCCGGAGGTGTTTGCACAATTGGTTCAACGTTGGGGCAAACCAGAACTGGATCTCATGGCGTCTCGCCAGAACGCCAAGCTTCCTTGTTACGGATCCAGGTCCAGGGACCCCAAGGCAACGCTGATAGATGCTCTAGCTGCGCCTTGGTCCTTCAACCTGGCTTATGTGTTTCCACCGTTTCCTCTGCTCCCTCGTCTGATTGCCAAAATCAAGCAGGAGAGAGCATCGGTGATCTTGATAGCGCCTGCGTGGCCACGCAGGACTTGGTATGCAGATCTGGTGGACATGTCATCCTTTCCACCATGGACTCTGCTGTTGAGACAGGACCTTCTACTTCAAGGTCCTTTCAACCATCCAAATCTAATTTCTCTGAGGCTGACTGCCTGGAGATTGAACGCTTGATTTTATCAAAGCATGGTTTCTCCGAGTCAGTCATTGATACCTTAATTCAGGCACGAAAGCCTGTCACCAGGAAAATCTATCATAAGATATGGCGTAAATATCTTTATTGGTGTGACTCCAAGGGCTACTCATGGAGTAAGGTCAGGATTCCCAGGATATTATCTTTTCTCCAAGAAGGATTGGAGAAAGGATTGTCAGCTAGTTCCTTAAAGGGACAGATTTCTGCGCTATCTATTCTTTTGCACAAGCGTCTGGCGGATGTCCCAGACGTTCAGGCATTTTGTCAGGCTTTAGTTAGAATCAAGCCTGTGTTTAAACCTGTTGCTCCACCTTGGAGCTTAAATTTGGTTCTTAAAGTTCTTCAGGGGGTTCCGTTTGAACCTCTTCATTCCATAGATATCAAACTTTTATCTTGGAAAGTTCTTTTTTTGGTAGCTATTTCCTCGAGTTATCTGCCTTACAATGTGATTCTCCTTATCTGATCTTCCATGCAGATAAGGTAGTTCTGCGTACCAAACCTTGGTTTTTACCTAAGGTGGTATCTAATAAGAATATCAATCAAGAGATTGTTGTTCCGTCTTTGTGTCCTAATCCTTCTTCAAGGAAGGAACGTCTATTACACAATCTGGACGTGGTTCGTGCTTTAAAGTTTTACTTACAAGCTACTAAAGATTTTCATCAAACATCTGCTTTGTTTGTTGTCTACTCTGGACAGAGGAGAGGTCAAAAGGCTTCGGCAACCTCTCTTTCTTTTTGGCTAAGAAGCATAATCCGCTTAGTCTATGAGACTGCTGGCCAGCAGCCTCCAGAAAGGATTACAGCTCATTCTACTAGAGCTGTGGCTTCCACATGGGCCTTTAAAAATGAGGCTTCTGTTGAACAGATTTGCAAGGCGGCGACTTGGTCTTCGCTTCATACTTTTTCAAAATTCTACAAATTTGATACTTTTGCTTCTTCGGAGGCTATTTTTGGGAGAAAGGTTTTACAGGCAGTGGTACCTTCCGTTTAAGTACCTGCCTTGTCCCTCCCTTCATCCGTGTACTTTAGCTTTGGTATTGGTATCCCACAAGTAATGGATGATCCGTGGACTGGATACACCTTACAAGAGAAAACACAATTTATGCTTACCTGATAAATTTATTTCTCTTGTGGTGTATCCAGTCCACGGCCAACCCAGTCATTTTAAGGCAGGTATTTTTTCATTTTAAACTACAGTCACCACTGCACCCTATGGTTTCTCCTTTCTCTGCTTGTTTTCGGTCGAATGACTGGATATGGCAGTTAGGGGAGGAGCTATATATCAGCTCTGCTGTGGGTGATCCTCTTCCAACTTCTTGTTGGGAAGGAGAATATCCCACAAGTAATGGATGATCCGTGGACTGGATACACCACAAGAGAAATAAATTTATCAGGTAAGCCTAAATTATGTTTTCTTCAATGAGGGAAGGTTTTCACCTCTTAGCCAATAGCGTGCAAGTCATCCGGTATAATGCCGATTGGCCCGCACAGCTATTGGCTAACAGGTGGAAAAATCAACTCTTTGAAAAAAATAGCCTTTCTCCAACATTGGTGTGTCCGGTCCACGGCGTCATCCTTATTTGTGGGAATATCTCTTCCCCAACAGGAAATGGCAAAGAGTCCCAGCAAAGCTGTCCATATAGTCCCTCCTAGGCTCCGCCCACCCCAGTCATTCTCTTTGCCGTTGCACAGGCAACATCTCCACGGAGATGGTTAAGAGTATGTGGTGTTTTAGTTGTAGTTTTTTATTCTACTATCAAGAGTTTGTTATTTTAAAATAGTGCTGGTATGTACTATTTACTCTGAAACAGAAAAAGATGAAGAGTTCTGTTTGTGAGAGGAAGATGATTTTAGCAGACAGTAACTAAAATCGTTTGCTGTTTCCACATAGGACTGTTGAGATGAAGTAACTTCAGTTGGGGGAAACAGTTAGCAGACTTTTCTGCTTAAAGGGAAACTGTACCCAAAAATTTTCGTTTGGGATTCAGATTGAGCATGAAATTTTAAGCAATTTTCTATTTTACTCCTATTATCAAATTATCTTCTTTCTCTTGGTATCTTTATTTGAAATGCAGGAATGTAAGTTTAGATGCCGGCCCATTTTTGGTGAACAACCTGGGTTGTCCTTGCTGATTGGTGGATAAATTCATCCACCAATAAAAAAGTGTTGTCCAGAGTACTGAAACCAAAACAAAGCTTAGATGCCTTCTTTTTCAAATAATGATAGCAAGAGAACGAAGAAAAAATGATAATAGGAGTAAATTAGAAAGTTGCTTAAAATTGCATGCTCAATCTGAATCACAAAAGAACATTTTTGGGCACAGTGTCCCTTTAAGGTATGACTAGCCATATTTCTAACAAGACTGTGTAATGCTGGAAGGCTGTCATTTCCCCTCATGGGGACCGGTAAGCCATTTTCTTAGTCTCAAACAGAATAAAGGGCTTAATATGGGCTATAAAACTGGTAGACACTTTTATGGGCAAAATCGATTGCTTTATTTGGGCATTTTATACATGTTTATACTTGTAATTCACACTTATAAGCTTGGGGAACGTTTTTTAACGTCAGGCACTGTGTTAGACACCTTTCCTGTCAGGAAGGGCCTTCCCAGTTGTAGGCTGAGCCTCATTTTCGCGCCATTACTGCGCAGTTACTTTTGAGAGCAAGACATGCAGATGCATGTGTGAGGATCTGAAAGTAGTTGGAAAACTTCCTAGAAGGCTTCATTTGGTATCGTATTCCCCCCTGGGTTTGGTAAAGTCGCAGCAAAGGCTGTAGCTGGGACTGTAGAGGGGTTAAAACTGTAACCGGCTCTGGTTTTTTTATTTTAAGGGTTAAAGCTCTGAAAATTGGTGTGCAATACTTCGAATGCTTTAAGACACTGTGGTGAAAATTTGGTAATTTTTGAACAATTCCTTCATACTTTTTCACATATTCAGTAATAAAGTGTGCACTGTACAGTAACGTTTTTGTTTTAAAACGTTTTTTGTACTTTATTGACAAGTTTAAGTCTGTTTAACATGTCTGTACCTTCAGATAAGCTATGTTCTATATGTATGAAAGTCAATGTGTCTCCCCCTTCAAAATTGTGTGATAATTGTGTCATAGCGTCCAAACAAAGTAAGGACAGTACTGCCACAGATAGTAAAATTGCCCAAGATGATTCATTAGATGAAGGGAGTAGACATAGTTCTACATCATCTCCTTCTGTGTCTATACCAGTTTTGCCCACGCAGGAGGCCCCTAGTACTTCTAGCGCGCCAATGCTTATTACTATGCAACAATTGACGGTTGTAATGGATAACTCCATAGCAAATATTTTATCCAAAATGCCTGCATATCAGAGAAAGCGCAATTGCTCTGTTTTAAACACTGAAGAGCAGGAGGGCGCTGATGATAATTGCTCTGTCATACCCTCACACCAATCTGAAGGGGCCATGAGGGAGGTTTTGTCAGATGGGGAAATTTCAGATTCAGGTATAATTTCTCAACAGGCTGAACCTGATATTGTGACATTTAAATTTAAATTAGAGCATCTCCGCGCACTGCTTAAGGAGGTGTTATCTACTCTGGATGATTGTGACAACCTGGTCATTCCAGAAAAATTATGCAAGATGGACAAGTTCCTAGAGGTTCCGGTGCACCCCGACGCTTTACCTATACCCAAGCGGGTGGCGGACATAGTGAATAAGGAGTGGGAGAAGCCCGGCATACCTTTTGTCCCCCCTCCTATATTTAAGAAATTATTTCCTATGGTCGACCCCAGAAAGGACTTATGGCAGACAGTCCCTAAGGTCGAGGGGGCAGTTTCTACTCTAAACAAGCGCATCCTATGGATAAAAAATTGGAGGGTTTGCTTAAAAAGATTTTTGTACAGCAAGGTTACCTCCTGCAACCCATTTCGTGCATTGTTCCTGTCACTACTGCAGCATGGTTCTGGTTCGAGGAACTAGAAAAGTCGCTCAGTAGAGAGACTCCGTATGAGGAGGTTATGGACAGAGTTCACGCACTCAAGTTGGCTAATTCTTTTATTTTAGATGCCGCTCTGCAATTAGCTTGATTAGCGGCGAAAAATTCAGGGTTTGCAATTGTGGCCCGCAGAGCGCTTTGGCTAAAGTCTTGGTCAGCGGATGTATCTTCCAAGACAAAATTGCTTAATATCCCCTTCAAGGGTAAAACTCTCTTTGGGCCAGAATTGAAAGAGATTATTTCTGACATCACTGGGGGAAAGGGCCACGCCCTCCCACAAGATAGACCTTTCAAAGCCAAGAATAAGTCTAATTTTCGTTCCCTTCGCAATTTCAGGAACGGACCGGCCTCTAACTCTGCATCCTCTAAACAAGAGGGTAATGCTTCACAAACCAAACCAGCCTGGAAACCGATGCAAGGCTGGAACAAGGGTAAGCAGGCCAAGAAGCCTGCTGCTGCTAACAAAACAGCATGAAGGAGTAGCCCCCAATCCGGGACCGGATCTAGTAGGGGGCAGACTCTCTCTCTTTGCTCAGGCTTGGGCAAGAGATGTTCAGGATCCCTGGACGCTAGAAATAGTTTCTCAGGGTTATCTTCTGAAATTCAAGGAACTACCCCCAAGGGGAAGGTTCCACATGTCTCACTTATCCTCAAACCAAATAAAGAGACAGGCATTCTTGCATTGTGTAGAAGACCTGTTAAAGATGGGAGTGATACACCCAGTTCCAATGGCGGAACAAGGAATGGGATTTTACTCAAATCTGTTCGTAGTTCCCAAAAAAGAGGGAACCTTCAGACCAATTCTGGATTTAAAGATCCTAAACAAATTTCTAAGAGTACCATCGTTCAAAATGGAAACCATTCGAACGATTCTACCTACAATCCAGGAAGGTCAATTTATGACTACCGTGGATCTAAAGGATGCGTATCTACATATTCCTATCCACAAAGAACATCATCAGTTCATAAGGTTCGCCTTTCTGGACAAACATTACCAGTTTGTGGCCCTCCCATTCGGGTTAGCCACTGCTCCAAGGATTTTCACAAAGGTACTCGGGTCCCTTCTAGCGGTTCTAAGACCAAGGGGCATTGCAGTAGTACCATACTTGGACGACATTCTAATACAAGCGTCGTCTCTTTCAAAGGCAAAGGCTCACACAGACATCGTTCTGGCCTTTCTCAGATCTCACGGATGGAAGGTGAACATAGAAAAAAGTTCCCTGTCTCCGTCGACAAGAGTCCCTTTCTTGGGAACAATAATAGATTCTTTAGAAATGAGGATTTTCCTGACGGAAGTCAGAAAGTCAAAACTTCTAAACGCTTGTCAAGTTCTTCATTCTATTCCTCGTCCTTCTGTAGCTCAGTGCATGGAAGTAGTAGGGTTGATGGTTGCAGCAATGGACATAGTTCCTTTTGCGCGAATTCATCTAAGACCATTACAACTGTGCATGCTGAAACAGTGGAATGGGGACTATACAGACTTGTCTCCAGTGATTTAAGTAGATCAGAAGACCAGAGACTCACTCCGTTGGTGGCTAACCCTGGACCACCTATCCCAGGGAATGAGCTTCCGCAGACCAGAGTGGGTCATCGTCACGACCAACGCCAGTCTAGTGGGCTGGGGCGCGGTCTGGGAATCCCTGAAAGCTCAGGGACTATGGTCTCGGGAAGAGTCTCTTCTCCCGATAAACATTCTGGAACTGAGAGCGATATTCTATGCTCTCAGGGCTTGGCCTCAACTAGCAAAGGCCAGATTCATAAGATTCCAATCAGACAACATGACGACTGTTGCTTATATCAATCATCAGGGGGGAACAAGGAGTTCACTGGCGATGAAAGAAGTGACCAAAATAATACAATGGGCGGAGGATCACCCCTGCCACCTATCTGCGATCCACATCCCAGGTGTGGAAAACTGGGAGGCGGATTATCTGAGTCGTCAGACATTCCATCCGGGGGAGTGGGAACTCCACCCGGAGATCTTTGCCCAGTTGACTCAATTATGGGGCATTCCAGAAATGGATCTGATGGCGTCTCGTCAGAACTTCAAGGTTCCTTGCTACGGGTCCAGATCCAGGGATCCCAAGGCGACTCTAGTGGATGCACTAGTAGCGCCTTGGACCTTCAATCTAGCCTATGTGTTTCCACCTCTCATTCCCAGGCTGGTAGCCAGGATCAAGCAGGAGAGGGCTTCGGTGATCTTGATAGCTCCTGCATGGCCAAGCAGGACTTGGTATGCAGACCTGGTGAATATGTCATCGGTTCCACCATGGAAGCTACCTTTGAGACAGGATCTTCTTGTACAGGGTCCATTCGAACATCCAAATCTGGTCTCCCTCCTGCTGACGGCTTAGAAATTGAACGCTTGATTCTATCAAAGCGTGGGTTTTCAGATTCTGTGATAGATACTCTAGTTCAAGCCAGAAAACCGGTAACTAGAAAAATTTACCATAAAATATGGAAAAGATATATCTGCTGGTGTGAATCCAAGGGATTCTTATGGAATAAGATCAAAATTCCTAATATCCTTTCCTTTCTACAAGAAGGTTTGGATAAAGGATTATCAGCGAGTTCTCTAAAGGGACAGATTTCTGCTTTATCTGTCTTATTACACAAACGACTGGCAGCTGTGCCAGATGTTCAAGCATTTGTTCAGGCTCTGGTTAGGATCAAGCCTGTTTACAGACCTTTGACTCCTCCCTGGAGTTTAACTTTAGTTCTTTCAGTTCTTCAAGGGGTTCCGTTTGAACCTCTACATTCCATAGATATTAAGTTGTTATCTTGGAAAGTTTTGTTTTTTTGGTTGCTATTTCTTCTGCTAGAAGAGTTTCTGAGTTATCTGCTCTGCAGTGTTCTCCGCCCTATCTGGTGTTCCATGCAGATAAGGTGGTTTTGCGTACTAAGCCTGGTTTTCTTCCAAAGGTTGTTTCTAACAAAAATATTAACCAGGAGATAGTTGTACCTTCTTTGTGTCCGAATCCAGTTTCAAAGAAGGAACGTTTGTTACACAATTTAGATGTAGTCCGTGCTCTAAAATTCTATTTAGAAGCTACAAAAGAGTTCAGACAAACACCTTCTCTGTTTGTCGTCTATTCTGGTAAAAGGAGAGGTCAAAAAGCGACTTCTACCTCTCTTTCCTTTTGGCTTAAAAGCATCATCCGATTGGCTTACGAGACTGCCGGACGGCAGCCTCCTGAAAGAATCACAGCTCACTCCACTAGGGCTGTGGCTTCCACATGGGCCATCAAGAACGAGGCTTCTGTTGATCAGATATGTAAGGCAGCGACTTGGTCTTCACTGCACACTTTTGCCAAATTTTACAAATTTGATACTTTTGCTTCTTCGGAGGCTATTTTTGGGAGAAAGGTTTTGCAAGCCGTGGTGCCTTCCGTTTAGGTAACCTGATTTGCTCCCTCCCTTCATCCGTGTCCTAAAGCTTTGGTATTGGTTCCCACAAGTAAGGATGACGCCGTGGACCGGACACACCAATGTTGGAGAAAACAGAATTTATGCTTACCTGATAAATTACTTTCTCCAACGGTGTGTCCGGTCTACGGCCCGCCCTGGTTTTTTAATCAGGTTTGATGAATTATTTTCTCTAACTACAGTCACCATGGCACCCTATAGTTTCTCCTGTTTTTTCCTCCTGTCCGTCGGTCGAATGACTGGGGTGGGCAGAGCCTATTATGGACTATATGGACAGCTTTGCTGGGACTCTTTGCCATTTCCTGTTGGGGAAGAGATATTCCCACAAGTAAGGATGACGCCGTGGACCGGACACACCGTTGGAGAAAGTAATTTATCAGGTAAGCATAAATTCTGTTTTTGCCGTGGGCGGCCAGAGACACTCAGCTCAGCATAAAGTTGATGAAAATAAAGGAATTTTCATCATGAAGTTTTTTATACTTTATAACTGAAAGGCCCCTTTATTTGTAGCACTGGTAAATCCTAGCGTTTCAAAAATGCTAGGATTTACCATCACTTTAAATCCTCAGATGTATGTCCTATCCCTTGGCGGTCTCTAAGATTATTTCCAGAAATTGTGCTAAACCAGGTATTCCTTTTAATGCTTCTGCTAGGTTTAAAGGGACATTAACCCCTTAATGACCACAGCACTTTTCCATTTTCTGTCCGTTTGGGACCAAGGCTATTTTTACAGTTCTGCAGTGTTTGTGTTTAGCTGTAATTTTCCTCTAACTCATTTACTGTACCTACACGTATTATATACTGGTTTTCTCGCCATTAAATGGACTTTCTAAAGATACAATTATTTTCATCATATCTTATAATTTGCTATGAATTTTTTTTTATAAAATATGAGGAAAAAATTAAAAACAAAAAACACTTTTTCTAACTTTGACCCCCAAAATCTGTTACACATCTACAACCACGAAAAAACAGCCATGAAAATAGTTTCTAAATTTTGTCCTGAGTTTAGAAATACCCAATGTTTACATGTTCTTTGCTTTTTATGCAAGTTATAGGGCAATAAATACAAGTAGCACTTTGCTATTTCAAAACCACTTTTTTTCAAAATTAGCGCTAGTTACATTGGAACAGTGATATCTTTCAGGAATCCCTGAATATCCCTTGACATGTATATATATTTTTTTAGAAGACATCCCAAAGTATTGATCTAGGCCCATTTTGGTATATTTCATGCTACCATTTCACCGCCAAATGCGATCAAATAAAAAAAAAAATCGTTCACTTTTTCACAAACTTTAGGTTTCTCACTGAAATTATTTACAAACAGCTTGTGCAATTATGGCACAAATGGTTGTAAATGCTTCTCTGGGATCCCCTTTGTTCAAAAATAGCAGACATATATGGCTTTGGCGTTGCTTTTTGGTAATTAGAAGGCCGCTAAATGCCGCTGTGCACCACACGTGTATTATGCCCAGCAGTGAAGGGATTAATTAGGGAGTTTGAAAAATGAAAAAAAAAACCACACACTTTTTCTAACTTTGACCCCCAAAATCTGTTACACATCTACAACCACCAAAAAACATCCATGCTAAATAGTTTCTAAATTTTGTCCTGAGTTTAGAAAAACCCAATGTTTACATGTTCTTTGCTTTTTATGCAAGTTATAGGGCAATAAATGCAAGTAGCACCTTGCTATTTCCAAACCACTTTTTTTTTCTTCAAATTAGCGATAGTTACATTGGAACACAGATATCTGTCAGGAATCCCTGAATATCCCTTGACATTTATGTCTTTTTTTTAGAAGACAACCCAAAGTATTGATCTAGGCCCATTTTGGTATATTTCATGCCACCATTTCACTGCAAAAAATGCAATCAAATAAAAAAAATCCTTCACTTTTTCACAAATTTTGTCACAAACTTTAGGTTTCTCACTGAAATTATTTTCAAACAGCTTGTGCAGTTATGGCACAAATGGTTGTAAATGCTTCTCTGGGATCCTCTTTGTTCAGAAGTAGCAGACTTATATGGCTTTGGGGTTGCTTTTTGGTAATTAGAAGGCCGCTAAATGCTGCTGCGCACCACACATGTATTATGCCCAGCAGTGAAGGGTTAATTAGGGAGCTTGTAGGGTTAATTTTAGCTTTAGTATAGTGTAGTAGACAACCCAAAGTATTGATCTAGGCCCATTTTGGTATATTTCATGCCACCATTTCACCGCCAAATGCTATCAAATAAAAAAAATCGTTCACTTTTTCACAAATTTTAGGTTTCTCACTGAAATTTTTTATAAACAGCTTGTGCAATTATGGCACAAATGGTTGTAAATGCTTCTCTAGGAACCCTTTGTTCAGAAATAGCAGACATATATGGCTTTGGCGTTGCTTCTTGGTAATTAGAAGGCCGCTAAATGCTAGTTCGCACCACATGTGAATTATGCCCAGCAGTGAAGGGGTTAATTAGGTAGCTTGTAGGGTTAATTTTAGCTTTAGTGCAGAGATCATCCTCCCATCTGACACATCTCACCCCCTGATTCCTCCCAAACAGCTCTCTTCCCTCCTCCGCCCCACAATTGTCCCCACCATCTTAAGGTTTGATGATCTTAGCATTTGTAACTAAGATCCACGCTGGTTCCCACAAGACTTCTGAAGGTAACCATGAGACATCTTCAGTGTGGAGACCGGTTTCATGCTACAAGCAGCATTAAGGTATGTGCAGCCTTTTTTTCTGAGGAGACTTGGTGTATCAGAACTGGCTTGCATTATTTCCCTGTATGGGAATGGGGTAAGCAGTAAAACCTATTTTAATAAGAGGGGTGTTACTGGAGTCCGTATTTTATATTTATCATTAGTTGATATTTGGGCATTATGTGACATGGGAGACAATATAAAAAAAACGTTTTATGTTTTTTATTTTTGGCACTTAAAACTTATTGGTTTTATGCTTGAGGGTTATATTGTGTGTGTATTTTTACTTTAGTGCAAAACTGCATTTCCATGTGGTGTTGTTTGGGCCTACTCTGACTTTTGACCTTAAGGGGCGGAGCCTATTTTGGCGCAATTTCTTCAGGCTTAGCAGCAGCAAACAGTAACTCGGTGGCTCCTGGACTGTGTAGCTGGTCTGAAGGGTTGGAAACTTGATTCGAAGTACCCTGGGACAGGTAGGCGCCACTGCAAAGCTGTGGCGAGGTGCAAAGTGTATTTTTGTGCATTTTGGAAAAATTGTTCACTTTTTCTTTTCTTAAAGGCACAGTACACGTTTATTTTATTCTATAAATAAGTGTTTAAACGACTTTTGTGCTATTACTAGTCTGTTCAACATGTCTGACATTGAGGTTTCTCATTGTTCTATGTGTTTAGAAGCTATTGTGCAACCCCCTCTAACATTGTGTAACTTTTGTACTGAAAGGGCTTTACAATGTAAAAAAGCATATTTTAAATAAAGTAAGTGTGCCTAGGGATGATTTTCAGTCTGAAGAGAATCCAATTCTCCCCAAGTGTCACAATTTTTTATGCCCACACAAGCGACGCCTAGTACTTCTAGTGCGTCTAATTCCTTAACTCTGCAGGAGATAGCTGCAGTTATGTCAACTACCCTTACAGAGGTATTGTCTAAATTACCATTGTTGCAGGGTAAACGCAGTAGGTTAAGTATCAATGTAAATACTGAATCCTCTTATGCTTTATTAGCTATTTCCGATGTTCCCTCACAGTGCTCTGAGTTGGGGATCAGGGAATTACTGTCTGAGGGTGAAATTTCTGATTCAGGGAATGTTTTGCCTCAGACAGATTCAGATGCTATGTCATTTAAATTTAAGCTTGAACACCTCCGCCTGTTGCTTAGGGAGGTTTTAGCGACTCTGAATCATTGTCATCCTATTGTGATTCCTCCAGAGAAATTGTGTAAAATGGATAAAAATTTGGAAGTTCCTACTTACACTGATGTTTTCCGGTTCCTAAAAGAATTTCGGAAATTATTAGTAAGGAATGGGATAGACCAGGTATACTGTTTTCTCCCTTTCCTAATTTTAAGGTAATGTTTCCTATATCAGATACCATTCGGGACTCATGGCAAACGGTCCCTAAGGTAGAGGGAGCTATATCTTCCCTAGCTAAGCGTACTACTATACCCATTGAGGATAGTTGTGCTTTCAAGGATCCTATGGATAAGAAATTAGAGGGTCTACTAAAGAAATTATTTGTTAATCATGGACTTCTTTTACAACCTACGGCTTGCATTGTTCCAGTAACTACTGCAGCAGCTTTTTGGTTTGAGGCTCTAGAAGAGTCTCTTAAGGTTGAGACTCCATTAGATGACATTCTAGATAGAATTAAGGCTCTTAAGCTAGCTAATTCTTTTATTACTGATGCCGCTTTTCAAACTGCTAAATTAGCGGCAAAAAATGCAGGATTTGCTATTTTAGCACGTAGAGCATTGTGGCTCAAATCTTGGTCTGCTGATGTGTCATCAAAACATAAGCTTTTAGCTATTCCCTTTAAAGGTAAGACCCTTTTTGGGCCAGAATTGAAGGAGATAATTTCTGATATTTCAGGAGGTAAGGGTCATGCCCTACCTCAGGATAGGTCGGTTAAAATGAAGGGTAAACAGAATAATTTTTGTTCCTTTCGGAACTTTAAAGGAGGACCCCCCACTTCTTCCACAAAGCAGCATGAAGGGGTGGCCCCCGATCTGGGATCGGATCTAGTAGGGGGCAGAATTTCTTTCTTTGCTCAGGCTTGGGCAAGAGATGTTCAGGATTCCTGGGCACTAGAAATAGTGACCCACGGTTATCAATTGGAATTCAAGGATTTTCTCCCAAGAGGGAGATTTCATCTTTCAAAATTATCTGCAAACCAGATAAAGAGAGAGGCGTTCTTACGCTGTGTAAAAGACCTTTTTACTATGGGAGTAATCTGTCCTGTTCCAAATTTGGAACAGGGAGAGGGGTTTTACTCAAACCTATTTGTGGTCCCCAAAAAAGAGGGAACGTTCAGACCCATATTGGACCTCAAGTGTCTAATCAAATTTCTAAGAGTTCCATCATTCAAGATGGAGACAATTCGAACGATTTTGCCAATGATCCAGGAGGGTCAATATATGACTCTAGGTGGAGACTCTACTTCCAATCAATATTCTGGAACTGAGAGCAATATTCAATGCGCTTCAGGCGTGGCTTCAGTTGTCTTCAGCCAAATTAATCAGATTCCAGTCGGACAACATAACGACTGTGGCATATGTCAATCATCAGGGGGGAACAAGGAGTTACTTAGCGATGATAGAAGTATCCAAGATAATCAGTTGGGCAGAGGCCCACTCTTGTCATCTGTCAGCGATCTACATCCCAGGGGTAGAGAACTGGGAAGCAGATTTTCTAAGTCGACAGACTTTTCATCCGGGGGAGTGGGAACTTCACCCGGAGGTATTTGCCTCATTGATTCTCAGATGGGGCAGACTGGAATTGGATTTGATGGCATCTTGTCAGAATGCCAAGCTTCCAAGATATGGATCCCGGTCAAGGGATCCTCAGGCTGAACTGATAGATGCCTTGGCAGTACCTTGGTTGTTCAGCCTAGTTTATGTGTTTCCGCCGTTTCCTCTCCTCCCACGCGTGATTTCTCGAATCAAACAGGAGAGAGCTTCAGTGATCCTGATAGCGCCTGCGTGGCCACGCAGGACTTGGTATGCGGATCTAGTGGACATGTCCTCTCTGCCACCGTAGAAACTTCCGTTGAGACAGGACCTTCTCATTCAAGGTCCTTTCCAACATCCAAATCTAATTTCTCTGCAACTGACTGCGTGGAGATTGAACGCTTGATTTTATCGAAGCGAGGATTCTCTGATTCAGTTATCAATACTTTGATACAGGCTAGTAAGCCTGTCACTAGAAAGATCTATCATAAGATATGGCGTAAATATCTTTATTGGTGTGAATCCAAGGGTTACTCATGGAGTAAAGTTAGGATTCCTAGGATTTTGTCTTTTCTCTAAGAAGTATTGGAGAAAGGGTTATCAGCAAGTTCCTTAAAGGGACAAATTTCAGCTTTATCAATTCTGTTTCACAAACGTTTGGCAAATGTATCAGATGTTCAGTCTTTTTGTCAGGCTCTATCGAGAATTAAGCCTGTATTTAGACCTATTACTCCTCCCTGGAGTTTGAATTTAGTTCTTCGAGTTCTGCAAGGGGTTCCGTTTGACCCTATGCATTCCATAGATATTAAACTATTATGTTGGAAAGTTCTGTTTTTGGTTGTTATTTCTTCTGCTCGAAGAGTTTCTGAGCTTTCAGCATTACAGTGTGATTCGCCTTATCTCATATTTCATTCTGATAAGGTGGTTTTACGTACCAAACCTGGGTTCCTTCCTAAGGTTGTTTCGAATAAAAATATTAATCAGGAAATTGTTGTTCCTTCCTTGTGTCCTAATCCTTCTTCTAAGAAGGAGCGTCTGTTACATAACTTGGACGTGGTCCGTGCCTTAAAGTTTTACTTACAGGCAACTAAGGATTTCCGTCAATCATCTTCATTATTCATTGTTTATTCTGGAAAGCGTAGGGGTCAGAAAGCTACGGCTACCTCTCTTTCTTTTTGGCTGAGAAGTATCATGTGCCTGGCATATGAGACTGCTGGACAGCAGCCTCCTGAAAAAATTACGGTTCATTCTACTAGGGCTGTGGCTTCCACATGGGCTTTTAAAAACGATGCATCTGTGGAACAGATTTGTAAGGCTGCGACTTGGTCGTCCCTTCACACTTTTTCCAAATTTTACAAATTTGATACTTTTGCTTCTTCTGAGGCTATCTTTGGGAGAAAGGTTCTTCAAGCAGTGGTGCCTTCCATTTAGGTTCCTGTCTTGTCCCTCCCTTTCATCCTATTGCTTTGGTATTGGTTTCCCACAAGTAAGGATGAAATCCGTGGACTCGTCATATCTTTGTAAAAGAAAACTAAATTTATGCTTACCTTTCTTTTACGATATGACGAGTCTTTTTAAGACAGGTTTTCTTTATATTTTTTGTAAACTTCAGTCACCTCTGCACCTTTTAGCCTTTCCTTTTTCTCTTCCTATACCTTCGGCCGAATGACTGAGGGTGGAGGGGAAGGGGAGGGGCTATATATACAGCTCTGCTGTGGTGCTCTTTGCCATTTCCTGTTAGCAGGAGGTTAATATCCCACAAGTAAGGATGAAATCCGTGGACTCGTCATATCGTAAAAGAAAGTAATTTATCAGGTAAGCATAAATTTAGTTTTTTGTAGGATGTTCCTGGCACGTCCTCGGTGCTTAAGGGGTTCAACCTAAAATATTTATTTCATGATTCAGAAAGAAAATATAATTTTAGTTAAATTCTTTTTATTAATAGTTAAACAGGGAGTGTTACATAAGAAAAAGGAAACGATACAAGATCATACATTGCATGTTTTACAAATTCTGTATAGTCTGTCCTCCTCCATGATCGACACCCTATTCATTAATCATAAACATAGAGGGAGGAAGGCATGACATATTGTAACAAGTTTTTCCAATGTAAGACAAAGAGACTAAAAGAAAATAAGTAAAATTAAAAAGGTAATAAAAAAGAGGGAGAGAAAACAAGAAGAAAAAAAAGGGGGGGGGGAAGAGTTGTCCGGGCCCGGGGGGGTCTATCTAATTAAGGGTAAGATCTAATATGGCAGAGCTAGTCAGTAATATTTTGTTTGTATTCGTCCCAGATATATTGAAGGGCCGTAAAGTTGTCGGTAATACCTCTCTTATAGGCAGAGTATTCCTCAAGCTCTAGTAATTCTGATACTTTATCACGCCAGTTGGTTAGTGTAGGGATATCTCTTGTCTTCCACATTTTAGCTATTAACAACTTTACACTGTTCGTAAAGATACGAAAAAGAGGGACTAAGGACCTACAGGGCAATTTGGTGGATTTATTCAAAAGCCAAATCAGAGGATCAGGTGGGATCAAGATTTGAAAAATAGTTTCGATTTCATGTATGACCTCATACCAGTAGTGGTTCAAACGTGAACACCACCACCACATGTGGCCCATCCCGCTGCCCACATGTCCGCACCTCCAGCACCTGTCGCTTGTGGATGAGAACAGGCGGTGGAGTCTGCGGGGGATTAGGTACCAGCAGTGTAAGATTTTGTAATTAGTCTCTAGAATGGATGAAGAGACAGATGATCTTTTTGTGTTTAAGAATATGTTGACTGCCACCTGTGGAAGAATTATTTTCCCCAGTTCTCTTTCCCACATCTCGATGGAGTAGGGGAGATTTCCCGGGGGAGGTTGAAGAAGGATTTTATATATCATAGATAGGGAGTGCCTGATTGGTGTGTTAGTCAGGTATAATTTCTCTAAGTTAGTGGGAGTGCGGGTTAGATTATTTTTATTGCTGTGGGTAGAGATGTAGTTGTGTACGCGTCTGTAAGAAAACCAGTTTTTCGCCCAGTCAAATCCCTTGTCTATTAGCTGTTTTTGTGTGCACAAGACCTCGTTGGTAGTTATGTCGTAGGCAGAAATATCTTTTATTACCATATCCAATGGTGATGGAGCCCTTGGACACGTCAGGGAGAACTCTGGATTATATGTTAAGGACGTCAAGGGACGAGGGTGATGCATGTTTGTCATTCTCCAAATCTGAGCAGAAAGAAAATATAATTTTAAACAACTTTCCAATTGACTTCTATCACCTTGTTTACTTAATTTTATTGGTTTCCTATGCTGAAGAAGCAGCAATGCACTACTGGTAGCTAGTTAAGGCATTGGGTGAGCCAATAACATGAGGCATTTATGTGCAGCAACCAATCAGCAGCTCCTGAGTCTACCTAGTTATCCTTTTCATCAAAGGATATAAAGAAAACAAAACAAAATAAATAATAGAAATAAATTGGAAAGTTATTTAAAATCACATGCTCTGTCTGAATCATAAAAGGAAAAAAATGTGGTCTTCATATCCCTTTAAGGAAATGTATCCTTTTCCAGCCTCTAGTGTTAAATTTTGGGAAACTATTCCCAAAGTGGATGGTGCTATTTCTACACTGGCTACACATACTACTATGCCTTTTGGAAGATTGTTCTTCTTTTAAAAGGAAATTATAATCCTTCCAAAGTAGGATTTTTAAACAAATAGATTATCGTTTTAGATTAATGGCAGTTGCCATTAATAATGTGGCTGTTGCTTCTTCCTTTTAGTTAAATAATTGTTTTGGGCAGTTTTCTGACGATTTTGCTAGTGAAGATTTTTTAAACCTTTTTTCAAATTGCTCAATGTGCTAATGCTTTCATTTGTGATTCTATTTTTGCTCTTATTTTATGCTAAAGTATGTCTTTGTCAGTACTTTCTAAAAGGGCTTTATTGTTAAAGGGACAGTCTATATGCGTTTGCAAGCACCTTGTTTGGGATCGTTGTGCTGCGGGCACCCTACTCCGTCCTCTGCCACCTCATGCAGGGCAAAAGTGATTACAGTATTCTTGGGAAAATTTCTTTATTCGACAACCCTAATATGGCCTCCAAACTCCTCCTCCCTCCTTCTTGTGTGTTTATTTGAAATCGCACACAGCAGTGTGCGTGAATGGACTGAATAACATTAAGACACTAGGACAGACACAGTGCGCATGCGCAAAACTATAGCGCGCGTCATGACTTTTACAAGTGAGAGCCTGATTATTGGATGCTGCTTCACAATAGACACACCCACAGATTCTCTGGAAGGAGTTTGCTGCCATCCTATAATGGCCAAATTTGGAAAGTATTTTTTAAAATAGTTTTTTTTCTTTTGCCCTGCATGAGGTGGCACAGGACAGAGTGGGGTGCCCGCAGCACAACAATCCCAAACAGGGTGCTTGCAAACGCATGTAGACTGCCCTTTAAGTCTTGGTCTGCTGATATGGTTTCTAAATCCAGGCTTTTATCTCTTATTTTTTTTTAATCTTTTTTATTTTCCAAATAATGCTCCCACCCCTTCTTTTTTTGGGCAACAGTTCTAATTTGCACCTACAGTATATAGCCCCTGATTTTGTCTTTCCTACCTATATGTTTAAAATTCTCTGCTCGGCTATGCGTTAAACTGAGGAGAGGTGGGAGTGAGTTAACGCTCTTGTGTGGGTTCTTGGCCTCCTCCTAGTGTTGGGTATTATATCAGACATGTCCTCTTTTGCTTGGCTTTACGTTAGACTGAAGAGTCAGTGAGACGGGAACGGTTTTATAGAGCTTTTGGGGGTTGAGAATCTTTGCCTCCTAGTGGCAGGGAAGAGTAATTCCCCAAAACAATTGATAGTGAACTCTCGCCACCATGAAAGAAATTAATTTATCAGTTAAGCATAAATTATGGTTTTACACCTGTCACGGATACCGGACTGCAAGGGTTAAACCCCTACTACCTCACCCCCTCTCATTTCTCAGCGGATTTGGGCTCCTGAGAGCAACCCCGGTCTCCCAAACCTCTTATTTTGTAATGTGAACTTTGTCAGAGATGAGCTGATTTCTGACCGGTAAAACCCTTCTAAGCTGGCTGGGCTCCTGAACGGCCAGCCGCACTGCAACGGATACCCACCTAACCCCTCTCAGGCTAGCTGGGCTCCTGGAACTCCTGGCTGCTTCACATTGGACACTCGCTAACTTTACCCCTGGTTGCTCCAGCAGCCCTTTGCCTCAGAGCTCCGCTCTTTTGGGGATTGGTAGCCCCTAGGGAGGACATTCCTTTGGGAATCAGGGTTTTGGACACCCCTACTCCCCTATCTTTACAGGGCTGTAACTCCGGTCCCCAGTAACGAATCACGTTGCCCTTTAAGTGCCGCCGCTCCCCCGGGATCACCCCAAAACCACCACCCCTGGGTCTCTGTGGGACTGTGGCTGCTAGCTAGCATTCCTGGGAACGACCGGTTACTACCGAAGATTTGTCCTCAACTACAGTGCACTAGGTAAACCCCTGACAGACCTGACCTGTAAACGACTGCCCCGACAGGTCCTGTGGTCCCCCGAGTGCGAAGCTGCCTTCCAGAGCCTTAAGTCTGCCTTAGTCTCTGCTCAAGTACTTGCCGCTCTTAAACCCACCAAAGTTTTTCTGTCCACACAGATGCCTCCGTGTTCGGGTTGGGAGCTGTGTTAAGCCAGGCAGATGGAGAGGGGCAGGACCACCCCGTAGCCTACATTAGTATAAAACTGTTGCCCAGAGAGGTAGGCTACGCGGCGGTGGAGGAGTGGTGTCTGGCCCTGGTATGGGCCCAGAAGAAGCTACAGCCCTACCTCTATGGGAGGCTTTTCATACCACAACCCCCTCGTGTGGCTTAACAGAGTTTCTGGAGACAATGGAAGATTGTTGTGGTGGAGTTTAGCCCTGCAGCCCTTTAACTTTGACATTCAGCACAGGCCGGAAAAAAGCAATGGAAACGCTGATGGATTTCCCCGGCAGACTGAAGTGGGGCAGCTCCTCGGACAGTCCAGCAGCCCTTTGCCTCAGAGCTCCGCTCTTTTGGGGATTGGTAGCCCCTAAGGAGGACATTCCTTTGGGTATCAGGGTTTTGGACACCCCTACTCCCCTATCTTTACAGGGCTGTAACTCCGGTCCCCAGTAACTAATCACGTTGCCCTTTAAGTGCCGCCGCTCCCCCGGGATCACCCCAAAACCACCACCCCATGGTCTCTGTGGGACTGTGGCTGCTAGCTAGCATTCCTGGGAACGACCGGTTACTACCGAAGATTTGTCCTCAACTACAGTGCACTAGGTAAACCCCTGACAGACCTGACCTGTAAACGACTGCCCCGACAGGTTCTGTGGTCCCCCGAGTGCGAAGCTGCCTTCCAGAGCCTTAAGTCTGCCTTAGTCTCTGCTCAAGTACTTGCCGCTCCTAAACCCACCAAAGTTTTTCTGTCCACACAGATGCCTCCGTGTTCGGGTTGGGAGCTGTGTTAAGCCAGGCAGATGGAGAGGGGCAGGACCACCCCGTAGCCTACATTAGTATAAAACTGTTGCCCAGAGAGGTAGGCTACGCGGCTGTGGAGGAGTGGTGTCTGGCCCTGGTATGGGCCCAGAAGAAGCTACAGCCCTACCTCTATGGGAGGCTTTTCATACCACAACCCCCTCGTGTGGCTTAACAGAGTTTCTGGAGACAATGGAAGATTGTTGTGGTGGAGTTTAGCCCTGCAGCCCTTTAACTTTGACATTCAGCACAGGCCGGAAAAAAGCAATGGAAACGCTGATGGATTTCCCCGGCAGACTGAAGTGGGGCAGCTCCTCGGACAGTCCAGCAGCCCTTTGCCTCAGAGCTCCGCTCTTTTGGGGATTGGTAGCCCCTAGGGAGGACATTCCTTTGGGAATCAGGGTTTTGGACACCCCTACTCCCCTATCTTTACAGGGCTGTAACTCCGGTCCCCAGTAACGAATCACGTTGCCCTTTAAGTGCCGCCGCTCCCCCGGGATCACCCCAAAACCACCACCCCTGGGTCTCTCTGGGACTGTGGCTGCTAGCTAGCATTCCTGGGAACGACCGGTTACTACCGAAGATTTGTCCTCAACTACAGTGCACTAGGTAAACCCCTGACAGACCTGACCTGTAAACGACTGCCCCGACAGGTCCTGTGGTCCCCCGAGTGCGAAGCTGCCTTCCAGAGCCTTAAGTCTGCCTTAGTCTCTGCTCAAGTACTTGCCGCTCCTAAACCCACCAAAGTTTTTCTGTCCACACATATGCCTCCGTGTTCGGGTTGGGAGCTGTGTTAAGCCAGGCAGATGGAGAGGGGCAGGACCACCCCGTAGCCTACATTAGTATAAAACTGTTGCCCAGAGAGGTAGGCTACGCGGCGGTGGAGGAGTGGTGTCTGGCCCTGGTATGGGCCCAGAAGAAGATACAGCCCTACCTCTATGGGAGGCTTTTCATACCACAACCCCCTCGTGTGGCTTAACAGAGTTTCTGGAGACAATGGAAGATTGTTGTGGTGGAGTTTAGCCCTGCAGCCCTTTAACTTTGACATTCAGCACAGGCCGGAAAAAAAGCAATGGAAACGCTGATGGATTTCCCCGGCAGACTGAAGTGGGGCAGCTCCTCGGACAGTCCCAGGCCGACCCGTGTGTGGATATAGCCGGGTCTGCCGAACTGGAAGGGGGAAGTTGTCACGGATACTGGGCTGCAAGGGTTAAACCCCTACTACCTCACCCCCTCTCATTTCTCAGCGGATTTGGGCTCCTGAGAGCAACCGCAATTTCCCAGACCTGTTGTTTTGTAATGTGAACTTTGTCAGAGAAGAACTGATCTCTGACCGGGAAAACCCTTCTAGGCAAGCCGGGCTCCTGGAACTCCCGGTCGGCCGCTTCACACTGGACACCCGCTAACTTTATCCCTGGTCGCTCCAGCGACCCTTTGCCTCAGAGCTCCGCTCTTTTGGGGATTGGTAGCCCCTAGGGAGGACAAGATGTGGGTGATTGCCAGAGGAGAGCTCCTTTGGGAACCAGGGGTTTTGGACACCCCTACCCCCCGGGCTGTAACGTCGGTCTCCAGTAACTGTGGCATCTGGGGACCAATAGCTTTCAAATGACACCCTGGAAGTGCCACTGCTCCTCCGGGATCAACCCGAAACCACCACCCCTGTGTCCTAGGTCTCTGTGGGACTGTGGGTGCTATGGCAGGCGCCAGCCTGTCTGCAGGGACGGGAATGGTGGGAGATTTGGGAGCGAGATAAGACCCTGTGTTTGTGTATAAAAGGAGTGTGTGTTTTACAATAAAATCAGTTCTTGTTTCACCTGAATGCTAGTCTGTCTAGTTATTTGGGTGGGCTCCTGCTATAATCACTTTCTTCGCTACATAGCGGCAGGTTCCAGGCATCGGGAGGATCCAATTGGCGGAGCTACCCAGTCAGGGTAGCCGGGATCTATCACAACACCCGCCATTAACTGGTTTCCACAGAGCAGATAAGGTTGCAACAGTTTGACTATTACTTTATAGAGAATAAAACTTGACACTTATTTCTTCAGTATTTAAACAACTGATTCTACTCATGCTAATCTTTTTGTGTTGAATGCATTATTATATCCTGCATATACTTAGTGTTGAATGGATACAGTTGTAGATGTTTCTCATCAGTCCATTCCATAATTCAGCTCTGTCTTAGTCAAATCAGAGAACGGTGTGAGAGACCAGTTTGGCAAATTATATATATATATATATATATATATATATATATATATATATATATATATATATATATAGTATAAAACAGAAGTGAGTACACCCCAGTGCGATATCACTTAAATGTCAAATGATTTAAAATTGTATAACCTAACAGTAACTGCATTACATATAAGTTTTACAGTAGAGTATTTGCTCTTATGTAAAATTAAAAACTAACAGCTTAGATTTACTATATTAAAAATACCGGCCCCAAAGCAGGAAATCAATGCAACAAAAGTCAGTGCACCTTTCATTATTGAGATTCAAATCTTTTATTTTTATCAATACTTTGCATGTCTACCTTTATTTTTGATGACAGACTCAATCCTCCTCGGCATGGAGGAAACCAGTGTCGTACAAATTTCTGAATGTTCTGCCTTTCTTCAGAGATAATTTTTTTTCAGGTGCTCTTTGTTGGAGGGGTTATGTTGCTCTACCATTCTCTTTAAAATACCCTAAAGGTGTTCTTCTGGATTCAAGTCAGGTGACATACTTGGCCAGGTCATAGTTTTCACTTCTTTCTCCTTTAGAAACTCCTTTGTGATTTTGGCAGTGTGCTTAGGATTGTCGTTATGCTGGAATAGTCGTCCTCTGCCAAACTTCTGGAGACTGGGAGTCATCTCGTCAGCCAGTATTTTGGTATATTGCAGGCATTCATGGTGCCATATATAAATGTCATCTTCCCAACACCTTTTGCAGGCATGCAGCGCAATATCATCACACTCCCACCTCCATGATTCACTGTTGAGACTATGCATTCACTGTAATAATCTTGACCAGGTTCACACCAAACATGCTGCACCCCATCTGAGCCGAAAAATTATATCTTGGTCTTGGCCAGCTTACCAAATAATGTGCTCCCAGTATTCATCAGGCTTTTCATGTTGTTTAGTAAAGTTTAATCTTGCAGTTTTGTGCCGAAGAGCAAGCAAGGGTTTTTTCCTTGGATGCTGTCCATAGAAGTTGACATTATGCAATGTCCTTAGCACTGACTGAGCTGTCACAGAAACTCCAATTTCTATCGATAATCCCTGAGCCAAATCTGAAGCAGTTGCCTGTTTTTAAGAGCAAAATTGTGCAAGTAGTGGACTGTCAGTGGTGTCATTTTAGGAGGACAGCCACTGCTGCTCTGATTTTTGGCACTGTGTATCAATCTATACCTCCTGATTACTGCTGCAACTGTGTTAAGACTGATTTTTAGTTGGTTACCAATCTTCCTGTATCCTTTTTCATCTTTGTGAAGTCTCACAATCAGATTTTTCAATTCCTCTGGCAATTCTTTTCCATGTGGATACATGATGCAAACTTGCAGATAGACACAGCACATTGGTAAAAAAAAAAAATGAGACTGTTCTGGTAACTATGCTCATGCAATTAGGCTAATTGGAAATTATAGGTGTACTCAATTTTGTTTCAGTGATCTAACTTGTGTGCCAGTGACCACAGGTGTATTCACTTTCAAGCCTATTATTTTCAATATAATCTTTCTAAAGTATTTGTTTTTGATTGTTTATAATAGGAAATACTCTACTTGTCAACTTAGCAATCAAACAAATATTAAGGATCGATCCACAGTAGCTTATGTATACAACCAGATTTCTGGTATCATCTGTTGATCTATTTTTTGAAAAGCACACCCTCTTATTTCAAAATGCTTGAGACATCCATGTGCTATGCCTGGGCATAATCAAAATGTTTAAAGGGACAGTCTACACCAAATTTTTTCTTATTTAAAAAGATAGATAATCCCTTTATTACCCATTCCCCGTTTTTGCATAACCAACACAGTTATATTAATATACTTTTTACCTCTGTGATTACCTTGTATCTAAGCCTTTGCAGACAGCCTCCTTATCTAAGTGCCTTTGACAGACATGCAGTGTAGTCAATCAGTGAAGACTCCTAAATAACTTCACGGGAGTGAGCACAATGTTATCTATATGACACATGTGAACTAGCACAGTCTAACTGTGAAAAACTTTCAAAATGCTCTGAGCTAGGAGGCGGTTTTCAACTGTTTAGAAATCAGTTTGAGCCTAGCTAGGTTTAGCTTTTCAAAAATACCACCAAGGGAACAAAGCAAATTTGATGATAAAAGTAAATAGGAAAGTTGTTTAAAATCACATGCCCTATCTGAATCATGAAAGTTTAGTTTTGACTTTACTGTCCCTTTAATGCTTTTTAACAAGCACATTGCTTTCTATGCAATAATCTACTTGTGAACTGTAGTACTAACTACTAACACCAGGTAGCGCTAACTTCCCTTTAAATATCTTGCACTCTTTGTTTTCAGACAAAATCAGCGCACACACTGCTCAAGCTTAAATCTCCAACAAATGCCCTTAAACACTAATTTATGGTTTGCCATATTATTTGTTAAATTTATTATGAGCTCACATTAGCGTTATTCATAAAGTCACCCTGCATTGTATAGTAGTTGAGTCTATCTGTTTGTGTGGTGACACTGATTACTAATATCCAATATAGTGGTGAGTATTTCAGTGTTTTTTTGTAGGTTTGCAAAACCAGTATTACATTTGGAAACATTTTAGGATACCTGCTAATGATTTGAAAAATGTTATCTAGGGGTTTATAAAGTCGGTTTAGCTGTGGATTGAAAAATAGCTCTGTAAATGAGTCATTAAAGGGACAGTCTACACCAGAATTGTTATTGTTTTAAAAGATAGATAATCCCTTGTTTACCAATTTCCTAGTTTTGCATAACCAACACAGTTATATTTATATATTTTTTACCTCTGTGATTATCTTGTATCTAAGCCTCTGCAGACTGCCCCTTTATTTGTTCTTTTGACAGACTTGCAGTTTAGCCAATCAGTGATGGCTCCCAGGTAACTTCACATGCACGAGCACAGTGTTATCTATAAGAAAAACATGAACTAACACCCTCTAGTGGTGAAAAACCTGTTAAAATGCATTCTTAAGAGGCGGCCTTCAAGGTCTAAGAAATTAGCATATGAACCTCCTAAGTTAAGCTTTCAACTAAGAATACCAAGAGAACAAAGAAAAATTGGTGATAAAAGTAAATTGGAAAATTGTTTAAAATTACATGCCCTATCTGAATCATGAAAGTTTTTTTTGGACTAGACTGTCCCTTTAAGGATTGAGGATTTGGAATGTGATCAGAACAAACAGGAATGAAACATATTAAAGGGACAGTCAACACCAGAATTTTTGTGGTTTTAAAAGATAGATAATCTCTTAATTACCAATTCCCCTGTTTTGCATAACCAACAGAGTTATAATTATACACGTTTTACCTCTGTAATTACCTTGTATCTAAGCCTCAGCAGACTGCCCCCTTATTTCAGTTCTTTTGACAGACTTGCATTTTAGCCAATCAGAGCTGTCTCCATGGTAAATTCACGTGCATGAGCTCAATGTTATCTATATGAAACACGTGAACTAATGCCCTCTAGCGGTGAAAAACTTTCAAAATGTATTTAGATTAGAGGCAGCCTTCAAGGTCTAAGAAATTAGCATATAAACCTCCTATGTTTAGCTTTCAACTAAGAATACCAAGAGAACAAAGCAAAATTGGTGATAAAAGTAAATTGGAAAGTTGTTTAAAATTACATGCGCTATTTGAAACATGAAAGTTTTTTTTGGACTTGACTGTCCCTTTAAATACAGGGCCATTTTACAGCAAACCGATAATGTAAACAGTTCTGATATACAATGAATATAGCAAATTGACATCACATCAATTTCTTTGGGATCGAATAGTGGCGCTTCACCACTCAAATGCATTCTGTCCAGTCTCCTCTGGAACTGCATGGTAAGGATAAGAAAAATAGTGTAGTATCTTTAAGGAGACATAAACACTGTATATGGAAGACACTCACCAAATATATATATATATATATATATATATATATATATATTCAGTCCATGTTATTCATCCCAGTATAACACAACTTCACCGGAAAGGGGAATGCTTTAACCGTACAAACGTGTGCATAGAATTATAACTTTAATATTTTAACACTTTAGGATTAAAAAGCTCTCCATGTTTCGGCATACAAATGCCTTTTTCAAGAGCATGTAAGTAGATAAAAAAGCTTTATATGATCTTAAAAAAAGGCATTTGTATGCTGAAACGCAGGCTATTAGTATGGCCATGTACACGTTTCACATAGCCTAGGGACATAGTCACATACACCAAATAACATATATTATAGTTTTGGGCACTTTTATAAAAACGGAGGTACTGTCTCTTTAAATGTATTGATTCCTGCTTTAGTGCACACCAGTGCTCCAGTCCTTCACTGTAACAGCCCCCTGTGCGATGCAGAGGGGTTTCAGCTTCTTTAGGGACACAATTGTACAATATTTTTTACAAAATCTCCTGGGAGATCAGTGTTAATTTTTAGCACCAAACTAGTATGCCTTCCTTCTCACAGAGCGGTGGCCATCTTGTCTACATGCAGTGGAGATGTCTCCAGGACAGTTAGGAGTGTTGAGCACCTTTTTTTATTTAGAGATTTGCCAAATTTGTGTAATTTAACCCCTTATGATCTTATATTTGTATTTAAAGGGGCAGTATACACCAATTTTCATTTAACTGCATGTAATAGACACTACTATAAAAGAAGAATATGCACAGATACTGACATCCAAATCTAGAATAAAACCTTTAAAAATGTACTTAGAATCTCCCAATTTAGCACTGCTAATGAGATTAGCATGGGACACCCACTGAAAGGGGCTGAGAGCAGAACCTCCCCCCCCCCCTGCATATGAAAAGACCCATTATACAAACAGAAGCAGTCTGAAGTCTGTAGACACCAGTAAACATCTAAAACCTCTGGGCTTGGTTATGAGTCTGAAAATCAGCACAATGTTATTTAAAAATAAGCAAAACTATACATTTTTACAAAAACACACCAGGTGTGCTATATAAATGGATCATCTACAAAACATTTATGCAAAGAAAAATCTAGTGTACATTGTCCCTTTAATGTGTATTTTTTCTGTTTAAAGCAACAGTACCCATTTTTTAAACTCTTCTAGCGACTTTAATTTTACATTGCGTCTATTTCTGTGTTCCCCTTAGGAGTTAATTATTTGTCTCTTATCATGTATTCTGTGCTGTTATCTATCTTTAGTTACTTGCTTATTCTTCATAGTCTCTATACAATGAAGCAAACTGGTACAGCTCACATCTCTGGACAATATGCTGATTCTCTGGATGGGTGATCTATGGATAATTTAACTCCTTCCTATGTGTTTGCTTTCCATGGATGCTTTTGTGTGTGTCCCTGCTCAGTTATGCAACTTATGCTTTCTAGACAGGGTCATGCAGCGCTACCCATACATCAGATTCACAGACCATCTTGTCTCCTAATTGAAAGAATGTTGTATCCACTCTGAAATATCTGAACTGATTGCTGTTATGTCCACCAGACCAGTTAAACGTAGACGCTTGCAAAGGGCAGAAGGAGATCCTTCACAGGCCTTAGGCTCTAATGGGAAATCCCTCGAGTGACTCATCAAAGTATCCAGCAGAAAAGAGGGGTACAGTGGAATTAGAAAACTTTTCTAAGGAAGATTTTTCAGAAAACCAGGACCACACTGCTGAAGTATCCTATAATTTCAGGTTGGACCATATACATTCTCTTTTGCAGGACGTTTTACTAGCTTTCTAGGTAAAGGATCCTCCTGCAGAAAAGCAATCTGTCAAGAAGATTGGTAAATTCTTTAGTATAGCTCTTAAACCGCCATCTACCTTCTCAGTACCTGATTCCAATTCTGACGTCATATTAATGGATTGTAACAAACCAGGTGTTCCTTTTGTTCCCTCTGCCAAGTTTTGGATCTCCAAACTCTAAACTAATTTCTGAAAGTTTCAACATAGACTTAAAGATGCTTATTTTCCTTGCCCTCCTTCATCTGGGCTTCCACAACCTACCTAAATATCAAAGACTGCTTGGGGTGTATCTAATGTCTGCTATCAAATCCAATATAGCCAGGTCCTGGAAAAGAACCCCCACCCCGCCTCATGGGAGGATATTGTGAATACAATGGCCTTTCTGTATACTATGGAGCAACCCATATATCTTAACTTAAACAAACTAGACCTGTTTGAAATGACCTGGACTGACTCGAAAAATAAGTATGACACTCTGTGGCGCCCATCTGCCACGACAGAAGTTACCTCGCCCTCAACCTAATAGAGGTCTCCCTTTCCATTGTTACTATCTTTTGGGAAGCCCACCCATCATATGGTGTGTGCCGAGTAATTAAGCATAACACATCTGTTATACCCCCCTCCCTCAATATGCACCTTCCCCCTCCCCTCATTAACACTCCGCCTACACAAGCCTCGAAGTGCGGTGCTGAGAACTAAATGATCTTTTCTCTATGTAGATGGAGAACATTTTGACTAGTCTTTCTTTTTATGGTATAATGCATATTTTTCTGTAGGGCCGTTGGCCCGGCAATTTTATAAGTTTGTAACTGTGAAGGGGTCCTGCGAGTCCCCATTTGTTCCTTTTCATTTCTCAATAAAAATTACATAAAAAAAAAAAGTTGCTTATTTTCATATCCCTATTCACAGGGATCATGGCAAGTTACTCAGATTTATGTTAAACAGACATCAGTTTGTAGCGCTCTTTGGTCTTGCAATTGCACCCAGAATTTTTACAAAGGTTCTCAGAGCACTACTGTTGATAGTGAGAGCTCAGGGGTAGCTCTATATCTAGACGACATTCGGGTACAGACACCCTCTCTCCAAATGGCAAGTTAAAGGGACAGTAAGCTTACAAAATAATAGTTGGATTTACCTGGTCTCCTCTCCAGGCTCTATTTGGTTCTATTTGGGATTTATGGTGATTATAAAGAAGCACTTATCAGCCCCTTGCTATAGAAATATATCACAGTATGTCTCACCTTTAAAAAAAAAAAAAAAAAAAAAAAAAAGTTTTTTAAAGGGACAGTCCGGTCCAAAATTTAATTTTCATCATCAAGATAGAGCACACAATTTTAACAACTTTTCAATTCACTTCCATTATCTAAATATGCACTGTACATCCTGTATTTAGTTTATGAATAGGTGTTTATGGTATCAGGAGGTGTAATATATAGGGTTATTCTTTATAAAGGTACCACTGAATGTTGGGACTGAGTTGGGCCATACAGGAGGCAGGGCATATGGGGGGGGTGATGTCTGTCTGCCGTCTTAAGACCACTGCTTCTTAACTTATGTTGAAAACACAAGCACAGCACACATACAGTTCTTTAATGGAAAGCTAAAAGAAATTTCTGTCCCCTCACATACCTTACAAAGAAACATATTGGTCTAGTTTTGATTGCTGTTGTAAACAGGTGTTAACACATCTTCATTAAAGTCTATGGAGATGTTTTATGTTATCACCAGCAGTAACAGGCGGACCTACTCAACAGAGGGTGCCCAAAGGTAAACCCAGTAGTAAGCAATTGTAATCATATACATGCTGCTCTAAATAAGGATTTTATAGACAAACATATAGGAGGCACCTGCACTAATAAGTCTCCCTTGCACATTCTGCACATGCCTATGAATAGACTGGCTACTATCCCCCCTGCAGCCGCTGCACCAATGGTAGTTCTGCTCCTCATCACCAGATTATACAGTTTACAGCAGCAGTGGAAACCAGACCATGATGAGACAAGTAATTGTTACAACATTTCTGCATCTAACTTCTTAATATCCACAGCTTATTGTGGCATACTTACATATAAAACACTTTATCACAGCATGTTTTCCTTGTGATTGTTCAGCCTATAATCTGGTACATGTCTGACACTTTTTCACAACTAAACACGTTGCCTGGTACACTTTATATTTGCATTTATAATCTCTTGCTTTAAATGTCACTAACCGGCAAGATTTTAAGGATTTTCTCACCTCATTATAGGTGAGTCACACAATTCCAGGCAGGGATTTACAATCTGGCATGTTAGGGGTGCTTGGAGGTCAAACTGATAAACACTAATTTCTGTGACACATTGAATGTTTACCTTAGCTGCATTCAAAGTATCACATGATCTATTAGAAAAACATAAAGACAGTGTAGTTTGTTTGGGTACCTCAAACAAAGCTCAAATATTGATGTTTAAATTAAAATGAAACCCAACATTTTTCTTTCATGATTTAGACAGAGCATACCATTAAAAAAAAAAAACTTTCTAATTTTCTTCTTTCACATTTTCTTTTCAAATTTTCCAAGAATGTAATAGATTTGCAAGAGAACTAGATGGCAGCACTACTAACTGCCATAGATTGCTACAGCCACCTACCTAAGTATCCTTTCAGCAAAGAATACCATTGGGAAACCTTAAAAATATGCTTTGTCTGAATGACAAAGGAACATTTCTGGGTTTCATATCCCTTTAAATGTTATTAACACAGGAAGTGAAATAGTTTAGTGATGATGGGATTAATGTTTTAACAGTCCAGATTATTCAAAACACTTTTTGTGCTTCACTAGGAGTCAGTTATGTAGTAAGTTTTGGAATACCTGTCTATTTAAACCTGAATTCCTGCTTCCTTTCTTATTGTTTTATGGACGTTTTTTGGTTTACCAGCAGTAAAGTTGGATTATTTATAAGTCTGGGTGATCACAATGCACGTTTGTTTTGCTTTTCCATTTTAACATTGTTCCCTTAAGAATAAGTATGACATATGAAAGACTTTTAAAGCGCTGCATGTGTAGTGCTGACTGCTGAGCCAGAATGCCCATCAGGAATTTCCCTGTTATGAAGTCTCTATGTAAAGTGATGTGACGTGCAGTTGTCCTCGGACAGGAACGAGAGGCAGTCTGAGCCCATTCAGACAATCTAAATTAGGAGCTGGTTTTGTCCGGTCCTCAGACTGACAGGTCTCGGATAAGGAAGAAGTCCGGAGCCTCAAACAACCCACTGCTAAAAGCTGAGTCTGTAGGAACAGGAAAGGGGGTGGGGGTGGAATTAGGATGTTGTGCTCTCTGAGCTCAGGCTGGACAATATCCAGGACCGGGAACAATCTAGTGGCAGCCCCTCCTCCTGGTGACAAGGGGCAGACATGACAGGGCCTCCTCGTGATAAGGATGTAGAACCAAAACCTAAACACAAATGAAAGGGCCTCAGATAGAACGGAAATTCCAGCCTGTGAATAGAGAGGGTCCGGGGATACTGCTGACCCTCCTCTGGGGACAGGCAGGCTGGCGACACAAGGGCAGGAGGTCCCTGCCAACTCTGCCAGTGAAAAGTGTTATAGGCAATAAAGGAATGGTGCACACAGTGTGTTATACATATAGGTTGTAGGCAATCTGTAAAGAGCTCTGTATGTAGTCCACATTATTCAGTGGGTATGATTATGTTTACACCTGTAGCAAAAGTGGGTAAAAGGAAGTGGAGAAAAAATGTAAGTGTCCATTTGGACAGATGGAAATTTTGAAAAGCAGGAAAACTAGCTACACTGAGTTCTAAAAGCCTTGCCACGGCTGTAATTGATTGTGTGTACATATATATATATATATATATATATATATATATATATATATATATATATATATATATATATATATATATAAAATGTAGCAGTCATGGTATAATGATGCAGAATAACTAAATGCTAATAAACATTGTACTGGATGATAATGTTAGGAAACTATACATTTATAAAGAACAAGCTAGTATGCAGGGCCGGTGTTGTGTCAAATTAAGCTACCCCGTCAAAAAAACTACCCTTTTACTGCACATGCACTATGTCATGTCTCCGCATTCCAAATACGTGCCACAAATATGTTTGGAATGCTATGATATTGAACCATGCATGCACCGTGATAGGGTAGCTAAATTTGACGAGGAAGAAACTATGCCTCTGACTGCTTGTATACTCACATGCACAGTCACAGAGGTAGTTTTTTTTTATGGATATTTCTCTGTACTAGACGACTACTCATGCAGAATAGAAAGCACGTGTGTAAGGGTTAAACTAAGAAACCTGCGCAAGCACTGAGATGTTTTATTAATAAACACTTTAACTGTGCAACCAACTGAGCAAGGTAGCTTTTTCAGACGGAAATCATTATTAAACACTTTACCCTACATAATTAACTCCTGATTTTAACTGGGTTAATTACGTAATGACCAAAATGGATTACAAATTTTTACATATAAAATTTATTATGATGATCAATTATATTTATTATTTAAAGTGTTTAATAATGACCTCCGTCTGAAAAGGCTACCTTGCTCAGTTGGTTGCGCAAGTGCAGTTAAAGTGTTTATTAATAAAACATTGTGAAAAAAAAAAAAACTATCTTGCTTGCGCAGGCGCAGTTTTCTTAGTTTAATTCTTACACTCGTGCTTTCTATCCCGTTGTTAGCTTTCGCATGCACAGTCATCATGTAGTACAAAGGTGCAGTTTTCTTAGTTTAACTCTTACACTCGTGCTTTCTAACCCGTTGTTAACTTTCGCATGCACAGTCATCATGTAGTACAAAGAAATATCCGTAAAAAAAACTACCTCTGTGACTGCACATGAAGATTAACAAGCAGTCAGAGGCATAGCTGAATCATACACACTGGCAGACTCACAGAAACACCCCATAGAGCAGTGGTCTCAAAGTACAGGGCCTGGGGCCATATGCGGCCCTCAAGATAGTTTAATCTGGCCCTCCCATGTTTGTTGGGTAAATTATTATTTTGGGCCTATCCATTTTTCTAGGGTTCTAAGAGGTGTAACAAGTTGATGTTCTATATAGGCACTCACAAGATAAATATAAAGACAAGCATGCATTGTCTAGTGTAGACTCCCATTATGCACTGCTTATATAAATGTTACTTTTTATTCAGTTCCAGAATAATCACTTCACTTGGCACAAGATAAATATACACAGTGTATGTCTATTTTGAACTCCCACCATGCACTACTACTTGGGTAAATGTCACTTCCAGTTTCTAGTATATCCAGTTCCAGAGCACTCTCTCTGTTCATGTGGCCCCCATGGGAGAAGAACACCTGGCAAATGGCCCCCCAGATACAATAAGCTTGATACCCCTGCCATAGAGGCTGAGACAAAGACACACATATAAATGCACACATATATGCAGTACATATACATACACACAGTACATATTCATATACATACAGAACATATATACGTATATTTATACACACACACAGTGCATATACACTCATACAGAACATATACATGCACACATATAGTACATACACACACAGTACATTTATTATCAGTTATTTGTAGAGTGCCAACAGATTTCTGCAGCACTAAAAACGTGTCTAATATGCAAGGTAACAATTATGGGAGACAATGAAATAGAGGGCCCTGCCATTAGTTTCACTGTTGTAAACTATCTCCCATAAAGGTGATCTACAAAGCAGCTAGGCTCGTAGGCGTACATGCTAAGGGGGTTCAAGGGCATAACTAAAGGAGGAGAGGAACTAAGATAGGAAAATGTTAGTGTATAATATATTCATCCCAGAATAGTAGAGTCTTTAAGGAGCGGTTGAAAGTTTGAAAACTAGGGGAGAGTCTTGTGGAACGAGGCTGTAACGCTCGTGGGATACTCCTCTATCAGACCGAATTCGGCCGGTAGTCTTGTTATCCTGGCGTTGAGCCGGAATGATAGGGAATATCCCAGAGCAGAGATAGTTAATGAGATGAGGAGGACGGCACTCACCACAGGCAGGACAGTCCCCAGCAGCAACAGCAGAGCAGTCCAAGGATGAATCACTAGAATAGTCAGGCAGGCAGGGTTTGGCAACAGTAAAGCAGTCCAAGGATAAACCACTTGAGTAGTCAGGCAGGCAGGGTTTGGCAACAGTAAAACAATCCAAGGGCACACCACTAGAATGGTCAGGCAGGAAGGGTTTGGCAACAGTAAAACAGTCCAGCAGAGCAAGGGTTAAGGCAGGTAGAGTAGTCAGGCAGGTTCAGCAACAGCAATCAATCCAGCAGTTAAAGGGTTAAGGCAGGTAGAGTAATCAGACAGGCAGGTTCAGCAACAGTAATCAATCCAGCACTTTAAGGGTTAAGGCAGGAAGAGAAGTCAGGCAGGCAGGTTCAGCAACGATATGAGGCACAGAAAAGAATGATCCGTCACATCCAGGAGCACAAAAGCAACACCTATACTTGGGCAGTGTCAGATCGTTCCTAAAGATTTAAATAGTCGCAGATTCGCGCTACTGAGAACCGCCCAGCATCTGGAGCATGCGGCAGTGACGTCAGCGCTGCACGCATTCAGAGCCGACACTGCCCCTGACAACAAGCAGAGAAGGAGATGCCGCCGCCCCTAGCAACGGCTAGAGCGGCGAGGCGTGACATTGTCCCCTTCTCAAGGATTCCCTCTGGGAACCAGAGTCGGCCTCAAAGGATGAGCAGCATGGAATCTGGAGACCAGAGATGGAGTATGCACATCACGGGCAGGCACCCAGGAACGATCTGCAAAGGAGTAGCCCTTCCAATGTATCAGATACCGCAGTTGTCTGTGCCTGTATCTGGAGTCCAGAATCTTAGCTACTTCATATTCAGGGTCACCATGAACCAAGAGCGGAGGAGGAGCTCGGAGCCGGGTATATCAGTTCTTGATGTAAGGTTTCAGTAGTGAGATGTGGAAGACTGGATGTATGCGTAGGATTTTTTTGGCAAGGCCACTTTGTAGGCAACAGGAGACAGTCTTTTTAGGACCTTGTAAGGGCCAATAAACCTAGGCCCCAATTTGTGACAGGGTTGACGTAGACAAATGTGTCGAGTGGAGATCCAAACACGTTCACCCACTGGGATGGCACGTACAGAAGCCCTGTGACGATCAGCAAATTTCTTATATATAGAATACAGCTGAGAGCAAATACGTTGCCAATGTGTGGGGAGTTCAGTGACATGTTGGTCTGCGGCAGGGACACCAGTGGACTGAGCTGAAAGAGGGAAGACACAAGGTTGATACCCTGCTGCGGCTTGAAATGGAGAACATCGAAGAGAAGAATGCCAATGAGTGTTTCTTGCCAGCTCAGCTAGTGATAGCAATTCAGACCAGTTGGTATGGCGAGCGTTGACAAAGGCTCTAAGGTAGGCTTCAAGATCCTGGTTTGTTCTCTCAGTTAGTCCATTGGTCTGAGGATGGTAGCCAGACGACCAGGAAACAGTGGTTCCAATCAACTTACAAAAGGCTCTCCAAAAGGCAGAGATGAACTGTGGACCTCTGTCAGAAATAATATTCACAGGCGTGCCATGAAGTCGCACCACATGCAAGAGAAAAAGGGACGACAATTCCTGAGCAGAAGGTAGTTTGGTTAAGGGTACAAAGTGAGCCAGTCTGGAAAAGCGGTCCACCACAACCCAGATAACCATATGGTGGTTGGAAGAAGGAAGGTCCACAAGGAAGTCCATTGTTATGTGTGTCCAGGGTCGTTTGGGAAAGGACAATGGTTGGAGCAAGCCAGGAGGCAAGAATCGGGGAGTCTTCTTGGCCGCACAAATTGAGCAGGCTTTCACATAATCCTGAGCGTCAGACTTCATAGTAGGCCACCATACATGTTGGAAAAAGTTGCTTGAAAGTCTTAGTCAAACCAGGATGTCCTGAGAGTTTGCTATCATGAGCTCAGGCTAGCACAGGGATGCGTAGGTTTAGAGGTACAAAGAGGATATCGGAGGCCATGGGGGCACCCCGGGTTTTACTAGACTGAGCACATTGTAATCTTTGCAGAAGGGTGGTATTGAGTTGAGCAACCACACCGGAGTGGGGTATGATGTGTTCGTTTGGAGCTTCTAAGGAATCATTTGAGTGAGGGTACTGTCGGGAAAGGGCGTCCGCCTTCTTGTTCTTGGTCCCAGGAAGATAAGAGACCACAAAGTTAAAACGGGAAAAGAACAAGACCCACCTGGCCTGTCGAGGATTGAGTTGATGAGCAGTCTCTAGTTAAGTCAGATTCTTGTGGTCGGTGACAATCTGAATAGCATTGGCTGTGCCCTCTAACCAGTGACGCCATTCAGTCAAGGCCATCTTAATGGTTAAGAGTTCACGATTACCCACATCGTATTTCCTCTCAGCAGGAGTAAAGCATTTAGAGAAAAAGGCTACAGGGTGTGACTTGGAAGTCAAAGGGTCCCTTTGGGTGAGAACTGCTCCAGCCCCTATCTCGGAGGCATCAACCTCTAGAGTGAATTGTAGGTCAGGATCAGGATGGCGAAGCACAGGAGCTGAACAAAAAGCCTTTTTCAGACAAGAGAAGGCGTTTATGGCCTCAGGAGGCCAATGTTTACAGTGCTTGTTCCCTTTTGTCAATTCAGTGAGAGGAGCTACTGTTTGAGAAAAGTTCTTTATAAACTTGCGGTAATAATTGGAGAATCCCAAGAACCTCTGAAATTCCTTTAAAGAGGCAGGTTGAGGCCATTCCAGTACTGCGGTGAGTTTAGCAGGATCCATGGCAAAACCCTCCTTCGAGATGACATAACCAAGGAATTGGATTTGCTCCTGATCAAACTCACACTTTTCTAGCTTGGCTACTAAGGAATTCTCTCTGAGACGAAGAAGCACTTGTCTCACGGGCCTATGATGCTCCTCTAAAGTGGAAGAGAAAATAATGATATCATCCAGATAAACGATGACAGTGCAGTTGAGGAGGTCAGGGAAGACATCGTTGGCAAATGCCTGGAAGACTGCTGGGGCGTTACACAGCCCAAAGGGCATTACAAGGTATTCGTAATGCCCAGATCTTGTGTTAAAGGCGGTCTTCCATTCGTGGCCTGGAAAGATGCGAATTAGATTGTTTGCCCCACGTAAGTCCAATTTGGTGAAAAAGCGAGCATCCTGGAGTGAGTCATACAGTTCGATGATCAATGGTAAGGGATAGCGTTTCTTGATGGTTATGTTGTTCAAGGTCCTGTAGTCAATGCATGGTCTTAGCCCACCATCCTTCTTACTGACAAAAAAGAAGCCAGCCCCAGCAGAAGAGGAGGAAGGGCAAATGAACCCTTTGGCTAGGTTGTCTTGGATTACTTCTCCATGGACTTGGTTTCAGCCTTGGAGAGTGGATAAGTCCTCCCTTTAGGAAGCGGGGCTCCGGGAAAGAGGTCGATCTTGCAGTCATAAGGACAGTGGGGTGGCAGCACGCCAGCTGCTTTTTTCTTGAACACATCCACAAAGTCTGTGTATACTGAAGGAAGGTTTGAAGGAGTCTGTTTACTGGCTATACAGGGTAGAGGAATGACTTTAGCAAGGCAGAAGTGGAAACAGGAGCTACCCCAGTTGTCCCTCAGCTTAGTCGAACTGTGGATTGTGTACCCGAAGCCACGGAAGACCAAGCATGACAGGCTATGCTGGGGAATGAATGACCTCAAACTGCAGCTGTTCAGAGTGGAGGACTCCCACAGTCAGGGTCAGGGGTGCTGACTTAAAATGGATCACGCCTGAACCAAGGGGGGGGGGGGGTGCCATCCAGGGTGGTTATTTTGAGACAATGTCTTTTCTGCAGAAGAGGCAAACCAGCTTGAATCATAAAACGGTGATCCATGAAGTTTCCAGCTGCCCCTGAATCAATGAAGGCTTAAATGTGGACAGTATTTTGAAGGAAGGTAAGGGTGACAGGTACCAGGAGTCAAGAGGAGTGAGGGGATTTTGTTGAGACCATGGTTTGAGGTACCCCAGTGTTATCCCCTAAGCATTGGCTTTTCCCGGCCGAATGTCACAGTCCTTCAGTTGGTGGGTGTTAGATCCACAATAAAAATATAGTTTGTCTCCTTCTTCTCTGTCTTTCAGACTCTGAAGGTTTGAAGGAGGAGAGATCCATGGGTTCCTCTACTGAGGTAACTGTAGTAGCTGAAGGGGTAGCGGTTGCTGCTGAAACTGGGTGAGCAGGAGGTTGGGAGAGAAGGACCCTCCTAGTTCTATCTCTCTCGGCTTGCCTTTCCTGAAAGCGAGAGTCCAGATGGATACAAAGCGCTATAAAATTATCTAAAGAAGAAGGAATATCACGATAAGTGAGTTAATCTTTGATGCATTCATGGAGACCCCTCCTAAAGGCTGCCTTGAGAGCTCTGCCATCCCAAGTGGTCACCAGTGCCAAGGTGCGGAACTCAATGGCAAATTGTGCCACGGTTTTACTGCCTTGGCGGAGATCCAGGAGAGAATATTCTGCAGCAGAGGTACGGCCAGAAGTCCCAAATACAGAAGACAAAGCAGAAATGAACTCATCAGCATTCAGTGTAGCATTCTGTTCCAAAAGGGGAGAGACACAGGCTAGAGCTTTGTCCTTTAGCAAGGAAATGATAAAGGTGACCCCTTACTGATAAGACTGGAAGGTGTGAGGATCATTGCAGAAGTACAGCCTGCATTGGTTTATAAAGCCCCTGCAGTCAGTAGTACCGTCATACTTGTCAGGCAAGGGTATCCGGGGTATACTTCCAGAAGCGGAGGAATTAGTCACAGCAATGGGAGATGGGGCTGGTGGTGTAGCAACAGGAGCGGCATTCTTCGCTGCAACTAGTAAGGAGAGTTGAGCGGTAATAGCCTCTAGCTTGGAATCCATATTCTGCAGCTGTGTGGTATGGGTTCCCAACATCTGTCCCTGAAGATAAACAGCTCGTGCCACCTCATCTGGCTGCATGGCCCAAGTATAATGTAACGCTCGTGGGATACTCCTCTATCAGACCGAACTCGGCCGGTAGTCTTGTTATCCCGGCATCGAGCCGGAATGATAGGGAATATCCCAGAGCAGAGATAGTTAATGAGATGAGGAGCACTGATCACAGGCAGGACAGTCCCCAGCGTAAACAGCAGAGCAGTCCAAGGATGAATCACTAGAATAGTCAGGCAGGCAGAGTTTGGCAACAGTAAAACAATCCAAGGGCACACCACTAGAATGGTCAGGCAGGCAGGGTTTGGCAACAGTAAAACAATCCAGCAGAGTAAGGGTTAAGGCAGGTAGAGTAGTCAGACAGGCAGGTTCAGCAACAGCAAACAATCCAGCAGTTAAAAGGTTAAGGCAGGTAGAGTAGTCAGACAGGCATGTTCAGCAACAGTAATCAATCCAGCAGTTTAAGGGTTAAAGGGACAGTCTACACCAGAAATGTTATTGTTTTAAAAGATAGATAATCCCTTTATTACCCATTCCCCAGTTTTGCATAACCAACACAGTTATATTAATATATGTTTTACCTCTGTGATTAAGTTTATATCTAAGTCTCTGCAGACTGCATCCTTAACTCAGTGCTTTTTACAGACATGCTGTTTAGCCAATCAGTGCAGACTCCTAAATAACTCCACGGGAGTGAGCACAATGTTATCTATATGACACACATGAACTAGTACTGTCTAACTGTGAAAATTTTTCAAAATGCTCTGAGCTAATAGGCGGTTTTCAACTGTTTAGAAATCAGTTTGAGCCTAGCTAGGTTTAGCTTTTCAAAAATACCACCAAGGGAACAAAGCAAATTTAATGATAAAAGTCAATTGGAAAGTTGTTTAAAATTTCATGCCCTATCTGAGTCATGAAAGTTTATTTTTGAATAGACTGTCCCTTTAAGGCAGGTAGAGAAGTCAGGCAGATTCAGCAACAATATGAGGCACAGGAAAGAATGATCTGTCACATCCAGGAGCACAAAAGCAACACCTATACTTGGGAAGTGACAGATCGTTCCTAAAGATTTAAATAGGCCCAGATTCGCGCCACTGAGAACCGCCTGGCATCCGGAGCATGCGGCGATGACGTCAACACCGCACGTGTCCAGAGCCGACACTGCCGCTGACAACGAGCAGAGGAGATGCTGCGCCCCTAGCAACGGCTAGAGCGGCGCGGCGTGACAGAGGCAGAGAGTTCCACAAAATAGGGGCCAGTCTGTAGAAGTCTTGTAGATGGGCATGTGAGGAGATAACAAGAGAGGAGGAGATAAGGAAGGGGACAGCAGGGAGAGTATATGGAAGCTAGATTGGAGATATAGGATGGGGCAGTGTTATTGAAAGCTTTAAAAGTTAGAGTCAGGATTTTGTGTTTTATTCTGGAGGTTAGAGGAAGCCAGTGAAGGGATTGGCAGAGAGGTGCTGCAAATGAGGAGTGGCGTGTAAGGAAGATCAGCCTGGCAGAGGCATTTATTATGGATTGTAAGGGAGATGAACGGCAGGTCGGGAGGCCGTAGAGGATGGAGTTGCAATAGTGAAGGTGGGAAATGATGAGGAGTGGATTAACCCCTTAACAACCAAGGACGTACCAGGTACGTCCTGCAAAAACTGTCAGTGACAATGGAGGTACTTGGCACATCCTTGGTCTAATTAAGTGCTGGAAGCGATTGCGATCACTTCCAGCAGCTCTCAGGGTATTGCAGTGATGCCTCGATATTGAGACATCCTGCAATACCCTTTTTCAAGCATCCGACGCAGAGAACCACTCTGTGGCCCTCTCTGCACTGATAACGATGGTGCCGATCGTTGGTGGGTGGGAGCTTAGCAGGGAGGCGGGTGGGCGGCCCATCGCTACCCGGCATCCAGTTCCTGTAAGTGCAATGTGCCGGGAGCGTGCGGTGGGGGGGCGCACGCAGCAACCACTGCCATCAATGATCCCTGAATTGCATCTTGAGAGGGAGGGGAAAAAATCATAAATAAAAATAAATATCAAAGGATCTGGGAGGGGGAGGGGGCAGCTACACTACAGAAAAACATAATTTATGTAAGAACTTACCTGATAAATTCATTTCTTTCATATTGGCAAGAGTTCATGAGCTAGTGACGTATGGGATATGCAATCCTACCAGGAGGGGCAAAGTTTACCAAACTTCAAAATGCCTATAAATACAACCCTCACCACACCCACAATTCAGTTTAACGAATAGCCAAGTAGTGGGGTGATAGAAAAAGGAGTAAAAAGCATCAAAAAAGGAACTGGAAATAATTGTGCTTTATACAAAAAATCTTAACCACCATAAAAATGGTGGGTCTCATGGACTCTTGCCAATATGAAAGAAATTAATTTATCAGGTAAGTTCTTACATAAATTATGTTTGGCAAGAGTCTATGAGCTAGTGACATATGGGATAGCAATACCCAAGATGTGGAACTCCACAGAACAGTCACTAGAGAGGGAGGGATAAAAACATTTTCCGCTGACAAAATTAAATCCACACCCAAAAGAATAAGTTTTTTCATAAATGCAAAGAAAAAACTTAAAACATAAGCAGAGGAATCAAACTGAAACAGCTGCCTGAAGAACTTTTCTACCAAAAACTGCTTCCAAAGAGGCAAACACATCAAAACGGTAGAATTTAGTAAATGTATGCAAAGAAGACCAAGTTGCTGCTTTGCAAATCTGATCAATTGAAGCTTCAGTCTTAAAAGCCCAAGTAGAGATTGATCTAGTAGAATGAGATGTGATTCTTTGAGGCGGGGCCTGACCCGACTCCAAATAAGCCTGATGAATCAAAAGCTTTAACCAAGATGCCAAGGAAATAGCAGAAGTTTTCTGACCTTTCCTAGAACCAGAAAAGACAACAAATAGACTAGAAGTCTTCCTGAAATCTTTAGTAGCTTCCACATGACAGTATATGGCCGGGTTATAATGCAAAATATTGCAAAATATTTAATAATTATTCTTTAAACAAACCCCCAATAAAATGCATATACAAAACAATTAAAAAGTAAATTTATGCTTACCTGATAAATTGATTTCTTCTATGGTAAGACGAGTCCACGGATTCATCCTTTACTTGTGGGATATCCTTCCTAACAGGAGGTGGCAAAGAGCACCACAGCAGAGCTGTCTATATAGCTTCTCCCTTAGCTCCACCCCCCCAGTCATTCGACCGAAGGTACAGGAAGAAAAAAGAGAAACTACAAGGTGCAGAGGTGACTGAAGTTTAAATCAAAAAAATATAATCTGTCTTGAAATGACAGGGCGGGCCATGGACTCGTTTTACCATAGAAGAAATCAATTTATCAGGTAAGCATAAATTTACTTTTCTTCTATAAAGGTAAGACGAGTCCATGTATTCATCCTTTACTTGTGGGATACAATACCAAAGCTACAGGACACGGATGAACGGGAGGGACAAGACAGATGGTTAAACAGAAGGCACCACTGCTTGAAGAACTTTTCTCCCAAAAACAGCCTCCGAAGAAGCAAAGGTATCAAATTTGTAAAATTTGGAAAAGGTATGAAGCGAAGACCAAGTCGCAGCCTTACAAATCTGTTCAACAGAAGCATCATTTTTAAAAGCCCATGTGGAAGCCACCGCTCTAGTAGAGTGAGCTGTAATTCTTTCAGGAGGTCTGCTGCTGTCCAGCAGTCTCGTATGCCAAACGGATGATGCTTTTCAGCCAAAAGGCAAGAGAGGTAGCCGTAGCTTTTTGACGTTTTCCAGAATAGACAACAAACAAAGAAGATGTTTGACGGAAATCCTTGGTTGCTTGCAAGTAAAACTTTAAAGCACGAACCACATCCAAGTTGTGCAACAGACGCTCCTTCTTAGAGGAAGGATTAGGACACAGAGAAGGAACAACAATTTCCTGATTAATATTCTTATTAGTAACAACCTTAGGAAGGAATCTAGGTTTGGTACGCAAAACCACCTTATTAGCATGGAAAACAAGATAAGGCGAGTCGCATAGTCGCATTGCAATGCAGATAGTTCAGAAACTCTTCGAGCTGAGGAGATAGCAACTAAAAACAGAACTTTCCAAGATAGAAGCTTAATATCTATGGAATGCATAGGTTCAAACGGAACCCCTTGAAGAACTTTAATAACTAAATTCAAACTCCATGGCGGAGCAACAGGTTTAAACACAGGCTTGATTCTAACTAAAGCCTGACAGAACGACTGAACGTGTCTGGAACATCTGCCAGACGTTTGTGCAGTAGAATTGATAAAGCAGATATCTGTCCCTCTAAGGAACTAGCTGATAACCCCTTCTCCAATCCTTTTTGGAGAAAGGACAAAATCCTAGGAATCCTGATCTTACTCCATGAGTAGCCTTTGGATTTGCACCAATAAAGATATTTACACCATATCTTATGATAAATTTTCCTAGTGACAGGCTTTCGAGCCTGAATCAAGGTATCTATGACCGACTCAGAGAAACCCCGCTTGGATAAAATCAAGCATTCAATCTCCAAGCAGTCGCAGAGAAACTAGATTTGGATGCTGGAACGAACTTGAATCAGAAGGTCCTGTCTCAGTGGCAGAGTCCATGGTGGAAGAGATGACATGTCCACCAGGTCTGCATACCAAGTCCTGCGTGGCCATGCAGGTGCTATCAAAATCACAGAAGTTCTCTCCTGTTTGATTCTGGCAATCAAACGAGGAAGGAGAGGAAAAGGTGGAAACATATAAGCCAGGTTGAATGACCAGGGTACTGCTAGAGCATCTATCAGTACTTCCTGAGGATCCCTTGACCTGGACCTGTAACAAGGAAGTTTGGCGTTCTGATGAGACGCCATCAGATCCAATTCTGGTGTGCCCCATTGCTGAATCAATTGTGCAAACACCTCCGGATGGAGTTCCCACTCCCCCGGATGAAAAGTCTGACGACTTAGAAAATCCGCTTCCCAGTTCTCCACTCCTGGGATATAGATTGCTGATAGATGGCAAGAGTGAGTCTCTGCCCATCGAATTATTTTGGTAACCTCTATCATCGCTAGAGAACTCTTTGTTCCCCCCTGATGATTGATATATGCTACAGTCGTGATATTGTCCGACTGGAATCTTATGAATCTGGTTGAAGCCAGCTGAGGCCACGCCAGAAGCGCGTTGAATATCGCTCTCAGTTCTAGAATATTTATCGGGAGGAGAGCCTCCTCCTGAGTCCACAATCCCCATTCCACTGTTTGAGCATGCACAGTTGCAGTGGTCTGAGATGCAAGCGAGCAAACGAAACTATGTCCATTGCCGCTACCATTAATCCGATTACCTCCATACACTGAGCCACTGACGGCCGAGGAATGGAATGAAGAGCTTGGCAGATGGTTAAAATGTTTGATTTCCTGACCCCCGTCAGAAAAATTTTCATGTCCACTGAATCTATCAGAGTTCCCAGGAATGGAACTCTTGTGAGAGGGATAAGTGAACTCTTTTTTACGTTCACCTTCCACCCGTGTGATCTTAGAAAAGCCAACACGATGTCCATGTGAGACTTGGCTAGTTGGTAAGTCGACGCCTGAATTAAGATATCATCCAGATAAGGCACCACTGCTATGCCCCGCGGCCTTAGAACCGCCAGAAGGGACCATAGCACCTTTGTGAAAATTCTGGGAGCTGTGGCCAACCCGAAGGGAAGAGCCACAAACTGGTAATGCTTTTCCAGAAAGGCGAACCTGAGGAACTCGTGATGATCTTTGTGGATAGGGAGTGATCTGCCCAGTTCCGAAAACAGAACAGGGGCAGGGGTTCTACTCCAATCTGTTTGTGGTTCCCAAAAAAGAGGGAACCTTCAGACCAATTTTAGATCTCAAGATCCTAAGCAAATTCCTCAGCGTCCCATCCTTCAAGATTGAGACCATTTGGACTATTTTACCAATGATCCAGGAGGGTCAATATATGATATATCATATATTGACCCTTCTGGATCATTGGTAAAATAGTCCGAATAGTCTTAATCTTGAAGGATGGAACGCTGAGGAATTTGTTTAGGATCTTGAGATCTAAAATTGGTCTGAAGGTTCCCTCTTTTTTGGGAACCACAAACAGATTGGAGTAGAACCCCTGCCCCTGTTCTGTTTTCGGAACTGGGCAGATCACTCCCATGGTATATAGGTCTTCTACACAGCGTAAGAACGCCTCTCTTTTTGTCTGGTTTACAGAGAATTGAGAAAGATGGAATCTCCCCCTTGGAGGAGAATCTTTGAAATCTAGGAGATACTGGGTTATGATTTCTAAAGCCTAGGAGTCCTGAATGTCTCTTGCCCAAGCCTGAGCAAAGAGAGAATGTCTGCCCCCACTAGATCCGGTCCCGGATCGGGGGCTACCCCTTCATGCTGTCTTGGTGGCAGCAACGGGCTTCTTGGCCTGTTTACCCTTGTTCCAAGTCTGGTTAGGTCTCCAGACTGACTTGGATTGAGCAAAATTCCCCTCTTGCTTTACAGCAGGGGAAGAGGTAGAGGGACCACCTTTGAAGTTTCGAAAGGAACGAAAATTATTTTGTTTGGTCCTCATCTTATTTGTTTTATCCTGAGGAAGGGCATGGCCTTTCCCTCCAGTGATGTCTGAAATTATCTCTTTCAGTTCAGGCCCGAATAGGGTCTTACCCTTGAAAGGGATTTGTGAGGGTAGTATTCATAACTGCGGCCATATCTTGCAGGGTGAAAGAATTAGACGCACTAGAAGTACTTGGCGTCGTTTGTGCGGGCATTAACTGTTGTGACACTTGGGGAGAATTAGATGGCAAAACCTGATTCTCTTCTGACTGAGAATCATCCTGTGACATACTTTGAGTAGCTAAAATATGTTCTTTACAATTTATTGACCTTTCAGTGCATGAGGGACACATTCTAAGTGGAGGTTCCACAATGGCTTCTAAACATATTGAACATTGACTTTCCTCAATGTCAGACATGTTGAACAGGCTAGTAATGACTACAAACAAGCATGAAAACACTTTAGTGAAAAAAATAACAATCTTAAAAAATGGTACTGCGCCTTTAAGAGAAAAAAAGCATATACGTTCTGCAAAACAGCCTAAACATGCACCAATTTTTTCAAAATGTTGTATGTAGACACAATATAGGTAGTTAAGATTGCACCACAATTTGTTTTAACAATTAACCCCTTAATTTCCAAACTGGATTGAAATAGGCCCAGATCCGGAGAAAAACACTCTCGGCACCTTGCCACAGCCCTGCTGTGGCCCTACCTGCCCTCAAGGATCGAAAATGTGGGGTAAAAGCTTCGATTTGGCCCAAAACATACACCAGGGCCCTCAGAAGTTAGAGCTTGCTGCTTGCTGATAAAACTAACTGTGCATCTGAGGCGCGAAAATAGGCCCCGTCCATCTCACTCGATGTCTCCTCAGCCTTAAAGAACGGCACCAGAGCGGTTATAACTAGCCATGTGGGTTCTAAGACCCAAAAGTTAAGCCATGTGTGCCCTTAATAAAGTTTGCCCAAAATGTTATTGCCCACAAAAACGTTAAGCACTCCCAAACAAAAAACGTTTGCTCACAAACATTTGCATTCAGTGTCAACCATAATTGTAATTGGCCCCATATGCAAGCTAAGTAATACCCTTCTATTTAGCTCTAGGATTACTGCTTACCCTTACCCTCCTGGGTATAATGTCAGCCTTTCTGAAATACACAGCCTCTCCAGAAAAACATACCTCATTGCTGCATAGCATGAAACCGTTCCTCACACTGAAGTTTCCTGTACTCCTTAGCCTCTGTGGGAACAGCAATGGACCTTAGTTACAAATGCTAAGATTATCATCCTCCAGACAGCAGTCTTCATCCATCTGCTGCCTGAGAGTAAATAGTACACACCGGTACCATTTAAAATAACAAACTCTTGCTTGAAGAAATTAAAAACTAATAATTGATCACCTCTTTCACTTTACCCTTCCTAGTACTTAGAGTAGGTAAAGAGAATGACTGGGGGGTGGAGCTAAGGGAGGAGCTATATAGACAGCTCTGCTGTGGTGCTCTTTGCCACTTCCTGTTAGGAAGGATAATATCCCACAAGTAAAGGATTAATCCGTGGACTCGTCTTACCTTTATAGAAGAAATTAATGTAAATTCCTAAATTCTTTATATTAGTTAAAATTTATAGACACAGGTTATGAATCAAACTATACACGTTTATGCTGTTATAATATGCTATACAAAGATCATAAAAATCACCTTATTCACAATAATCACCCAAATCAGATTTGCATTAAAATACCACAATGAGATACCAAGATATGAGCCACTGACACTCAGACCAGTATAATTAAGCTATTTAGCCACAATTGATCCTATATAACTCCAATTTAAAACATCAGAAATTGTATATATTATATGTGCAAACAACCAACTCCTATGCCAATTTATCTGAGCTGAAATGAATTCTAAATTATCTACAATTAAGACAAATTCTAAGATATATTTATATATTTGCAAAGATAAATTACTTAGCATTAATGAGTAGTTTTAGACTACACAGGATTATGAATGCAGCTAAAATACAAAGTGCCCTTTTAAATCTACTAACTGCAATTAGTTATAGTTACAAAATACCTTTGATTTAACTATTATGCATATATTTATCAATCGTGTATACTTTACCAAAAATAACCAAATCGATATTTCAGCTTCCAGAACTTCTTGTTTCACCTCATATGAAATAAGGGTATTGCGATGTGGATAAGAAAAGGTAGCCCAATTTTGCTTAAAGTGACTGTGTCCCAATTTGGCAGCAGTTATTCAGTCACCAGTTTCAGCAGACAAAAAATACCTTTTTTTATCATGCATTGAGGTCATATCATGTGATAATCCCCTCCCTTTATTATTCGAATCATCAGTGAAACTAAATATGATAGACCCTCGGAGCTTGTCTGTGATTCGCCCTTGTGGAGCTTGTCTCTGATTCACCCTTGGATCTGAATATCTCATAGCTTATTTTGGGAAATGCCTCCCTGAGCAGCCACATGCCTTTTGGCTATAATACCGTTCCTGATCCATAGGTGGCAGCAGACATCCAGGAATGCAGATCTCATCATCAATATTGCTAACAATTTAATACATCCTTATAAAGTGATTATATAACACACTATGGCCTAGATTTGGAGTTTGGCGTTAGCCGTGAAAACCAGCATTAGAGGCTCCTAACACTGGTTTTGGCCGCCCGCTGGTATTTGGAGTCAGTGATTAAAGGGTCTAACGCTCACTTTTCAGCCGCGACTTTTCCATACCGCAGATCCCCTTACGTCAATTGCGTATCCTATCTTTTCAATGGGATCTTCCTAACGCCGGTATTTAGAGTCGTTTCTGAAGTGAGCGTTAGAGCTCTAACGACAAATCTCCAGCCGCAGGAAAATAGCAGGAGTTAAGAGCTTTCTGGGCTAACGCCGGTTCATAAAGCTCTTAACTACTGTACCCTAAAGTACACTAACACCCATAAACTACCTATGTACCCCTAAACCGAGCTCCCCCCACATCGCCGCCACTCGATTAAAATTTTTTAACCCCTAATCTGCCGACCGCCACCTACGTTATACTTATGTACCCCTAATCTGCTGCCCCTAACACCGCCGACCCCTGTATTACATTTATTAACCCCTAACCTGCCCCCCACAACGTCGCCGCCAGCTACTTAAAATAATTAACCCCTAATCTTCCGACCGCAAAGCGCCGCCACCTACGTTATCCCTATGTACCCCTAATCTGCTGCCCCTAACACCGCCGACCCCTATATTATATTTATTAACCCCTAATCTGCCCCCCTCAACGTCGCCGACACCTGCCTACACTTATTAACCCCTAATCTGCCGAGCGGACCTGAGCGCTACTATAATAAAGTTATTAACCCCCTATCCGCCTCACTAACCCTATCATAAATAGTATTAACCCCTAATCTGCCCTCCCTAACATCGCCGACACCTAACTTCAATTATTAACCCCTAATCTGCCGAGCGGAGCTCACCGCTACTATAATAAATGGATTAACCCCTAAAGCTAAGTCTAACCCTAACACTAACACCCCCCTAAGTTAAATATAATTTAAATCTAACAAAATAAATTAACTCTTATTAAATAAATTATTCCTATTTAAAGCTAAATACTTACCTGTAAAATAAATCCTAATATAGCTACAATATAAATTATAATTATATTATAGCTATTTTAGGATTTATATTTATTTTACAGACAACTTGGTAATTATTTTAACCAGGTACAATAGCTATTTAATAGTTACCTAGTTAAAATAATAACAAATTTACCTGTAAAATAAATCCTAACCTAAGTTATAATTAAACCTAACACTACCCTATCAATAAATTAATTAAATAAACTACCTACAATTACCTACAATTAACCTAACACTACACTATCAATAAATTAATTAAACACAATTGCTACAAATAAATACAATTACATAAACTAGCTAAAGTACAAAAAATAAAAAAGAACTAAGTTACAAAAAATAAAAAAATATTTACAAACATAAGAAAAATATTACAACAATTTTAAACTAATTACACCTACTCTAAGCCCCCTAATAAAATAACAAAGCCCCCCAAAATAAAAAATTCCCTACCCTATTCTAAATTAAAAAAGGTAAAAGCTCTTTTACCTTACCAGCCCTGAACAGGGCCCTTTGCGGGGCATGCCCCAAGAATTTCAGCTCTTTTGCCTGTAAAAAAAACATACAATACCCCCCCCCAACATTACAACCCACCACCCACATACCCCTAATCTAACCCAAACCCCCCTTAAATAAACCTAACACTAAGCCCCTGAAGATCTTCCTACCTTGTCTTCACCATCCAGGTTCACCGATCCGTCCTGAAGAGCTCCTCCGATGTCCTGATCCAAGCCCAAGCGGGGGGCTGAAGAGGTCCATGATCCGGTCAAAGTCTTCATCCAAGCGGAGCAGAAGAGGATCTTCCATCCGATTGAAGTCTTCATCCAAGCAGCATCCATCCGGAGCGAAGCGGCAGGATCCTGAAGACCTCCAGCGCGGAACATCCATCCGGCCCGACGACTGAACGACGAATGACTGTTCCTTTAAGGGACGTCATCCAAGATGGCGTCCCTCGAATTCCGATTGGCTGATAGGATTCTATCAGCCAATCGGAATTAAGGTAGGAATTTTCAAATGCGAGCTCAATCTGATTGGCTGATCGGATCAGCCAATCGGATTGAACTTGATTCTGATTGGTTGATTCCATCAGCCAATCAGAAAATTCCTACCTTAATTCCGATTGGCTGATAGAATCCTATCAGCCAATCGGAATTCGAGGGACGCCATCTTGGATGACGTCCCTTAAAGGAACAGTCATTCGTCGTTCAGTCGTCGGGCCGGATGGATGTTCCGCGCTGGAGGTCTTCAGGATCCTGCCGCTTCGCTCCGGATGGATGCTGCTTGGATGAAGATTTCAATCGGATGGAAGATCCTCTTCTGCTCCGCTTGGATGAAGACTTTGACCGGATCATGGACCTCTTCAGCCCCCCGCTTGGGCTTGGATCAGGACATCGGAGGAGCTCTTCAGGACGGATCGGTGAACCTGGATGGTGAAGACAAGGTAGGAAGATCTTCAGGGGCTTAGTGTTAGGTTTATTTAAGGGGGGTTTGGGTTAGATTAGGGGTATGTGGGTGGTGGGTTGTAATGTTGGGGGGGGGGTATTGTATGTTTTTTTTTTACAGGCAAAAGAGCTGAAATTCTTGGGGCATGCCCCGCAAAGGGCCCTGTTCAGGGCTGGTAAGGTAAAAGAGCTTTTACCTTTTTTAATTTAGAATAGGGTAGGGAATTTTTTATTTTGGGGGGCTTTGTTATTTTATTAGGGGGCTTAGAGTAGGTGTAATTAGTTTAAAATTGTTTTAATATTTTTCTTATGTTTGTAAATATTTTTTTATTTTTTGTAACTTAGTTCTTTTTTATTTTTTGTACTTTAGCTAGTTTATGTAATTGTATTTATTTGTAGCAATTGTGTTTAATTAATTTATTGATAGTGTAGTGTTAGGTTAATTGTAGGTAATTGTAGGTAGTTTATTTAATTAATTTATTGATAGGGTAGTGTTAGGTTTAATTATAACTTAGGTTAGGATTTATTTTACAGGTAATTTTGTAATAATTTTAACTAGGTAACTATTAAATAGCTATTGTACCTGGTTAAAATAATTACCAAGTTGCCTGTAAAATAAATATAAATCCTAAAATAGCTATAATATAATTATAATTTATATTGTAGCTATATTAGGATTTATTTTACAGGTAAGTATTTAGCTTTAAATAGGAATAATTTATTTAATAAGAGTTAATTTATTTCGTTAGATTTAAATTATATTTAACTTAGGGGGGTGTTAGTGTTAGGGTTAGACTTAGCTTTAGGGGTTAATCCATTTATTATAGTAGCGGTGAGCTCCGCTCGTCAGATTAGGGGTTAATAATTGAAGTTAGGTGTCGGCGATGTTAGGGAGGGCAGATTAGGGGTTAATACTATTTATGATAGGGTTAGTGAGGCGGATTAGGGGTTAATAACTTTATTATAGTATCGCTCAGGTCCGCTCGGCAGATTAGGGGTTAATAAGTGTAGGCAGGTGTCGGCGACGTTGAGGGGGGCAGATTAGGGGTTAATAAATATAATATAGGGGTCGGCGATGTTAGGGCAGCAGATTAGGGGTACATAGGGATAACGTAGGTTGCGGCTGTTTACGGAGCGGCAGATTAGGGGTTAAAAATAATATGCAGGGGTCAGCGATAGCTGGGCCGGCAGATTAGGGGTTAATAAGTGTAAGGTTAGGGGTGTTTAGACTCGGGGTACATGTTAGAGTGTTAGGTGCAGACGTAGGAAGTGTTTCCCCATAGGAAACAATGGGGCTGCGTTAGGAGCTGAACGCTGCTTTTTTGCAGGTGTTAGGTTTTTTTTCAGCTCAAACAGCCCCATTGTTTCCTATGGGGATATCGTGCACGAGCACGTTTTTGAGGCTGGCCGCGTCCGTAAGCAACTCTGGTATCGAGAGTTGCATTTGCGGTAAAAATGCTCTACGCTCCTTTTTTGGAGCCTAACGCAGCATTTGTTTGAACTCTCGATACCAGAGTTAAATTTATGGTGCGGCCAGAAAAAAGCCTGCGGAGCGTTAACAGCCCTTCTACCGCCGAACTCCAAATCTAGGCCTAAGATTCCTAGTACTAATAAGTTACATGTTCAAATACACATGGATCACACAGTACATTTTTTTCTGATCATTTTAAGACCAAACGTGAAAATATTCCACTTATAATATATTAAAATGCGTTTAAAAATCATATTTTATATGAAACGATTTAAAAGGATTATAGTACTTTCATCATGGATTCACTTACTCTCTCAGCCATCATCTTAATATCTCATACATACCTTGAGGTCAGCAGACATATGTGGTCTCATATTTCTAATAAATTTTGAATGCATGAAACACCAGATGCAGGTCTGAATTGAAATAAATAATGTTGTTAAAAATATCAAACATTTATAAATCGAATTGCAGTTATTAATTTAATCCATTACAAATCTGAAAGGCAATTCTTCTCAGGATATATACATATATATATATATATATATATATATATATATATACACACATACACACACAGTCTGAGAATCAATTATACTTGAAATTTTAAACACAAGTTGTATTTTAAAAATGAATTTTAAAGCTACAATACATACACGTGTTTCTGTTCGGTTCAGTACATGTTTATCTGACACAGCAGGCACCTAGTGACCATAAGGTCTTTTGAAGTGATCTTTCTAAGATAACTTGAAAACCATTCCTTCGATCAATAGGAGAGGGGGTTGGTCTGTTACAGTGATATCTGGAGTTTTACAAATAAAATAATTTATTTGATGTATACAACTATATATATATATATATTAAATTATATATATATATATATATATATATATACAAAACACGGAAGAGGACTGCACTCTCATACCGGACCGGGTACACATCCCATGACCCTGCAACATGCTCAGCCCTGGGTGCTCACCAGCACTCACAGGAAGCTCTGCTGTCCTCAGAGTCACAGGCAGTTAACCCAGACAGGTCTGGGTGCAAGAACTATAGGGAAAATTACAAAACAAATTAATACAACACACAGAGAAAGTCCAGCACTCACTTACAAGCTCTCAGCAAAAATTTGTCCAGATGCGGTAACTAACCTTTCCATTTTTGCTTTTAGATCTTAGCTGAGAGCTTGTAAGTGAGTGCTGGGCTTTCTCTGTGTGTTGTATTAATTTGTTTTGTAATTTTCCCTATGGTTCTTGCACCCAGACCTGTCTCGGGTTAACTGCCTGTGACTCTGGGGACAGCACAGCTTCCTGTGAGTACCGATGAGCATCCAGGGCTGAGCATGTTGCAGGGTCATGTAATGTGTACCCGGTCCGGTATGAGAGTGCAGTCCCCTTCCGTGTTTTGTATGTGTTTAGGGTGATTACATAAGCCTGTGCACCCTTCCCTTGTTCCCAGTTTGTTTGGATTTGAGAGCTTGCATTGTGTGGCTGTTTTAGGGTCCCAGGTATTGGAAAGGACCTTGACGTGGTACCTGGGCTTGTCCCATTTGGCCAGATGCGGTAACCAACCTTTCCATTTTCGCTTTTAAATCTTAGCTGAGAGCTTGTGAGTGCTGGACTTTCTCTGTGTGTTTTATATATATATATATATATATATATATATATATATATATATAATGTAATAACATTCACAGATATCCTGACACACATAATATTTCAGAGCTCTTACAACATTTTTGCAGCAGTAAAAAATATGTTGTGCTTTGGAAAATGGATGTGCGCTGATACCTCTTTGTTTGTGTAATTACTGGGTCATATTGGCAGCACTCCCAGATGTGGATTTAAACTTTTTGTAAGGTGTGCTAAAAAAACAAATTTTGTATTTGTATTTAAAATTACCAGGGAGACTCACCATCTCCCATTGGTTTAAGCACCCCACCCAAGTTCAGGTGTGCTCATAATAGTGTTATAGAGTTGTGAATAAAATGCCAGGGAGTCTCATTCTATTATGAAGAGTAAAAGCAGGAATGTTTCAGCCCTCTGTGGCAAAAGGACTTTAGAGTTAGGACCAGTCGAATTGGGGCACCTTGAAAGTGGTGACTGGCTAAGCAGAATATGGCCATATTGTGTGACTAAGTTTCCAATATTATTTAAAAAAGAATAGTTGTCTCTTGATGTATTTGCAGGCAATTTTTTGCAGCAGTAAAAAATATGTTGTGCTTTGCTAAATGGATGTGCGCTGATACCACTTTGTTTGTGTAATTACTGGGTCATATTGGCAGCACTCCCAGATGTGGATTTAAACTTTTTGTAAGGTGTGCTAAAAAAACAAATTTTGTATTTGTATTTGTATTTAAAATTACCAGGGAGACTGACCATCTCCCATTGGTTTAAGCACCCCACCCAAGTTCAGGTGTGCTCATAATAGTGTTATAGAGTTGTGAATAAAAAGCCAGGGAGTCTCATTCTATTATGAAGAGTAAAAGCAGGAATGTTTCAGCCCTCTGTGGCAAAAGGACTTTAGAGTAGGACCAGTCGAATTGGGGCACCTTGAAAGTGGTGACTGGCTAAGCAGAATATGGCCATATTGTGTGACTAAGTTTCCAATATTATTTAAAAAAGAATAGTTGTCTCTTGATGTATTTGCAGGCAATTTTTTGCAGCAGTAAAAAATATGTTGTGCTTTGCTAAATGGATGTGCGCTGATACCACTTTGTTTGTGTAATTACTGGGTCATATTGGCAGCACTCCCAGATGTGGATTTAAACTTTTTGTAAGGTGTGCTAAAAAAACAAATTTTGTATTTGTATTTAAAATTACCAGGGAGACTGACCATCTCCCATTGGTTTAAGCACCCCACCCAAGTTCAGGTGTGCTCATAATAGTGTTATAGAGTTGTGAATAAAAAGCCAGGGAGTCTCATTCTATTATGAAGAGTAAAAGCAGGAATGTTTCAACCCTCTGTGGCAAAAGGACTTTAGAGTAGGACCAGTCGAATTGGGGCACCTTGAAAGTGGTGACTGGCTAAGCAGAATATGGCCATATTGTGTGACTAAGTTCCCAATATTATTTAAAAAAGAATAGTTGTCTCTTGATGTATTTGCAGGCAATTTTTTGCAGCAGTAAAAAATATGTAGTGCTTTGGAAAATGGATGTACACATACACACACAGTCTGGCTAAAAGGAAATATACATAAACCTGACTCATGGCAAATATAAGTACAATACATATATTTATAACTTTACATTAATACATAAAGTGCCAAACCATAGCTGAGAGTGTCTTAAGTAATGAAAACATACTTACCGAAAGACATATAGTAGATAGCCAAACCAGTACTGAAACAGTTCTCAGTAGAGGTAATGGAATATGAGAGTATGTCATTGATCAGAAAAGGGAGGTAGGAGATGAATCTCTACGACCGATAGCAGAGAACCTATGAAAAGATTTCCCGCGAGGAAAACCATAGAATTCAATAGGTGATACTCCCTTCACATCCCTCTGACATTCACTGTACTCTGAGAGGAATCAGGCTTCAAAATTCTGAGAAGCACATATCACAGAAGAAAATCAAGCACAAACTTACTTCACCTCCATAGGGAGGCAAAGTTTGTAAAACTGAATTGTGGGTGTGGTGAGTGGTGTATTTATGGCATTTTGAGGTTTGGGAAACTTTGCCCCTCCTGGTAGGATTGTATATCCCATACGTCACTAGCTCATGGACTCTTGCCAATTACATGAAAGAAAAGCTATCTTTTATAAAAAAAAATAACAAAACTTTGTTTTTGGGGGCAAACTTGGTACTGGCAGACAGCTGTTTGGGGGGGGGATCAGGGAGGTTGGGGGCTAAGGGGGGGGGGGAGTCCATCACAGCTGAATAGATAATTTAAAAAAAACAAAAAAAAACCTTTTATTTTAATACTGGCAGACTTTATGCCAGTACTTAAGATGGTGGTGACAATTGTGGGGTGGGGGAGGGAAAAGAGCTTTTTGGGAGGGATCAGGGGGTGGGATGTGTCAGGTGGGAGGCTGATCTCTACAAGCTACCTAATTAACCCCTTCACTGCTGGGCCTAATACAAGTGTGGTGCACAGTGGCATTTAGCGGCCTTTTAATTGCCAAAAAGCAACGCCAAAGCCATATATGTCTGCTATTTCTGAACAAAGAGGATCCCAGAAAAGCATTTACAACCATTTGAGCCATAATTGCACAAGCTGTTTGTAAATAATTTCAGTGAGAAACCTAAAGTTTGTGAAAAAAAATTAGTAAAAAAGTAAACAATTTTTTTTATTTGATCGCTTTTGGCGGTGAAATGGTGGCATGAAATATACCAAAATGGGCCTAGATCAATACTTTGGGTTGTCTACTACACTACACTAAAGCTAAAATTAACCCTACAAGCTCCCTAATTATCCCCGTCACTGCTGGGCATTGTACAAGTGTGGTGCGCAGAGGCATTTAGCGGCCTTCTAATTACCAAAAAGCAACCCCAAAGCCATATAAGTCTGCTACTTCTGAACAAAGGGGATCCCAGAGAAGCATTTACAACCAGTTGTGCCATAATTGCACAAGCTGTTTGTAAATAATTTCAGTGAGAAACCTAAAGTTTGTGACAAAATTTGTGAAAAAATGAAAGATGTTTTTTATTTGATTGCATTTTTTGCGGTGAAATAGTGGTATGAAATATACCAAAATGGGCCTAGATCAATACTTTGGGTTGTCTTCTAAAAAAAAATTAATACATGTCAAGGGATATTCAGGGATTCCTGACAGATATCAGTGTTCCAATGTAACTATCGCTAATTTTGAAAAAAAGTGGTTTGGAAATAACAAAGTGCTACTTGTATTTATTGCCCTATAACTTGCAAAAAAAGCAAAAAAACACGTAAACATTGGGTATTTCTAAACGCAGGACAAAATTTAGAAACTATTTAGCATGGGTGTTTTTTGGTGGTTGTAGATGTGTAACAGATTTTGGGGGTCAAAGTTAGAAAAAGTGTGTGTTTTTTTCCATTTTGTCCTCATATTTTATAATTTTTTTTTATAGTAAATTATAAGATATGATGAAAATAATGATAACAAAGTCCGGAGCTGCAGTTTAAAATTTCTTGTTTCTTTATTATTCTTTAAAAGCGGTTACATGTGCAGGTACAAAACATGCCCTTAGTGTCCAAAGCTTACGCGTTTCGGCTGGAACGCCGTACTCATAGCTCTCTGACCACCCTCTCACTAATGGGATATTTAAGAGGATAAAAATATCTGATTCGCTAAGGTGCAATAATTGTATTAACTGTTTCATTGCTTGACTGTCTAGCCAAAAACAACAAGGCTAAATAAACCCTACGTTCTGACTTAGGCAGTACATAAAATAGATGCAATACACGTAACACACTGTATACTGAAAAGTGCAACATAGTTGTATCAAAAATAAGTAAATACATAGTAACATTATACACAATTTGTTTGCATATTCAATTGAGAAGCAATCTTTTCGATTATTTTGTCTCTTATACAATTTGGGATTTCCAGCTAATAACATTTAATTTGTTAGGCTTTCCTAATACACAAAGGTTAATGTATACACCATAAATTTCGATTCACACTTCCAAAAATGCTGTTGATAACAACCCAAGTTGACTAATTTCTTGAATTTATTATCCATATTATTATGTCATAATAATAAAGTATGCAAAAGATAAAATTGTCCGAAAAATGCTTCAGTGAATATCAGCCCAGTCCACTATGTATAAAATACACTTATATTACAAAAATGTTCACTGATAAAGTTACTGTGATTAATCTTCTTATTCCATTACCCATACAATCTAATTTAAAATCCTATCCATCTCATACAATAAATCCCTTGAAATATTATTAAGTTAGGGAGCAGAAATGTAATAAATGTTGTATTAACTTATATATATTTCCTAGACTATCAAGTATAATTCAATTCCAGAAATTAATGAGATCGAATTTAATCCAGTCGGATATCTAATCTGTAACTGAAAAATCCTGAACACCTCCCTCTTGGCCAGTGCTTGATCCCTATCTCCCCCTCTTTGATTGATATTAACTATTTCTATAATGGTCCATTTGAAACTATTCACTTGTTTATTGTGGACCCTATTAAAATGTTGGACCAGGGGGTAGTCAAGACACCGGCCTTGATGTCCGAGAGGTGTTCTCTAATCCGTATGCGTGTTTCTCAAATAATTTTGCAAGTGTGAATTTCGACCTATCTGTGCAAAAAATCTCATCCAAATCTTGTATACTGCTGTCCCTTTCCTGAAATGTTTTTAGTGAGAAAAAATTCCCTAAATCACTTACAGCTTCCACTTCCATGTTTTAAGTTGGATTTAGTTTTTAACTACCCCTTTTACTATCTACGTATAGACTAAGGTAGTGGAGTGTTATGGAATCACAAAATATACAAAAACAACCAATTGTGTATAATGATAACTTTTGTTTTCACTCAATCTGAAACCTCATTCGTTTTAGACAACCTTTGTCTGATTCATGAACATTCCATCACCAAACTACTTGGATGTAGTATATATTTAAACAACCAGTTCTCACGATTGCATTGAAATGTTGTAACTACACAAACTCACTCAGCATAGGTTAATTGTAGATAATGGGAAAAAAAAAAAAAAACATCTCAACCTTTAACCCCAACTGTGAACATGCTGAAATGCTTTCAATAGAGTACTGCAACGAGGTGAAACTAGTTTCGACAGAATACTAGTAAAGTTCAAAAACGAAGCTGAAAGGTGAAACATAGGAACCTGTTGGTTCATATACCAAGCTCAAATAGAGTTTATAATAAATCTTCACAAATTTCAAACCTTCATAGACTTCAGTAAAAACAACCTAAACTATAATGTGCCTCTTGGGCCGCTATATAGCAATAATCAAAGAAATTCATAAATCGGACTACAAACTCCCCATCCTTATGATTAGATATAATTGTTGGTAATTGGTAAGCCAGGATCCTCGGTATCACTATATGAACATATGCTAAAGCATAAAAACAATAAACAAAATGTTCCTTATACTGAGAATATAATGGGCGGTTTCATGAGTAATGAGTAAGGACTGAAGGGGCCTGACATCAATGGCCTCAATAGCAAGCGGAATGGACCGAGGCAAAACAGGAATGGAGTGCTTTGATACAAAAGCACTGTCAATGAAATAGCCCCCAGTACCAGAGTCAACAAGAGCCTGGGTGACTATGGAGGAGTCCACCTAGGAAAGGACAACCATGAACAAAGGTTTCTCCTTTAGTGGTTCCAGGGACGAGGATAAACCACCCAAGGTCTGCCCCCGACAGGTCCTTAGGTGTGAGCATTTTTCCGGCCGTGTAGAACAAGACTTCAAAAGGTGGCCCTGTAACCCACAATAGAGGCAAAGCCCCTCCCTCCTCATAAAGGCCCTCTCCGCCGCGGAGAGACGCGTGAATCCCAACTGCATCAGCTCAGCAGTACCTGGTGACTCGGGACAAGGAGGCATGGGAGGAGAGGGAGGCATGGGTGGGAACGAACACGTAGGAGACAACAGAACAGGAGGCTTGCTAAAGAGGGCCTCTCTCTGAGTGTGATGTCAATTAGGATAAAAAAAGACACCAATGCCTCGAGATCCTCTGGTAAATCTCTGGCAGCAACTTTGTCTTTAATCGCATCAGAGAGCCCATGAAAGAAGGCGGCAAGAAGGGCTTCATTGTTCCAACCTACCTCTGTGGCAAACGTACGAAACTCAATGACATACTGAGCAACAGATCTTGTACCTTGCTGAATGGACATGAGTCGTTTAGCAGCAGAGGAGGAGCGAGCTGAAACATCAAATACCCTTTGAAAGGAGGCCACAAATTCAGGGTAATTTGAAATCACAGGTTTATTAGTCTCCCACAAGGGATTAGCCCAGGCAAGAGCTGTATCAGAGAGTAACAAGATGAGAAATCCCACCTTAGCTCTGTCAGAGGGAAACGCCTGAGGTAACATCTCAAAGTAAATGCCCACCTGGTTCAAAAACCCTCTGCACTGAATAGGATCACCTCCATATCGCTGAGGTAGAGGTGCAGAACCGGACATGCTCCTGGTAGGGCTAGGTGCAGCAGCGGAAACAGGAGCAGCCATAACTTGCAGGACACTTTGGTCCAAATGTGCAGTGCGAGTCAGCAGGGTTTGCAGGGCTAGTGCAAATTGATCCAAGCAGTGATCCAGTTCATCCATCCTGGACATGATGGTAGATATAGGTGGATTATTAGCACCAACAGGATTCATGACCCTTGCCAGGAATCAGACTCAGACGAGAAGTGCAAAAATAATTTCACCTTTATTAATAGCAAAAAATAATAAAAAGTCCACAAGTCAAATAAGACAGGAGTCAAAACCAGAGCTGGTAGTCAGACGAGCTGAGTCAGGAGCCAAAGCGAATAGTCAGACGAGCCGAGTCAGGAGCCAAAGCAAGTAGTCGGAATCAGGAACAAGGAGAACAGCAGAGCCAGGAACAAGCCATAGATCAGGAACCAGGAGGGACGTCAGACAGCCAGTGTAACGGTACCAACAGGATACCAAGGGTTAACACCAGGGAACAATGTCCTGCATAGGGAATCAGCAATTCACAACCCAGCCAGTTTTCAGGTTTAAAACAGAATGTACTTTATTAAGGCTCATATGCCCAGTATTTATGCAGGTCTGACCCCCCAGAAGGGGGGTTGAAAGAATGTTGTACATTACTTTACTTAGGCAGATAACAACTTAAACACCAGACACGTTTGGCTTTTCTTATCACTAGGCGTCTGCTCTCTAGATGTGATTAAACAATGGAATGTTTATCACTAATTTTAATGACAGTACACAATAGCTTCTTATAGCTGAACACAGTTAACTCCTTCAGTACTGACAGAAGGGTCTGTCACATCTATATAGCACACAATACAGCCTATAGACAACCTTTCTTACATTATAGTCCAGAAGTGGCTAGGTTTGCCACAATGCTCCCCCAGAACCAAGCCTGCATACACAGTCTGATCCCAACGGATCGGCTTGGGGATGTCCGGGGAAGTACTCACAGATCACTTTTCAAGTTCAGTTTGTCTGGACAACCCGTCGGCGTTACCGTTTTGTTTCCCTGGGCGGTAATGGATGGTAAAGTCGAAGGGCTGCAGCGCCAAACTCCAGCGCAGCAGCCTGGCATTGTCCCCGGCCACACGGTTCAGCCACACCAACGGGTTGTGATCTGTGAGTAAGGAAAAAGGTTGTCCATACAGGTACGGCTGCAACTTTTTGAGGGCTCTGATTAAAATATAAAAGGTAACAGCAACTTGTAAGTAAACCAAACTAGGTTGTAGCTCCCCAAATAGGGCTTCAGCTACCGTCTCTGCATGGATGTTGGAGAGAGCAATGGCCTCGGGGTACCTAGTGGCGTAGTCCACCACGGTTAAAATGTACCTCTTCCCGAAGGGACTGGGCTTGCGTAGTCACAGGGTTAATATCAGCGGGACCCATGGGAGCATAGGCAGAAACAAGGGGGGCCAAGTCATTTCCAAGGAGAACATCAGCAGGTAAGTCCTTCTTGACCCCCACATTCACAGGTCTAGCGCCCACTCCCCAATCCAAATGTACCCTGGCAACAGGTAGGCGGAACACAGTGCCCCCTGCTACCCTCACAGCCACAGTGTCTCCAGTGTGCTGTTTCTCAGACACCAAGTTCTCTTGAAGCAAGGTCATGGTAGCACCAGTATCCCGTAGACCACTGACCTCCTTCCCATTCACTTTAACCCGTTGCCGGTTATTCCGGTGGGCAGCTTGCACGGGGTCGGCTTCATGTAGGCTGCCCCAGCATTCTGGCGCCTCTACGTAGCGGGCCGCAGGCTGAGGATTATGTGGGATTCTGCCGGCGGGTCTTCTCCAGGACTGTGCTTGGTTCGCTGCGTTTAGGGGACACTCTGGTCTTTTGTGCCCTAGTTGCTTACATCCAAAGCACCGAATAGGTTGTGAGTAGCCCCGCAAATTGAACAGGGCTCTCTGAGGGTAGTTTGTGGCCGGAGGCCGTGTGGTATAGCGGTGCGCCGGGGGTTGGTAACTGGCAGCTGCTGGGGTGACTGGGGGTCTGTACTCCACTCTAGCAGTGGGCAATCGGTATACTGCTCCCCCTGCCCCTCGTACTGCCATGGATCCGCCAGTGGGTGCTGTATCCGGCACCAAATGGGGAGCTATCAGGGTTAAAGTAGCTCCCGAATCCCGAAGTCCCTGGACCGACATCACCTCATGCAGAATTCCCAGGGGTTCCTCGGCTTGGGTGCTCAATAACTCATGAACGGCTGGCTCCGTTTCGTAATGGTGAGCAGCCGCCCTTGGGGCCAGGTTCTGTCTGACCTGGTTCCAAGCTTGTCTGATCCGATTTTGGGTGCACTCACGTGCCATATGTCCCCACTGCTTGCAGGTGTGGCATTGTATATTCGCCCGTCCGTTGTATCGTGAGGGGGGTGGTGGATTCCCTGGGGCTGGGCGAAAAGGTGCCGCTGTGGGGGTGTTAGGCTGTAGTCCATGGTGCCTCCTGGCATCAAAATGCTGGTCTGCCAATCTGGCTGCTTCGGTTAAGGTGAGGGGTTTTCGATCACTCACCCATTCTTGGGCTTCTGAGGACAAGCCGTTAAAGAATTGCTCCAACAGCATCAGTTGTCGCAATTCTTCCATGGTTGTAGCTTGGCTGGCCTGTATCCACCCTTGAGATGCTTGATCCAGCTTGTGGGCCCACTCTGCATGGGAATCTCTTTCTGGCTTGCGCAGGCCTCTAAACTTGCGCCGGTATGCCTCTGGGGTAATGGCATATCTTTCCAAGATCGCTCTCTTCACTTTAGCGTAATCCTTGCTGTCCTCCCTGGGTACAGCGCGATACACTTCCGCTGCCCTACCGGCTAGCTTGCCTGCTAGCACCGGCACCCATACGGACTGCTCCAAATCATGTAACTCGCACCGTCTCTCAAAATCCTGTAAATACCCATCGATCTCATCCTTCTCCTCACAAAACATTTTAAATGCATGGTATGGGATTTTGGGTCTTACTGGGTTGCTGAGTGCGTCCAAAATGGATTCTGCTCGGGAGGATGCACATCTGCCATTACCACGGATAGCATATCCCGTGGTACAGGTTGGGGTAAAAATTCCAGCCTGGTCCTCATTTCCCTCTGGTATAGGGTCTCCTCCATGGCTGCTGGAGGCGTAGCGCTGCGAGCTCTGTCTCCCTCCATCAGCTCAGCAATTAATATAGCCTTGGGTTTGCTGCTGCCTATCTTTCCCCTGGCTTCTAGCAGTTCCTTTAACATTTGTCTCTTTAGCTTAGAATAATCCATCTCCATTCACTTCAGTCCCTGGTACTCCTTCCATCTTAGTCAGTATTGTAGTAATCCCCCTCTTCCTGAGGTTACTGCCTTGTGTAGTTGCTCTTCTGGGCGATAAGGTTCATTCCGTCGCTTGCCACCAATTGTAACGGTACCAACAGGATACCAAGGGTTAACACCAGGGAACAATGTCCTGCATAGGGAATCAGCAATTCACAACCCAGCCAGTTTTCAGGTTTAAAACATAATGTACTTTATTAAGGCTCATATGCCCAGTATTTATGCAGGTCTGACCCCCCAGAAGGGGGGTTAAAAGAATGTTGTACATTACTTTACTTAGGCAGATAACAACTTAAACACCAGACACGTTTGGCTTTTCTTATCACTAGGCGTCTGCTCTCTAGATGTGATTAAACAATGGAATGTTTATCACTAACTTTAATGACAGTACACAATAGCTTCTTAAAGCTGAACACAGTTAACTCCTTCAGTACTGACAGAAGGGTCTGTCACATCTATATAGCACACAATACAGCCTATAGACAACCTTTCTTACATTATAGTCCAGAAGTGGCTAGGTTTGCCACAGCCAGGTAATACACAGGAACTGGAACTCACAAACAGGTCTGAGACAACGCAAGGGCAAAGCATACAGAGGCCCTTAAAATAATAAGTGATGACATCACAATTCTGAGACTGCAACCTGTCTCACATGGATGATGTACACCAGTCTGCCCATAAAAGGGCATGCAGGAGATGAGCAGCATCACACACTATGCACCAGAGTCAGCAAGAGAGGTGAGTAAAATGGCTGCCAGCAGCACATGGCAAACAAAGCAGGGAAAAAACCCTGACAGTGGGAGAGTCAGATCATAGTGACAGACCACAAGAGGAAGTGAGCTGGAGAATTTGTTTTGCAGCAGGAGCAGCTGGTTTGCAACAGGGAGGTTGAAATCCCCAAAAGAATGAGGACAGGGATGTTTGAGGAGAGGACATAAGGTATCCAGAATGCAAAATGATCAAGAAATTACGTCAAGGAGCCAGGGGGCGATATATAATCGCAACACGTATAGAAAGAGGAGACAATAAGCAAAATGTGGGTTTTGAACGAAGAAAATGTGAGGGAAGAGATGGGTTGTATTGTTTAAAAGGTACAATGAGAGGAAAGTAAGATACCCACACCACCTCCTTGTCTGTTTCCAGGCCTCGGTGTGGCTGAAGTGTAGATCCCCATGTGTGTGGGGGCAGTGGCGTCACTAGGGTTGGTGTCACCTGGTGCGGTAAGTTATGGTGTCACCCCCCCTCCCCCCAGAAAGCAGACACACAAAAACACAGGCACACACTCATGCAAACACTTAGAAACTCACTCAGACACACATACAAAAACACACAGAGAAAAATACTCAGACACACACACAAAAACTCAGACACACACACATACAAAATATGTAAACTGCACTGCGTTAATTATAAAGCTCATGCCTAGAGCTGCTCCCTGGCTCAGCAGAGCATCAAATGAAAGATAAACAGAGCACTCTAAAAATAAATCACTAAAGAAAAGGTTTAGGCACGCAAACTATGAAAATTCTGCTCTCTGGCTCTATCCAAGTCTGTCAGTGCACAGCCCCGGGCCACGTGCCTACCGCTTCTTATGGCCAATCACCTCTGCACTCTGCCCTCCCCCAAGACCCCCGCTCGCCCTCCCCTCCTACCTCTTCAGTGTGCACTTAGTGTACCATAACCGTACCGGTCTGGTGGGCATCATACGTGGCTCCTTCACTTTAGAGACAGTGTCAGTCAGTCATGCGGTCAGGTGCCAGGCATCCCCCTCACGATTTCCCAGTTCCTGTTTAGAGAGACAGCACAGCAGTGAGTGACTCCACTGCTCCACACGTCACTGAGCAGTGAACACAGATAGGCAGGCAGGTTTAGGCTAGCAGCGCAACTTCGCAAGCCCTACGGCACGCCCACAACATTCATAGTGAATTGGGCAAGGGAGAAGCAAAGTACAAACAAGCAAAAGCAGCCAGAAAACTATTTGTGAAAATTGCAGTGCTGGCTCAAGGGGCAAAAAAATTAAGTGTCTACAACTTCCCCAGTCCCACTCACAAATGCTGGCCCCTCTAATAAAAAATCTATGCATCTCTACATTGTATTTCTTTGAATTTCAATAAAATGTAAAAAAAAAATTCTGGTGGTGTCACCCCCTGGAGGGTGTCACCCGGGTGCGGCCCGCACCCCCCTAGTGACGCCACTGCAGCAGGGGAAACTGTGTCTGATGGAGAGAGACAGGTTTCTGTGAGAGCCAGAAGGTTGAGGGACTGGGAGATGAAGAGGTCATGGATAGAAGTGAGCTTGATCCACACAGAGTGAGAGTTCCAGAGTGCACAAGTGAATGGGTTGTTTGTTTTAGTTACAAGAGGAACTTGGATAAGGTTTCCAAAGTTCTGGTGTTTAGGTCGAAGGCAAGGCACTCATGAGTGTGGGACCGGTATTGGGGGTTATATCATCAGTAGTTAGTATAAATAAGAGGGAGAGTGGCATAATATGAAATTTGCAGGATTGAGAGTGTCTTTAGAATGTGGAGCAAGGGGGTGAGAGAGAGTTTAGGAATATATGAAGTTTATGAGAGCAGAAGTGAGGTGAGGATAAAAGAAATGGTCCTATGAATGTAGTAGGTGGTGAAGGGGAAGGAGTAAATGGAAAGTATAGTTTGTTAAATAGACAAGAGGTAGCAAAAAGGAACATAATGATATGGAACATTTTGCAAAAAGGGAAACAGTGAAATACATAAAAAAAATATCACAAGAGTACTTGTCTCTTGTTCAATTCTTGTATAATTCTTAGTTTCATTTCCTCACTTATAAAATGTTTACTTCAGAAAGTGAACATATGCTATTGTCAAATTGCACTCCCAGTGCAATGCGCAGCCCAAGCTAGTGTTAAATATATAGGCAGGACAGTCAACTTGGTTCAGTAAATTAGCTTATTACTAAATCAAACAGGCCAATTGGAAACTTACGCCTAGATTACGAGTCTTGCGTTAGCCTTAAAAAGCAGCGTTGAGAGGTCCCAACGCTGCTTTTTAACGCCCGCTGGTATTATGAGTCTGACAGGTACAGGTGTACCGCTCACTTTTCTTCCGCGACTCGAGCTTACCGCAAATCCCCTTACGTCAATTGCGTATCCTATCTTTTTAATGGGATTTGCCTAACGAGTCTTGGAAGAAGTGAGCGGTAGACCCTCTCCTGTCAAGACTTCTACCGCATTTAAAAGTCAGTAGTTAAGAGTTTTATGGGCTAACGCCGAAACATAAAACTCTTAACTAAAGTGCTCAAAAGTACACTAACACCCATAAACTACCTATTAACCCCTAAACAAAGCCCCCCCCACATCGCAAACACTTAAATAAATATATTAACCCCTAATCTGCCGATCGGACATCGCCGCCACTTTAATAAAAATATTAACCCCTAAACCGCCGCACTCCCGCCTCGCAAACACTAGTTAAATTTTATTAACCCCTAATCTGCCGTCCCTAACATCGCCGACACCTACTTACATTTATTAACCCCTAATCTGCCACCCCCAACGTCGCCGCTACTATATTAAAGGTATTAACCCCTAAACCTAAGTCTAACCCTAACCTCCCCTAACTTAAATATAATTTAAAATAATCTAAATAAAATTACTACAATTAAATAAATTAATCCTATTTAAAACTAAATACTTACCTATAAAATAAACCCTAAGCTAGCTACAATATAACTAATAGTTACATTGTATTTAGCTTAGGGTTTATATTTATTTTACAGGCAACTTTGTATTCATTTTAACTAGGTACAATAGTTAGTAAATATTTATTAACTATTTAATAGCTACCTAGTTAAAATAAATACAAATATACCTGTAAAATAAATCCTAACCTAAGTTACAATTACACCTAACACTACACTATCATTAAACTAATTACCTAAACTACCTACAATTAATTACAATTACATTAAATAAACTAAATTACGAAAAAAAAACACTAAATTACAGAAAAAAAAGAATTACAAGAATTTTAAACTAATTACACCTACTCTAATCCCCTTAATAAAAAAGCCCCCCAAAATAATAAAATTCCCTACCCTACACTAAATTACAAATAGCCCTTAAAAGTGCCTTTTGCGGGGCATTGCCCCAAAGTAATCAGCTCTTTCTCCTGTAAAAAAAAATACAATACCCCCCCCCAACATTAAAACCCACCACCCACACACCCAACCCTACTCTAAAACCCACCCAACCCCCCCTTAAAAAAACCTAACACTACCCCCCTGAAGATCTCCCTACCTTGACTTCACCCAGCCGGGCACAAGTGGACCTCCAGAGGGGCAGAAGTCTTCATCCGATCCGAGCAGAAGAGGTCCTCCAAGCGGCAGAAGTCTTCATCCAGGCGGCATCTTCTATCTTCATCCATCCGGAGCGGAGCAGATCCATCTTCAATCCAGCCGATGCGGAGCCATCCTCTTCCATCGACGTCCTAACAAAGAATGAAGGTTCCTTTAAATGACGTTATCCAAGATGGGGTCCCTTGAATTCCGATTGGCTGATAGGATTCTATCAGCCAATCAGAATTAAGGTAGGAAAAATCCTATTGGCTGATCCAATCAGCCAGTAGGATTGAACTTCAATCCTATTGGCTGATTGGATCAGCCAATAGGATTTTTCCTACCTTAATTCCGATAGGCTGATAGAATCCTATCAGCCAATCGGAATTCAAGAGACGCCATCTTGGATGATGTCATTTAAAGGAACCTTCATTTTTCGTTAGGACATTGATGGAAGAGGATGGCTCCGCATCGGCTGGATTGAAGATGGATCCGCTCCAGATGGATGAAGATAGAAGATGCCGCCTGGATGAAGACTTCTGCCGCTTGGAGGACCACTTCTGCCCAGATCGGATGAAGACTTCTGCCCCTCTGGAGGTCCACTTGTGCCCGGCTGGGTTGAGACGGCTCAAGGTAGGGAGATCTTCAGGGGGGTAGTGTTAGGTTTTTTTTAAGGGGGGATTGGGTGGGTTTTAGAGTAGGGTTGGGTGTGTGGGTGGTGGTTTTTAATGTAGGGGGGTATTGTTTTTTTTTTTTACAGGTGAAAGAGCTGATTACTTTGGGGCAATGCCCCGCAAAAGGCCCTTTTAAGGGCTATTTGTAATTTAGTATAGGGTAGGGAATTTTATTATTTTGGGGGGCTTTTTATTTTATTAGGGGGATTAGATTAGGCGTAATTAGTTTAAAATTCTTGTAATTATTTTTTTTTTCCTGTAATTTAGTGGGGGTTTTTTCTTCGTAATTTAGTTTATTTAATGTAATTGTAATTAATTGTAGGTAGTTTAGGTAATTAGTTTAATTATAGTGTAGTGTTAGGTGTAATTGTAACTTAGGTTAGGATTTATTTTACAGGTATATTTCTATTTATTTTAACTAGGAAGTTATTAAATAGTTAATAACTATTTAATAACTATTCTACCTAGTTAAAATAAATACAAAGTTGCCTGTAAAATAAATATAAATCCTAAGATAGCTACAATGTAACTATTAGTTATATTGTAGTTAGCTTAGGGTTTATTTTATTGGTAAGTATTTAGTTTTAAATAGGATTAATTTATTTAATGATGGTAAATTTATTTCGTTTAATTTAAATTATATTTAAGTTAGAGGGGTGTTAGGCTTAGACTTAGGTTTAGGGGTTAATACATTTATAATAGTGGCAGCGACGTTGGCGGTGGCGGCAGATTAGGGGTTAATAAATTTAATATAGTTGCGGCGACATTGGGGGGGCAGATCAGAGGTTAATAAATATAATGTAGGTGTTGGCGATGTTGGGGGCAGCAGATTAGGGGTTCATAGGGATAATGTAGGTGGCGGCGGTGTCTGGAGCGGCAGATTAGGGGTTAATAATATAATGTAGGTGTCAGCGATAGCGGGGGCGGCAGATTAGGGGTTAATAAGTGTAAGATTAGGGGTGTTTAGACTCGGGGTTCATGTTAGGGTGTTAGGTGTAGACATAACTTTTATTTCCCCATAGGAAACAATGGGGCTGCGTTAGGAGCTGAACGCTGCTTTTTTGCAGTTGTTAGGTTCTTTTTCAGCCAGCTCAGCCCCATTGTTTCCAATAGCACACAAGCACGTTTAGCCAGCTCACCGCTGACTTAAGCAACGCTGGTATTGTGGTGAGATGTTGAGCTAAATTTTGCTCTACGCTCACCTTTTTGCGGCTAATGCCAGGTTTAAAAAAAACTGTAATACCAGCATTGTCTTAAGGGAGCGGTGGGAAAAAAAGGCTTGTTAGCAACGCAAGCCTTACCGACAAAAATTTGTAATCTAGCCGTTAGATTCTGGTCAGGTCAGAGTGAGATAAGTTAAAATAAACAGCCAGTAAAATTTGGAGGACTTTGAAGCTATGCCATACGACAGCTATACATTTAAGAATAATAGAAAGTATTTATTAGGATTGAACATCACATGACAACTGAGAAGACATTACAAATAATACATGGGAGATAACATTGCAATAAATACAGGACTTATTTAACAGCCTATAAACATATGCTCTATTCACATTCCATAAGAGAGTTTACACAGAAGAGGAGAAACACCAGAAAGCAGTGAATAGTGTAAAATATAAATACATAGGCACATACTGTACATATATTATTATTATTCTTATTCTTTATTTATAAAGCGCTGACAGATTCCGCAGCGCTGCCCATGGGTACAAGGATAACAGTACAGTGGAGAAACAATACGATAAGACACAAAATTTTACAGACAAATACAGGGGGAATTTAGGGCCCTATTCCCGTGGGAACTTACAATCTAGACGGGTAGGAGGATTGGAAACAGGAGGTGGTGACTGCAGAGGTGAGAATAATATGAGTGAGGAGATAGAGGGCAACTGTTAGTTAAGTGAAGTTATTTGGTTGATAAGTTGGGTGATAAGCTTCCCTGAACAGAAAGGTCTTTAGGGAACGTTTAAAGGAGGGGAGGTTAGGGGCAAGTCTGACATCTCGAAGAAATGCGGTCCAGAGGGTTGGTGCCACACGAGAGAAGTCCTGTAGTCTAGAATGAGAGGAGGTGATGGTAGAGGACGCAAGAAGCAGGTCGTTGTTGGATCTTAGGTGACGGGCAGGAGTATATTTGATCATGAGTGAGGACAGGTAGGGTGGGGCAGCATTGGTGAGGGCTTTGTAGGTCAGGGTGAGAATTTTGAATTTAACTCTGTTGTGAATGGGGAGCCAGTGAAGGGACTCACAGAGAGGTGCTGCAGAAACAGAGCGTCGAGAGAGGTGGATTAGCCTGGCAGATGCATTTAGGATGGATTGGAGGGGAGAGAGGCGGGAGAGAGGGAGGCCAGTTAGCAAGTTGTTACAGTAGTTAAGTCGGGAAATTACCAGGGAGTGGATGAGCTGTTTGGTAGTTTCAGCACTCAGAAACGGACGAATTTTGGAGATATTGCGTAAGTGGTTGCGGCAGGATGAAGAGAGCAGTTGGATGTGGGGAATGAAGGACAGATTTGAGTCAAGCGTGACTCCGAGGCAGCGGACTTGGGGTGATGGGGAGATAGTGGTGCCGCCAACAGTGATAGAAAAATTAGAGACTGGAGTGGAGCTAGAGGGGGGAATTAGAAGTAGTTCGGTCTTTGGACATATTTATTTTTAGGTGGTGAGAGGCCATCCAGGAGGAAATGCCAGATAAGCAGTCGCTGATGTGAGAGTTGACAGATGGAGAGAGTGCAGGGGTGGAAAGGTAGATCTGGGTATCATCAGCATAGAGGTGATAGCTGAAGCTATAGCTGTTGATAAGTTTACCCAGTGAAGAAGTGTAAATAGAGAAGAGTAGAGGACCCAGGACAGAGCCTTGAGGTACTCCAACAGACAGGGGCAATAGAGAGGAGGAGTCACCAGCAAAAGAGAGGGCAGTGTCACAGAGACCAAGAGAACTGAGAGACCGTAGGAGAAGGGGATGGTCAACAGTGTCAAAGGCAGCAGATAGGTCAAGTAAGATGAGTATAGAGTAGTAGCCTTTGTTTTTAGCAGAAAGGAGATCGTTAGTAACCTTGGTGAGGGCAGTCTCAGTTGAGTGTTGGGGACGGAAGCCAGATTGCAGGGGGTCGAGCAATGAGTTGGAGGACAGGAAGTGGGTTAGGCGATTGAAAACTAGTTTTTGAAGGAGTTTTGAAGCTAGTGGGAGCAGTGATATGGGGCGTTAGTTTACAGGGGAGTTAGGGTCGAGGGAGGGTTTTTTGAGGATGGGGGTGACCTTCGCATGTTTGAAGGAGGCAGGGAATGAGCCGGTAGAAAGGGATAGGTTAAATATGTGAGTAAGAGCCGGAGTGAGGGTGGTAGACAGAGGAGGAATTAGATGTGAAGGAATAGGGTCAAGTGGGCAGGTAGTGAGATGTGAGGAAGACAAAAGGGAAGCCACTTCACTCTCAGTGGTTGGGAGGAGGGTGCAGAGAGTGGCAGAGGGGGTGACTGGGAGCGGAGTTGGGAGATCGCAGGTTTGTGTTGGGATGTTTCCTCAGATTGCAAGTGTTTTATTGTGAAAATAGTCAGCAAGGTCTTGAGTACTGAATGCAGATGAGGGGGGTGGTGCAGGTGGGTGGAGGAGAGAGTTGAAAATGGAAAAGAGTCTTTTAGGGTTTGAGGAGTGAGTGGATATAAGAGAAGAGAAGTAGGTTTGCTTAGCTAAGCGAAGGGCAGAGGTGTAAGAGTAGAGAATGAACTTATAGTGCATGAAATCAGGCTCAGAGCGGGATTTCCTCCAGACACGTTCAGCAGTGCGGGAGCATTTTTGTAGGTGACGCGTTTGTTGGGAGTGTCAGGGTTGGAGCTGACGACGTGGGGCTTTGCGAGGTTGGGGTGGAGCGAGAGTGTCAAGTGCAGCAGAGAGAGTATTGTTATAGTGGGTTATAGCAAGGTCAGGGCAGGATATCGTGGAAGTGTGTGGGAGGCGTAGTTGAATAAGATTGGAGAGTTGGGGAGCGTCCACAGTGTGCAGATTTCTACTGGTGTGGGGCGAGAGGGGGAAGTAGGTTTAGTATCTATATTAGGATTAAAGGTGAGCAGATGGTGGTCTGAGATGGGAAATGGGTGACATGCAACATTAGAGAGAAAAGCAGAGATAGGAGAATACCAGATCAATCGAGTGTACATCGCGGTGGGTAGGGAATAGGGTGGATTGTGAGAGGCCGAAGGAGTTAGTGAGTGAAAGAAGTTTAGAGGCAGCAGGAGCAGATGGGTTGTCAATGGGGATGTTGAAGTCCCCTAGGATTAGAGCAGGTGTATTTGTGGAGAGAAAGTAAGGAAGCCAGGCAGCAAAGTTGTCAAGGAATTGGGAAGTTGGTCCAGGGGAGTGATAGATAACTGCCACTCTGAGAGAGAGGGGGGAGAACAGGCGAATGCAGTGGACTTCAAAGGAAGAAAAGGAGAGAGATGGAAATGGGGATAGGTACTGATAGGAGCAGGAGGGGGAGAGTAAGATGCCAACACCGCCACCGTGTCTCTCACCTGGCCTAGGTGTGTGGCTAAAGTGAAGACCACCGTATGTGAGAGCAGCAATGGAAGCAGTGTCAGAGGATGATAGCCAGGTTTCAGTAATAGCTAAAAGGTTGAAAGCGTTGGAAACAAACAGGTCGTGAACAGTTGTAAGCTTGTTACAGTCGGAGCGAGCATTCCAGAGTGCACAAGAGAAGGGAGGGAATAGGCACTGTGGGTTTACAGTGAGAGATGGAGCGAGAGTGTAAAAGTGTGGTGATTGCTGCAGGGCCAGGGTTAGGAGAGACATCACCAGCAGCAAGCAGTAGTAGCAGTGAGAGTGACAGAAGGTGAGAGTGAGATTTGTGGGAGCGGGAATGATTAGACACAGGAGAGTTAGAGGGGGAGGAGTTTCTAAGGAAACAGAGTAGTTCATGAGAGGACAGCATAGGGGATGAGAGAAGGGAGGGGGAGATATGGATAATGTGGGGATTGTTGTTATAGGGACATGCATTGATTTTTAGGAGAAGGGAAGACAGGGAGAGCAGAAAAGTCATAGAGAGCATTGTGTAGAAGTAAAGTTATTAAGATTACCTGTTAGTTGGTCTGCAGTTTCAACCTCCAGTTTCTAACTCTGGTGTGTAACTCTGCTACTTGTAACAGAGAGCTACTTAGAATCAGAGAGCCACTTCTCAATAATGAGCCTTAAGCCTTCTCTATATGTAATAGTGAGAAGTGATGAAGTGATTCTAGGCAGCTGTTACAGGCAGTCTTAGCTAGAAGGAGTTACACACTTGCAAATTAGAGGGGGGGCGGGGTGGCAGGATGAGTACGTTTTAGACAATATCTGATAAAATGATTACAGGTAGACAAAATGGAGACAGAGGAAATGGTTACCAGAGGAGTCTAGCACAAATTTAAGGGGTGTTTAAAAGCAGTCAGTTAGGCAGAAGCAGGAAGACATACCAGAGGAGTCTAGCACAAATTAAAGGGCCGTTAAAAGCAGTCAGTTAGGCAGAAGCAGGAAGACATACCAGAGGAGTCTAGCACAAATTAAAGGGGCGTTTAAAAGCAGTCAGTTAGGCAGAAGCAGGAAGACATACCAGGGGAGTCTAGCACAAATTAAAGGGGCGTTTAAAAGCAGTCAGTTAGGCAGAAGCAGGAAGACATACCTGTAGAGAGATGAGATGAAATAGGATTAGAATCATTGTGAATATTGGTCCGGTGTGTAACTCTGCTACTTGTAACAGAGAGCTACTTAGAATCAGAGAGCCACGACTCAATAATGAGCCTTAAAGGGACATGAAACCCAAATTTTTTCTTTTGTGATTAAGAAAGAGTATGCAATTTTAAACAACTTTCTAATTTACTTCTATTATCTAATTTGCTTAATTCTCTTGACATACTTTGCTGAAAAGCATAACTAGATAGGCTCAGTAGCTGCTGATTGGTTGCTGCACATATATGCCTAGTGTGATTGGCTCCCCCATGTGCATTGCTATTTCTTCAATAAAGGATATCTAAAGAATGAAGCAAATTAGATAATAGAAGTAAATTGGAATGTTGTTTAAAATTGTATTCTCTACTTGAATCATGAAAGAAAAAATTTGGGTTTAGTGTCCCTTTAAGCCTTCTCTATATGTAGTAGTGAGAAGTGATGAAGTGATTAAAGGCAGCTGTTACAGGCAGTCTTAGCTAGCAGGAGTTACACACTTGCAAATTAGAGGGGGGCGGGGGGGCAGGATGAGTACGTTTTAGACAATATCTGATAAAATTATTACAGGTAGACAAAATGGAGACAGAGGAAATGGTTACCAGAGGAGTCTAGCACAAATTAAAGGGGCGTTTAAAAGCAGTCAGTTAGGCAGAAGCAGGAAGACATACCAGAGGAGTCTAGCACAAATTAAAGGGGCGTTTAAAAGCAGTCAGTTAGGCAGAAGCAGGAAGACACCACCTAACTTCACCCAACTTATCAACCAAATAACTTCACTTAACTAACAGTTGCCCTCTATCTCCTCACTAATATTATTCTCACCTCTGCAGTCCCCACCTCCTGTTTCCAATCCTCCTACCCGTCTAGATTGTAAGTTCCCACGGGAATAGGGCCCTAAATTCCCCCTGTATTTGTCTGTAAAATTTTGTGTCTTATCGTATTGTTTCTCCACTGTACTGTTATTCTTGTACCCATGGGCAGCGCTGCGGAATCTGTCAGCGCTTTATAAATAAAGAATAAGAATAATAATAATATATGTACAGTATGTGCCTATGTATTTATATTTTACACTATTCACTGCTTTCTGGTGTTTCTCCTCTTCTGTGTAAACTCTCTTATGGAATGTGAATAGAGCATATGTTTATAGGCTGTTAAATAAGTCCTGTATTTATTGCAATGTTATCTCCCATGTGTTATTTGTAATGTCTTCTCAGTTGTCATGTGATGTTCAATCCTAATAAATACTTTCTATTATTCTTAAATGTATAGCTGTCGTATGGCATAGCTTCAAAGTCCTCCAAATTTTACTGGCTGTTTATTTTAACTTATCTCACTCTGACCTGACCAGAATCTAACGGCTAGATTACAAATTTTTGTCGGTAAGGCTTGCGTTGCTAACAAGCCTTTTTTTCCCACCGCTCCCTTAAGACAATGCATATCCCAAAATGCTACTAGTCCCAGGAAAAAAAAGTTTACAAGTTTATGAGTACACTATTAATTTTGGGGTCACTATATGCTAAACTTTAATACACATTTATAATTTCTTTTTTTGGGGGGGTGGAAGAAAATGAATGTCTTTATCCAGACTCCTAACTAATAGATGAAAGTAGAAGGAGCATATAGATGTATTAATTATTTTTTTGCTTATTTGCGCTGTTGTACATTATACAGTTATAAAAAAGAAAAAAAATCTAAACCAACATAAGTTTACATATACATACAAAGCCTAAAATTGCTAACAGTACATTACCTGAGATATGAAAAATGTACATTTCTCTATTTGTGCTATTGGCAAAACGTTTAAAGGGACATTTAACACATATTGTAAACTATATAATTAGAAACCTTCATATTTAAAAATAATTTTGCAATGAAAACTGCAACTCTATGTTGTCAAATAAGCATATTGTTTTATGTTTATTCATTTCATTGATTTCCCTATCACCAAAACAAAAGAACCCTGCTAACCAATCACAAACTTATTTTCAGATATAGCGCAAACTCTCGCCTAGATTACGAGTTTTGTTGGTAAAGACCCGCGGTGCTAACGAGCCTTCTGTTTCCAGCGCACCCTTAAGCCAACGCTGGTATTACGAGTTGTCTGAATGGCTGCGTTAGCCTCAGAAAAGGGAGCGTTGAGACAAATTTAGCTCCACTTCAACTCTCAATACCAGCGTTGCCTACGGTAGCGGTAAGCTGGCAAAACGTGCTTGTGCACAATTTCCCCATAGGAAACAATGGGGCTGAGCTGGCTTTAAAAAACCTAACACCTGCAAAAAGCAGCGTCCAGCTTCTAACGCAGCCCCATTGTTTCCTATGGGGAAACACTTTCTAAGTCTACACCTAACACCCTAACATTAACCCTGAGTCTAAACACCCCTAACCTTACACTTATTAACCCCTAATCTGCCGCCCCCGCTATCGCTGACACCTGCATTTTATTATTAACCCCTAATCTGCCGCTCCGGACACCGCCGCAACCTACATTATCCCTATGAACCCCTAATCTGCTGCCCCTAACATCGCCGACACCTATATTATATTTATTACCCCCTAATCTGCCCCCCCAATGTCGCCGCCACCTACCTACACTTATTAACCCCTAATCTGCCGACCGGACCTCGCCGCCACTATAATAAATGTATTAACCCCTAAACCGCCGCAATTTTATTAACCCCTAATCTGCCCTCCCTAACATTGCCGCCACCTACCTACAATTATTAACCCCTAATCTCCCGCCCCCAACGTTGCCGCTACTATAATAAAGTTATTAACCCCCAAACCTAAGTCTAACCCTAACACCCCCCTAACTTAAATATAATTTAAATGAAACGAAATAAATGTACTATCATTAAATAAATTAATTCTATTTTAAACTAAATACTTGCCTATAAAATAAACCCTAATATAGCTACAATATAACTAATAATTACATGGTAGCTATTTTAGGATTTATATTTATTTTACAGGCAACTTTGTATTTATTTTAACTAGGTACAATAGCTATTAGATAGTTAATAACTATTTAATAGCTACCTAGTTAAAATAATTACAAAATTACCTGTAAAATAAATCCTAACCTAAGTTGCAAATACACCTAACACTAAACTATCAATAAATTAATTAAATAAATTAACTACAATTATCTAAACTAAAATACAATTAAATAAACTAAACTATAGTACAAAAACAAACACTAAATTACAACAAAAAAAAGAATTACAAGAAGTTTAAACTAATTACACCTAATCTAAGCCCCCTTATAAAATAAAAAAGCCCCCCAAAATAATAAAATGCCCTACCCTATCCTAAATTAAAAAGTAATCAGCTCTTTTACCAGCCCTTAAAAGGGCTTTTTGCGGGGCATTGCCCCAAAGTAATCAGCTCTTTTACCTGTAAATAAAAATACAATCCCCCCCAACATTACAACCCACCACCCACATACCCCTACTCTAAAACCCACCCGATCCCCCCTTAAAAAAACTAACACTACCCCCCCCCCGAAGATCACCCTACCTGGAGCCGTGTTCACCCAGCCGGGCACCGATGCACCAGAAGTGGACATCCGGAGCGACAGAAGTCTTCATCCGATCGGAGCAGAAGAGGTCCTCCAAGCGGCAGATGTCTTCATCCAAGCGGCATCTTCAATCTTCAATCAACCGGAGCGGAGCGAAGCCATTTTGAATCCATCCAACGCAGAGCCATCCTCTTCGTACGATGTCCGAATGAAGGTTCCTTTAAATGACGTCATCCAAGATGGCGTCCCTCGAATTCCGATTGGCTCATAGGATTCTATCAGCCAATCGGAATTAAGGTAGGAAAAATCCGATTGCCTGATGTAATCAGCCAATCGGATTGAACTTCAATCCGATTGGCTTATTGGATGAGCCAATAGAATGCGAGATCAATTCTATTGGCTCATCCAATCAGCCAATCGGATTGAAGTTCAATCCGATTGGCTGATTACATCAGCCAATCGGATTTTTCCTACCTTAATTCCGATTGGCTGATAGAATCCTATCAGCCAATCGGAATTCGAGGGACGCCATCTTGGATGACGTCATTTAAAGGAACCTTCATTCGGACTTAGGACATTGTACGAAGAGGATGGCTCAACGTCGGATGGATTCAAGATGGCTCCGCTCCGCTCCGGTTGATTGAAGATTGAAGATGCCGCTTGGATGAAGACCTCTTCTGCCCCGATTGGATGAAGACTTCTGCCGCTCCGGATGTCCACTTCTGGCCCATCGGTGCCCGGCTGGGTGAACACGGCTCCAGGTAGGGTGATCTTCAGGAGGGGTAGTGTTAGGTTTTTTAAGGGGGGTTTGGGTGGGTTAGAGTAAAGGTATGTGGGTGGTGGGTTGTAATGTTGGGGGGGAGATTGTATTTTTATTTACAGGTAAAAGAGCTGATTACTTTGGGGCAATGCCCCGCAAAAAGCCCCTTTAAGGGCTGGTAAAAGAGCTGATTACTTTTTAATTTAGGATAGGGTAGGGCATTTTATTATTTTGGGGGGCTTTTTTATTTTATTAGGGGGCTTAGATTAGGTGTAATTAGTTTAAACTTCTTGTAATTCTTTTTTTTTTGTTGTCATTTAGTGTTTTTTTTTGTACTATAGTTTAGTTTATTTAATTGTATTTTAGTTTAGATAATTGTAGTTAATTTATTTAATTAATTTATTGATAGTGTAGTGTTAGGTGTATTTGTAACTTAGGTTAGGATTTATTTTACAGGTAATTTTGTAATTATTTTAACTAGGTAGCTATTAAATAGTTATTAACTATTTAATAGCTATTGTACCTAGTTAAAATAAATACAAAGTTGCCTGTAAAATAAATATAAATCCTAAAATAGCTACCATGTAACTCTTAGTTATATTGTAGCTATATTAGGGTTTATTTTATAGGTAAGTATTTAGTTTTAAATAGAATTAATTTATTTAATGATAGTAAATTTATTTTGTTTAATTTAAATTATATTTAAGTTAGGGGGGTGTTAGGGTTAGACTTAGGTTTAGGGGTTAATAACTTTATTATAGTAGCGGCGACGTTGGGGGCGGGAGATTAGGGGTTAATAATTGTAGGTAGGTGGCGGCGATGTTAGGGAGGGCAGATTAGGGGTTAATAAAATTTATTATAGTGTTTGCGAGGCGGGAGTGCGGCGGTTTAGGGGTTAATACATTTATTATAATGGCGGCGAGGTCCGGTCGGCAGATTAGGGGTTAATAAGTGTAGGTAGGTGGCGGCGACGTTGGGGGGGCAGATTAGGGGGTAATAAATATAATATAGGTGTCAGCAATGTTAGGGGCAGCAGATTAGGGGTTCATAGGTATAATGTAGGTTGCGGCGGTGTCCGGAGCGGGAGCTTATGGGTTAAAATGTTTTATTATAGTGTTTGCGATGTGGGGGGCCTCGGTTTAGGGGTTCATAGGTAGTTTATGGGTGTTAGTGTACTTTATAGCACAGTAGTTAAGAGCTTTATGTTCCGGCGTTAGCCCATAAAACTCTTAACTACTGACTTTTTTTTGCAGTTGGAGTCTTGTCAGTAGAGGCTCTACCGCTCACTTCTTCCAAGACTCGTAATACCAGCGTTAGGCAAATCCCATTGAAAACATAGGATACGCAATTGAGCGGTAGACCATTTCCTGCCTGACTCATAATACCAGCGTTAGATAAAAAGCAGCGTTAGGACCCCTTAACACTGCTTTTTAAGGCTAACGCAGAACTCGTAATCTAGGCGTCTGTTTGCACATATACAGAATGCGGTAGCCAGCCCTCCAGTATTCCCTTAAAGGGACAGTCAACACCATAATTGTTGTTTAAAAGATATATAATCCCTTTGTTACCCATTCCCCAGTTTTGCATAACCAACACAGTTATAATAATACACGTTTTAGCTCTGTAATTACCTTGTATCTAAGCCTCTGCAGACTGCTCCCTTTTTAGCCAATCAGTGCGCACTCCTCGGTAAATTCATGTGCATGAACTCAATGTTATCTATGTGAAACACATGAACTAATGCCATCTAGTGGTGAAAAACTATTAAAATGCTTTCAGATTAGAGGTGGCCTTCAAGGTCCAAGAAATTAGCATATGAGCCTCCTAGGTTTAGCTTTCAACTAAGAATACCAACAGAACAAAGCAAAATTGGTGATAAAAGTAAATTGGAAAGTTGTTTAAAATTACATGCCCTATTTGAATCATGAAAGTTTGTTTTGGATTTGAATGTCCCTTTAAGGTGGTTTAGCACTGATTCAACTTAGTTACTGTTGTAAAGAATGATTTTCCTATCATGATTGTTGATGCAACACTGATAATCCACCTTTTAAAAGCATGTGACACAATTGAAGCTTAAAGTGATGGTAAACAATACCTACATTCGCAAGGTCTTTTAATGAAATATTACTATAGTAACCTCAACCACTTCTTTTAAAAAAAAAATATAATGTATTTCTCCAACATAGGTGTGTCCGGTCCACGGCGTCATCCTTACTTGTGGGATATTCTCTTCCCCAACAGGAAATGGCAAAGAGCCCAGCAAAGCTGGTCACATGATCCCTCCTAGGCTCCGCCTACCCCAGTCATTCTCTTTGCCGTTGTACAGGCAACATCTCCACGGAGATGGCTTAGAGTTTTTTAGTGTTTAACTGTAGTTTTTATTATTCAATCAAGAGTTTGTTATTTTAAAATAGTGCTGGTATGTACTATTTACTCAGAAACAGAAAAGAGATGAAGATTTCTGTTTGTATGAGGAAAATGATTTTAGCAACCGTTACTAAAATCCATGGCTGTTCCACACAGGACTGTTGAGAGCAATTAACTTCAGTGGGGGGGAACAGTGAGCAGTCTCTTGCTGCTTGAGGTATGACACATTCTAACAAGACGATGTAATGCTGGAAGCTGTCATTTTCCCTATGGGATCCGGTAAGCCATGTTTATTAAGATTGTAAATAAGGGCTTCACAAGGGCTTATTAAGACTGTAGACTTTTTCTGGGCTAAATCGATTCATTATTAACACATATTTAGCCTTGTGGAATCATTTAATCTGGGTGTTTTGATAAGTTTATATCGGCAGGCACTTTTTTAGACACCTTTCTCTTTAGGGGCTTTCACAAATCATAGGCAGAGCCTCATTTTCGCGCCGGTGTTGCGCACTTGTTTTTGAGAGGCATGACATGCAGTCGCATGTGTGAGGAGCTCTGATACATAGAAAAGACTTTCTGAAGGCGTCATTTGGTATCGTATTCCCCTTTGGGCTTGGTTGGGTCTCAGCAAAGCAGACACCAGGGACTGTAAAGGGGTTAAAGTTAAAAACGGCTCCGGTTCCGTTATTTTAAGGGTTAAAGCTTCCAAATTTGGGGTGCAATACTTTTAAGGCTTTAAGACACTGTGGTGAAATTTTGGTGAATTTTGAGCAATTCCTTCATATTTTTTCGCAATTGCAGTAATAAAGTGTGTTCAGTTTAAAATTTAAAGTGACAGTAACGGTTTTATTTTAAAACGTTTTTTTGTACTTTGTTATCAAGTTTATGCCTGTTAAACATGTCTGAACTACCAGATAGACTGTGTTCTGAATGTGGGGAAGCCAGAGTTCCTTCTCATTTAAATAAATGTGATTTATGTGACAATGACAATGATGCCCAAGATGATTCCTCAAGTGAGGGGAGTAAGCATGGTACTGCATCATTCCCTCCTTCGTCTACACGAGTCTTGCCCACTCAGGAGGCCCCTAGTACATCTAGCGCGCCAATACTCCTTACTATGCAACAATTAACGGCTGTAATGGATAATTCTGTCAAAAACATTTTAGCCAAAATGCACACTTATCAGCGTAAGCGCGACTGCTCTGTTTTAGATACTGAAGAGCATGACGACGCTGATAATAATGGTTCTGAAGGGCCCCTAAACCAGTCTGATGGGGCCAGGGAGGTTTTGTCTGAGGGAGAAATTACTGATTCAGGGAACATTTCTCAACAAGCTGAACCTGATGTGATTACGTTTAAATTTAAGTTGGAACATCTCCGCATTCTGCTTAAGGAGGTATTATCCACTCTGGATGATTGTGACAAGTTGGTCATCCCAGAGAAACTATGTAAAATGGACAAGTTCCTAGAGGTCCCGGGGCTCCCAGAAGCTTTTCCTATACCCAAGCTGGTGGCGGACATTGTAAATAAAGAATGGGAAAGGCCCGGTATTCCTTTCGTCCCTCCCCCCATATTTAAAAAATTGTTTCCTATGGTCGACCCCAGAAAGGACTTATGGCAGACAGTCCCCAAGGTCGAGGGAGCGGTTTCCACTTTAAACAAACGCACCACTATACCCATAGAAGATAGTTGTGCTTTCAAAGATCCTATGGATAAAAAATTAGAAGGTTTACTTAAAAAGATGTTTGTTCAGCAGGGTTACCTTCTACAACCAATTTCATGCATTGTCCCTGTCACTACAGCCGCGTGTTTCTGGTTCGATGAGCTGGTAAAGGCGGTCGATAGTGATTCTCCTCCTTATGAGGAGATTATGGACAGAATCAATGCTCTCAAATTGGCTAATTCTTTCACCCTAGACGCCACTTTGCAATTGGCTAGGTTAGCGGCTAAGAATTCTGGGTTTGCTATTGTGGCGCGCAGAGCGCTTTGGTTGAAATCTTGGTCAGCTGATGCGTCTTCCAAGAACAAGCTACTTAACATTCCTTTCAAGGGGAAAACGCTGTTTGGCCCTGACTTGAAAGAGATTATCTCTGATATCACTGGGGGTAAGGGCCATGCCTTTCCTCAGGATCGGCCTTTCAAGGCCAAAAATAAACCTAATTTTCGTCCCTTTCGTAGAAACGGACCAGCCCAAAGTGCTACCTCCTCTAAGCAAGAGGGTAATACTTCTCAAGCCAAGCCAGCTTGGAGACCAATGCAAGGCTGGAACAAGGGAAAGCAGGCCAAGAAACCTGCCACTGCTACCAAGACAGCATGAAATGTTGGCCCCCGATCCGGGACCGGATCTGGTGGGGGGCAGACTCTCTCTCTTCGCTCGGGCTTGGGCAAGAGATGTTCTGGATCCTTGGGCGCTAGAAATAGTCTCCCAAGGTTATCTTCTGGAATTCAAGGGGCTTCCCCCAAGGGGGAGGTTCCACAGGTCTCAGTTGTCTTCAGACCACATAAAAAGACAGGCATTCTTACGTTGTGTAGAAGACCTGTTAAAAATGGGAGTGATTCATCCTGTTCCATTAGGAGAACAAGGGATGGGGTTCTACTCCAATCTGTTCATAGTTCCCAAAAAAGAGGGAACGTTCAGACCAATCTTAGATCTCAAGATCTTAAACAAGTTTCTCAAGGTTCCATCGTTCAAAATGGAAACCATTCGAACAATTCTTCCTTCCATCCAGGAAGGTCAATTCATGACCACGGTGGATTTAAAGGATGCGTATCTACATATTCCTATCCACAAGGAACATCATCGGTTCCTAAGGTTCGCATTCCTGGATAAGCATTACCAGTTCGTGGCGCTTCCTTTCGGATTAGCCACTGCTCCAAGGATTTTCACAAAGGTACTAGGGTCCCTTCTAGCTGTGCTAAGACCAAGGGGCATTGCTGTAGTACCTTACTTGGACGACATTCTGATTCAAGCGTCGTCCCTTCCTCAAGCAAAGGCTCACACGGACATTGTCCTGGCCTTTCTCAGATCTCACGGATGGAAAGTGAACGTGGAAAAGAGTTCTCTATCTCCGTCAACAAGGGTTCCCTTCTTGGGGACAATAATAGACTCCTTAGAAATGAGGATTTTTCTGACAGAGGCCAGAAAAACAAAACTTCTAGACTCTTGTCGGATACTTCATTCCGTTCCTCTTCCTTCCATAGCGCAGTGCATGGAAGTGATAGGTTTGATGGTAGCGGCAATGGACATAGTTCCTTTTGCGCGCATTCATCTAAGACCATTACAACTGTGCATGCTCAGTCAGTGGAATGGGGACTATACAAACTTGTCTCCGAGGATACAAGTAAATCAGAGGACCAGAGACTCACTCCGTTGGTGGCTGTCCCTGGACAACCTGTCACAAGGGATGACCTTCCGCAGACCAGAGTGGGTCATTGTCACGACCGACGCCAGTCTGATGGGCTGGGGCGCGGTCTGGGGATCCCTGAAAGCTCAGGGTCTTTGGTCTCGGGAAGAATCTCTTCTACCGATAAATATTCTGGAACTGAGAGCGATATTCAATGCTCTCAAGGCTTGGCCTCAGCTAGCGAGGGCCAAGTTCATACGGTTTCAATCAGACAACATGACAACTGTTGCGTACATCAACCATCAGGGGGGGAACAAGGAGTTCCCTGGCGATGGAAGAAGTGACCAAAATCATTCTATGGGCGGAGTCTCACTCCTGCCACCTGTCTGCTATCCACATCCCAGGAGTGGAAAATTGGGAAGCGGATTTTCTGAGTCGTCAGACATTGCATCCGGGGGAGTGGGAACTCCATCCGGAAATCTTTGCCCAAGTCACTCAACTGTGGGGCATTCCAGACATGGATCTGATGGCCTCTCGTCAGAACTTCAAGGTTCCTTGCTACGGGTCCAGATCCAGGGATCCCAAGGCGGCTCTAGTGGATGCACTAGTAGCACCTTGGACCTTCAAACTAGCTTATGTATTCCCGCCGTTTCCTCTCATCCCCAGGCTGGTAGCCAGGATCAATCAGGAAAGGGCGTCGGTGATCTTGATAGCTCCTGCGTGGCCACGCAGGACTTGGTATGCAGATCTGGTGAATATGTCATCGGCTCCACCATGGAAGCTACCTTTGAGACGAGACCTTCTTGTTCAAGGTCCGTTCGAACATCCGAATCTGGTCTCACTCCAGCTGACTGCTTGGAGATTGAACGCTTGATCTTATCGAAGCGAGGGTTCTCAGATTCTGTTATCGATACTCTTGTTCAGGCCAGAAAGCCTGTAACTAGAAAGATTTACCACAAAATTTGGAAAAAATATATCTGTTGGTGTGAATCTAAAGGATTCCCTTGGGACAAGGTTAAGATTCCTAAGATTCTATCCTTCCTTCAAGAAGGATTGGAAAAAGGATTATCTGCAAGTTCCCTGAAGGGACAGATTTCTGCCTTGTCTGTGTTACTTCACAAAAAGCTGGCAGCTGTGCCAGATGTTCAAGCCTTTGTTCAGGCTCTGGTTAGAATCAAGCCTGTTTACAAACCTTTGACTCCTCCTTGGAGTCTCAACTTAGTTCTTTCAGTTCTTCAGGGGGTTCCGTTTGAACCCTTACATTCCGTTGATATTAAGTTATTGTCTTGGAAAGTTTTGTTTTTGGTTGCAATTTCTTCTGCTAGAAGAGTTTCAGAATTATCTGCTCTGCAGTGTTCTCCTCCTTATCTGGTGTTCCATGCAGATAAGGTGGTTTTACGTACTAAACCTGGTTTTCTTCCAAAAGTTGTTTCTAACAAAAACATTAACCAGGAGATTATCGTACCTTCTCTGTGTCCGAAACCAGTTTCGAAGAAGGAACGTTTGTTGCACAATTTAGATGTTGTTCGCGCTCTAAAATTCTATTTAGATGCTACAAAGGATTTTAGACAAACATCTTCCTTGTTTGTTGTTTATTCCGGTAAAAGGAGAGGTCAAAAAGCAACTTCTACCTCTCTCTCTTTTTGGATTAAAAGCATCATCAGATTGGCTTACGAGACTGCCGGACGGCAGCCTCCCGAAAGAATCACAGCTCATTCCACTAGGGCTGTGGCTTCCACATGGGCCTTCAAGAACGAGGCTTCTGTTGATCAGATATGTAGGGCAGCGACTTGGTCTTCACTGCACACTTTTACCAAATTTTACAAGTTTGATACTTTTGCTTCTTCTGAGGCTATTTTTGGGAGAAAGGTTTTGCAAGCCGTGGTGCCTTCCATCTAGGTGACCTGATTTGCTCCCTCCCATCATCCGTGTCCTAAAGCTTTGGTATTGGTTCCCACAAGTAAGGATGACGCCGTGGACCGGACACACCTATGTTGGAGAAAACAGAATTTATGTTTACCTGATAAATTACTTTCTCCAACGGTGTGTCCGGTCCACGGCCCGCCCTGGTTTTTTAATCAGGTCTGATAATTTATTTTCTTTAACTACAGTCACCACGGTTTCATATGGTTTCTCCTATGCAAATATTCCTCCTTAACGTCGGTCGAATGACTGGGGTAGGCGGAGCCTAGGAGGGATCATGTGACCAGCTTTGCTGGGCTCTTTGCCATTTCCTGTTGGGGAAGAGAATATCCCACAAGTAAGGATGACGCCGTGGACCGGACACACCGTTGGAGAAAGTAATTTATCAGGTAAACATAAATTCTGTTTTTCATAAAATTGTAATTTTCAAAAGACTGACCGCAGCATCGCTTTTCATTACTTCCTCCTGCTTTCACCCCTGGATCCAATTCACGTGTAGAGCGGTCCCACCCCCTCTATACGTCATACCTCTTGCACGCTCCCAAGAAGGACTGTTTTAAAGAGCTGTGTAATACTCAAGACTGTCAAGTAAGCAGCGGATCACAAGATCCAGTGTTTACTTGCTGAAGTAGAAGGGGAAAAAAGAATATCTTCCACGAATGAAATTTTTTTTTTTTATATATAATTTTTTTTAATTTAGATAAATGACCATAAGAACAACAAAAAAAACAGGCATGTAAATAACAGCAGTACACAACATAGTACTTCCAATGCATTACATTTTGTAAAATGGATACATCTAAAAGAGAGAATGCTGAGTGATAGAGTCCATAGTCTGTGAGCTTCCAATCTTTCCCCACCTATCGAGATGGGAGTGCTGTGGGCCAGTCTTCCATAAAAAGACAATCACAGTTCTGAATGGATCAGCATTTTTCATATATTACATAAGATCATAACATAGCTGTTCTTACCAACATCATAATTTAACCATTGTATATTGTGAGTAGAGAATACTAAATTGACCTCTTGAGGTCTGTGCCAAGCTATAAAAATTAGAAGGAAGAGAAAAAAAAAGAAAGGGGGAGGGGGGAGGGAGAGGGAGGAAGGACGGATTCACAATAGGGAGAGGATAGGAATGAGGAGAAACAGGATTACTCATATAATCATAGGGCGTTACAGTGTGGAGGTACTATGAGGATGTAATGGGGTTCGCAGTTAAATTTATTCTAGGCCATATGCCCAGATTTTAATCTGAAGGTCCTCTGATCCGTGAACATGGGAGACATATGATTCCATTTTCTTAACAAACTTTAAGATGTCAACCACCTGTTCCCAAGAGGGTGAGGCCCGCTGGAGACACATTCGGGCTATAGCTAATTTTATTGCTAAAAATAGGTAGATACAAAATAATTTCTGTGGTAGAGTCAGGTGCGTGGGCAGAATGTGAAACAGGCAAATGCTTGGTGATGTTAGTATTTGAATGCCTTCAGAAGTGCAATACTGGAGGGCCTTTTGCCAAAGCGGCTGAATCTGCGGACACGACCACCAGATATGCTGAGGAGTCCCCAATGCCTCACATCCCCTCCAACATTTGGGGGAGTTAACGGACAAAATTTTAAATAAGCGGATAGGTGTCATATGCCACTGTAGCAAAACTTTAATAAACAGCTCGTACAAAGTTGTACAATGTATAGTTTTTTTGGTAAGCTGTGCTGCAGTCCGCCACTGTTGTGGTTCATGCAAGATAGTTAGGGAGGTTTCCCAGTGTTTTATTGGAGGGGATTTATAAAAAACTGGGGAATTCATGAGAACAAGGTATGAGAGAGACAGGAGTCTTGTAGGAGGAGACGGTGAGTCCCACCTCGTCTCCCAACCAGTTTTGGCTCTCAAAGGTCCTCTATCGAAGCCCCATGATATAAGGAAGCTACGTAGTCTCCAAAATTCGAAATGCAGAATAGGAGGTGGACTGAACTTCCGGAGGAAACCTTGGAAGGTAAGTAACTTATCTCCTATATAGAGATCTGTGGTCTTAGTTAAACCCAAACTAAACCAAATATTTGGATGAGTATTAGGCAAAGATAATAACAGCCCTCTCAGTGAGTGTGTTGGCAAGGGGTGAGGTTCAATATTAGGAAGATTATGAATCTTATCCCAAAATTTCAAATTCGATTTTATGATAGGGTTAACAAAGAGGGTAGGTAGTCTAGAATGCTTGGGAATCCACAGCAGATCTCTCAGAGCATATCCTACCGGGAGGGATGCTTGCTCAATTTCAGCCCATCTACTTTTTAAAGTCGAGCCCCATAGAGTCACTTGGGATAGTCTGGCAGCTTCGTGGTATTTTAAGATATTGGAAGCAGCTAGACATGTGCACCGCTAAAAAATTCGGTTCGTTTTCGGTTCGGATCGATTCGGACTTTTAGAATTTCGTTTCGGATCGAATCTGATTCGGCAAAATTTGAATAAATTCGTTTCGGATTTATTCGGATCCGAATAAATTCGTTTCGGATTTATTCGGATTCGGCTGAATTCGGTTCTATTCCGTTCCGAAATTCGGTATGTTTTTACTACACTAACACCCATTTAGTACACTAAGTCACTAACACCCATAAACTACCTATGAACCACTAAACCGAGGCCCCCCCCACATCGCAAACCCTATAATAACATTATTTAACCCCTAATCTGCCGATCGGATATCGCCGCCGCCTACATTATAGCTATTAACCCCTAATCTGCTGTCCCTAACACCGCCGACCCCTACATTATAGTTATTAACCCCTAATCTGCCTCCCCCAACGTCGCCGCAATCTAACTATAAGTATTAACCCCTAATCTGCCGACCCGATATCGCCGCCGCCTACATTATAGCTATTAACCCCTAATCTGCTGTCCCTAACACCGCCGACCCCTACATTATAGTTATTAACCCCTAATCTGCCTCCCCCAACGTCGCCGCAATCTAACTACAAGTATTAACCCTTAATCTGCCGACCGCAAATCGCCGCCACTATAATAAATGTATTAACCCCTAAACCGCCGCACTCCCGCCTCGCAAACACTATAATACATTTTATTAACCCCTAATCTGCCCTCCCTAACATCGCCGCCACCTACCTACAATTATTAACCCCTAATCTCCCGCCCCCATCGTCGCCGCTACTATAATAAGGTTATTAACCCCTAAACCTAAGTCTAACCCTAACCCTAACACCCCCTAACTTAAATATAATTTAAATAAAACGAAATAAGTTTACTATAGTTAAATAAATGAATCCTATTTAAAACTAAAGACTTACCTGTAAAATAAACCCTAAGATAGCTGCAATATAACTAATAGTTACATTGTAGCTATTTTAGCATTTATATTTATTTTACAGGCAACTTTGTATTTATTTTAACTAGGTACAATAGTTATTAAATAGTTAATAACTATTTAATAACTACCTAGCTAAAATAAATACAAATTTACCTGTAAAATAAATCCTAACCTAAGTTACACTAACACCTAACACTACACTATCATTAAATTAACTAAATAAATGAATCATATTTAAAACAAAATACTTACCTGTAAAATAAACCCTAATATAGCTGCAATATAACTAATAGTTACATTGTAGCTATTTTAGCATTTATATTTATTTTACAGGCAACTTTGTATTTATTTTAACTAGGTACAAAAGCTATTAAATAGTTATTGACTAATTAATAGCTACCTAGTTAAAATAATTAGAAAATTACCTGTAAAATAAATCCTAACCTAAGTTACAATTAAACCTAATTAACTACAAGTACCTACAATTATCTACAATTAAATAAACTAAAGTACAAAACCCCCCCACTAAATTACAAAAAAAAACAAACACTAAATTACAAAAAATAAAAAAATATTACAAGAATTTTAAACTAATTACACCTAATCTAAGCCCCCTAATAAAATAACAAAGCCCCCCAAAATAAAAAAAATGCCCTACCCTATACTAAATTACAAAAGTTAACAGCTATATTACCTTACCAGCCCTGAACAGGGCCCTTTGCGGGGCATGCCCCAAAGAAAACAGCTCTTTTGCCTGTAAAAAAAAAAACACAATCCCCCCCCCACATTACAACCCACCACCCACATACCCCTACTCTAACCCAAACCCCCCTTAAATAAACCTAACACTACCCCCCTGAAGATCTCCCTACCTTGAGTCGTGTTCACCCAGCCGGGCCGAAGTCTTCATCCGATGGGGCAGAAGAGGACATCCAGACCGGCAGAAGTCTTCATCCAAGCGGGGCAAGAAGAGGTCTTCCATCCATCATACAAGTACCAAAATACAAACAAACACTAAATTACAAAAAATAATAAAATATTACAATAATTTTAAACTAATTACACCTAATCTAAGCCCCCTACTAGCTATTAATATAGCTTCAATATAACTAATAGTTACATTGTAGCTATTTTAGGATTTATATTTATTTTACAGGCAACTTTGTATTTATTTTAACTAGGTACAATAGCTATTAAATAGTTAATAACTATTTAATAACTACCTAGCTAAAATAAATACAAATTTACCTGTAAAATAAATCATAACCTAAGTTACAATTACACCTAACACTACACTATCATTAAATTAACTAAATAAATGAATCCTATATAAAACTAAAGACTTACCTGTAAAATAAACCCTAATATAGCTGCAATATAACTAATAGTTACATTGTAGCTATTTTAGCATTTATATTTATTGTACAGGCAACTTTGTATTTATTTTAACTAGGTACAATAGCTATTAAATAGATATTTACTGTTTAATAGCTACCTAGTTAAAATAATTACAAAATTACCTGTAAAATAAATCCTAACCTAAGTTACAATTAAACCTAACACTACACTATCATTAAATAAATTAACTACAAGTACCTACAATTAAATACAATTAAAAAACTAAACTAAAGTACAACCCCCCCCCCCCCACTAAATTACAAAAAATAAAAAAATATTACAAGAATTTTAAACTAATTACACCTAATCTAAGCCCCCTAATAAAATAACAAAGCCCCCCAAAATAAAAAAAATGCCCTACCCTATACTAAATTACAAAAGTTAACAGCTCTATTACCTTACCAGCCCTGAACAGGGCCTTTTGCGGGGCATGCCCCAAAGAAAACAGCTCTTTTGCCTGTAAAAAAAAACACAACCCCCCCCCCCACATTACAACCCACCACCCACATACCCCTACTCTAACCCAAACCCCCCTTAAATAAACCTAACACTACCCCCCTGAAGATCTCCCTACCTTGAGTCGTGTTCACCCAGCCGGGCCGAAGTCTTCATCCGATGGGGCAGAAGAGGACATCCAGACTGGCAGAAGTCTTCATCCAAGCGGGGCAAGAAGAGATCTTCCATCCATCAGAAAAGTACAAAAAAACAAACAAACACTAAATTAGCAAAAATAATAAAATATTGCAATAATTTTAAACTAATTACACCTAATCTAAGCCCCCTACTAGCTATTAATATAGCTACAATATAACTAATAGTTACATTGTAGCTATTTTAGGATTTATATTTATTTTACAGGCAACTTTGTATTTATTTTAACTAGGTACAATAGCTATTAAATAGTTAATAACTACCTAGCTAAAATAAATACAAATTTACCTGTAAAATAAACCCTAACCTAAGTTACAATTACACCTAACACTACACTGTCATTAAATTAACTAAATAAATTAATCCTATATAAAACTAAATACTTACCTGTAAAATAAACTCTAATATAGCTACAATATAACTAATAGTTACATTGTAGCTATTTTAGCATTTATATTTATTTTACAGGCAACTTTGTATTTATTTTAACTAGGTACAAAAGCTATTAAATAGTTATTGACTAATTAATAGCTACCTAGTTAAAATAATTACAAAATTACCTGTAAAATAAATCCTAACCTAAGTTACTATTAAACCTAACTCTACACTATCATTAAATAAATTAACTACAAGTACCTACAATTAAATACAATGAAATAAACTAAACTAAAGTACAAAAAAAACAAACACTAAATTACAAAAAATAAAAAAAATTACAAGAATTTTAAACTAATTACACCTAATCTAAGCCCCCTAATAAAATAACAAAGCCCCCCAAAATAAAAAAATGCCCTACCCTATACTAAATTACAAAAGTAATCAGCTCTATTACCTTACCAGCCCTGAACAGGGCCTTTTGCGGGGGCATGCCCCATAGAAAACAGCTCTTTTGCCTGTAAAAAAAAACACAATACCCCCCCCCACATTACAACCCACCACCCACATACCCCTACTCTAACCCAAACCCCCCTTAAATAAACCTAACACTACCCCCCTGAAGATCTCTCTACCGTGTCTTCACCCAGCGGGCCGAAGTCTTCATCCGATCGGGCAGAAGAGGACATCCAGACCGGCAGAAGTCTTCATCCAAGCGGGGCAAGAAGAGGTCTTCCATCCATCAGAAGTCTTGATCCAGGCGGCATCTTCTCTGTTCATCCATCCGGAGCGGAGCGGCAGCATCCTGAAGACATCCCACGCAGAGCATCCTCTTCTTTCTTGATCCGACGACTAGGTGACTGTACCTTTAAGTGACGTCATCCAAGATGGCGTCCCTTGAATTCCGATTGGCTGATAGGATTCTATCAGCCAATCGGAATTAAGGTATGAAAAATCTGATTGGCTGATTCAATCAGCCAATCAGATTCAAGTTCAATCCGATTGGCTGATCCAATCAGCCAATCAGATTGAGCTCGCATTCTATTGGCTGATCGGAACAGCCAATAGAATGCGAGGTCAATCTGATTGGCTGATTCCATCAGCCAATCGGATTGAACTTGAATCTGATTGGCTGATTAAATCAGCCAATCAGATTTTTCCTACCTTAATTCCGATTGGCTGATAGAATCCTATCAGCCAATCGGAATTCAAGGGACGCCATCTTGGATGACGTCACTTAAAGGTACAGTCACCTAGTCGTCGGATCAAGAAAGAAGAGGATGCTCTGCGTGGGATGTCTTCAGGATGCTGCCGCTCCGCTCCGGATGGATGAACAGAGAAGATGCCGCCTGGATCAAGACTTCTGATGGATGGAAGACCTCTTCTTGCCCCGCTTGGATGAAGACTTCTGCCGGTCTGGATGTCCTCTTCTGCCCGATCGGATGAAGACTTCGGCCCGCTGGGTGAAGACACGGTAGAGAGATCTTCAGGGGGGTAGTGTTAGGTTTATTTAAGGGGGGTTTGGGTTAGAGTAGGGGTATGTGGGTGGTGGGTTGTAATGTGGGGGGGGGGTATTGTGTTTTTTTTTACAGGCAAAAGAGCTGTTTTCTATGGGGCATGCCCCCGCAAAGGGTCCTGTTCAGGGCTGGTAAGGTAATAGAGCTGATTACTTTTGTAATTTAGTATAGGGTAGGGCATTTTTTTATTTTGGGGGGCTTTGTTATTTTATTAGGGGGCTTAGATTAGGTGTAATTAGTTTAAAATTCTTGTAATTTTTTTTATTTTTTGTAATTTAGTGTTTGTTTTTTTTGTACTTTAGTTTAGTTTATTTCATTGTATTTAATTGTAGGTACTTGTAGTTAATTTATTTAATGATAGTGTAGAGTTAGGTTTAATAGTAACTTAGGTTAGGATTTATTTTACAGGTAATTTTGTAATTATTTTAACTAGGTAGCTATTAATTAGTCAATAACTATTTAATAGCTTTTGTACCTAGTTAAAATAAATACAAAGTTGCCTGTAAAATAAATATAAATGCTAAAATAGCTACAATGTAACTATTAGTTATATTGTAGCTATATTAGAGTTTATTTTACAGGTAAGTATTTAGTTTTATATAGGATTAATTTATTTAGTTAATTTAATGACAGTGTAGTGTTAGGTGTAATTGTAACTTAGGTTAGGGTTTATTTTACAGGTAAATTTGTATTTATTTTAGCTAGGTAGTTATTAACTATTTAATAGCTATTGTACCTAGTTAAAATAAATACAAAGTTGCCTGTAAAATAAATATAAATCCTAAAATAGCTACAATGTAACTATTAGTTATATTGTAGCTATATTAATAGCTAGTAGGGGGCTTAGATTAGGTGTAATTAGTTTAAAATTATTGTAATATTTTATTATTTTTGCTAATTTAGTGTTTGTTTGTTTTTTTGTACTTTTCTGATGGATGGAAGACCTCTTCTTGCCCCGCTTGGATGAAGACTTCTGCCAGTCTGGATGTCCTCTTCTGCCCCATCGGATGAAGACTTCGGCCCGGCTGGGTGAACACGACTCAAGGTAGGGAGATCTTCAGGGGGGTAGTGTTAGGTTTATTTAAGGGGGGTTTGGGTTAGAGTAGGGGTATGTGGGTGGTGGGTTGTAATGTGGGGGGAGGGATTGTGTTTTTTTTTTACAGGCAAAAGAGCTGTTTTCTTTGGGGCATGCCCCGCAAAGGGCCCTGTTCAGGGCTGGTAAGGTAATAGAGCTGTTAACTTTTGTAATTTAGTATAGGTTAGGGCATTTTTTTTATTTTGGGGGGCTTTGTTATTTATTAGGGGGCTTAGATTAGGTGTAATTAGTTTAAAATTCTTGTAATATTTTTTTATTTTTTGTAATTTAGTGGGGGGGGGTTTGTACTTTAGTTTAGTTTTTTTAATTGCATTTAATTGTAGGTACTTGTAGTTAATTTATTTAATGATAGTGTAGTGTTAGGTTTAATTGTAACTTAGGTTAGGATTTATTTTACAGGTAATTTTGTAATTATTTTAACTAGGTAGCTATTAAATAGTCAATATCTATTTAATAGCTATTGAACCTAGTTAAAATGAATACAAAGTTGCCTGTACAATAAATATAAATGCTAAAATAGCTACAATGTAACTATTAGTTATATTGCAGCTATATTAGGGTTTATTTTACAGGTAAGTCTTTAGTTTTATATAGGATTCATTTATTTAGTTAATTTAATGATAGTGTAGTGTTAGGTGTAATTGTAACTTAGGTTATGATTTATTTTACAGGTAAATTTGTATTTATTTTAGCTAGGTAGTTATTAAATAGTTATTAACTATTTAATAACTATTGTACCTAGTTAAAATAAATACAAAGTTGCCTGTAAAATACATATAAATCCTAAAATAGCTACAATGTAACTATTAGTTATATTGAAGCTATATTAATAGCTAGTAGGGGGCTTAGATTAGGTGTAATTAGTTTAAAATTATTGTAATATTTTATTATTTTTTGTAATTTAGTGTTTGTTTGTATTTTGGTACTTGTATGATGGATGGAAGACCTCTTCTTGCCCCACTTGGATGAAGACTTCTGCCGGTCTGGATGTCCTCTTCTGCCCCATCGGATGAAGACTTCGGCCCGGCTGGGTGAACACGACTCAAGGTAGGGAGATCTTCAGGGGGGTAGTGTTAGGTTTATTTAAGGGGGGTTTGGGTTAGAGTAGGGGTATGTGGGTGGTGGGTTGTAATGTGGGGGGGGGATTGTGATTTTTTTTTACAGGCAAAAGAGCTGTTTTCTTTGGGGCATGCCCCGCAAAGGGCCCTGTTCAGGGCTGGTAAGGTAATAGAGCTGTTAACTTTTGTAATTTAGTATAGGGTAGGGCATTTTTTTTATTTTGGGGGGCTTTGTTATTTTATTAGGGGGCTTAGATTAGGTGTAATTAGTTTAAAATTCTTGTAATATTTTTTTATTTTTTGTAATTTAGTGTTTGTTTTTTTTTGTAATTTAGTGGGGGGGTTTTGTACTTTAGTTTATTTAATTGTAGATAATTGTAGGTACTTGTAGTTAATTAGGTTTAATTGTAACTTAGGTTAGGATTTATTTTACAGGTAATTTTGTAATTATTTTAACTAGGTAGCTATTAATTAGTCAATAACTATGTAATAGCTATTGTACCTAGTTAAAATAAATACAAAGTTGTCTGTAAAATAAATATAAATGCTAAAATAGCTACAATGTAACTATTAGTTATATTGCAGCTATATTAGGGTTTATTTTACAGGTAAGTATTTTGTTTTAAATAGGATTCATTTATTTAGTTAATTTAATGATAGTGTAGTGTTAGGTGTTAGTGTAACTTAGGTTAGGATTTATTTTACAGGTAAATTTGTATTTATTTTAGCTAGGTAGTTATTAAATAGTTATTAACTATTTAATAACTATTGTACCTAGTTAAAATAAATACAAAGTTGCCTGTAAAATAAAAATAAATCCTAAAATAGCTACAATGTAACTATTAGTTATATTGCAGCTATCTTAGGGTTTATTTTACAGGTAAGTCTTTAGTTTTAAATAGGATTCATTTATTTAACTATAGTAAACTTATTTCGTTTTATTTAAATTATATTTAAGTTAGGGGGTGTTAGGGTTAGGGTTAGACTTAGGTTTAGGGGTTAATAACCTTATTATAGTAGCGGCGACGATGGGGGCGGGAGATTAGGGGTTAATAATTGTAGGTAGGTGGCGGCGATGTTAGGGAGGGCAGATTAGGGGTTAATAAAATGTATTATAGTGTTTGCGAGGCGGGAGTGCGGCGGTTTAGGGGTTAATACATTTATTATAGTGGCGGCGATTTGCGGTCGGCAGATTAAGGGTTAATACTTGTAGTTAGATTGCGGCGACGTTGGGGGAGGCAGATTAGGGGTTAATAACTATAATGTAGGGGTCGGCGGTGTTAGGGACAGCAGATTAGGGGTTAATAGCTATAATGTAGGCGGCGGCGATATCGGGTCGGCAGATTAGGGGTTAATACTTATAGTTAGATTGCGGCGACGTTGGGGGGAGGCAGATTAGGGGTTAATAACTATAATGTAGGGGTCGGCGGTGTTAGGGACAGCAGATTAGGGGTTAATAGCTATAATGTAGGCGGCGATATCGGGTCGGCAGATTAGGGGTTAATACTTGTAGTTAGATTGCGGCGACGTTGGGGGAGGCAGATTAGGGGTTAATAACTATAATGTAGGGGTCGGCGGTGTTAGGGACAGCAGATTAGGGGTTAATAGCTATAATGTAGGTGGCGGCGATATTCGGTCGGCAGATTAGGGGTTAATAAAATAATGTAGGTGTCAGCGATAGCGGGGGGCGGCAGATTAGGGTTAATAAGTGTTAGATTAGGGCTGTTTAGAGACTCGGGGTACATGTTAGGGTGTTAGGTGCAGACTTAGTGTTTCCCCATAGGAAACAATGGGGCTGCGGTGTTAGTTTTTTTTCAGCCGAAACTCCCATTGTTTCCTATGGGGAAATGCCGAATCTTAACGAGCTAATTCGGATTTATTCGGAGATACGGCAGCTATTTCGGATTCATTCGGTAGATTCGGAAGTATTTTAATTCGGAAATCCGAATCGATCCGAATCACCGAATTTACCGAATTTACCGAATTTCCGAATTAATCCGAAACGAACCGCACATGTCTAGAAGCAGCCACCCCTCCAGCCAATATTGGCTGTTGCAAAATACTATTAGCGAGTCTCTGGGCCTTATTGCGCCAGATGAATCTATTGCACAGCTGTTGGAATTTATGGATCGTTGATCTAGGAATTGGGACGGGTAGGGAGCAAAACAGATAAGTTAGTTTGGGGAGAAGGCTCATTTTAAAAGCTGCTATCCGCCCAAGCCACGACAATGAGGGGACATTCCATGTTTCAGTGGATTTTTCGATGTTTGATAACAAGGGGGAAAAGTTCAAGTCAATCATAGTCGGTATGTTGTGAGACAGGCAAACACCAAGATGTTTGATGTGTGATGTGGACCACAGAAACTTGTATTTATTCTTAAGCGTGTTAAGAGTCTCGTCCGGGGTGTTTATTGTGTAAGCTTCTGTTTTAAGAACATTAAGCTTGTAATAGCTAACTGAGGCAAATCTCTACAATAAGGAGAACAAATGAGGCAAAGAAGTGAAATGGTCAGATATAAGTACTGTCAAATCGTCGGTGAACAATGCTGTTTTCTGCTCTGTATGGTGTATATCGACCCCTCTGATCTGAGGGCAAGATCGAATAGCCTCGGCCAATGGTTCCATCATAAGGGCAAATATGAGCGGAGACAGCGGACACCCTCGTGCCATTCGTTATTGAGAAGGGTTCAGAACAGAATCCTAGACCCTTGACCACTGCTGACGGATTAGAATATAGCGCTGCAATCGACGTGATAAAAATTTCCAGGAGTCCGAATCCCCGCAACACAGCAAACATATATCCCCAGTCCACCCTGTCGAAGGCTTTTTCAGCATCCAACGACAGGGTGACACAGGGCCGTTGCATTCTATGGGCCTCAAAATAGACGTTCAGGAGTCTTCTGGTGTTATCAGGCCCCTGGCGTTTCAAAACAAAGCCTACCTGATCAGGGTCGATTAATACGGGCAGCAGAGAATTGAGGCGCGATGCTAGTACTTTGGCATATAGCTTGACGTCGAGATTCAACAGCGAGATAGGCCTATAACTTCCGCAAAGCGTTGAGTCTTTCCCTTGTTTCGGGAGGGTGATAATAGTAGCTTGTAAAAATTCAGCCGGAAAGGCCCCCCGTGAACTTGCCAACGTAAAGAAACGCACTAAGATAGGAATCAACTGAGTTTGAAATTTTTTGTAAAATAAATCCGAAAAGCTGTCTGGCCCTGGTGACTTGAAAGCTTTGAGGGATTTAATAGCCATCTTAATCTCTGACACCGAGAAGTCTATTCGGTCTTGAGGTACCGAATGAAGGTTTAGGGTGGTAAGAAAGTCGTCAATGATATCAGGAGTTGGGGGGGGGGAGTGTGTCATCCTGTTTTAGATTATAAAGGGAAGCATAATATTCCGCAAAAGCATTTCCAATGTCTTTTGGCTTGGTAACATTGCCCTCCCACTTTCAACATAGGGATACGTGCCACTGCCGTCTTTTGTCGTAGCTTATTGGCAAGCAACCTATCGGCCTTGTTGCCTTTATGTTAATAAATTTCTTTAAGTCTAAGAAGCCTCACGGCTGACCTCTCAGTCTCTAATTGGACTATCCGCTTTTTGAGGTCTGTTAATTGCTTGGATAGTGTGATTGTGGGGTTTGCTTTATGCTCATCAGATATCTTACAGAGGCTCGTAAGGAGCTGTGCCATAGTTTCCCCTTTACATTTCTTCTCCGCTGCTGCTATTTTTATAAATGAACCCCGAATATACGCCTTCAACGCAGCCCACAAAGTGAAATCATCTACCTCACGGGTATCATTCAACAGTAAAAACTCCGTAAGATCTTTGGCAATAGAAGCTTCCGTCCCAGGAGATGTAAATAAGTGGGGAAGTAATCGCCACGTTGAGGAGCGTTGGAATTCCATCGAAGAACGTAAAGTGATGTAAACAGGATCATGGTCTGACCATGAACATTGAGGGATCCAGGCGTGAGTCACATTATCACAAGAGACCTGGGTCACAAAAAAAGAAGTCTATCCGCGAGTACAAACGATGTACCGATGAAAAGTAGGTATAGTCCCGGGCAGAAGTGTTAAAGGCACGCCAAATATCAAACAGGTTGAACTGATATATCAAGTTCCGAAACTTATGTGACAGTTCAGCTACGGGTTTAATTGATTTACGAGTCATATCTGACCGCCTATCCAAATTGGGGTCCCAAACAATATTGAAATCTCTGGCTAGGAGCAGGAGGCCCTGGTGCAAAACCTCCAATTTCTGGAGAAATTTACGCAATGAGCGGATGTGCTGTTTGTTGGGTCCGTAATAAGAGGCCAGTGTGTAGGTGACACCATCCAGCTTACAGATAAGAATTAAGTATCTACATTGAGGATCTGATTCAACAAGAATATTCTCATAAGAGACATCCTTGTGTATGAGAATAGCCGTTCCTCTTGATTTCTGAGAGAAGTTGGTGGTCTCAACCACCGGGAACAGTTTAGATTGAATAGGTATTTTTGCACCTTTTACCCAACGAGTTTCTTGGATAAAAACCAGATGGGCTCTAGATTTAGCTAAGGATCGAAGAAAAATGCTGCATTTGGTCGGGGAATTGAGTCCCCTTACATTATGGGTTACACAATAATATGGCATGACTTACTTGTAATACCTCCTCCTATTGGCAGGATTTAGAGGGAGGGTTGGCGGGTAGGGATTGGGACTCACAGGGGATGCAAAACAGGGAGTGTGGGAAAAGGGGAGAGGAGGAGGAGGAAGAGAAAAAAAACCAATGGTATGGGCAATAAAACAGAAAAAAATAAAAGGATGCGGTATGTATGAGAGATAAACCACGTATGTAGCCTCTGAAACACAATTCCAGAGTACTTTAAATGGGGGGATAACCAATGCTAGCAAGCATCAGTATTTATCAGCTAAGCAGTAGAAAAAAGAAGAAAAAGAAAGAGAAACGACAAGAGAGAAGAGAAGGGGGGAGGGGGAGAGGCACAATCTCCGGATCCAGGAGAAGAGAAGAGGAGAGAAAAAAAAAAAAAGGGGGGGTTTGAGGAGGGGGTTAGGAAATGAATTGGCTGTGAAAGTTAGGTCAGTAATAATAGTTGTAGTACACCAATATAACAATAATAACTGGGATAAGAATAACAAATGAACTTGCAGAATAGAATTATACCTCTACATTATAAATCACTGATTGCAGCATATGAACCCATTTTGAAACAGATAGGATTGGTAATATAGCAATATAAATGGTACATTATACATTACAAAAATAACATATACATCATAGTTCGCGATGTACAGCACATGAATCAGTTATAAAACAAGTAAAACATACAAGATAACATTCCAAATGAGGACAAAAAAACAATAACAAACAAAATGGTAAACTGCCATTAAGCATCCTCCACGCTAAGAGTCAAATCTACAGGACAAGGTAAAGCATACTAGCACTGACATAAAATTACAAGTATATCACCAAACCCTAATCTGGGTATGAGAAAACGTAACAGTTGAGGGGAGAAAAAAAAAAGGAAGGGGTGGGGGTTGAGTTGGCTGTGAGAAATATGTCAGCAATAGTAGTTACAGTGCATCAGTATAACAATAATAACTGGAACAGGAATAACAATTGAACTTATAAAATAGGATTATACCTTAACAGTATAAAGCACTGTGTGCAGTATATGAACCCATTTTGGACCAGAAAAGGTTAGCAATATAGCAATGTAGATGATATTATATATTACAAAAGTGACATATACATTATAGCTCTCGATGTACAGCATATGAACCAGTTATGGAACAAACAAAACCATCAGTATAACATTGCAAGTGAGGAAAAAAAAAGGGAAAAAAAAGGGGGAAGAAGTGGTGGGAGAGGGGAACACATCTACACTGACTCAGTTAGTCATTACATTTAAGGAACAGGGAGCAATAAGACTCCATTTGTGAAGAGATAACTTGCAGTCTGGATTTTAAGTTAGAGAAAAAATGGGTGTGGACACATCACTCTCCTTACCCTCCGCGTTTATCCATCACCCTCCTCTTGAGCTCGGCTGAGAGTAGCTGGGTCCTTGGATAGTCTCTGTGGAAGTGGGTCTCATTGTGGAACCAACGGATCTAACAAGCTTTGAGATGGGGTACAGTGTGGCGGTGCAGAGCTCCACATCTTCAAAAGACCTTGACTCTGCTCTATTGTGGTGACAATATACTGTTGATTGTCTTTTAGGACAAAAAGCCTGGTTGGATGACCCCATCTGTACTTTATGTTGTGAGCTCTAAGAAATTTAGTAAAGTCTCCAAATGACTTCCGTTGTTGATGGGTGTGGTGGGATAAATCTGCAAAGATGTTAATGTCCTTAAACTGATCTGGCAATGTGGGTTTAGTTAAGGAGGCTCTAACCAGACGCTCCTTATAGGTGTAGAAATGTAACCTCACAATGATGTCCCTTGGCTTGTCAGTAGCTAAACTTCTAGGGCGTAGGGCCCTGTGTGCCCTGTCGATGAGCTCCTCATTTGGATTCGCAGGTGGTGCAAGGTAGTTAAAGAATTCAGACAGGTGAGTAACCAGATCACCCGGGGCCACACTCTCAGGGATTCCCCGTAGGCGTAAATTATTGCGACGGGACCGGTCCTCAGCATCCGCCACTTTGTTTTCCAACATAGCAAGTTGCTCAGCCAGACTTTGGGCATATGTGAGAACATTGGCTTGCTCACCTGCCATGTCCTCCTGCTTTCTCTCGACAGTGTCCAATCGTTCTGATGTAGAGGTTAGATCCCGCCGCAGATCTGCCAATGAGGCAGTTATCTGGGTTTGAAAAGAGGAATGGTGCGCCTCCAGCAAAGATTGCAATGATGTTAAGATAAATGTGGGTGTCACAGTAGCTGGAGCAGCATCTTGAAGGGCTTGGAGAGTAGTAGCCACCGTGTCTGTCATAGGTGTAGAGATGGTTGAGCTGTCCTGCGAATCTTCATTTGTGGACGGTGAGATAGGGTTAAAATGGTCCGCCACTGTCCTCTTGGGACCTATATTTAGCTTAGGTTTCCTTTTATTTGACAGCGCCTTTGATATAACTGTGGAGGACACAATATGTGAGCAAAGCCAAAGAAGAAGAGAAAAAAAAAAAGAAAAAATGTGTATATATATTAGGATCCAGAGACCTACGATCACCCCCTCCCCACAGGTAGTGCAATTAGCAGGTCATTTGTAGGTTGGGATAATGTCCATTAAAATTACAAAGAATTCTCTCTCTCTCTCGTTATAGGGTTAGTGTGGGCCCAAAATGTAAGTATTCCCATATGCATTAGAACCGGTAGGCAAACATTCAAAAATAGGTCCTCCTCACCACTGCACAGGATATAGGGAGAATTTCACAGTGCTACTGACTACGAGAAGGTCGCGGGCCCAGGCCCTTCACTAGAGGCCAGATTACTTTAATCCCTAACTTTTAGGAATGGGTTGTATCGTTAGAATAGTTGTAATTGCTGCGTATATGTTGCACTTCCTCTGGTAGTGTAGATAAAGCAGTTCCACTACACACTGGACATACCAGCTGTATATAGCATTAGGGTAAACATAAATTTTAATTATATGGTGCGTAGTTAAGGATCGTTCTGCTGCTAATGTTTGCAAAGTTAGAAAATAGAACTCAGCCCCTCATAAGTTCTCCCAGGGGTCAGAAGTGACCAGAAAATACAGCAAAAGGTTAACACTGGCTTACCCGCTTGTCAGATGTTTCTAGTGTGGCTTGACAGATTGCTTGGCTTTCGACACAGGCCCGGTAAAGATGGCGGCTGTCCGCGCCACTAAAGTATCTGCGCAATTCAGGGCCCAATGTTCACTTGGGCGAATGCCAGTAAGTAACCGGAGCTACAGCCGTCCTCCTGGGTAACGTCTGTTCCTTCTGTAGGGCTGACTAGCCGAATAGGAGGGAGTCCGCGCCCAGTGCGCTCCTGTCTTTAGAGGCCTGACGCTGTTCAGGAACGGGTTCACGATGATTCGGCTGTGTGACACAGGTGGTCGCTAACCTCCAGCTCTTACTATTCAGCTCCGGAGCGGATCTCCGACCCTCCGGAGCTCAGCTGGTTGCAGCGGAAAGTCTGAGGCCAGATAATGACCGCCTCTTGTTTGCTGGCTGTGCGTCCAGATATGATAAAGTTGTGCAGCAGGGTGAAGGTCCCCATACAAAATGTGTCCACACTTTGACCTCTATACTTTGGCTAATTAGGAACAGATTAGACCACTTTAAATGTAGTAAAAAGAAGTTTAAAGTTCTTTTTTTAGCAGAGAGCTAATGGCTAACGTGTCTGCTTAGCTCGGCAGTTGGCTCCGCCCCCCCCCACGAATGCAATTTGAGCGCAATACTAAAGAATCAATAAAACTTTGAAATTATTGAAAATGTTTAGATTGCTGAATTGTGCTTTTATAATTTATAAGTACATAATTATATTATATCTAATCAAAGTACCTGAAGATACTTCTCGACGATATTGGCAGCAATCTAAGGGAAACAGTGAATCAAGAAAGAGTATCCGATTCACTGTTTACCCTTACATCTGTTTACCCTTACACTATGTAGCCACTACACATGCGCAAATTTAACATAAACGCGCACAAAGACAATAAAGAGGATCCAATAATGATATATTGCGCAACATACCGCATGCGCACTAGCACACTGTATTAGCTTCAGCAAGCAAGTTGGACAGGAATATAATTGGTTCAACAAAAATATGTAAAATTCATAGCCATTAAAGGACGGCTGCAATTTCTGAAGATGTATTAATGACGAGTTGCATGAAAGGTATCATTCATTGAAAAGCACTATTCTATTTTTCAATACTCAATTTAACATTTGGGACAAAGTTAAACAAATGACTTTACCATCACTTTAAGGAGGGAGGGAGAAGTAAACAAAAGCTCACAAATTGCCTAAAAGTATTAACCCAAGCTTCCCTGTGAGAAAATGAAACAAGCACAATGTTTAGATGTATTTTACAGCAAAAAGCTGTAAAATAAATAATGAATGAATATTGCAATAATGTCTCACTTGCAATGGTGAAACATTTTATGTGTTGTTGAAATGTCAACTTTAACCCCTTAAAGACCAGTTACAGTATGTACCCTTTATGGGGCTATTTCCGATGACAAGAAGGGAGGAGGGAGGGTATAATAGTATGGGACCTGCACTATTAGTAACAAGAAAACCCTTAACGACCGGCAACGTGCATGGTACGTATCAGTCATTAAGTGGTTAATGGTCCTTTAACAAACTATTCCAGTATGTGAATAGGAGGACTATGCACAGAAAGTGTTAACTCAGAGCCCATTGCCATTAATGAGATATCCTGCTGCTGTTAAAAATGTGGAGGGGTTGGAAATATATATTATATATATATAACAGGTGTGGAGGAAAATCCAGGGCAAATGCCCCCCTCTCTGTGGACACCAATCAAAAAGGGCAATGGCTGTTGTTGGCATTGGAAGTATCATTTTGTTTTTCATGACTGAGCATGTGCATATTGGTGGCCAATATAGTTATTTATACAATGTGTTATTGGTCGATCTGTGGGTGTTGATGTTCATAAACTGTATGCGTGACTTTTTAGATTTCTGATCCAACATTTTTCAATTACAAAAATGGCGTTATCATTTCCATTTATCACTTTAAAAAAGAAGTATTAGGAGACAAAAAAACAGCCGATAAACACAATTGACTAGATTGACATTGACCCCCAATGACAGAGGTTATGAGATCCCTCATTGGTAACAAGTGGCTGTTCTCTTTCCAAAAATGGGTCTTATGGCTCTCTGTGTTTTATCGGTGTGGTAGAGACTCTTAAAAAAACAGCTTCTGGTCATCGCCTGCAAATTAGTGGAGCATGTGAACCCCTCCTTCAAAAGAGAAGAATCACAAGTTATGCGGTTTGTCATTACCCTCAGACTAAATCAGAATGTTATATAGGGGTACTGTAATGCGCTCTTCTTACCTCCATACAATAACTCTCTGAAGACAATGAGTATGGTGATCACTGTTTCTCAATACTTCTAATTCAGATGAGGAGTCACATGTCCCTGTAGGTCAAACCAGGGAAACAGACGTAACAAAATAAATATGAAAGTAGGAGGGTCCTGCTGGAAGAACTTACAATCTACATAAATATAATATATTAATGTTAAAAAAAATCGTCAACATTTACACAGCATACTGTAGGTATTTATTTGTGTTAACCTAAAATATTGATATGAAGAGGTGTATGCATATATTATATTTGTAGTATAAGATTAAAACAGTGCAAAGGAAAAATAATTTTCTGATGTGCATTTAAATTTTGTTATGAATGCCCCTTTTATAAAACTGGACATGTATATTTATTTAAAGGGTCATTATAGTGAAAAAATGATGTTTTAATTCATTAGAGCTTGTATCACTAGTTACACTGTAATGCTATTTGTTTAACCTCTAAACATATAAGACTAGATTACAAGTGGTGCCTGTTTGTGGGAGCTCGACAATTAACCAGCCATTACAAGTTGCTGGTTATTGCTACCGCGAGTTCTCAATGGTTATGCTTGCATGCGTATGCCAGGGACTGTTTGTGTATGCCAGGGACTGTTTGTGTGTGTATAGTTGCTCTGGTTCTTCTTCCTTGTCTGTGTCAGACTCTGCCTTAAAGGGACATGAAACCCAAAACATTTCTTTCATGATTTAGATAGAGAATACAATTTTAAACAACTTTACAATTTACTTCTATTATTTAATTTGCTTCCTTCTCTTGTTATCCTTTGCTGAAAGGTTTATCTAGACAAGTTCAGGAGCAGCAGAGAACCTAGGCCCTAGCTGTTGATTGGTGGCTGCATATATATATATTGATTGTGATTGGCTCACCCATGTGTTAGAAACCAGTAGTGCATAGCTGCCCCTTCAACAAATGATGCCAAGAGAATGAAACAGATTAGATAATAGAAGTAAATTAGAAAGTTGTTTAAAATTGTATTCTCTATCTGAATCATGAAATCATTTGGGGTTTCATGTCCCTTTAATAAGTCTCTTTGTACTTTCTTGCTCTGCTTGCCTGTGTATAGCAGATTGTTTGCTTCTGCAGGCCTGTGTTTACCAAGCCTCTCTCTCCACTAGTCTGTATATACTAGACCTATCTGTATTACTGGTAGCCTTAAATGCAAGCCATCTGTTGCAGCTAACACTCAGCATGTACCAGAGCTCTATGTGCCTTTGAATGTGACTGACTGTCCTTTTTATCCCCATGTGTGTATTGTGCATCTTTGTGCCCCTTCTAAGATATACTAGTCCTTTGTTTCCAGGCAATACAGTACCCCTTTTATTATGTGTATAAGGCCTCATTTTGGCCGTGCCAGTCTTTAGCTCTCTATATCTGTGTGTTTGTACCAGTCTGTGAGTACCAGCCCACTGTTTCCCTGTCTCCTGCTCTTTCTATGGCCTAAGATAAGATCCTAGTCTCACAGGGCTGGAGGAAGCTGCAGTTTCAGCTGGGCCCAGACTGACTGGAGCTACTGAAGGGGTCAGTGACTGTGTATGTGAGATTGTGGATTTTAGAGAGAGCATTTGTGTATTTGTGGATTTAAAGAGTTTTCTTGTTTGCTTACATGAATTTTTATAATTATCTCTATAAGTGCACTCACTAAATTATATATAATTGTGTGGATATACTTACCAAACATGTCAGAATGTATTAACATATGTATATTAGTAACAGTAGATAACAAATACAATTAACACATTTCACATTCGTAATCAATTAAGTTAAATACCAACAATTTTAAGTTATTGTGCCATTCTAAACAGAACATACAACTTATTCAGTCACAGTTATAGAATAATGAACATTTTCATACTTATACAACTTTAACCACATTATAAAAATGTACTAATAATTCAGTCATTATTATATTTAAACTAAACATATTGTGTATCTAAAGTTGCTATATACCCATTTAGCAAAGGCTAACAACCCATAATTGTCATATATGCTCCACAAAAGAAGCATTTTTTCTAAAATCAAAACTCAGAAACTACAAAACCAACTGACGTTAGTTATTTTGGCGCAAAGTCGCTCTTGTTATGATCCGAGTTGCGTCATTTCCTGGTATTAGCTTTGGCGCCAAAAAATGTTCACTTCCTTTTGCGTCATTCTTGGTGCCAAAATGTTTTGTATATTACCCCTCTTCCTTTAATTCTTCTGGTTCTCTTCATATTTTTAAGAGCTATAATGCTTATTTTTTTGCATCTTACTTTAGCATAAGCATTTTTTCCCATTCCTGAAACTGCTATATGAGGAAATTGGATATTTTGTTTAAATCTTGGAATGCTGACATGGTGTCTTAATATAGATTACTATCTCTATATTTCCAGGGTAAGAATGTATTTGGTTCTCAATTGGATTCTATTATTTCCACTATCAGGGAGTTTTTTTACCCCAAGATAAAAAGTCTTAGGGTAAGTTTAAGGCTCCTAATCGTTTTCATTCCTTTAATCAGAATAAGGAAAAAAGTCTACTCATTCTCCTAAGGCCTCTGGTTCCAATTGGAGACCATCTTCAAATTGGAATAAAACCAAGCCTTATAAAAAAAACAAATCCAACCCCCAAGACTGCATGAAGGTACAGCCCTCAATCCAGTTCAGCTGGTGGGGGCAGATAAAAATTATTTCAGGAAATTTGGTCAGGTTCTGTTCTGAATCAGTGGATTCAGAATATTGTGTCTCAAGGGTATCAAATAGGTTTCAGAATAAGACCTCCTGTGGGAAGATTTTTTCTTTTTCATGTTCCAACAAATCCTGTGAAGACTCAGGCTTTTCTGAAATGTGTTTCAGATCTAGAGCTTTCAGGGGTGATTGTTCCAGTTCTCCTACATACAGAAACAGGGTTTGGAGGTCTATTAAAATCTATTCATTGTCCCAAAGAAAGAGAATTCTTTCAGACCAGTTCTGGATCTGAAACTTTTAAATCATTTTGTAAGAGTCCCAATTTTCAAGATGGTGACTATAAGGACTACTCTGCCTTTTGTTCAGCAAGGGCATTTTATGTCCACAATAGACTTAAAGGATGCTTATCTTCATATTCCAATTCATCCAGACCACTATCGGTTTCTGAGATTCTCTTTTCTAGACAAGCATTACCAGTGTGTCGCTCTTCCATTTGGCTTAGCGACAGCTCCAAGAATCTTTTCAAAGGTTTTCAGTGCCCTTCTATCTGTAATCAGAGAGCATGGTATTGCAGAGTTTCCTTATTTGGACAATATCTTGGTACTACCTCAGTCTTTTCATTTAGCAGAATCTCACACAAAAAACTTGTGTGGTTTCTTCAAAGGCATGGTTGGAGGATCAATTTACAAAAGAGTTTCTTGATTCCTCAAACAAGGGTCTCCTTTTTAGGTTTCCAGATAGATTCAGTGTCCATAACTCTGTCTTTAACAGACAAGAGGCAAATTAAATTGGTTTTAGCTTGTATAAACCTTCAGTCTCGATCGTTCCCTTCAGTGGCTATGTGCATGAAAATGTTAGGTCTTATGACTGCAGCATCGGACGCGATCCCCTTTGCTCATTTTCATATGAGACCTCTGCAGCTTTGCATGCTGATTCAATGGTGAAGGAATTATACCTGGATATCACAATTGATATACTTAAATCCCAACATTGAACGCTCTCTGTCTTGGTGGTTGGACCATCACCGTATTGTTGGAGGGGCCTCTTTTGTTCATCCTTCCTGGACTGTGATCTCAACGGACGCAAGTTTTACAGGTTGGGGAGCTGTCTGGGGGTCTCTGACAGCACAAGGGTGCTATCTTCAGAGCTCTTCAGGCTTGGTCTCTATTAAAGAGAGAACTTTTCATTTGTTTTCAGACAGACAATATCACAACATTGGCATATGTCAATCATCAGGGAAGGACTTTCAGCTCTTTTATGTATCTCAGATACTTCCTTGGGCAGAGTCCAACTCTTGTCTAATTTCTGAGATTCATATTCCAGGTGTAGACAATTGGGAGCGGATTATCTCAGTGGTCAGACTTTGCATCCGGGGGAGTTGTCTCTCCATCTTGATGTGTTTAATCAGATTGTACAGATGTGGGGTCTTCCAGAAATAGATCTGATGGCCTCTCATTTGTACAAGAAACTTCTCAGATATCTTTCCAGATCCAAAGATCCTCAGGCAGAGATGGTGGATACTTTAGCAGTTCCTTGGTTTTACCAACCTGCTTACATTTTTCCACCTCTAGTTCTTCTTCCATCAGGATCTCAAATCTCTAAATTTGAAAGTATGGAATTTGAATGCTTAGTTCTTAGTCATAGAGGTTTCTCTGACTCAGTGATTGATACTATGTTACAGGCTCGTAAGTCTGTTTCAAGGAAGATTTATTAGCGGGTTTGGAAAACCTATATTTCATGGTGCTCTTCTCATAATTTCTTTTAGAATTCCTCAGATTTTACAGTTTCTTGAGAATGGTTTGGATAAGGGTTTGTCTGCAAATACTTTGAAGGGACAAATCTCTGCTCTTTCTGTCTTATTTCATAGAAAGATTGCTAAACTTCCTGATATTCACTGTTGTGTTCAGGCTTTGGTTCGTATAAAACCTCTTATTAAGTCTATTTCTCCTCCTTGGAGTCTTAATTTGGTTTTAAGGATTTTGCATGCTCCTCCTTTTGAGCCTATGCATTCTTTGGATATTAAACTACTTTCTTGAAAAGTGTTATTTCTTTTAGCTATCTCTTCTGCTAGAAGAGTTTCTGAGTTTTCGGCTCTCTCTTGTTAGTCTCCTTATCTGATATTCCATCAAGATAAAGCGGTTTTACAGACTTTGTTTACATTTTTGCCTAAGGTTGTGAATTTTAACAACATTAGTAGGGAAATTGTTGTTCCTTCCTTGTGTCCAAATCCTAAGAATTCTCTTGAAAGATCTCTGCATTCTTTGGATGTGGTAAGAGCATTGAAATACTATCTTGAGGCTACTAAGGATTTCAGAAAGACTTCTAGTCTATTTGTTATTTTCTCTGGTTCCAGGGAAGGTCAGAAAGCCTCTGCCATTTCTTTGGCATCTTGGTTGAAACTTTTGATTCACAAGGCTTATATGGAGGCGGGGCAGTCACCACCTCAGATAATTACAGCTCATTCTACTAGATCAGTTGCCACTTGGCTTTCAAGAATGGAGCTTCAGTTGATCAGATTTGCAAAGCAGCAACTTGGTCTTCTTTGCATACATTTACTAAATTTGACCATTTTGATGTATTTGCTTCTTCAGAATCAGTCTTTCGTAGAAAAGTTCTGCAGACATCTGTCTCAGTCTGATTCCTTTGCCTATGATTTGATTTTTTTGAAATATAAGAAAACTTAATTATTATTTGGATCTAATTTTTTCAGCGGAAATAGCTATTTTTATTTTATCCCTCCCTCTCTTTTTGTATAAAAGCACATTATTTTTTCCAGTTCCTCTTTTTGTATGCTTTTTTACTCTTTTTTACACCTCACCACTTGGTTATACGTTAAAACTGAGTTATGTGTGTGGTGGGAGGTGCATTTATAGGCATTTTGAGGTTTGGGCACTTTGCCCCCTTCTGGTAGGAATGTATATAACATACGTCACTAGCTCATGGACTCTTGCCACTATGAAAGAAATGAATTTATCAGGTAAGTTCTTACATAAATTATGTTTTTGCTACTTTGAAAGACTCTGAAACAATTACAGAATCTCCTAAAAAGGCTAATAAACTGAATAGAGTTTTTGATGTCAAATCTAAATATGTGGAGGTTTTTCCTGTTCCAGATCACATTTCGAACATTATATCTCAGGAATGGGAGAAGCCGGGTGTTTCTTTTAACCTGTTTCGTCAGACTTCTAATTTTCATTCCTTTTGTAACTTAAAGGAAGACCGAAATCTTCCTCATCTTCTAAATCTGAGCAAGCCAATACTTCTTGGAGAGCTAGCCAGCCCTGGAATAAGGGTAAGCAATTCAGAAAGCCTTCTGCTGAGGCTAAGTCAGCATGAAGGGGCGGTCCCCGATGCAGTGCTGGATCAGGTAGGGGGTAGGCTTTCCTTCTTTCAGTAGGCTTTGATTCGCAATGTTCCAGATCCTTGGGCAGTGGATGTGGTCTCCCAGAGATACAGGATAGGATTCAAATCTTGTCTCCCCAGGGACAGATTTCTATTATAAAGATTATCTGTAAACCAGGTAAAGAGAGAGGCCTTCTTAAACTGCGTAAGGGATCTGTCTCTGGGAGTAATTATTCCAGTCCCTCTAGCAGAACAGGCAGGGATTTTATTCAAATCTTTTTGTGGTTCCCAAAAAAGAGGGGACTTTTTGACCCATTCTAGACCTCAAGTCTCTCAACAAGTTTCTCAAGGTTCCATCCTTCAAAATGGAGACTATTCGTTCTATTCTCCCTCTGGTTCAGGAGGGTCAATTTATGACCACCATAGATCTGAAGGATGTGTATCTTCATGTGCCTATCCACATGGGAACATGTCAAGTTCCTGAGGTTCGCTTTTATGGATCAACATTTCCAATTTGTAGTCCTTCTGTTCGGCCTCCCCACTGCTCCTCGAATCTTTACGAAGGTTCTAGGGGCTCTTTTGGCTGTGGCCAGATCTCTAGGGATTGCGGTTGCTTCTTACCTGCACAAAATCTTGGTTCAGGCGCCATCTTTTCAATTAGCAAAATCCCATACAGATTCTCTGTTAGCCATTCTCCGCTCCCACGGGTGGAAGCTGATTCCAGGGAAAAATTCCTTGGTGCAAAGTACCAGAGTATGTTTTCTGGGGACAGTCATAGACTTAGTATCTATGAAGATTTTTTGACGGATGTCAGAAAATTCAAACTTCTGGAGGCCTGTCATTCTCTTCAGTCCTCTGTTCATCCTACAGTGGCAGTGTGCATGGAGGTAATTGGTCTCATGGTAGCATCCATGGACATTATTCCGTATGCTCGCTTCTATCTGAGACCTCTACAGTTATGTATGCTCAGTCAATGGAACGGAGACCACTCGGATCTCTCTCAGAGGATAGTTTTAGACTCTCAGATAAGGATTTCTCTGTTTTGGTGGATCTCCCAGGACGATTTGTCTCAGGAGATTGTCACCACGGATGCCAGCTTGTTAGGCTGGGGAGCAGTTTGGGGGTCCCTAAGAGCTCAGGGACTTTGGACTCAGGAGAAGTCTGCCCTCCCTGTAAATATACTAGAATTGAGAGCAATTCTCAATGCACTAACAGCTTGGCCTCAACTGAGTTTAGTCCAGTTTATCAGGTTTCAATCGGACAACATCACTTTGTTGGCGTATATCAACCACCTAGGAGGAACTCAGAGCTTGTTAGCTATGAAGGAGGTGACTTGCATTCTTCAGTGAGCAAAGTCTCACAATTGTCATCTCTCTGCAATTCATATCCCAAGGCTGGACAACTGGGAAGCGGATTATCTAAGCAGGCAGACGTTTCATCCAGGGGAATGGGCTCTCCATTCGGAAGTTTTCTGGATGTTAACCCTCAAATGCGGAGTTCTGGAGCTGTATCTGATGGCATCTCGTCTAAACACCAAGCTTCTAAAATACGGAGCAAGATCAAGAGATCCTCAAGCAGATCTGGTAGACGCCCTGGCAGTGCCTTGGGATTTTGGTCTAATTTATCTGTTCCCTCCGGTTGCCTTCCTTCCTCATGTGATAGCTCGTATCAAACAGGAGCAGGCTTCGGTAATTCTAATAGCTCCAGCGTGGCCTCGCAGAACTTGGTTTGCGGACCTAGTGAAGATCTTCTTCAGGGTCCCATCCTCCATCCGAACTTAGTCTCTCTGAAGCTGACTGCTTTTTAGATTAAATGTTTTTTCCATGAAGGTTATTGAGACTATGATTCAGGCTCGTAAACCTGTTACTCATAGGATTTATAAAGGCATGGTGCAAATACCTTCATTGGTGCGTTTCTAGGGGTTTTCTTGGAGTCAGGTGAGAATTCCCTGTATGCTGTCCTTTTTTCAAGAGGGCCTGGAGAAGGGCTTATCAGGGTCAGATCTTGGCTCTGTCGATTCTTCTGCAGAAGCGTCTGGCAATTTTGCCAAATGTTCAATCTTTTGTCCAGGCTTTGGTTAGAATTAGGCCTGTGTTTAGGTCAATTGCTCCTCCTTGGAGTCTTAATCTGGTTCTCATGGTTCTGAAGAATGCTCCATTTGAGCCTATGCATTCTATTGATATTAAGTTATTGTCCTGGATGGTTTTGTTTCTGCTGGCTATTTCTTCTGCCCGTAGAGTTTCGGAGCTTTCGGCTCTACAATGTGACTCCCCTTATCTTATTCTTCATGTGGATAAGGCGGTCCTCCGTACTAAATTAGGATTGGTTTCGGAATACAATATTAACCAAGAAATTGTTGTTCCATCATTTTGTCCTAATCCTTCCTCTAAAGAAGGAGCCGTTGTTGCACAATATAGATGTTGTGCGTGCTTTGAAGTTCTATTTGCAGGCTACTAAAGATTTTCGTCAATCTTCTGCTCTTTTTGTTGTCTTTTCTGGTAATCAGAGAGGTCAGAAGCCCACTTCTTCTACTCTCTCCTTCTGGTTGAGAAGTGTTATTCGATTGACTAATGAGAAAGTTGGACAGCAGCCTCCAGAGAAAATTACGGCTCACTCCACTAGGGCTGCCGCTTCCTCTTGGGCCTTTAAAAATTATGCTTCTGTGGAACAGATTTGCAAGGTGGCCCCTTTGTCATCATTGCATACTTTTTCCAAATTTTATAAATTTTATGTTTTGCCTCAGCTGAGGCTTCTTTTGGGAGGAAATTTCTTCAAACGGTTGTGCCTTCTGTTTAGGCTCGCCTGTATATCCCTCCCTTCCATTCTGTGGACTCTAGATTTGGTATTTTTTCCCACTAGTAATTAAATGGATTTGTGGACTCTCCATGCCATTCGAAAGAAAACATAAGTTATGCTTACCTTATAAATTATTTTTTTTCCTGACATGAAGAGTCCATGACCTGCCCTTATTGTAAGACGGCTTTTTGTAATTTTCGAAACCTCAGGCACCTCTACACCCTTTGTGATTCCTCGGCTGAATGACTGGAGGTTGTGGGAAGTGGGATGAACCTTGAAGCTTTGCTGGGGTGTTCTTTGCCTCCACCTGGTGGCCAGGAGTTTGAATTCCCACTAGTAATTCAATGGATTTGTGGACTCTCTCTACCAGTAAATAAAAGAATTTATCTGGTAAGCATAAATTATATTTTACTATTGTGTACTATTACTAGTGAGCACCATCCAATTTAGCTCACCCATACTTACGCTCATTAGGAATGAGCTTAGCCCCCCTGTATCCTGGGGTGGGAGGAGAAGTTTGAAAGGAGGTAGATCTGCTCCTCGACTTCTGTTTGGGGAGGAGCAAGGAGCAGGTAGTGTTGCTTGCGCGTGCAGGAAGGATACTGCACGGATTTCAGCATTCCCCTATCAATCAGCCTCGAGGCGCAGGGTGACATCCGTGGTCCGGAGGCACTGAGCTGTTAGCAGCTCGTTGGAGGAAGTCGATCCATTGCCTATCCAGGTATAGTGGCGCACGTCAGAGCAAAGAGGTAAGGGAGAGGAGTGGGGTGAAGAACCTGCCGGAACCCTGGGAGACAGAGGACGGTAAGAGCTTCTGTGTATGTGTGTACTGGGAGGATGGGCCAAAGCGGATGACTGACTTAGGAGGCAGGAGCATAGGATACCAGAGAATGTGGGTTTAATCCCTGCCACATGGTTTGCCCAAACTACCATCTTTAAATATAGACCCTCCCAGGTATAGTACGCTGTCTCCCTGGTACCGGAAATGCGGCAATTAGTGACCAGTCCCCCCCCCCTCTCCCCCTGGTGGATTATAATCTTACTCGGTCACACGATAAAAAGGATACAGTGTTAATACATTAAAAAAGGGACATTGTTATTACCCACACTTGCTGCTGAGGCTGAAACAACCATATTATTTGATATAATGTTTGAAACTTGTTACCTATAAAATTCGGTGGGAATAACCTACTATATCACCACAAGTGGTTCATTTATTTTTTATATGCATATCCAGCTACAGTTGAAACACTTTTGTATTGGGTACATCTTGGTATATTCTGGGCAGCAACCCCATAAGAAATTTGCTGTATGCAAATTTAGTAGTTTTATTCACAAGGCAATTAGAGCTATGTAGAAAAATCTGAATCCCTGCTGGACAAGTTAACTAATATAATGGCTGAAATCTGTCCCACATAAATCAAGCTGAGAGCAATTCAGTACCCTCCAACTGTACTTGGAGTATTTTTCTATCTGTATATATATACACATTCTCTGTTGTAAATCTCAGTATTGGGTACATCTTGGTGTATCTTGGGTATTAACCCCATAATAAAGCTGCAGTGAGTAGCTGGAGTAAAAATTGGATATTGGCTGATTTATTATGATATATAAATGTGGCTCCTGCTAAAAGAGTTACCTCCATTGTTAGTTGTAAATAATTCATAATCGTCATGATATCTGCAGTATCTGTTTGCTATCTACATACATAGCACTTGCTAGGAATCTCTGTTTAGGGTACATCTTGGTATATGCTGAGTAGTAACATTATAAGAGATTGGCTATAAGCTGACCTAAAAAAATTGGAACAGAGCTGCTTTGGAGTATTAACTGAACTTTGTCTGATTGGCTATGATATATCTGGGTAAATCCAGCTAAAAGAGTCATCTCTTTGGATTTAATGTGGCCAATCTCATACCCGTATGGTAGATGGAATATTTGTCTGCTATATCTGCACATAGCTATAGTTGGAGATTTCTTTAACGGGTACATCTTGGTATATGTCAAACAGTAATTCTATAAAGAAGTGGCAATGAGTAGATTTAAAAGCTTCAACTACAAGGCAAAAAGAGCTTTGGAATATAAGCTGAATCCTGGTTAAGGGACTAGGACATATATACGGGGATTCCCCCTAAAGAGATATCCCCTCCGGTCAGCTGGGAACAATTGATTATAGATCATCCCCATGGATTTAGAATCTCTATTTTTTTATAAGCAAATACAGCGTCTATTAAGAAATTTTATGTATTGGGTACATCTTGGTATATGCTAAATAGTAATCCTATAAGGAAATAGTAGTGAGCAGACTTAAAAGTCTGAAATACAGCGCAAATAGAGTTTGCGAGTAAAAATTGTATCCTGGTTGTGTAACATATTTAGTGTCTGCAGAATTCTGTGTAAATCTTCAGTTAAACCCTAAATGGGGCATATTATGATGCAATCAGTGAAGAATTAAGTTGTGAGCAGAGTTAAAAATAGCAAAAGTGCCTGGAAAATGGTTGCCTGAAAAATGTCATGTTGCATGTTGGTTTATCTTTCTAAATAGTATACTGTTCGTATAGATACAGATATGACAACTTGAGCTGTATAGAAATTTGAAACTCTGTGGGTTAAGGTAATTATATGACTATCTGCACATTTTATTAAGAAGAACCATGTAAATTGCATAGGGGTCTTGGTCCCCTCTATTGTATAGGAATTCACCCTAAGATTCATTGAAATTATATATATAATTCTTATAACAGTCTGAAGGTAGTGGATCCCAGGGGATTATTCTGGTATTTTTGCTGACATTGCCCTTTAAAGGGCCAGTAACTAAGTAAATAGTAGGAGAGGTTATTAATTTATAAGGGTTAATTCATAGGTTGCAAATCTATCTAGGGCTCTTAAAGCACTAAATCACTACTACACTTTTTTTTTCTCCCACTTTTTATTTTTTTATTTGTACACAATTTTGTGTGTTCACGGCTAATTAAGCCTCTAATTTATTTTATTTAGTGGATTTATCACTTATTAAACTTTAAAAAACTTAACTGGTAGCTGATACTCAGAATCTACCACACAAGTATAAGCGTATGGATAAATTTATGTCACAGGTGAAAACACATTCACCCGTAATGCCGGCTAAAGGTAAGGATAGGAAACCCAAGAGTGCCGATCTTAGTATTGAATCCTCTTCAGATCACTGATTGCTCCCACCTTATGTTTCAGCTCTCTGCTTTTTTCACTCCCCAATTGGATGCAATTAAGAAAGAGCTGGGTTCTATCACCTCTGAAGTATCCATATTATCCAACGAAATTAGGCAATTTGTGATAAGGGTGACAGAAGCACAGAGCAGAATTTCGGAACTGGAGGATCAGGTTAGTACCCAGAATAATTTAATCCAGGAACAGGGAAGATATATTTAGTCGATCAATACTAGACTTGAAGACCTTGAGTATAGGTCTCGATGTAACAATGTACGTATTGTAGGCCTTCCAGAAAATACAAATTACTCAGACTTAATCAAATTTACCTCACTAATACTTCCGTTAAAAATAGAGAGAGCTCATAGGGTGGGTACTATAAGATCTAAACCGGAGGATACAAGATTTAACAGAACACTCATATTTAGAGTCCTGAATTATCAAGATAAGATAGAAGTGTTTAAAGTCTATAGGGAACTTGGTACATTAACTATAAATAATCATAAAATACTGATGTTCCAAGATTTCTCTAACGAAACGCGAAAAAAAGGAAAAGTATGTCCCCCTATTTTTCTCAATTCACCGAAAAAGGCTGTAAAGTTAGAATGTTATATCCAGCCAAACTATGGGTGGAAGTTAAGGGAAAAATTAACATATTAAATAATGTCCAAGAAGCGCAGGAATTGCTGGCCGCTATTTTAATAATTTTTTTAAGGAACCAAGGTTCACCCTTATGGAAAATAGGGTTAATAAAATTTGTACTTTTTTGTTACCTGAGTGACCAATGCTCAGCCAACATAGGATATTCGCTCGGTAGGGGTATGTTAGGAGTTCTTGTTTTATGTTATGTGTGGTGTTTTTTTTGTTTTTGTTTTCTGTTGCTCCATCTCTCTATGTGTCATTTAAGTATACAGAGTATCTTTAAATGGGTACACAGTTGAATATCCTGTCATGGAATGTCGGGGGAATTTCTTCCCCAATAAAACGCAAGCAAATAATAGCACAGTTGGGTAGACATTGCCATGAATCAGGAAACGCATCTTAAGGAGAGTGAGTTAAGCAAGTTAAAGACTCGATGGGTTGGGGAAGTATTGGCCACACCTTCCACTAAAAGGAGCTGTGGTGTTGCAATTTTAATACACAAAAAAATAGAATATCAGCTAAATATCTAGCAAAAATAACTAAGAATAGGAAGAGTAAAAGCTATATAGCATCAATTAAGGAAGGGGGTTATAGACATACTGATAGCGAAAATATCAGGGAGGCATTTTTTAAATTTTATCAAAATTTATATAAAAAAGTTGATGAAGATCTATCTAATAGAACAAACTTTTGGTCCAAAATTTCACCTCCCAAGGTTTCAGAAAATGATCTTGAATTGATCAATAAACCATTCTCAGTAGATGAGATATGTGAGGCTATAGGTGAATTTAAACTGAATAAGGGGGCGGGCCCAGATTGGCTCCTGGCAGAGTTTTATAAAATTTTAGTAGAAGATATTAAGTATACACTTACTAAATTCTTTAATTCATATTATATTACTAATATGCCAATATCAAGCTATTTTTACACAGCTAATTTACTCTTATTCTTAAAAAAGCCAAGGATGCCGAAGAGCCAGCTTCTTATAGGCTGATCTCTGTTTTAAACGCAGATTATAAAATCCTCACGGCTATTTTAGCGAGCAGGTTAAACAAATTTCTGTATAAAATAATATATCTTGATCAAACGGGTTTCATACAGGGAAGGAATATATCTTTAAACTTGCGTAAAGTGGAAATCTTTTTGGATTATTTTTGGAATACAATCCCTCAACAATTACCTAAATCTAATAAAAAGAAGATGTTTGACACAGATCTTACTCTGCTGTCATTAGACGCAGATAAAGCTTTTGACTCCATTTCTTGGAATCACCTGCTAGATTCTTTAAGAAACAACAATAATGATAAAATGCGCTATACCTAGAAAAAATGTTGAATTAAATATGTATTTGCAAATATGTCCTTTTTGTTGATGTAACAGTTGCAATGCTGCAGTTTGATCAAATGGTAAAAAGGAACAGTACCTTTAATGGAAGAAAATAAGTCCAATAAGACTTCCTGTGCTCAGGGGTGTTTATCACTGTTTTCCAAAATAATTCCAAATTGGTTCCAAATAATTGGTTTCTAGGATCCCTTTAGTTCCAGGGAAATCACTGTGCCCAAGCCTTGCTGCCTTTAATCCAGCCTGGTATTCCCAAACCAGGGCTTCGTATGCAGGAACAAGTATATATGAAAAGAGAAGAAATGGCGCAAAAGGCAGGACTCAAGTGAAAGCGTTTAATGACACAGTATATTACACAAACATATATGCACTTACAAGATTAAAATGAATGTACTGCAATTAGGAGGATCATGGGTGGTACAGTTCTTATTGCTTCCCACAGCCGGCTTGTTGTGATTGCCGAGCGCTGCTGCACTGGATATGACTGGCAGGTGAATCCGGATACCTTGTCAGCAAGTCCTGTGGCTGTTGTGAGTGCAGGATACCAGGACCCTTGTTCCAGCCTAAATTGTCAGTTCAATACCCTGACGCGTTTTCCCCCGGTCAGCGGCCGGGCTTCTTCAAGAGGGATAAAAAATGAATTCATTTTTTATCCCTCTTGAAGAAGCCCGGCCGCTGACCGGGGGAAACGCGTCAGGGTATTGAACTGACAATTTAGGCTGGAACAAGGGTCCTGGTATCCTGCACTCACAACAGCCACAGGACTTGCTGACAAGGTATCCGGATTCACCTGCCAGTCATATCCAGTGCAGCAGCGCTCGGCAATCACAACAAGCCGGCTGTGGGAAGCAATAAGAACTGTACCACCCATGATCCTCCTAATTGCAGTACATTCATTTTAATCTTGTAAGTGCATATATGTTTGTGTAATATACTGTGTCATTAAACGCTTTCACTTGAGTCCTGCCTTTTGCGCCATTTCTTCTCTTTTCATATATACTTGTTCCTGCTAGATTCTTTATCCCAGTTTGGATTCATTGGTAATTTTGTAGGTTTTATTCTTAAACTATATACAAATCCCTATTCCTATCTATTCATTAATGGTAACCCTTCAGCTAGAATTTTATTAGGTCGTGGCACTCGTCAAGAATGTCCCCTTTCCCCGTTATTGTTTAATATATCTATAGAATCCTTCACTATATGGCTTCGGTCTGAATTGATAGGGCTGAAATTTGGTACTGAGAAGAATAAAATATTATTGTATACTGACGATTTACTGGATTTCTTGGAAAACTCAAAAAAATCTATACCTTTATTATTAGACATGCTCACTATCTTCAGCTCGATTTCAAGCTATAAGATCAATCTGGGAATCGGCAATGGATTAGGGGTTATTCACTTTATTTAGGTGTTGGGACGGTGGATTAGGTGTTAATAACTTTTATTAGTGTCGGGGAGCAGCGGATTAGGGGTTAATAACTTTTATTAGTGTCAGCAATGTCAGAGAGCGGTGAACTAGGGGTTAATAACTTTTATTAGTGTCGGGGAGTGGTGGATTAGGGGTGTTTAGACTAGCAGGCCCATTTATCAAACTCCGTACGGAGCTTGAAGGGCTGTGTTTCTGGCGAGTCTTCAGACTCGCCAGAAACACAACTTATGAAGCAGCGGTCTAAAGACCGCTGGTCCACAACCCTGTCCGCCTGCTCTGAGCAGGTGGACAGGAATTGCCGGAAATCAACCCGATCGAATACGATCGGGTTGATTGACACCTCCCTGCTGGCGGCCGATTGGCCGCGAGTCAGCAGGGGGCGGCATTGCACCAGCAGCTCTTGTGAGCTGCTGGTGCAATGTTAAATGCGGAGAGCGTATTGCTCTCCGCATTTAGCGAGGTCTTGCGGACCTGATCCGCAGTGTCGGATCAGGTCCGCAAAACCTTTGATAAATTGGGGCCTAGGGGTTTATGTTAGGGTGTTAGGTTTAAATGTAACTTTCTTTCCCCCTTAGACATCAATGGGATTGCGTTACGGCGATCTCCATTCCGAGATCACAGGTGTTTGGGTTTTTTCTAACACTTTCTCCCCATTGATGTCTATGGGGGAAAGCTTGCATAAGCACATAAACTCAGCCCTTGGCTTTTGTGCGGTATGGAGCTTAATGCACAGCACAAGGAGGCTTTTCAGAAACTCGTAATGGCAGCGATATGGAGAGTGCAATAACGCAAATTTTTTTGGCATTATTTTCACACCCTGTTTAGCGCAAAACTCGTAATCTAGGTGAATATCAGGGTTAATGATCTTTTGCGCCTCACTACTGAACTTTTGGAATAAATGCCACAAACATAGTAAGTCATATTTTTTCTACAAAATCATTGTTGAATAATCAGCTACAATAAAACGAATGGCTTTCCAGGAAGCAATTTTTCTAGGAGGCATATGGAGCAAGAATCTTCCACAATCCAAGATCCAGCAGCTTCATAGTTTCTTGAAAGTTATTCAGACGAAAAAAAAGTTATTTTAGTAAGATGTTGGAAGTGTCTTCTATGGAAAATGTCCTCTGTCATCCAGATGGTGAAATATGAAATGAGGCACATGAGACTTTTACAGAAATACTTCTTCAACAAATGGTAACAGTTCCTAAACTTGACATTTAGAATTATGTAAGTGGGTTTCCATTGTAACCTCAACTGGATTTATTTAGACTCCAGTCCCTATAATTGAGACTCAGTATGTCATGGTCTGCCATGGTCAAATATGATCAAGGTCTGTTGAACAATACAAATTCTGAACTTTCAATAAAAATACACATGAGGTCTATCTTTCACTGTGGAAAGAACATTTATCAGGATTTTCTTAGAAAATGTGATGTCTGTGTCATATCTCAAATATCATGGCGGAATACAATGTTTTTATTCTAAGATACATTAAAAGCAGAATCTATTGGCATAGATGTCCCTAACCCTAACAATCTAGTTTATTTATTTCATTCCGCCTCAATAATTCTAAAATAACTTTGCATGTTTCAGAAAGAGAAAGATTAACGATGATATAAATCATACATAAAATATTAGCTTTGGATAATATCTGTTTTCCCAGAAAATAAATCAGGGAGTTTTTCTGCTTCTTGAATCTCAGAAGTTACAGCTACAGTCATTCAGACCATGTTGAAAGTAAGGAAATCTTCAACATCTTTTACTACAAACTTTGGGATACCCTCTAATTGTGGATTGTAAAACATCTTTGCAGAACTGTTACTTTCAAGACTCTAATTCACTGAAAGTTAAAGTTTTAGCAATATGTATAGCTGTATAGCTTTTTGGCGTATCCATTTAATTCTGGTAGCTCTCAAGACTGTTTTCTATTGTTTATTACATCTGTGAATTTAATCACTTAATTGTAAGAAATCTATATTTAAAAACCTTATTTGAAATTCCAAAAAGGCTGAATTCTTACCAAAATGTGTCACTAATTTTCATTCCTTTCAGGATATTTATTCTTCCAGCCTTTAATGAAGATCAACAGTTTGTGAAATATAAATCTGAAATAGGTTTGCCGCCTCGGCCCTGTTTTCTCGGACACTTATGAGTTATACATGTGAAATAAATGTGATAAAGTAGTGAACAAAAAGTGATTTGTAAGGTATACTTTGATGAGAACTAAATACTTATAAAAGTTCATATAAGTATATGTGTGTTCTTCCAAAATCTTCACGCTTCTATTTTCTTTTGATCCTCATATGAAAAGAAAGAAAAAATGCCACATAGCGTAACTCTGTAACCTTTTCAAATGCAGAATGTGTGTGTACAATTGCTTACTCACATGAGATGGAGCTATAGCCAAGCTCAGGTTTATGCGCACACCCAATGTTATACTGTTGGGTAAACAGTTGCTTGAACAGGATTTTGAATAAAAAGGATTTATTTAAAATATAAGTATAAAAAGCGCCACAAGAGCTGCAGAGACCACCACATACAATAGGATCGGCAATACAATCAAGTAATTGCTCACATTGAGCTTATACACAATACTAGAGACCGTGGTAAGGAGTGCAGAAACTTAACCACACAACCTCCCCCTTAAGAGTCCAGCATATGTTGCTCTCCTTACTGGTGTGCAGATTCTTGGAAGGACGCCAAAGAACAAGAAACAATGTATCCGACGTACGTTTCGCAAAAGAGCTTTTTCAAGGAATGGTGTGCGCATGTCTGAAAATCCTATTTGAATACTTTTGGTTCGTTAAGCCGGATATCCGGTATTCAGTCCTCCATTTTGGAAGTGGGCATACTCATGATTATTTTTCCTTAGACTGAGGATATTTCAACAAGAAAACTCTAGACAATATATATATATAGGTTAAGGACAATATTGGTTTACGGAAATCTTCATTTAAATCGCCCTACACCTATTTCGTTAAAACAATATTTGCTAACATGTCTATTACATAACATATCGGTTAATGCCATTTGCGGATTATTGTGTCACACGTCAACTCAAGTCACACTTGTCCCTAACTGATACTCCAATATTCCTTATCCATAACAAGAATATACATGTTTATATTGATCAAAACAAGGTCTTATCATTTGAGAAGTATCATCACAATATATATAAATAGATGTCCTTCTACACACAATATTATTTGATAACATTCTCAAGCTTAAATGAACATTATAAATTATGATATGAGACACAAAATTTGTCATGATATCGATGATTCTTTATATTTTGTGATTATTCCAAATCTACCTATAAATAGATAAATAAAGGTGTCCTAAGTTAGTGAGAGGATTTCACGAGGCTGGAAGCTGAGTTGTATCTTTATAAGAAATGATGTAACTCAAAGTCCTTGTTGAGGCCGTTCGGTATGAAACTGTCCATAATGTGGATCCATTTCATCTCAAGACGACCCAATTGATTCTGTACATCACCTCCTCTCCAACTACATTCTATCTTCCTGATACCAAGAAAATCAAGTTCTTCTATTCTCCTATTATGTTTTCTATCAAAATGTGCTGATAGTGAATGTTTTTGAAAGCCTTTTTCTATATTATAAATATGCTCATTTAGTCTGGTTTTGAGAAGCCTAGAAGTACGGCCAATGTAAATTAAATTACACGAACACCGTAATAGGTATATTACGTTCTTGCTATTACATGTGATGAACTGATTAATATCATAAGTTTTATTGCCATCAGCAGAGTAAAATGTGTTACAAACTCTCGATCCCTTTTTCATTTTCTTGCAGGCATTACAAAACTGACATGCTGCAGAGTGTAATATGAATAGTGCTGTTCAGTGTCACTATTTAGGTGCTGTCCAGGGTTGAAATTCATGTTCCTACTTGCACACTCTGCAGCATGTGTAACTCATAAATGTCCAGACAAACATGGCTGAGGTGGCAACCCTAACCTGAAAGGAACATAATATTTAAGGTTTTCTGACAATAAGTTGGATGTGCATCACTCAGATGGTAGCATTGTTAAGAAAATATTTTGGCCCCTAGTTATCAATGTCTGTCGGACCTGATCCGACAGTGCGGATCAGGTCCGACAGACATCGCTGAATACGGCGAGCAATACGAGAGCTGCTGGTGCAACGCCGCCCCCTGCAGACTGGCAGCCGCCAGCAGGGGGGTGTCAATCAACCCGATCGTACTCGATCGGGGTTGATTTCCGGCGATGTGTGTCCGCCTGCTCAGTTTATGGAGCAGTGGTCTTTGGTGTTAAGATAACTTAAACTTTAATGTAACATCCCCCCCCCTTTAATTCACGTTTGTATCTGTTTCACATCTATTTTTCGTTTACTGTGCTGCTATCATTTAAGCTAATATTTACAAAGACTAGATCAGAATTGGTTCATATAAGTATAAAGAATCATTGTAAAGGCACTACATGTAGTCAAAAATTATATTTAGCAATTCAAAGGGAACTGACACATCCACCCCCCAATATTCCGCCTTGCATTTGCTTAAATATAATTCTTATAACTGAGCAGAAAGTAAACGCCTTGTAATTAGAAGTAATTTCTGTTGTGTTGCTATAGAAAAAAACATATTAGCCAATAATTAAAGTTTTTAAAACAAATTAACTGCAGTTATATTACATTAGGTAAACTTCACCCATCTTTTGTCTTAGTTGGAGGGGCCAGTATGGGCTTTAGTCCACAGACAACAAGGCTAGCCACTGTCATAACGTTAGAAGACAAATGTTTTGTTTTGTGGTTATCATCTGATAAAGGCAATTAGGGGAAATTATGTAGCAGGGTTAGCCTTGATATGTCAGCAAGATGCATTTCATGTTCTGAGATTTAGAAATTGCCCATTTTTCTGAGCTAAATTACATAAAAATGAATAATGAAAATATATCGCAAAGTTGTTGCATTATGCATTACTAAACATTTTATATAAAAATCTCAAGGTGTGTTTACTGTCCTTTCTGCCTAGACACTGCAGTTAATCACACACAGACAGACAAAACAAATATCCCCTTCCTGGCCAGGTACAAACACATACACCTCATATATTTGCACACACATAGATACAGTAGTTTGTCTTGTACCACATAGAAAACTAGCTGCTCTCTGTTATCACTTTATCTTGAGTGCGTGTCATGCTGCAGCAATGTCACTTGCCAGGGTGGAAGCAGAGCTACTGGGAACATAACCCAAAAGTATATTATTATTAATGAATGATTTAATTAATTAATGAAAAAGCTATTAAAAATGTGGACAGAAGCGACATAATGCTGCAGTTCACAATGTAGGTAGCCTATAGTATGCAGGAATATATATACGTTCAGGGCCTACTTTATTATGTACACTTTAGTACTGGGCAAGATCCATTTATGCTTGGGAATAGCCTACATTATTTGCGGCATGGACAAGGTGCTGGAAACATTCCTTAGGGACATTGGTCTATGTTGACCCTATAATATCATGCACTTCCTGCAGATAATTTGCTACAAACTAATGATGCAAAACCTTTTGCCTCATCCTAAAGGTGCATTATTGGACTTGATCAGGGGTGAGGGTGTGGTCTGTGCAGTCCTTTGGAACAAACAGAAGGGTGCAAAAATAAAATGCCCAAACAATATCATTGGCAACATGTAAATGCGATTTCCCTGTTATACATATAAGATGAACATTATTTTATATGGCTCACTGGCAGGGCCGTTTCTAGAGAATCTGGCTCCCAGGGCAAAATTCCGAAATGCGCCCCCATACAGATTCTAAAGTCCCCCCTCCTAGACCTTGCATGTCACTCTGTCATTTAGACGTCAGTTTCAAAGCAGCAGTGCACTACTGGGACCTAGCTGAACACACAATATGTCATTTTTCTACTACATTGTTTTTTCCCAATATATTGATATTATCTAAAAATATCTTTATATATTTTACTAATTGCCATTATATTTATTATTTTCTTATAGCTATGCATATTTATTTGTTTAATGCATATCAATACCTTTAAATTCTTATTCAAAATGTATCTACACAACTTTCAATAGCCTTTAAAGTTGAACTTGGCAAAAAAGTAATCAGGTAAGATTTTCTAAAGGATTGCAATATGTCACTGGGTATATTTGTAACATTTAAGGGTCTATTAAAATTATTTATAAAAGTTATAACAATTTGTTTTTTTACAAAACACAATATTAAAGTCTATGAGATTTTTGCACGTAAATAATTTGATAAAGAACTGTAATGGCTGTTTATTTTTCAAATATACTATACACATAGGCCTAGATTTGGAGTTCGGCGGTAGCCGTCAAAACCAGCGTTAGAGGCTCCTAACGCTGGTTTTGGCCGCCCGCTGGTATTTGGAGTCAGTGATTAAAGGGTCTAACGCTCACTTTTCAGCCGCAACTTTTCCATACTGCAGATCCCCCTACGCCATTTGCGTATCCTATCTTTTCAATGGGATCTTTCTAACGCCGGTATTTAGAGTCGTTTCTGAAGTGAGCGTTAGAGCTCTAACGACAAAACTCCAGCCGCCTGAAAATAGCAGGAGTTAAGAGCTTTCTGGCTAACGCCGGTTCATAAAGCTCTTAACTACTGTACCCTAAAGTACACTAACACCCATCAACTACCTATGTACCCCTAAACCGAGCTCCCCCCACATCGCCGCCACTCGATTAAAATTTTTAACCCCTAATCTGCCGACCGCCACCTACGTTATACTTATGTACCCCTAATCTGCTGCCCCTAACCCCGCCGACCCCTGTATTACATTTATTAACCCCTAACCTGCCCCCCACAACGTCGCCGCCAGCTACTTAAAATAATTAACCCCTAATCTTCCAACCGCAAAGCGCCGCCACCTACGTTATCCCTATGTACCCCTAATCTGCTGCCCCTAACACCGCCGACCCCTAAATTATATTTATTAACCCCTAATCTGCCCCCCTCAACGTCGCCGACACCTGCCTACACTTATTAACCCCTAATCTGCCGAGCGGACCTGAGCGCTACTATAATAAAGTTATTAACCCCTAACCCGCCTCACTAACCCTATCATAAATAGTATTAACCCCTAATCTGCCCTCCCTAACATCGCCGACACCTAACTTCAATTATTAACCCCTAATCTGACGACCGCAGCTCACCGCTATTCTAATAAATGTATTAACCCCTAAAGCTAAGTCTAACCCTAACACTAACACCCCCCTAACTTAAATATAATTTACATCTAACGAAATAAATTAACTCTTATTAAATAAATTATTCCTATTTAAAGCTAAATACTTACCTGTAAAATAAATCCTAATATAGCTACAATATAAATTATAATTATATTATAGCTATTTTAGGATTAATATTTATTTTACAGGCAACTTTGTAATTATTTTAACCAGGTACAATAGCTTTTATTGATAGGGTAGTGTTAGGTTTAATTATATCTTAGGTTAGGATTTATTTTACAGGTAAATTAGTTATTATTTTAACTAGGTAACTATTAAATAGTTCTTAACTATTTAATAGTTACCTAGTTAAAATAATAACTAATTTACCTGTAAAATAAATCCTAACCTAAGATATAATTAAACCTAACACTACCCTATCAATAAAATAATTAAATAAACTACCTACAATTACCTACAATTAACCTAACACTACACTATCAATAAATTAATTAAACACAATTCCTACAAATAAATACAATTAAATAAACTAGCTAAAGTACAAAAAATAAAAAAGAACTAAGTTACAAAAAATAAAAAAATATTTACAAACATAAGAAAAATATTACAACAATTTTAAACTAATTACACCTACTCTAAGCCCCCTAATAAAATAACAAAGACCCCCAAAATAAAAAATTCCCTACCCTATTCTAAATTAAAAAAGTTACAAGCTCTTTTACCTTACCAGCCCTGAACAGGGCCCTTTGCGGGGCATGCCCCAAGAATTTCAGCTCTTTTGCCTGTAAAAGAATAAATACAATACCCCCCCCAACATTACAACCCACCACCCACATACCCCTAATCTAACCCAAACCCCCCTTAAATAAACCTAACACTAAGCCCCTGAAGATCTTCCTACCTTGTCTTCACCATCCAGGTTCACCGATCCGTCCTGAAGAGCTCCTCCGATGTCCTGATCCAAGCCCAAGCGGGGGGCTGAAGAGGTCCATGATCCGGTCAAAGTCTTCATCCAAGCGGGGCAGAAGAGGATCTTCCATCCGATTGAAGTCATCATCCAGGCGGCATCTTCTATGGTCTTCCATCCGGAGCGAAGCGGCAGGATCCTGAAGACCTCCAGCGCGGAACATACATCCGGACCGACGACTGAACGACGAATGACTGTTCCTTTAAGGGACGTCATCCAAGATGGCGTCCCTCGAATTCCGATTGGCTGATAGGATTCTATCAGCCAATCGGAATTAAGGTAGGAAAATTCTGATTGGCTGATGGAATCAGCCAATCAGAATCTAGTTCAATCCGATTGGCTGATCCAATCAGCCAATCAGATTGAGCTCGCATTCTATTGGCTGTTCCAGAGAAGGCACTCAGCATGAATGTAAAAACGGAAGACGCTAATGGGTATAGACGCTCCTCACGAATGGATGGCACAAATGAATATGGGGTAAGAGATGCGAAAATATTTTCCAATAACATGCATGCAGTTTGTTCCTATGTGAGAGTGACTGACTCCAATGACCGGCTGGGCTGCCTTGACATAACTAGTGAGCATGGAGAAAAAATATCTTATCTAAGCTCATTAGATGCTCCAGGATATAACCAGACCTGTAACCCTATAGACCAAAATCCTGTAACAGAGACTATGGATGTATGCACGAAAGGTATAAATGATGGATCTCATTCTGTCTTGAGGGATATGGCTGTTATAAAGGGACTATCACCCAAACAGTGGATCTGCACAGAACTCTCATATGCAAATGTGGACTGTAACACTAATACCACTATTGTATCTAATGACTCACAGAATGGATATGAAATGTCTAATGTTGAAAAGGTTGATGCACAGGTTGATTCACATATTGTTTTTAAAGGTTTAAATAAATCATTACATGATATTACACACCAGAATTCACAGTATAACACACAGCACTTAGAAGAGAATTTAATTTTTAATTTGTCTAATTTGAAAATGACAAAAGAGCAAGAAACAGCTCTTAATAAAGGATTATCCTATTGCCTAGAGAATTATTGTGATGAATTTAAAATTCAACAAGATCTACAGAGGTTCTATAGGAAACTGAGGCTAAAGATTTATTTCTCTATGCAAAGGGATAACATAAATGACACCAACACAATTAATAAAATAAAGTTTAATGACATTAGGCACTTTGGTCTATCTAAAAAAAGCACTTTTTCACCAGCATCCACACATAGTGCAGCCACATATGTTAATCTTGTACAGAGGGAAGTGGACAACTTATTTAAAAGAGAGAAAAAAAGAAAATTGGTGCAAAGAAATAGGAAAAATAATAAAGAGGATATGTCAGCCGTTAGATCTCTGAGAGAGAATAAAAATATAATCATTAAAGAGGCCGATAAGGGCGGGGCCATTGTGATTTTAAACAAATCTGATTATATAGATGAGATCAATAGGCAACTAAAAGATACCCAAGTTTATGAAATACTGACTAGAGATCCCACCATACAGATTAATAAAGGGATAAATAACATCTTAACTCTGGCTACACAAAGAGATATTATAACAGACAAGTTTAAGGAGGCCTTATATGTAACAGATCCAATTAGGCCAGTAATATATGTACTACCAAAGGTACATAAATCCTTAAGAAATCCCCCAGGACGCCCTATTGTGGCAGGGATGGGTTCAGTATTTTCTAATATTTCCATCTTCTTGGATAAAGTATTGCAGCCTTTAGTTAAGAACACTACATCTTACATTAGGGACACTAATGATTTTTTGGCTAAATTACAGGACTTAGGACATGTAGGTGATAAATGTATTTTGTTTTCATTAGATGTCTCAAGCCTTTACACATCTATCAAACATACAACAGGGATCTCATCTGTGGAACATATGCTTAGATCTAGTAAGAGTTATACTGAGGCAGATATCTGGTTTCTAATAGAACTTCTATCTATTATTCTTTATCAGAATTATTTTCTGTTCATGGATACATATTATCTGCAGAAACAGGGTACAGCAATGGGCTCCAGCGTTGCCCCCTCATACGCCAACATTTTCATGAATAGCTTTGAGGAATACTTTGTGTACCCTCATGGCTTGTTCCAGCTCTATGGCGCCTCCTGGTGGAGGTACATTGATGACGTGTTTGGCGTGTGGGGGGGTGACGTTGGCAGCCTATTGTCCTTTGTTGAAGATCTTAACAATTCTGTCAATGGATTAAAATTCACTTTAAATATGAGTGAAATTGGAATTGAGTTCCTAGACACCTATGTATACTTTAAGGATGGTTTCTTAAAAACAGATATCCATACAAAAGATACAGATAAGAACAACATATTGAAATATGGAAGTCACCATCCAGATAGTATCTTCAGGGCCATTCCAAAGAGCCAATTTTTAAGGGTTAAACGCATAGTGTCTGAGGAGAATAGATGCAAGCAAAGGTTGGAGGAGATGGCTGACAAATTTATCAATAGAGGGTATCCAATATCACTAATTAAGGAACAACTAGATGTAGTTAACAATAAAGAATTACCTAAAAGGTACAAAAGTAAAGAAACAGATCGTCTAATGTTTGTAACACAGTTCAATGAATTTAGTCAGAAGATCAATGGTATTTTAAGAAAGCATTGGCACATCCTAAGGGACTGTAACCCTCAAGTGAATGAGTTTAAAGAAAATTTTATGACAGCATACAGAAGAAATAGAAGTATCAAAGATAGCCTTGTACATTCAGATATAGGCAGTAACAGATTGAACATACAGAAGACTATAGGCCCTAGGAGAGATGGATGTTATCCCTGTTTGAACTGCAGTAACTGCAGTTCAATGATTAAAGGCGAATATTTCTCTCACCCCACAAATGGTAGAAAATACAAAATTAATAAATATCTCACTTGCAGGTCATGTTACTGTATTTATTTGATCAAGTGTCCATGTGGTCTGATCTATTTGGGCGAGACCTGTAGAGAGGTAAGGGAGAGGATAACAGAACATAAGTCCAATATTAGATGTAAGAACAAAGAGGCTCCTGTATCCTCTCACTTCCTCTCTATGGGTCATAACATCAGCCAGCTCAGATTCCAAATAATTGAACAGATTGAGAGACCAAGGAGGGGGGGTAATAGAGAACATATACTAAAAACAAGAGAGATGTTTTGGATATACAAATTGGAAAGCTTAATACCTAAGGGTATGAACAAAGAATTCGATTGGAGTTTGTTTTACTAAATATTTGTTTTTTCTAAAACATCTCTATGAATATGTAAATCTTCCCTTTCTAATGGGCTGAGTATCATGATACCTGCATTTCTTTAATCTAAAATAATTTTCTAACAACCCCTTTTAATGGGCTGAGTAAAATTGAAGGGAGATTTTTTTTTTTTTTTTTTATTTTTTTTTTGGGAAAAATTTTTTTTTTACAAAAATTATCTTTACACATAAAAAGACTAAAGAGAAAAGTAAAAGATTATTTTCAAAATAGGCCTACAGTGTTCAAATTGACAGTAATCCATATAATCTTTAGCAGCAATCTTTTGAAATCAACTCTAAAATGAAAGAGTCCAAATTAACATTTAAATAACAAGTAAACAGCAATGGCATATCTGCATATTGTGCGTAAGATTTCTTCTATTTTAATTTTGTACATATGATTTTATCTTTTAACATTGTTTGATACTTAAACCTTTTCAATGTGACTATTCAGAATGCTTTTTTTCAATAGGAATATATATGTTAGATGGCCACAAGATGGCAGTGATACAATAATGAGTAGTCACATGACAACAGGTGAACAATTGACCAGGTGTAAAGTATTTAAATGATGAATCAGTGTATGTTCAGTATACATGACTAAGGACCTATAGCTGGTCTGAAAAGTTGTATGTTTGTCAAAAGACCCTATATGAAGAAATAAAGGTTTTTTAACTATTGGTAGCTGGAACAAATCTTTTTTGCTACTTGAAGTATTTGCAGGATAAGGCAGATCCTGGGTTCCGTGCCCCACAAGCCACATATCTGTTGGTGCTGTTTTCCACACTTTGCTTTGAGGAAAATTCTGATTGGCTGATGGAATCAGCCAATCAGAATCTAGTTCAATCCGATTGGCTGATTGGATCAGCCAATCGGATTGAGCTCGCATTCTATTGGCTGTTCCGATCAGCCAATAGAATGCGAGCTCAATCTGATTGGCTGATTGGATCAGCCAATCGGATTGAACTAGATTCTGATTGGCTGATTCCATCAGCCAATCAGAAAATTCCTACCTTAATTCCGATTGGCTGATAGAATCCTATCAGCCAATCGGAATTCGAGGGACGCCATCTTGGATGACGTCCCTTAAAGGAACAGTCATTCGTCGTTCAGTCGTCGGTCCGGATGGATGTTCCGCACTGGAGGTCTTCACGATCCTGCCGCTTCGCTCCGGATGGAAGACCATAGAAGATGCCGCCTGGATGATGACTTCAATCGGATGGAAGATCCTCTTCTGCCCCGCTTGGATGAAGACTTTGACCGGATCATGGACCTCTTCAGCCCCCCGCTTGGGCTTGGATCAGGACATCGGAGGAGCTCTTCAGGACGGATCGGTGAACCTGGATAGTGAAGACAAGGTAGGAAGATCTTCAGGGGCTTAGTGTTAGGTTTATTTAAGGGGGGTTTGGGTTAGATTAGGGGTATGTGGGTGGTGGGTTGTAATGTTGGGGGGGGGTATTGTATTTATTCTTTTACAGGCAAAAGAGCTGAAATTCTTGGGGCATGCCCCGCAAAGGGCCCTGTTCAGGGCTGGTAAGGTAAAAGAGCTTGTAACTTTTTTAATTTAGAATAGGGTAGGGAATTTTTTATTTTGGGGGTCTTTGTTATTTTATTAGGGGGCTTAGAGTAGGTGTAATTAGTTTAAAATTGTTGTAATATTTTTCTTATGTTTGTAAATATTTTTTTATTTTTTGTAACTTAGTTCTTTTTTATTTTTTGTACTTTAGCTAGTTTATTTAATTGTATTTATTTGTAGGAATTGTGTTTAATTAATTTATTGATAGTGTAGTGTTAGGTTAATTGTAGGTAATTGTAGGTAGTTTATTTAATTATTTTATTGATAGGGTAGTGTTAGGTTTAATTATATCTTAGGTTAGGATTTATTTTACAGGTAAATTAGTTATTATTTTAACTAGGTAACTATTAAATAGTTCTTAACTATTTAATAGCTATTGTACCTGGTTAAAATAATTACAAAGTTGCCTGTAAAATAAATATTAATCCTAAAATAGCTATAATATAATTATAATTTATATTGTAGCTATATTAGGATTTATTTTACAGGTAAGTATTTAGCTTTAAATAGGAATAAGTTATTTAATAAGAGTTAATTTATTTCGTTAGATGTAAATTATATTTAAGTTAGGGGGGTGTTAGTGTTAGGGTTAGACTTAGCTTTAGGGGTTAATACATTTATTAGAATAGCGGTGAGCTCCGGTCGTCAGATTAGGGGTTAATAATTGAAGTTAGGTGTCGGCGATGTTAGGGAGGGCAGATTAGGGGTTAATACTATTTATGATAGGGTTAGTGAGGCGGATTAGGGGTTAATAACTTTATTATAGTAGTGCTCAGGTCCGCTCGGCAGATTAGGGGTTAATAAGTGTAGGCAGGTGTCGGCGACGTTGTGGGGGGGCAGATTAGGGGTTAATAAATATAATATAGGGGTCAGCAGATTAGGGGTACATAGGGATAACGTAGGTTGCGGCGGTTTACGGAGCGGCAGATTAGGGGTTAAAAAAAATATGCAGGGGTCAGCGATAGCGGGGGCGGCAGATTAGGGGTTAATAAGTGTAAGGTTAGGGGTGTTTAGACTCGGGGTACATGTTAGAGTGTTAGGTGCAGACGTAGGAAGTGTTTCCCCATAGGAAACAATGGGGCTGCGTTAGGAGCTGAACGCTGCTTTTTTGCAGGTGTTAGGTTTTTTTTCAGCTCAAACAGTCCCATTGTTTCCTATGGGGGAATCGTGCACGAGCACGTTTTTGAGGCTGGCCGCGTCCGTAAGCAACTCTGGTATCGAGAGTTGTATTTGCGGTAAAAATGCTCTACGCTCCTTTTTTGGAGACTAACGCAGCATTTGTTTGAACTCTCGATACCAGAGTTAATTTTATGGTGCGGCCAGAAAAAAGCCTGCGGAGCGTTAACAGCCCTTTTACCGCCAAACTCCAAATCTACGCCATAGGCAATAATAGACAGAGTCATGCACACACAGACAGTAATAGACTGAGACATGCACTCACAGACAGTAATAGACAGAGACACGCACTCACAAGCAGTAATAGACAGAGACATGCACTCACAGGCAGTAATAGACAGAGACATGCACACACAGGCAGTAATAGACAGATACATGCACACACATGCAGTAACAGACAGAGATATGCACACACAGACAGTAATAGACAGCAACATGCACTCACAGACAGTAATATACATAGACATGCACTCACAGACAGTAATAGACAGAGACATGCACTCACAGGCAGTAATAGACAGAGATATGCACACACAGTCAGTAAGTAATAGAGACGTGCACACACATACAGTAATAGATATATGCACTCACAGACAGTAATAGACAGAGACAAGCACTCACAGGCAGTAAAAGACAGAAATTAACACACAGCCAGTAATAGACAGACATTCACATACAGGCAGTAATAGACAGAGACATGCAAACACAGGCAGTAACAGACAGAGGCGTGCACTGACAGGCAGTAATAGACGGAGATATGCACACACAGACAGTAATAGACAAAGACATTCACACACAGACAGTAATAGACAGGGACATGCACACACAGGCAGTAATAGACAGAGACATGCACACACCGGCAGTAATAGACAAAAACATTCACACACAGGAAGCAATAGACAGTGACATGCACACACAGGCAGGGATAGATAGGCATACATACTCACTCAGGCAGTAATAGACAGAGACATGCACACACAAGCAGTAATAGACAGAGACATGCACACACACAGGCAGTAATAGAGAGAGACATGAACTCACAGGTAGGGATAGATAGGTATACACACACTCAGGCAGTAATAGGCAGAGACATGCACACACAGGCAGTAATAGACAGAGACATGCACACACACAGGCAGTAATAGACAGAGAACAAACAAAGCAAGCGGTGCTTACCCCCAGGCAGTGTAATGGGCGGCTTTCTTCAGCGATCCTATCCAGCGCGTCTTCAGCGTGTGCACTGTTCACATTCCTACGAATGCCGATAGGAGCCAGATCCAGGCGTCTCGGTCCAATGACGTCAGTAAACTTCAAACTTACAGAGGGGAAGCCGGCTAACCATCCGCCAATAAATCCAAAGAGGAATAGTAGGTAAGATGCAAAAAACGGGTTTATTTCACAGGTACAAACAGTGCTTAAAATCAAAAAAGGGCATGCAGAAAAAGGCACCAGACGGACCAAGTCCGAATGGTTACAGTACACTGCTGCAGTGAGGCAGTCCCTCACGATACGCGTATGTTTGTTGTTACTGTACTGTAACCATTCGGACTTGGTCCGTCTGGTGCCTTTTTCTGCATGCCCTTTTTTGATTTTAAGCACTGTTTGTACCTGTGAAATAAACCCGTTTTTTGCATCTTACCTACTATTCCTCTTTGGATTTATTGGCGGATGGTTAGCCGGCTTCCCCTCTGTAAGTAATAGACAGAGACATGCACACACACAGGCAGTAATAGAGAGAGACATGCACACACAGGCAGGGATAGATAGGCATACACACACACTCAGGCAGTAATAGGCAGAGACATGCACACACAGGTAGTAATAGACATGCACACACAGGTAGGGATAGATAGGCATATACACACACACACTCAGGTAGTAATAGACAGAGACATGCACACACAGGCAGTAATAGACAGAGATATGCATACACACAAGCAGTAATAGAGAGAGACATGCACACACAGGCAGGGATATATAGGCACACACACACACACACTCAGGCAGTAATAGCAGAAACAAGCACTCACATGTGAGTTTGTGAAAACTTGCCATTGTTATTATGGAGTAAATTTTGCATACACACACCCATCATTATTAAGCATTTGTAAACAATAACACCTAGATTACGAGTTTTGCGTTAGAGGCTATGCGGTGCTAACGAGCAGTTTATGCTCACCCCTCACTTACAGAAAGCGCTGGTATTACTGGTTTTTACAACCCAGACAAGAAGTGAGCGTTGAGCAAAATATTGCTCCTTACTGCACTCCAATACCAGCGCTGCTTACGTTAGCGTTGAGCTGGTGTAACGTGCTCGTGCACAATTTCCCCATAGGAATCAACGGGGAGAGCAGGCTAAAAAAAAAGTCTAACACCTGCAAAAAAGCAGCGTAAAGCTTGTTAACGCATCCCCATTGATTCCTATGGGGAAATACATTTTATGTCTATACCTAACACTCTAACATGAACCCCAAGTCTAAACACCCCTAATCTTACACTTATTAACCCCTAATTTGCCGCTCCGGACACCGCCGCCACCTACATTATACTTATGAACCCTAATCTGCTGTCCCCAACATCGCCAACACCTACATTATATTTATTAACCCCTAATCTGCCACCTCCAATGTTGCCACCACCTACCTACATTTATTAACCCCTAATCTGCTGCCCCCAATGTCGCCGCCACTATAATAAACATATTAACCCCCACTCCCGCCTCGCAAACATTAGTTAAATATTATTAACCCCTAATCTGCTGGCCCTAACATCAACGCCACCTACCTACATTTATTAATCCCTAATCTGCAGCCCCCAACGTCGCCGCCACTATATTAAAGTTATTAACCCCTAAACCTAAGTCTAATCCTAAACGTAACACCCCCTAACTTAAATATAATTAAAAGAAATCTAAATAAAAATTACTATAATTAACTAAATTATTCCTATTTAAAACTAAATACTTACCTATAAAATAAACCCTAAGCTAGCTACAATATAACTAATAGTTACATTGTAGCTAGCTTAGGGTTTATTTTTATTTTACAGGCAAGTTTGTATTTATTTTAACTAGGTAGAATAGTTACTAAATAGTTAATAACTATTTACTAACTACCTAGCTAAAATAAATACAAATTTACCTGTAAAATAAAACCTAACCTAAGTTACAATTACACGTAAGACTACACTATAATTAAATTAATTCCCTAAATTAAATACAATTAAATACAATTAAATAAAATTATCTAAAGTACAAAAAAAACAAAACACTAAATTTTTAAACTAATTGCTCCTAATCTAATCCCCCCTAACAAAATAAAAAAAAGCTATACCCTACACTAAGTTACAAATAGCCCTTAAAAGGCCTTTTGCGGGGCATTGCCCCAAAGTAATCAGCTCTCTTACCTGTAAATAAAATTACAAATTCCCCCCTCAACATTAAAACCCACCACCCACACAACCAACCCTACTCTAAAACCCACCCAATACCCCCTTAAAAAAAACCTAACACTAACCCCTTGAAGATCAACTTATCGGGAGAAGTATTCACCCAACTGGGCCGAAGTCCTCAACGAAGCCGGGAGAAGTCTTCTTCCAAGCCGGGCGAAGTGATCCTCCAGACGGGCATCTTCTATCTTCATCCATCCGGCACGGAGCATCCTCTTCAATCGACAGCTAACACAGAATGAAGGTACCTTTAAGTGACGTCATCCAAGATGGCATCCCTTCAATTCTGATTGGCTAGGATTTTTTCTAAGGCTAGAGCAGGTTTTTTACAGGTAACTTTGTATTTATTTTAGCTAGGTAGTTATTAAATAGTTAATAACTATTTAATAACTATTGTACCTAGTTAAAATAAATACAAACGTGCCTGTAAAATAAAAATAAACCCTAAGATAGATACAATGTAACTATTAGTTATATTGTAGCTAGCTTAGGGTTTATTTTATAGGTAAGTATTTAGTTTTAAATATGAATTATTTAGTTAATGATAGGAATTTTATTTAGATTTATTTATATTTTATTTAAGTTAGGGGGGGTTAGGGTTAGTATAGTTGCGGCGACGTTGGGGGCGGCAGATTAGGAGTTGATAAATGTAGGTAGGTGTCAGCGATGTTAGGGACGGCAGATTAGGGGTTAATAATATTTAACTAATGTTTGCAAGGCGGGAGGGCGGCGGTTTAGGGGTTAATATATTTATTATAGTGGTGGCGATGTCCAGTTCAGCAGATTAGGGGTTAAAAATTGAATTTTAGTGTTTGCAATGCGGGAGGGCCTCGGTTTAGGGGTTAATAGGTAGTTTATGGGTGTTAGTGTACTTTTTAGCACTTTAGTTAAGAGTTTTATGCTGCGGCGTTGTAGTGTAAAACTCTTAACTACTGACTTTAAAATGCGGTACCAGTGTTGACAGGAGAGGGTCTAACGCTCACTTTTTGGCAGACTCGTAATACTGGCGCTATGCAAGTCCCATTGAAAAAAGAAGATACGCAATTGACGTAAGTGGATTTGCGTTATTTCGAAGTCTGGCCAAAAAAGTGAGCGGTACACCTGTACCTTCAAGACTCGTAATACCAGCGGGCGTTAAAAAGCAGCGTTGGGACCGGACAACGCTGCTTTTTAAGCCTAACGCAAAACTCGTAATCTAGCCGTTGGTAAATAAATTTTTAAAAAAGGCATATTGTCAAAAAGATTTTTTTTTTTGTTCAACAGTCCTTAACAGAAAACCTGTTCCTTAGTATGTGAAAACCCTATTTTTATAATGCACCTTTTAAAATTAGCTCAGTAAAATGAAAAAAATATGTACATATTATGTAAAGACCATGAATAATTTGTCATATGCATAAAGCATCACCTCTTTAGTGACAGAGATCAGTGAGATAGTCTCCTACTTTCCTCAGGGTGATTCCTCTCCTTTTTACTTTCAGTTTTAGCTCTAAGTAGTTATCTGGTCTTAACACGCCCCCTTTGTCATCTTGTTGCTCCATTAGTATGATTGACATCCAAAGCAGCCAATTAACATAACAAATTCCTTTCAAAAATGTATATGCTTGTGATCTGTGTATTTTAACCTTTGCTATACCAGTAATTTATCAAGCAAGCAATGCCACTTTAGCACAATTAAAAAAAAAAATAATAATATTTTTTTTTAAAGTGCCCCACTGCTCCCTAATGCGCCCCGGGACACTGCCCCGTCTGCCTGCACCTAGAAACGGCCCTGCTCACTGGCATCAAATGATTGACTTAGGTAGGTATGTCAATCATTTGATGCCAGTGAGCCATATAAGGAACAACATTTTAGGGGGATTTCTTGCACCCCATCTGCACAATTATATGATACACAGATTTACAAGTGAAGCGCAGGGTGCTGAAATTAGCGTGCAAATTGATTTTACAAGTCCTTGGTAAAACTGAATTACCAGAAACTGTTTAGCACAGTTAACATTCCTTTAGCCATATACTTTCAATGGATATTGCAGCCGTGCTAATCATCATTTATGTTACTAGTTGAAAATTATGTGTTGCACTCAAGTACCACATATACTAGTGCTGGAAGATCTAGCACAACTTGAGACCTGAAGTAAAGTATTAGGGCTATAATGATTCCTTGAAAAAGCTGATCCAGCGAAACGTACGTCGGAATTGACACTCTCTTGCGTCTCTACATCTGCTTATTCACCTGAGGGAGGAGCGGTCTTTCTGGCACTGGGAAGTGGTGGTTCTAAGCGGTTAAGATTCTGCTTGTCCATCCATCTCCATCCAGGACTGGCATCTACTCTTTTGAGTAATTTTACAGCTATTATTACTCAGTTTCCCTTTGTAAGAGGTGTTGTAAAAGCATTTGTGACGCTTTTTATGTATTTTAATAAATCTTTGCTTTTATAAGATTTGTCTGAGAGTACTGTTTTCCCACCAGTATAAAGTGGGAGTGCGCATTACCCTGAGCTTGGCAATAAGCTCCAACAAATGTGAGTAATCACTCGTTAAACAAGCAGAATTGTTGCACTATAAGTGGTTACAGAGTCACACTATGTTGCATATCTTGTTTCCTTTTCTTTGAGAACACATGGAGGACCGCAGAAGAGTGAAGAGACCTTTCTTAGAAGATTTACATATCCTTATATTTGAACTTTTTTCACGATTCACTTTGTGTATTTTATTATCACATTTATTTTGCATTAGGGCTATAAAAAAAAAAAAAAGTTTAAAGAAACAGTCAACACCAAAATCGTTATTGTTTAAAAAGATAGATAATGCCTTTATTACCCATTCCCCAGCTTTGCACAACCAACATTGTTATATTAATATACGTTATAACCTTTAAACCTCTAAATTTCTGCTTGTTTCTAAGCCACTAAAGACAGCCAACCATCACATGCTTTTTTATTAGCTTTTCACAACAAGGGAGTGCTAGTTAATGTGAACCATATAGATAACATTGTGCTCACACCCATGTGTTGTTCACAAGACAGCACTTATTGGCTAAAATGCAAGCCAACAGTTAATAAATACAAAGACATGTGATCAGGGGGCTGTCAGAAGAGGCTTAGATACAAGGTAATCAGAAAGGTAAAACGTGTATTGATATAACCATGTTGGCTATACAAAGCTGGGGAATAGGTAATAAAGGGATTATCTATCTTTTTAAGCAATAAAAAAATTAGTTGACTGTCCCTTTAACAAAACACATGGAAAACATAAACTAAAGTATTACACTCATATATAAACATATTTAAAATAAATTATAAGTTTATTATTGAAATAAATGTCTTAAAAGGGTTTTAAAGGGATATGTCAAGGTGTTTGACTGGGAAGGGCTCCAAAGTATATATATATATATATATATATATATATATATATATACACACACACACACACATTTATATATACAGCATATGTGTGAAAATATTATATTTGTATGTTTGCATGTATATATGTGTATACATGTGTATTTATGTGTTAATACATGTAAATATGTACATGTACATAAACACACACATACATATATATGGGTTGCAAAGAAAAAGCCATATCTCAGGCTGGCCAATAAAAAGACAATATAGGCAGAAGAACACAGACACTGGACAAATGAGGATTGGAAAAAAGGTGTCATGGACAGACAAATCTACGTTTGAGGTGTTTAGATCACAAAGAAGAACATTTGTGAGATTCAGACCAAATTAAAGGATTCTGGATGTCATGCTCATTGGAGTGGGTTCAGGGGTTTAGAGCTCATGGAAGATGGTGTCAAACTCAAGGGCGTCTTGTGCTCTAAAAGGGGCTAGAGTAGGGGTGCCCACACTTTTTTGTGTTAGGATCTACTTTTCAAATGACCAACTCAACGTGATCTAGTTTCTAGTAAGTTGGGAGTGGTTTTAAAGGCTCTGGATGTTTTGGGATCTTTGCCTCCTCTTAGTGGTTAGGAGTATAATTCCCAGAAGTAATGGATCGGGGACTCTCACCACCATGAAAGAAATGAATTTATCACGTAAGCATAAATAATATTTCCTTCTATTGGCAGTGAAAGTCCACAAGAACATTCATAACCTAAGGGAATTACCTTTAACTACATCACCCCAAGTGTTCACGAAGGTACTGGGAGCTCTGCTGGCTGCGGGTTGATAGCAGGGTATTGCAGTAGCTCTTTACCTGGACGATATCCTTGTTGGTTCTATCTTTACCAGTGGCTCACAATCATATGGAGAGGTTACTCTCATATCTTCAAAAGCACGTCTGGAAGTTCAATCTGGAAAAGAGCTCCCTTGTCCCGACTTCAAGGGTAGATGTTTTGGCAATGATCATGGACTCAGTCAGTATACGCATCTACCTAACAGATCAGTGCAGAGAGAAGTTTCAGACGGCATGTTGCCTGCTTCAATTCATTGTTTGGTAGCACAATGCATAGGGGTGGTAGGTCTTATGGTTGCAGCTTTGGATGCTATTCCGTTTGCTTACTTTCATCTGCGACCACTTCAGTTGTGTATGCTCAGACAAAGGAATGAAGATCATTCAGATTGGTCGCAGGTCATCTACCTGGAGAGTATTACCTTGTGGCAGTCTCCAGTTCCAGTTCTCCTAGGGATGTGTTTCTGTCGCTCATCTTGGGTGATTATCACCACAGGCGCAAGTCTGTCCAGCTGGGATGCTGTGTAGGGTTCTCTGAGAGCCCAAGGAGCTTGGTGTCAGGAGGAAGTGTCCTTTCCCATCAACATCCTTGAATTGAGAGCGATCTACAATATGCTTCTAGTGTGGCCCCAGTTACTTCCATTATATGAGATTCCAATCGGACAACATCACGACCGTGGCCTACATCAACCATCAGGGCGGCACTCAGGGCTCTCTGGTGATACAGGAGGTGTCCAGAATCCTGCTGTGGGGGGAGAGACATCAATGTCAGATCTTAGCTATCCACATCCCAGGTGTGGAGAATTGGGAAGCGGATTTCCAGAGCAAGTAGACTCTCCACTAAGGTGAATGGTCCTTAAATCAGGAGGTGTTTCAGGAGTTCACCCTCAGGTGGGGTGTTCTTGAGATAGATCTCATGGCTTCCCATCTCAATGCCAAGCTCCCGAGGTATGGATAGAGACCCAGGTATCCTCAGGTGGAGCTAGTAGATGTGCTAGCAGTCCCGTGGAACTTCAACCTAGTGTACCTGTTTCCAACAATTGTTCTCCTTCCCCGAGTAGTTGTGTGGATCAAGCCGGAGAGAATACCAACTATCCTGATAGGTCCTGCGTAGCCACACAGGACTTGGTACGCAGACCTACTGACCATATCGTCTGCTCCTCCTTGGCGGTTGCCTTTACATCATGACCTTCTGTCTCAGGGTCCGTTCTTTTATCAAAATCTAGATACTCTAAAGCTGACTGCCTGGAGATTGAACGGTTGATCTTTGCTCAGAGAGGCTTCTCTGAGAAGGAGATTGATACTCTTATCCAGGCTCGCAAACCTGTCACCAGATGCATCTACTGCAATGTCGGGAAGAGTTATCTCCACTGGTGCGACCAGCATGGTTTCTCTTGGCAATGAGTGAAAACTCTGCGTATCTTACAGTTTCTCCAGGAGGGTCTGGAGAAGGACTTGTCGGCCAGTTCTTTTAAGGGTCAGATCTCTACCCTTTCTTCTCTGTTTCATAAGAAGTTGACTTGTTTGCCAGATGTTCAGGGATTTGTTCAGGCTTTGGCCAGAATTAGATTAATTTTTAAACCTGTTACTCCTCCTTGGAGCCTTAATTTAGTTCTTAGAGTTCAACAGAGGGCTCCGTTTGAAGCTCTGCATGCTGTTGATATTAAGTTACTCACTTGGAAAGTGGTTTTCCTGTTAGCTATTCCTCTGCTCATAGAGTTTCTGAGCTGTCGGCCTTAATGTGTGACCCTTCTTATCTAGTGATACATCAGATAAGGCTGTTTTGAGGACAAAGACAGGTTTTCTACCTAAGGTAGTTAATACTATCAAAGGTAACTAAGAGATTGTGGTGACATCTCTTTGTCCCAATCCGTCATCCTCTAAGGAGAGGTTACTGCATAATCTGGATGTGGTCAGGGCATTGAAGTTCTACCTTTCAGCTACTAAGGAGTTTTGTCAGTCTTCTTCCTTGTTCATCCTGTATACTGGTAAGCGCAAAGGGCAAAAAGCCTCAGCTGTTACATTTTATTTTTGGTTGCAAAGTCTGATTCTCATGGCCTATGATGGGTCTAGAGCCCATCCCACAATTACAGCCAATTCCACTTGTGCGGTTTCTACTTCTTGGGCCTTCCAGAATGAGGCCTCGGTTGAACACATTTGCAAGGCTGCAACATGGACTTTGCTGCACATTTTCACTAAGAGTCTATAGATTTTATGTTTTTGCCTCAGCAGAGGCTTCTTTTAGGAGAAGGGTTCTACCAGCGGTGGTGCCTACTACTTAGGATTGCCTTCCCTACTTTCCCTGCCGAACATTCATGGACTTCTTAGCTTGGGTATTGGTTTCCCATAGGTTATGTAATATTTTTGTGGACTCTCACTGCCAGTAGAAGGAATTTAAAAATTATTCTTTCCTGATAATTTAATTTCCTTCTTGGCAGTGAGAGTCCAGGACCCTGCCCTAATGCACAATTATAGTGACTGCAGTTGTTGTTGCACCTCTATACCCCTTGTATCTCTCTTTAATTTTCCTTATCCTTGGCTTGAACTACTAAGAGGATAGGGAAGTGGGAGGGATATTTAAGCTTTGTTGGGGTGTCTTTGCCTCCTCTTTGTGGCCAGGAAATGAAATTCTCATAGGTTATGAATGTTCTCATGGACTCTCACTGCCAAGAAGAAAATTAAATTATCAGGTAAGAATAATTTTTATTTCTTTCATGTAATTGGTAAGAGTCCATGAGCTAGTGACGTATGGGATATACATTCCTACCAGGAGGGGGCAAAGTTTCCCAAACCTCAAATGCCTATAAATACACCCCACACCACTCCCACAATTCAGTTTTATAAACTTTGCCTCCTATGGAGGTGGTGAAGTAAGTTTGTGCTTGATTTTTATGATTTCTTCTATGATAAGCGCTTCTAAGCATTCTTAAGCCCAATTCCTCTCAGAGTACAGTGTTTGTCAGAGGTATGTGAAGAGAGTATCGCCTATTGATTTTATGGTTTCCCTCACTGGAAATCTTTTCAAGGGTTCTATGTAATCGGTTGTTGGGATTCATCTCCTTCCTCCCTCCGCCAGATCGACGATATACTCCTATATACCATTACCTCTGCTGATAGTTTTCAGTACTGATTTGGCTGCCTGCTATATGTGGATGGGTGTCTTTCGGTAACTATCACCTTCCTAGATTACGAGTTTTGCGTTAGGCTTAAAAAGCAGCGTTGGCCGGGCCCGCTGGTATTACGAGTCTTGCAGGTACAGGTGTACCGCTCACTTTTTTGACCACACTTGGAAATACCGCAAATCCACTTACGTAACGCCGTAGCATAAAACTCTTAACTAAAGTGCTAAAAAGTACACTAACACCCATGAACTACCTATTAACCCCTAAACCGAGGCCCTCCCACATCACAAACACTAAAATACATTTTTTAACCCCTAATCTGCCGAATCGGACATCGCCACCACTATAATAAATATATTAACCCCTAAACCGCCGCACTCTCGCCTCGCAAACATTAGTTAAATATTATTAACCCCTAATCTGCCGTCCCTAACATCGCCGACACCTACCTACATTTATTAACCCCTAATCTGCCGCCCCCAATGTCACCGCCACTATACTAAAGTTATTAACCCCTAAATCTAAGTCTAACCCTAACCCCCCCTAACTTAAATATAATTTAAATAAATCTAAATAAAATTACTATAATTAACTAAATTATTCCTATTTAAAACTAAATACTTACCTGTAAAATAAACCCTAAGCTAAATACAATATAACTAATAGTTACATTGTACCTAGCTTAGGGTTTATTTTTATTTTACAGGCAAGTTTGTATTTATTTTAACTAGGTAGAATAGTTATTAAATAGTTATTAACTATTTAATAAACTACCTAGCTAAAATAAATACAAATTTACCTGTAAAATAAAACCTAACCTAAATTACACTAACACCTTACACTACACTATAATTAAATTAATTCCCTAAACTAAATACAAATAAATACAATTAAATAATATTAGCTAAAGTACAAAAACAAACAAACACTAAATTACAGAAAATAAAAAAGAAATTACAATATTTTAAACAAATTACACCTAATCTAATCCCCCTAACAAATTAAAAAGTCCCCCCAAAATAAAAAAAAGCCCTACCCTACACTAAATTACAAATAGCCCTTAAAAGGGCCTTTTGCGGGGCATTGCCCCAAAGTAATCAGCTCTTTTACCTGTAATAAAAATTACAAATCCCCCCCACCATTAAAACCCACCACCCACACAACCAACCCTACTATAAAACCCACCCAATACCCCCTTAAAAAACCTAACATTAACCCCTTGAAGATCACCTTACCGGGAGAAGTCTTCATCCAACCGGGCCAAAGTCCTCAACGAATCCGTCAGAAGTGGTCCTCCAGACGGGCAGAAGTGGTCCTCCAGACGGGCAGAAGTCTTCATACAGACGTCATCTTCTATCTTAATCCATCCGTCACGGAGCGGATCCATCTTCAAGACATCCGACGTGGAGCATCCTCTTCTTTCCACGGCGACTGAAGAATAAAGGTTCCTTTAAGTGATGTCATCCAAGATGGCGTCCCTTAGATTCCGATTGGCTGATAGAATTCTATCAGCCAATCGGAATTAAGGTAGGAAAAATCCTATTGGCTAATGCAATCAGCCAATAGGATTGAACTTCAATCCTATTGGCTGATCCAATCAGCCAATAGGATTGAGCTGGCATTCTATTGGCTGTTCCAATCATTTTTTCTACCTTAATTCCGATTGGCTGATAGAATTCTATCAGCCAATCGGAATTGAAGGGACGCCATCTTGAATGACGTCACTTAAAGGTACCTTCATTCTTCAGTCGCTGTGGAAAGAAAAGGATGCTCCGCGTCGGATGTCTTGAAGATGGACCCGCTCCTCGCTGGATGGATGAAGATAGAAGATGCCGTCTGGATGAAGACTTCTGCTCGTCTGGAGGACCACTTCTGCCCGTCTGGAGGACCACTTCTTATTTAATTTGTTTATTATTTTCTGTAATTTAGTGTTTGTTTGTTTTGTACTTTAGCTAATTTTATTTAATTGTATTTAATTTAGGGAATTAATTTAATTATAGTGTTGTGTTAGGTGTTAGTGTAACTTAGGTTATTTTTTATTTTACAGGTAAATTTGTATTTATTTTAGCTAGGTAGTTTATTAAATAGTTAAAATAAATACAAACTTGTCTGTAACATAAAAATAAACCCTAAACTAGATACAATGTAATTATTAGTTATATTGTAGCTAGTTTAGGGTTTATTTTATAGGTAAGTATTTAGTTTCAAATAGGAATAATTTAGTTAATTATAGTAATTTTATTTAGATTTATTTAAATTATTTTTATTTAGGGGGATTAGGGTTAGACTTAGGTTTAGGGGTTAATATGTTTATTATAGTGGTGGCGACGTTGGGGGTGGCAGATTAGGGGTTAATAAATATAATGTAGGTGTCAACGATGTTGGGGGCAGCAGATTAGGGGTTCATAAATACAATGTAGGTGGCGGCGGTGTCCGGAGCATCAGATTAGGGGTTAATAATATAATGCAGGTGTCGGCGATGTCAGGGGCGGCAGATTAGGGGTTAATAAGTGTAAGATTAGGCGTGTTTAGACTTGGGGTTCATGTTAGGGTGTTAGGTGTAGACATAAATTTTATTTCCCCATAGGAATCAATGGGGCTGCGTTTTTGCAGGTGTTAGACTTTTTTTCAGCCAGCTCTCCCCGTTGATTCCTATGGGGAAATCGTGCACAAGTACGTTACACCAGCTCACCGCTGACTTAAGCAGCGCTGGTATTGGAGTGTGGTAATGAGCAAAATTTTGCTCAACGCTCACTTCTAGTCTTTTAACAACGGGTTTGTAAAAACCCGTAATACCAGCGCTGTCTGTAAGTGAGCGGTGAGACAAAACTGCTAGTTAGCACCGTATAGCCTCTAACGCCAAACTCGTAATCTAGCCGTATGTATCTTTATTTAAGACACTCTCATGGTTTGGGCTTTATGTATTAATATAAAGTTTTAAATATATGTATTTTACTTATATTTGCCATGAGTCAGGTCTATGTGTATTTCCCTTTTGCAGTCTAAACAGTTTCAGTATAGGAATCATGTTAGAAAGTTTATTTTAACTTTTTTCTTACCTGGGGATCAGTCTTTTTCTAATTTGACTTTAATTTTTTCACGGGCAAATCTAGGCTCGTGAGGGCACAAAATGCTGTTTTTTTATTGCGTCATTCTTGGCGCAAAATCTTTTGGCGCAAAGTTGCGCCTTTGATGGCGCAAATTTTGTAATTTCCTGCATCTTTGTTGACGCTAGTTGTTTTGGCACGAAATCGCATTTGTTATAACGCGAATGGTGTAATTTCTTGGTGTTAGTTTTGCGCCAAATTTTTTTAACTTCTTTTGCGTAATGCGTAATTTTAGTTATTTTACCCCTCTCCCTCTATGGCTCGCTGTTTTCCTGAACATTGAAAGCTATTATGCCTGCTTTTGTTTTTCTCTACTGAAACTGTTACATTGTGGAAATTTGAATATTTTGCCTAATGTTATTTTTCTTTTTCTGTCACATTTTGTGAGCTGTCTCATTCTGATCCTGACTCTGATGTTACTGTAGAAACTATGATGCCTTGGAATACAATTCTACAAATCTAAGTGTGTTTTTTTCATGTTTTTAAGCTGTTGTTATTTCTTCAGCTCAATTATGTGGCATTTATTTATTATGTTTTAAGCTAGCAATCGGCTAGATTTAGAGTTGGGCGGTAGCCGTGAAAACCAGCGTTAGAGGCTCCTAATCAGCCAATCAGATTGAGCTCGCATTCTATTGGCTGATCGGAACAGCCAATAGAATGCAAGCTCAATCTGATTGGCTGATTGGATCAGCCAATCGGATTGAACTTGATTCTGATTGGCTAATTCCATCAGCCAATCAGAATATTCCTACCTTAATTCCGATTGGCTGATAGAATCCTATCAGCCAATCGGAATTCGAGGGACACCATTTTGGATGACGTCCCTTAAGGGAACCCTCATTCTTCAGTTGGACGTCGCCGGATGAAGATGGGTCCGCGGTGGAGGTCTTCAGGATGGAGCCGGTCCTCATCGGATGAAGATAGAAGATGCCGCTTGTAAGAAGATGGTTGCCGGTCCGGATCTACTCTTCTTCCCGGATAGGATGAAGACTTTGGACCCTCTTCTGGACTTCTTCAGTGGATGTCTAGCCCCCGCTTGGGTTGGATGAAGATATCGGAGCCAGGACGGATCGGTGTGATACCCGGTGAGGTGAAGACAAGGTAGGATGATCTTCAGGGGCTTAGTGTTAGGTTTATTTAAGGGGGGTTTGGGTTAGATTAGGGGTATGTGGGTGGTGGGTTGTAATGTTGGGGGGGGGGGTATTGTATGTTTTTTTTTACAGGCAAAAGAGCTGAACTTCTTGGGGCATGCCCCGCAAAGGGCCCTGTTCAGAGCTGGTAAGGTAAAAGAGCTTTGAACTTTAGTAATTTAGAATAGGGTAGGGCATTTTTTATTTTGGGGGGCTTTGTTATTTTATTAGGGGGCTTAGAGTAGGTGTAATTAGTTTAAAATTGTTGTAAGATTTTCCTTATGTTTGTAAATATTTTTTTATTTTTTGTACTTTAGTTAGTTTATTTCATTGTACTTATTTGTAGATATTGTATTTAATTAATGTATTGATAGTGTAGTGTTAGGTTTAATTGTAGGTAATTGTAGATATTTTATTTAATTAATTTAATGATAGTGTAGTGTTAGGTTTAATTGTAACTTAGGTTAGGATTTATTTTACAGGTAATTTTGTTATTATTTTAACTAGGTAACTATTAAATAGTTCTTAACTATTTAATAGCTATTGTACCTGGTTAAAATAATTACAAAGTTACCTGTAAAATAAATATTAATCCTAAAATAGCTATAATATAATTACAATTTATAGTGTAGCTATATTAGGATTTATTTTACAGGTAAGTATTTAGCTTTAAATAGGAATAATTTATTTAATAAGAGTTAATTAATTTCGTTAGATGTAAATTATATTTAACTTAGGGGGGTGTTAGTGTTAGGGTTAGACTTAGCTTTAGGGGTTAATACATTTATTAGAATAGCGGTGAGCTCCAGTCGGCAGATTAGGGGTTAATAATTGAAGTTAGGTGTCGGCGATGTTAGGGAGGGCAGATTAGGGGTTAATACTATTTATTATAGGGTTAGTGAGGCGGATTAGGGGTTAATAACTTTATTATAGTAGCGCTCAGGTCCGCTCGGCAGATTAGGGGTTAATAAGTGTAGGCAGGTGGAGGCGACGTTGTGGGGGGCAGATTAGGGGATAATAAATATAATATAGGGGTCGGCGATGTTAGGGCAGCAGATTAGGGGTACATAGGAATAATGTAAGTAGCGGCGGTTTACGGAGCGGCAGATTAGGGGTTAATAATAATATGCAGGGGTCAGCGATAGCGGGGGCGGCAGATTAGGGGTTAATAAGTGTAAGGTTAGGGGTGTTTAGACTCAGGGTACATGTTAGAGTGTTAGGTGCAGACGTAGGAAGTGTTTCCGCATAGCAAACAATGGGGCTGCGTTAGGAGCTGAACGCGGCTTTTTTGCAGGTGTTAGGTTTTTTTTCAGCTCAAACAGCCCCATTGTTTCCTATGGGGGAATCGTGCACGAGCACGTTTTTGAGGCTGGCCGCGTCCGTAAGCAACTCTGGTATCGAGAGTTGAAGCTGCGTTAAATATGCTCTACGCTCCTTTTTTGGAGCCTAACGCAGCCTTTATGTGGACTCTCAATACCAGAGTTATTTTTATGGTGCGGCCAGAAAAAAGCCAGCGTTAGCTTTTCGGGTCGTTACCGACAAAACTCCAAATCTAGCCGAATGTTTCTACATGTACAATAACATTTACTGTTTTTTACATATTCAGTTCATGTACTTGATTTCATCTGCAAACATAACATGTTGTTGCTTATATCATAAAAGGTTATGACTGCTATTATGCTTTTAAATAAACTTACAAGGGCTTTCAAAATTATTAAGTTCTAATTAATTTTGTTCTGATAGACAGCATACTTAAGTTTATTCTACTGATGAAGGTTTCTTTGGCTCAAAGGATCCTGCATCAGACAGTTTGTTAAAAATTCTCCTTATTTTTCATATGTACATTTTTTGTTCTTTGTTAAGGAAATTTTTCTGTTTATAGCTTTTAGGAGTCTAGTCCTCCTATTAACTATCAGCTAGATTACGAGTTTTGAGCGCTATAGGGAAATTAATGACCGGCACAAAAGCAGCGTTATTTCACCTCCCTATAGCACTGCTATTACAAGTTTTAAAAAAGCAGGCTTGTGCGTGCAATATGGTGGTGTTGAGCTCCAAACCGCACCAAAATCAAGCGCTGCTTTGACATGCTCGTGCACGATTTCCCCATAGACATCAATGGGGAGAGCCGGCAAAAAAAAGCCTAACACCTGCGATCGCGGAAACAAAAGCTCCGTAACGCAGCCCCATTGATGTCTATGGGGAAAAGGAAAAGTTATGTTTATACCTAACACCCTAACATAAACCCCGAGTCTAAACACCCCTAATCTGCTGCCCCTAACATCGCCGCCACCTATATTACAGTTATTAACCCCTAATCTGCCGCCCCCGATATCGCCGTCAACTACATACAGTTATCAACCCCAAATCTGCTGCCCCCTAACTTCGCCGCCACCTACATTACAGTTATTAACCCCTTATCTGCCGCCCCTAATGTCGCTGCCACTATACTAAAGCTATTAACCCCTAAACTTAACCCTAACGTAACCCTAAGCCTAAGTCTAACCCTAAATCTAACACCCCCTAACTTAAATATAATTAAAATAAATCTAAATAAACCTTACAATTATTAACTAAATAATACCTATTTAAAACTAAACACATACCTGTTAAAACAAAACCTAAGCTAGCTACAAAATTACTAATAGTTATATTGTAGCTAGCTTAGGTTTTATTTTTATTTCACAGGTAAGTTTGTATTTATTTTAACTAGGTAGACTAGTTAGTAAATAGTTATTAACTATTTACTAGCTACCTAGTTAAAATAAATACAAATTTACCTGTAAAATAAAACCTAACCTGCCTTACACTAAAAGCTAACATTACAATAAAATAAAATAAATTAAATTATTAAAATATTTTTAGCTCAGCTTTATCTGTGGCTGACATTACTGTTCTCTCAGCCTTTGTTGAACAGTTAGCATAAGCAGTTTCAGATTCTCAAGTATATAACTCTGTTTATTTACTTTAGATGTATTAATTTAATTATGTTTACTATATCTATTATTATGATTTCAGAGATATTTTATTACCCTCTCTCTTGTTAAGATAATAATGTATTTGATTTCTATTATCTCCACTATTTCTGGAGATTTAGAGGTTTTTTTTCTGCCCCACTTTAAGCCGGTAATGTAGATCAGTTGGTGAATATCCTGACAACAAACGCTTGTTCTAGATCCAAGGGTCATAGATTCATTTTCCCTGCAGGGTTAATTCAGCCCTTTGGCCTTTGAGGTCAATTTATTGTGTACCATTTATTTGGGTAATATTAACTACTGTTTTTATCAGATGCTAATTTGGCTAACTCCGAGTGTAAGAACTGAAGAAGCGTTTTTTTTGTATCCTTCTGGGAGAAGAACGCTATATAATTACTAGTTATTAGACTGCATGAAGGTGCGGTCTTCAAACCTGTCCTTCTGGTGGGGGACAAATTAAATTGTTGATGGATGAACTCAGTCCAAATTCTATATTATTCTTAGGGTTTGAATAGATTTTTAGAATGAGACCTCCTATGGGAAGAGTCTTTCTTTATCAGTACACTCTGAATTTTTTTCAGGAGTGATTATGCCAGTTCTTTTTGCAGGAACAGCGATTATAAGGGCTATTATGCTTTTATGTTAAGGTCATTTCATGTCCACTCCATTTTTCAGGATGTTTAGCCTCATATTTTATTTCATTCAGACCACTTGTGGATTCTAAAATTTTCTTTTTAAGCTTTACCAATTTGTCGCTTTTCTATTTGGTTAAGTGACAGCTTTATGAATCTTTTTAAAAGTTCTTGGTGCCCTTCTCTCTGTCTTCAGACAGTAGGGTATTGTGGTGCTTACTTATTTGGATGGTATCTTGGTATTAGCTTAAAACTTTTCTTTTATTAAAGCCAGACAGATAGCTCAGCATGCTAATGCACTGTGGCTAAGCTCTGCAACTTGAGTTGCAGGTTTGATTTCCGGGGAGGTCCATTCAGCCATTCATCCTTTCCGATTAAATGAGCAGCGCCTTCAGTCTTTTATGGGTGATTAGACGTTCTTTACAAGTACCCAATACATACATATGAAAGAGCAGTTTTCAAATATATGGACTTTTCTTTTTGTGGAATCCTTCAAGAATTAATTAAGTTTTGTTTCTTCAAGATATGGTTAGGGGATTTAATTTACCTGAGAGTTTCGTGATTCCTCAGACAAGGGTCACTTCTTTTTGGGTTTCTAGATGGATTGTGTGTTCATGTCTTTGTCTTTATCGGACATAAGTCAATTGTTAGTGGTGTTACCTGTCTAACTTACAGTCTAGAACATTTCTTTCAGTGGCTATGTGCAAGAAAGTTTTAGGTCTCATATCTGCAGCATCGGGCGTGGTTCCCTTTGCTTGTTTTTCATCTGAGATCTCTTTTTGCTTTGCATACTGAATCAATGATACAGGGATTGTTTTTATATATCACAGTTGATATTTTTAAATCCAAATACTCTACTCTCTCTGTTTTGGTGATTAGTCTATCATCATTTTTATTCAGGGGGCCTTCTTTGGTTCATCCTTCCTGGACTGTATTCTTAAGGGATGCAAGTCTTACAGGTTGGGGAGCTGTCTGATGGTCTTTTGACAGCACAAGGGGTTTGGAAACTTCAATAGGCAAGGTTTTCCAATCGATATTTTAGAACTCTGTGCTATTTTTCAGAGCTCTTTCAGTCTTGGCCTCTTTTCAGGAGAAAACTTTTTTGTTTCTTTCATGTAATTAGCAAGAGTCCATGAGCTAGTGACGTATGGGATATACATTCCTACCAGGAGGGGCAAAGTTTCCCAAACCTCAAAATGCCTATAAATACACCCCTCACCACACCCACAAATCAGTTTTACAAACTTTGCCTCCTGTGGAGGTGGTGAAGTAAGTTTGTGCTAGATTCTTCGTTGATATGCGCTCCGCAGCAGGTTGGAGCCCGGTTTTCCTCTCAGCGTGCAGTGAATGTCAGAAGGATGTGAAGAGAGTATTGCCTATTTTGAATTCAATGATCTCCTTCTACGGGGTCTATTTCATAGGTTCTCTGTTATCGGTCGTAGAGATTCATCTCTTACCTCCCTTTTCAGATCGGCGATATACTCTTATATATACCATTACCTCTACTGATTCTCGTTTCAGTACTGGTTTGGCTTTCTACTACATGTAGATGAGTGTCCTGGGGTAAGTAAGTCTTATTTTCTGTGACACTCTAAGCTATGGTTGGGCACTTTTATATAAAGTTCTAAATATATGTGTTTAAACATTTATTTGCCTTGATTCAGGATGTTCAATGTTCCTTATTTCAGACAGTCAGTTTCATATTTGGGATAATGCATATGAATAAATAATTTTTTTCTTACCTTAAAATTTGACTTTTTTCCTGTGGGCTGTTAGGCTCGCGGGGGCTGAAAATGCTTCATTTTATGCGTCATTCTTGGCGCAGACTTTCTTGGCGCAAATTTTTTTTTGTCATTTCCGGCGTCATACGTGTCGCCGGAAGTTGCGTCATTTTTTTGACGTTTTTGCGCCAAAAAATGTCGGCGTTACCGGATGTGGTGCCATTTTGGCGCCAAAAGCATTTAGGCGCCAAATAATGTGGGCGGCTTTTTTGGCGCTAAAAAATTTGAGCGTCATTGTTGTCTCCACAATATTTAAGTCTTATTATTTTTTGCTTCTGGTTGCTAGAAGCTTGTTCATTGTCATTTTTTTCCCATTCCTGAAACTGTCATTTAAGGAATTTGATCATTTTTGCTTTATATGTTGTTTTTTTCTATTACATATTGCAAGATGTCTCAGATTGTCCCTGAATCAGAAGCCACTTCTGGAAAAACGCTTAACTGAGTTTCAGTTATTTTAAATGTTATAAATGTTTATCTTTAGCTATGGTTTGTAATAAGGTATTATGATATACTTTTACATGCAGAATCCATTAGTGTTTATGCTTTATATATTTCCATTCTTACATTTTATGTACAAGAAATATTTAGAAGATTTATAAGAAATATTTTCTGATTCTATTTTAAAGGCTTTGTCTGACTTTGTGCCTTCTAATAAAATTTTTAGGTCTTTTTCACTTTCAGAAATTTTCTTCATCAGATATTGACACTAACAAATCTACTTTTTTATTTTTCTATTATTAAAGTACATTTGTTCTTTGTTGAAAAGGTGTTGATTATTTTGGATATTAAGGTAACTAGTTCTTTAAGACTAGCTGACACTATTTCTGCCTATTTATTTCTTCTGTGTTTTCAGAGGTTTTTCTTTCCAATTCCCCATTCTAGGGAATGGAATAGGCTGAGAATTTTCTTTTATTCCTTTTTCAAAGGTTTTAAACTATATTCTTTGCCAGCAGTTAAATTCAATTTGGAGGGTTCTCCAATTTATTGGGGCTATCTCTACTTCTACTAATTATGCTATTGTTTCTATAGCAAAATAGTATTTATTTTCCTTTAGATAGTTGTATCTTATTTATGGAAAATTATTTAGTTTCAGGTACTTTTCTTGGTCCTGTGATTTATTTGGATATTGCAATTGCTTAATTTTTTCTGTTTACTTTAAGATCAAGTATCAGATTATGATTTATTTTAGCATTGTTAAAGGACAACATTTACTAGACTAGGTGCTGTTGCATTTGTCTTGTTGTTTTGCATTTATTGATTATGCAAGTCCACTGTATTGACTGGTCCTTTAAACTGGACTATCATGCTAATAATTCCATTTGTGTCTTCATTTTATTGAATATTTTTGCAAATGAGGGTTAATCTATGTCTTTAGCTATTTTAGCTAGAAGAATTTTGTTCTAAGATAATCAATTATTTGTTTTTATAATTGGATTCAATTCTTAACTGTTACTCTGGGCTTCAAGATTGAGTTCTAAGACTAAAACTTTAAGCTTATACTAGTTTAATTGTTCTTATTAAGGAACGAATTCCTGAGTTCTTTCCCAAGTCACATGTTTGTAATTGGGGTTCGAAATCAGCTCCCTAATATTGCGATGTACGTGCCGTATTCCAGCTTGGCTGGTAAGGGGCAGGTTAAGACTTCTTTGAAAATTATTTGGTTCTATTTTGTCCAAATTTCTTTGATTTTATTCCAGTAAGGCTAACACTTTCTTTAAGTGTGTTTCTGTCCTATATATTTTGGGTACTGTTGAAGCATGGCTGGGCACCCATGGGGTTCAAGCGCTGCTCAGACCTGGAATCTTCTGGGGTATTTCTTCCAGTTCCTTTTTTAGGAACCGGGTTTGGAGTTTTATTCAAACTATTTTGCCTTTTTATGGTCATTGATAGCATTATTTGTTTTCATTAGATACAATAAATGCATATTTTCATTTTTCTGTTTTCATTCAGATTATTTTCTGAGGATGCGGAATCTCATATGATTCACTTGCTCTTCAGGACATAGTTAGAGGATCTTTTTTTCGAAAGCTCTTGATTCCTCACACAAGGGTCACCTTTTTTTAGGTTTCCAGAAAGTTTGAGTCACTGTCTTTGTCTCTATGACAAGGGATAATTCTATTGGGTTCCGTCTGTCGGTACCTTTAGTCTCTATTATTTCCTTCAGTTGCTATATATGCATAGAAGTTTTAGGTCTTATGGCCTCGGCATTGGATTCAATTCCCTTTGCTCATTTTCACTAGAAAGAACCTTTCCAGTCTTTTATGAGTGTTGTTTCTTCTAGAATATGGTTGGAGGATCAATTTACCAATCAGTTCGTTGATTCCTCAGACAAGGGTAACCTTTTTTAGGTTTCCTGATAGATTCAGTGTCCTTGACTCTGTCTCTGACGGACAAGAGACGTCTGAAATTGGTTTCAGCTTGTCGAAACCTTCAGTCTCAATCTTTCCCTTCGGTAGCCTTATGCATGGAAATTCTAGGTCTTATGACTGCTGCATTCGACGCGGTTCCCTCTGCTCGTTTTCACATGCGACCTCTTCAGCTCTGTATGCTGAACCAGTGGTGCAGGGATTATACAAAGATATCTCAATTAATATCTTTAAAACCGATTGTTCGACACTTTCTGACGTGGTGGACAGACCACCATCGTTTAATTCAGGGGGCTTCTTTTGTTCTTCCAACCTGGACTGAGATTTCAACAGATGCAAGTCTGACAGGTTGGGGAGCTGTTTGGGGGTCTCTGACAGCACAAGGGGTTTGGGAATCTCAGGAGGTGAGATTACCAATCAATATTTTGGAACTCTGTGCAATTTTCAGAGCTCTTCAGTCATGGCCTCTTCTAAAGAGAGAGTCGTTCATTTGTTTTCAGACGGACAATGTCACAACTGTGGCATATGTCAATCATCAAGGAGGGACTCACAGTCCTCTGGCTATGAAAGAAGTATCTCGAATTCTGGTTTGGGCAGAATCCAGCTCCTGTCTAATTTCTGCGGTTCATATCTCAGGTATAGACAATTGGGAAGCGGATTATCTCAGTCACCAAACGTTACATCCGGGCGAATGGTCTCTTCACCCAGAGGTATTTCTTCAGATTGTTCAAATGTGGGGACTTCCAGAAATAGATCTGATGGCTTCTCATCTAATCAAGAAGCTTCCCAGGTATCTATCCAGATCCAGGGATCCTCAGGCGGAGGCAGTGGATGCATTGTCACTTCCTTGGAAGTATCATCTTGCCTATATCTTTCCACCTCTAGTTCTTCTTCCAAGAGTAATTTCCAAGATTCTAAGGGGTGCTCGTCTGTTCTGCTGGTGGCTCCAGCATGGCCTCACAGGTTTTGGTATGCGGATCTTGTCCGGATGGCCACTTGCCAACCGTGGACTCTTCCTTTAAGACCAGACCTATCACAAGGTCCTTTTTTTCCATCAGGATCTCAAATCCTTAAATTTGAAGGTATAGAGATTGAACGCTTGATTCTCAGTCATACAGGTTTCTCTGACTCTCTGATTAATACTATGTTACAGGCTCGTAAATCTGTATCTAGGAAGATATATTATCGAGTCTGGAAGGTTTACATTTCTTGGTGTTTTTCTCATCATTTTTCTTGGCATTCTTTTAGAATTCCTAGAATTTTACAGTTTCTTCAGGATGGTTTGGATAAAGGTTTGTCTGCAAGTTCCTTGAAGGACAAATCTCTGCTCTTTCTGTTCTTTTTCACAGAAAGATTACTAGTCTTCCTGTTATTCATTGTTTTGTACAAGCTTTGGTTCGTATAAAACCTGTTATTAAGTCAATTTCTCCTCCTTGGAGTTTGAATTTGGTTCTGGGGGCTCTTCAAGCTCCTCCGTTTGAACCTATGCATTCGCTGGACATTAAATTACTTTCTTGGAAAGTTTTGTTTCTTTTGGCCATCTCTTCTGCTAGAAGAGTTTCTGAATTATCTGCTCTTTCTTGTGAGTCTCCTTTTCTGATTTTTCATCAGGATAAGGCGGTGTTGCGAACTTCTTTTAAATTCTTACCTAAGGTTGTGAATTCTAACAACATTAGTAGAGAAATTGTGGTTCCTTCATTGTGTCCTAATCCTAAGAATTCTAATGAGAGATCATTGCATTCTTTGGATGTAGTTAGAGCTTTGAAATATTATTTTGAAGCTACTAAGAATTTCCGAAAGACTTCTAGTCTATTTGTTATCTTTTCGGGTTCTAGGAAAGGTCAGAAGGCCTCTGCCATTTCTTTGGCATCTTGGTTGAAATCTTTAATTCATCATGCTTTTGTCGAGTCGGGTCAAACTCCGCCTCTAAGGATTACAGCTCATTCTACTAGGTCAGTTTCTACTTCCTGGGCGTTTAGGAATGAAGCTTCGGTGGATCAGATTTGCAAAGCAGCAACTTGGTCTTCTTTGCATACTTCTTCTAAATTCTACCATTTTGATGTGTTTTCGTCTTCTGAAGCAGTTTTTGGTAGAAAAGTTCTTCAGGCAGCTGTTTCAGTTTGATTCTTCTGCTTATAATTTCAGTTTTTTTTCATTATAAGATTTAAACTTTATTTTGGGTGTGGATTATTTTCAGCGGAATTGGCTGTCTTTATTTTATCCCTCCCTCTCTAGTGACTCTTGCGTGGAAGATCCACATCTTGGGTATTCATTATCCCATACGTCACTAGCTCATGGACTCTTGCTAATTACATGAAAGAAAACATAATTTATGTAAGAACTTACCTGATAAATTAATTTCTTTCATATTAGCAAGAGTCCATGAGGCCCACCCTTTTTGTGGTGGTTATGATTTTTTTGTATAAAGCACAATTATTCCAATTCCTTATTTTTTTTATGCTTTTACACTTTTGTCTTATCACCCCACTTCTTGGCTATGCGTTAAACTGATTTGTGGGTGTGGTGAGGGGTGTATTTATAGGCATTTTGAGGTTTGGGAAACTTTGCCCCTCCTGGTAGGAATGTATATCCCATACGTCACTAGCTCATGGACTCTTGCTAATATGAAAGAAATGAATTTATCAGATAAGTTCTTACATAAATTATGTTTTTCTGCTTTCAGACAGACAATATCACAACTGTGGCATTTGTCAATCAACAATAGGGACTCGTAGTTCCTTAGCAATTAAGAAGTATCTTGAATACGTTCTTAGATGTAATTCATCTCCTGTCTATTTTTTTTTACTATTTTAGACATTTAGAAGGTGGATTATCTCAAACGTCAGTCTTTACATCCGGGAGAGTGGTGTCTCTATACAGATGTGTCTTCTCCATTTCCCAGGTACCTTTTTCAAGTCCAGGGATCCTCAGGTGAAGATGGTGGATGTATTAGCAGTGTCTTGGTTTTGCAACCTGACTACATCTTTCCGCCTCTGTTTTTTTCTTCCAAAGGTGATTTCCAAGATTATATTGGAACAGTGCCATGTGTTTCTGATAGCATCCACATGGCCTCACAGGTTTGGTATGTGGATCTTGTTCGGATGTCCAGTTGCCATCCTTGGCTGCTTTCTCTTTGGCCAGCCATCTTGTTTTAGGGGCTATTTTTCTATCAGGATCTCAAATTTCTAATTTGGGGGTATGGAAATTGATTAGTGTTTAGTCATAGAAGTTTCTCTGACTCAGTTTTTATCGCTATGTTGCAGGCTGATAAGTCCGTTTCAAGGAACATCTATTATCAGGTTTGGAAAACCTATGTTTTATAGTGTTCTCATAAATTCTCTTGGCATTCTTTTAGAATTCCTAGGATTTTTTCAGTTTTTTCAGGTTGGTTTGGATAAGTTTGTTTTCAAATTCTTTTGAAGGGACACAAATTTTGATCTTTCTAGAAAGATTGTTTAAACTTCCTGATATTCACTGTTTTGTTCAGGTTTTTTGGTTTGTATCAAGCCTGTTCATTTATTAATTCTCCTTTTTTGGAGTCTTAATTTGGTTCCAGGATTTTGTAGGCTCTTTCTTTTGAGCCTATATTTTCTTAAAGATTATCTACTTTCTTGGAAAGTATTGTTTCTTTTGGCTATCTCTTCTGCTAGAAGAGTTTCTGATTTATCAGCTCTCTTCTGTGTCTCCTTATCTGATTTTTTAAATCTAGATAAGTTGTTTTGTGGTCTTCTTTGTTTCCTAAGGTTGTGCACTTTGATAAATATTTGTGGAGAAATTTTTGTCCCATCCTTGTTTTCTTTTTTTTTTTTTTTTTTTTATAATTTTATTTCGACATATATAATCAACAACACAAATAAAAAGAAAACAGGAAAATACAACTTGAAATTCACAATAGATCAGAATCCATTTCCCGCATATACCAGCATCCTTGTTTTCTAATCCTAAAGAATTCTTTGAGAGTTCTTTTCATCCTTTGGATGTGGTAAGAGCTTGTAATTCTTTATCAAGGTTATTAGGATTTCAGAAGACTTTTAGTCTATTTGTTGTTTTTTCTGGTTTCAGAAAAGGTTAGAAAGCCTCTGCCATTTCTTTGACATCCTCGTTAAAGCTTTTGTTTTTCAAGGCTTATTTGGAGGCTGGGTAGGTTCCTCCTCAGAGATTTAAAGCTCATTCTGCTAAATTCAGTCGCCATTTCCTGGGCTTTTTCAGAGTGAAGCTTAAAATGAGCAAATTTGCAAAGCAGTAATTTGTTCTTCTTTGCATACTTTTGTTGTTTTTACCATTTTAATGTATTTTGCTTTTTCTAAAGCAGTTTTTGGTAAACAAAAAAAAAAGTTATTCAGGCAGCTGTTTCAGTTTGATTATGCTGCTTTTGATTTAAGTTTTTCAAGGAAAACTTAATTATGGTGTGGATTTAATTTCTCAGTGGAAATAGCTGTTATTATTTTATCCCTTCCTCTCTAGTGACTCTTCTGTGGACTTCAACAGCACTTAGGAGTTCCTTGTTTTGAAAAAAAAAAGATACTTAATGAACAAGGTGGATCTACAGGTCTATCTATCTACAGGTCTATGTCAGTGAAGATTCTGTCACACCTGTTTGCTGTACCTGCAGTTCAGGGCACTGTTCTGTCATGTGAAGGCTTTTTTGATTTTGGCTATGGGGATTTGTTTGCACAAGTTTACCTTTTATTTAGTTTGGGTAATATTTCTTTAAGAAAGTTGTTGGACCGCACCTTACTTTTGATTTTGCGATCATGTGACCGCTCTGTTACTTCCTGAGTGCTGAACAGTTTGTTTCTAGCCGGTTGTTTGGAAGCCGGATTTTCTAGGAGACAGACCGGATTTTCTGTCATTAGATCGTTTTTCCTGCCTGTTGCTTCTCTCTGATGTTTGCAGCTTTCTAGAATCTGCAGTTTGAACAGGATGTATCTGCTGGTGTGGATTGGATTCCTGTTACCGGTTGGGTGAGTCTCTCAAGCATGGCTGGGGTGTAGAGGTGCTGTTATGAAAGGGACAGTCTAGTCCAAAATAAACTTTCATGATTCAAATAGAGAATGTAATTTTAAACAATTTTCCAATTTACTTTTATCACCAATTTTGCTTTTTTCTCTTGTTATTCTTAGTTGAAAAGTAAACCTAGACGGTTCATATGCTAATTTCTAAGCCCTTGAAGGCCGCCTCTTTTCTCAGGGCATTTTGACAGTTTTTCACTACTAGAGGATGTTAGTTCATGTGTGTCATATAGATAACACTGTGCTCATGCACGTGGAGTTCTGGTGAGCCAGCTCTGATTGGCTAAAATTGATGTCTGTCAAAAGAACTGAAATAAGGGGGCAGTTTTCAGAGGCTTAGATACAAGGTAATCACAGTGGTAAAAAGTGTATTTATATAACTGTGTTGGTTGTGCAAAACTAGGGAATGGGCAATCAAGGGATTATCTATCTTTTTAAACAATTCTGGTGTAGACTGTCCCTTTAATAATTATTTATCTATGCTTAGATTATTTACTATGGAAGCCGACCCCAAGCTTTCTCTTTCATTGGATAAATGTCTTTATTGTGCAGATGCCCAGGTTATACCTCCTGTGCAATTTTGTTCCCCTTGCCTTAATAAGGTTTTATTATCTAAGGATAAGGATTCTTTATCTGAGCATTTTGTTTCTCAGGATAATGCTGTTCAGGGGTTGTCTCAGCCTTCTGCTAACATGTCCCAGTCTTTGACAGATTCACATGCAGTGCCCTGCGGTTCCTCTCAGTCAGTCTCTGGGAGTGTTTGTTTGCCTAAAGATTTTGCTGCACAGTTGATTTCTGCAGTTTCTGCAGCCTTAAGTGCTTTACCTGATTTGGTTAGTCTTTCTCAGTTATCTAGCAAGGATCATTCCTCTGCAGCTTCTGAGGGCGAGATCTCTGATTCAGAGTCTGCAGTTAGTAGTACAATAGATTCTAAGGATGTTAATTTTAGATTTAAACTGGAGCATCTCTGTTTACTTTTGAAGGAGGTTTTAGCTACTTTGGATGACTCTGAAACTGTTGCTCCTAAAAAGGCTAAAAAACGGAATAGATATTTTGATGTCTAACCTAAATCTGTGGAGGTTTTTCCTGTTCCAGATCGTATGTCTGACATTATATCTCGGGAATGGGAAAAGCTGGGTGTTCCTTTTAACCTGTCTCCTGTGTTTAGAAAGATGTCTCCTGTGGCTGATCCAGTGTGAGATCTGTGGCGCACTGTTCCTAGAGTAGAGGGCGTTACATCTACCTTAGCCAAGAGAACTACTATTCCTCTTGAGGATAGTTCCTCTTTTAGAGACCCTATGGATAAGAAACTGGAGAGTTATTTAAGAAAAATGTTTCTTCATCAGGGTTTGCAGTGGTAACCAATTGCTAGTATTGAGACAGTTGCTGGTGCAGCCTCTTATTGGTGTGACTCTTTGTCTGATCTAATTTCAGAGGAGACTACTATATAGGACATCCATGATAGGATCAAGGCTCTAAAGCTGACTGATACTTTTAACTGTGATGCCAGTATGCAAGTTGTTAGGCTGGGAGCCAAGGTTTCTAGTTTTGAGATACTAGCCCACAGAGCCCTTTGATTAAAGTTTTGATCTGCAGATGTGACTTCTAAATCCAAGCTTCTGTCTCTACCTTTTAAGGGTAAGACTTTATTTGGTCCTGGTCTGGCAGAGATCATTTCCACGGTTACTTGTAAAAAGGGAGTTTTTTTTTTACCACAGGATAAGAATAATAGACCCAAGGGTCGTCAGACTTCTAATGTGTATTTTTTGGCGTTCTCCGCAAGAACTTTGAAAACGCCACTGAATACTCAAAGCCGCTGTCTCACATAGACCCACTATGGAAGCTGGGCATGGACAACATAAAGAGCCGTGTTCTAATCCTCCAAGCTATACAAGCTTTTAAAGAATTTTTTTCTTATTTTATGTATTTTTATTGTAACAATTATGGACGAGATTACATATGTGGTGTTGGGCGCAAGACCTGGCGTTGGCAATTTTTAGTCGAATCGAGCGATCATATATGCAGCGCAGCATACAAGTTATGCATGTATATTTTACCTGTCGCCCGTAGTTTTTACTCTCATAAACTAACATAGAACCGGTGTCGCAAGTTGGTATAAAATATTCAGCACAAGGACTTACTCGCGCAGAATGGAGAAATTTTACTCCAATTACAACTCACCACACATAGGCAGGCGCAGCAAGCCTTGCGCTCACTATGATAGTACCATAACTCCCTGGAAGCCTTAACAAACACCTAACGCATGCTCATTATCAACCTCTAAACCGCGATCCCCCCACATCGCAATAACTAATAAAAGTATTAACCCCCCAATCCGCCAACCCCCACATTGCAAAGTACCTAATAAACATTATCCCCTAAACCGCCATCCCCCACATCGCAAACTACCTAATAAATGTATTAACCCCTAATCCACCAACCCCCCCCCAATGCAAAGTACCTAATTGCACAATTAACCCCTAATCCACCAAACCCCCACAACGCAAAGTACCTAATTAACCTATTAACCGTTAATCCACCAACCCCCCAACGCAAAGTACCTAATAAACATATTAACCTCTAAACTGATATCCACCCACATCGCAATCTACCTAATAAAAATATTAACCCCTAAACCGCCAACCTTCCAGAACGCAAACTAATAAACACATTAACCCCTAAACCGCCAACCCCCCACAACGCAAAGTATTTACCTAAAAACTAAGCCCCCTAACCTAACACCCCCTAACTTAACCCCAATTAAATTCACTTACATAAAATAAAAAAATTCTAACTACATTAAAAATTACAAAAAATAAGAAACCTAAATTACTGAAAAATCATTGTCCCAAAGAAAGAAAATTCATTCAGGCCAGTTCTGAATCTGAAAATTTTGAACTGTTTTGTAAGAGTGCCCACTTTCAAAATGGTGACTATAAGGACTATTCTGCCTTTTGTTCAGCAAGGTCATTATATGTCCACGATAGACTTACAGGATGCATATCTTCACATTCCGATTCATCCAGATCACTATCGGTTTCTGAGATTCTCTTTTATAGACAAGCATTACCAATTTGTCGCTCTTCCATTTGGCCTAGCGACAGCTCCAAGAATTTTTTCAAAGGTTCTCGGTGCCCTACTCTCTGTAATCAGAGAGGAGGGTATTGCAGTGTTTCCTTATTTGGACGATATCTTGGTACTTGCTCAGTCTTTACATTCTGCAGAATCTCACACGAATCAACTAACGTTGTTTCTTCAAAGACATGGTTGGAGGATCAATTTACCTGAAGTTCAATCCTATTGGCTGATTGCTTCAACCAATAGGATTTTTCCTACCTTAATTTCCGATTGGCTGATAGAATTCTATCAGCCAATCGGAATTGAAGGGACACCATCTGGATGAAGACTTCTGCCCGTCTGGAGGACCTTTTCTGCCCGGCTTGGATGAAGATTTCTGCCCGTCTGGAGGACCAGTTTGCCCGGCTTTGTTGAGGACTTTCGGCCCATTTGGGTGAAGACGTCTCAAGGTAGGGTGATCTTCAAGGGGTTAGTGTTAGGTTTTTTTAAGGGGGGATTGGGTGGGTTTTAGCGTAGGGTTGGTTGGGTGGGTGGTGGGTTTTAATGTTGGGGGGGTTGTAATTTTTTTTACAGGTAAAAGAGCTAATTACTTTGGGGCAATGCCCCGCAAAAGGCCCTTTTAAGGGCTATTTGTAATTTAGTGTAGGGTAGGGCTTTTTTTTTTATTTTGGGGGGCTTTTTTATTTTGTTTGGGGGATTAGATTAGGTGTAATTAGTTTAAAAATCTTGTAATTATTTTATTATTTTTTGTAATTTAGTGTTTGTTTTTTGTACTTTAGATAATTTTATTTAATTTTATTTAATTGTAGTTAATTTAGGGAATTAATTTAATTATAGTGTAGTGTTAGGTGTAATTGTAACTTAGGTTAGGTTTTATTTTACAGGTATATTTGTATTTATTTTAACTAGGAAGTTATTAAATAGTTAATAACTGTTTAATAACTATTGTACCTGGTTAAAATAAATACAAAGTTGCCTGTAAAATAAAAATAAACCCTAAGCTAGCTACAATGTAACTATTAGTTATATTGTAGCTATCTTAGGGTTTATTTTATAGGTAAGTATTTAGTTTTAAATAGGAATAATTTATTTAATGCTAGGAATATTTATTTAGATTTATTTAAATTATATTTAAGTTAGGGGGTGTTAGGGTTAGGGTTAGACTTAGGTTTAGGGGTTAATAAATTTAGAATAGTGGCAGCAGTGTAGGGGGGCAGATTAGGGGTTAATAAATTTAATATAGTAGCGGCGGTGTAGGGGGGCAGATTAGGGGTTAATAAATTTAATATAGTGGCGGCGGTGTAGGGGCGGCAGATTAGGGGTTAATAAGTATAATGTAGGTGGCGGTGGGCTCCGGGAGCAGCGGTTTAGGGGTTAAACAAATTATTTAGTTGCGTTGGGCTCCGGGAGCGGCGGTTTAGGGGTTAAACAATTTATTTAGTTGCGGTGGGCTCCGGGAGCGGTGGTTTAGGGGTTAAACAATTTATTTAGTTGCGGTGGGCTCCGGGAGCGGCGGTTTAGGGGGTAAACTGTATAGTATAGTGTGGGTGTTTAGTGACAGTATACCAAAAAAGCTGTAAAAAGCCGAAGAGCAGCGAGATCGATGACTGTTAGTTAACAACAGTCCGCTGCTCATCGCACCGTACTTGGTGCGCGGCTTTTTGACAGCTTTTTTGATAATTTTAGAGAGCGTATTCAGGTCCGCGGCAGCGATGTTAGGCGATCTTAGGCGAGCGTATTGGTTCCGTTGAATGCAGGTAAGTTGACGGCTTGAAAAATAGATGCCCATGACTCTGTCTCTAACAGACAAGAGACGAATAAAATTGGTTTCAGCTTGTCGGAACCTTCAGTCTCAGTCATTCCCTTCAGTGGCTTTGTGCATGGAAGTTTTAGGTCTCATGACTGCAGCATCGGATGCGATCCCCTTTGCTCGTTTTCATATGAGACCTCTCCAGCTTTGTATGCTGAATCAATGGTGCAGGGATTATACAAAGATATCACAATTAATATCCTTAAATCCCAATGTTCGACTCTCTCTGACTTGGTGGTTAGACCACCATCGTATAGTTCAAGGGGCCTCCTTTGTTCGTCCAACCTGGACTGTAATCACAACAGATGCAAGTCTTTCAGGTTGGTGAGCTGTCTGGGGATCTCTGACAGAACAAGGGGTTTGGAAATCTCAAGAGGCGAGGTTACCAATCAATATTTTAGAACTCCGTGCTATTTTCAGGGCTCTTCAGGTTTGGCCTCTATTGAAAAACCATTCATTTGTTTTCAGACAGACAATGTCACAACTGTGACATATGTCAATCATCAGGGTGGGACTCGCAGTCCCCTGGCTATACAAGAAGTATCCAGTTCTTGTCTAATTTCTGTGGTACATATCCAAGGTGTAGACAATTGGGAAGTGGATTATCTCAGCCGTCAGACTTTACATCCGGGGGAGTGGTCACTCCATCCAGATGTGTTTTTCCAGATTGTTCAGATGGGGGGTCTTCCAGAAATAGATCTGATGGCTTCCCATCTGAAAAAGAAACTTCCCAGGTACCTGTCCAGGTCCAGGGATCCTCAGGCGGAGTGGGTGGATGTGTTAGCAGTTCCTTGGTTTTACCAACCTGCTTATATCTTCCAGCCTCTAGTTCTTTTTCAAAAAGTGATCTCCAAGATCATCATGGAACATTCATTTGTGTTTCTGGTAGCACCAGCATGGCCTCACAGGTCCTGGTATGCGGACCTTGTCCGGATGAACAGATTTCAACCATGGCCACTTCCTTTAAGACCAGATCTTCTGTCTAAACAACCGTTTTTCCATCAGGATCTAAAATCATTAAATTTGAAGGTATGGAAATTGAACGCTTAGTGCTTAGTCATATAGGTTTCTCTGACTCAGTGATTGATACTATGTTACAGGCTCGTAAATCTGTTTCTAGGAAGATTTATTATCGAGTTTGGAAGACATATTTCATGGTGTTCTTTTCATAAATTCTCCTGGCATTCTTTTAGAATTCCTAGAATGTTACAGTTTCTTCAGGATGGTTTGGATAAGGGTTTGTCTGCAAGTTCCTTGAAGGGACAAATCTCTGCTCTTTCTGTTTTATTTCACAGAAAGATTGCTAAACTTCCTGATATTCACTGTTTTGTTCAGGCTTTGGTCCGTATCAAGCATGTCATTAAATCAATCTCTCCTCCTTGGAGTCTTAATTTGTTCCTGAGAGCTTTACAGGCTCCTCCTTTTGAGCCTATGGCCTCTAGTTATGAAGCCGTCTACTTTCCTGCATTCGCCGGCCCAATACGCTCGCCTAAGCTCACCTACTATCGCTGCCACAGACCTGAATACGTTCGCCAAAGTTATCAAGAAAGCTGTCAAGAAGCCACGCACCAAGTACGGAGCGATGAGCAGCGGATTGTTGTTAACTGACAGTCATCGATCTCGCTGCTCATCGGCTTCTTCGCAGCTTTCTTGCTACCCTGTCACTAAGCACCTACACTAAACTACACTGTTTTACCCCCTAAACTGCCGCTCCCGGAGCCCCCCGCACCTAAATAAAGTTATTCCCCCTAAACCGCCGCTCCTGGACCCCGCCGCAACTCTAATAAGTGTATTAACCCCTAAACCGCCGCTCCTGGACCCCGCCGCCACCTATATTAAACTTATTAACCCCTATCCTGCCCCCCTATACCGCCGTCACCTATATTAAACTTATTAACCCCTAAACCTAAGTCTAACACTAACACCCCCCTAACTTTAATATTATTTTAATAAATCTAAATAAAACTTACTATTATTAACTAAATTATTCCTATTTAAAAAAAATACTTACCTGTAAAATAAACCCTAAGCTAGCTACAATATAACTAATAATTATATTGTAGCTATTTTAGGGTTTATATTTATTTTACAGGCAACTTTGTATTTATTTTAACCAGGTACAATAGTTATTAAATAGTTATTAACTATTTAATAACTACCTAGCTAAAATACTTACAAAATTACCTGTAAAATAAATCCTAACCTAAGATAATTAATTAAATATCCCAGAAAAGAAACAAGTAAGAAATAAAGTAGTGAGTAATAAAGGTATTTTCAATTTATCTAGTACTAAACTATCAGAGGCACAAACGTCTGTCTTAAATAAAGGGTTAAATTTTGCTCCCAGCCATAGAATGAACAAATTTGACACCTTTATAGGAGTTCAAAAGTTTATAAGGAACTTATGTATTAAGAAATATTTATCTAGTAACCCCATAGTGAATAATAGTTCTATAACTATGAGTAGATACAAACATGTAGAAGTAAGTAAAAAATCCTCGTTTAATCCTACACAATGCAAATCAGCCCCTATGGAAACTTTTCTGGAACTAGTCCACCGAGATATAAAGAACATGAAGACTAATTATAAATCCAATCTATCAAAGAAGGAGCAGCAAGCTCTAGTAGAACTAAAAAATAATGATAAAATAGTGATAAAGCCCGCGGATAAGGGCAGAGGGACGGTGGCAATGGATAAGAATACATATGATGAGGAATGTCTTAGACAGCTTAACAACACGGATGTATATACCAAATTGGATTCTAATCCAGTTTTTAAGTTTAAAAAGAGGATAGAAGCATATTTTGATGAAGGTCTAAAAGAGGACATCTTAAATAAAAAGGAATACCTATATGTTAACAAAAAATTCCCTAAAACTCCTACATTCTATGTATTGCCAAAAATACATAAAGATCCAGTTAACCCCCCCGGGTAGACTCATAGTATCAGGGGTTAATTCTCTAACAAGCAACCTTTCGGCTTATATAGACCAGTTCTTACAAACCTATGTGAAAGAGACTAAATCTTACCTTAAGGACACCATGAGTATTCTTAACCATCTAGAAACACTCAAGTGGGACAAAAAGTGGTGGCTTGTAACCAGTGACGTGACCTCATTATATACTATAATTGACAAAGAATTAGGGATTGCATCAGTAAAGAATATCTTAGAAAAAGATGATTCGCTAAATAGTAAACAACTTGAATTTATCTTGGAAGGTATTGCTATAATTCTAGAAACCAATTACTTCTGGTTCAATCGCAACTATTATTTACAGATAGGCGGTACGGCAATGGGCACCAGATTTGCGCCCAGTTATGCCAATTTGTATATGGCTAATTGGGAAAATCAATATATATATATAATTTCCACTGGGCGCAATATCTGGTGTCCTATCGCCGTTACATAGATGACCTATTTTTAATTTGGTCAGGGAGTGAGAGCCAGCTCTTAGAATTTATGGAATATTTAAAAAGCAATGAATTTAAGGTAGCTTTGACTTGGAATTACAGTAAAACCAAGGTAGAATTCCTTGATCTTGAAATCTATATTGAAAATGACATACTAAAATCGAAAAATTATTTTAAAAGTATAGATGTCAATAATTATATTAGCCTTGACAGTTGCCATCAAAGGCATTGGCTAAAAAATGTACCAAAGGGTCAATTTGTTCACCTAAGATGTAATTGTAAAGATAAGGAGGTATTTAGGGCTCAATCAACAATTCTAAAAGAATGATTTTTAGAAAAAGACTATTCAAATACATTTTTAGAAGAGAAAATAGAAGAAGTAACAAATATGGATAGGACTGAGTTATTGAAATATAAAATTAAAGATAAAAACAATATGGCAGGGTTACAGAATAATCTTGCTAATAGGTTGATTTTTCAACACAGTACACAAAGTAGTGAGTTGAGGAAGATAATTCAGAAACATTGGGGTATACTCTCAAGGGACTCTAGTTTAGTTGAATTTTTAGGTGATGGTCCAAATGTGATGTTCAGGAAAGTTCCTAATCTGAAACTACAACTTTCCTATGGTAATAAGGAATTGGTTAAAAATGGAACCATAAAAAATTGGCTGCTACCATCCCAAATGGGTTTTAGAAAATGTCAATATTGCAATGCATGTAAATTGATGAAGAAGACCGCAAAACTATGTAATACATTTTATTCAGCTGACCATAAAAAAGAATATGACATTAATCAGTTCATTACCTGTAATAGCAAAAATGTTATCTATCTCTTACGCTGTTCTTGTAATTAAATCTAAACTTTTAAAAACGAGATTAAATGAACATATTTATAACATTGAGGAGGGATACCAGAACCACACTGTGTCTGCACACTTTGATAGAAAACATAACAGGAAGATAGGTGATCTAGAATTCTTAGGTATTAGAAAATTGGAACATAACTGGAGGGGAGGTGATATTCAGAACAGGCTGGGTCAGTTAGAAATGAAGTGGATACATATTATGGACAGCTTCATTCCTAATGGACTAAATAAGGATTTTGAAATCCATCACTTTCTGTGAACGGCATAGGAAACCCCAATTGGTTGCAGTACTAAGAAGAAACCAGTGGTGAAGCATACATTCTTTATATGAAATAGGTATACGAATACAAATTCAAGAGTGTGTATATATAAAAGTTAGACTTGGATTTTAATTTAAGGCCACTAAATAAAACACATTAGGGGGTAGTTATCAACGTGTCTACTTTTCCTGCCTTCGCCGGTCCAATACGCCCGCCTAAGCTCGCCTCACATCGTCGCTGCGGACCTGCAAAAATTCGCCTAAGTTATCAAAAAAGCTGTTAAAAAGCCACGCACCAAGTACGGGGCGATGAGCAGCGGACTGTGAGAGTTATCACTCATCCGATCTCGCTGCTCTTCGGCTTTTTTACAGCTTTCTTGCTAGCCTGTCACTAAGCACCCACACTAAACTACACTGTTCTATCCCCTATACCGGAGCCCCCCGCAACTAAATAAAGTTATTAACCCCTAAACCGCCGCTCCTAGACCCCGCCACAACTCTTATAAATGTATTAACCCCTAAACCACCGCTCCCGGACACCGCTGTCACCTACATTATAGCTAGTAACCCCTATCCTGCCCCCCCTATACCGTCGCCCTCTATAATAAAGTTATTAACCCCTAACCTGCTGATCCCGCACCTCGCCGCAACTAAATAAATAGTTTAACCCCTAAACCGCCGCTCCCTGAACCCGCCACAACCTATATTAAATTTATTAACCCCTATCCTGCCCCCCCCTACACCGTCGCCACCTATAATAAATTTATTAACCCCTATCCTGCCCCCCAATACACCGCCGCCACTGTAATAAAATTATTAACCCCTAAACCTAAGTCTAACACTAACCCTAACACCCCCTAACTTAAATATTAATTAAATAAATCTAAATAATATTTCTATTATTAACTAAATTAATCCTATTTAAAACTAAATACTTACCTTTAAAATAAACCCTAATATAGTTACAATATAAATAATAATTATATTGTAGCTATCTTAGGATTTATTTTTATTTTACAGGCAAATTTCTATTTATTTTAACTAGGTACAATAGCTATTAAATAGTTATTAACTATTTAATAGCTTACCTAGCTAATATAAAGAGAAATTAACCTGTAAAATAAAAACTAACCTAAGTTACAATTACACCTAACACTACACTATACTTAAATAAATTATTCCAATTTAAAACTAAATACTTACCTGTAAAATAAACCCTAAGATAGCTACAATATAATTAATAATTACATTGTAGCTATCTTAGGATTTATATTTATTTTACAGGTAACTTTGTATTTATTTTAGCTAGTTAGAATAGTTATTAAATAGTTAATAACTATTTAATAACTACCTAGCTAAAAGAAATACAAAATTACCTGTAAAATAAATCCTAACCTAAGTTACAATAACACTACACTATCATTAAATTAATTAAATAAATTAACTACAAATAACTACAATTAAATACAATTACATAAACTAATTAAAGTACAAAAAATAAAAAAAGCTAAGTTGCAAAAAATAAAAAAAAAATAAGTTACAAACATTTTAAAAATATTACAACAATTTTAAGCTACTTACACCTAATCTAAGCCCCCTAATAAAATAACAAACCCCCCAAAATAAAAAAATGCCCTACCCTATTCTAAATTAAAAAAGTTCAAAGCTCTTTTACCTTACCAGCCCTTAAAAGGACCTTTTGTGGGGCATGCCCCAAAGAATTCAGCTCTTTTGCCTGTAAAAGAAAAATACAACCCCCCCCCAACATTAAAACCCACCACCCACATACCCCTAATCTAACCCAAACCCCCCTTAAAATAACCTAACACTAATCCCCTGAAGATCATCCTACCTTGAGTCTTCTTCACTTAGCCGAGCAGCGATGGAACCGAAGAGGAGACCTGGAGCGGAAGAAGTTATCCTCCAAGCGGCGCTGAAGAAATCTTCCATCCGATGAAGTGATCCTCCAAGCGGCGCTGAAGAAGTCTTCCATCCGGGCGATGTCATCTTCCAAGAGGCGCTGAAGAAGTCTTCTATCCGGGCGATGTCATCTTCCAAGCGGGGTCTTCAATCTTCATTCCGCCGAAGCGGAACATCCTTCTTTACCGACGGACTACCGACGAATGAAGGCTCCTTTAAGGGACGTCATCCAAGATAGCGTCCCTTCAATTCCGATTGGCTGATAGGATTCTATCAGCCAATCGGAATTAAGGTAGGAAAAGTCTGATTGGCTGATTGAATCAGCCAATCAGATTCAAGTTCAATCCGATTGGCTGATCCAATCAGCCAATCAGATTGAGCTCGCATTCTATTGGCTGTTCCGGGATGAAGATTGAAGACCCCGCTTGGAAGATGACATCGCCCGGATAGAAGACTTCTTCAGCGCCTCTTGGAAGATGACATCGCCCGGATGGAAGACTTCTTCAGCGCCGCTTGGAGGATCACTTCATTGGATGGAAGATTCCATCAGCCAATCAGAATTTTCCTACCTTAATTCCGATTGGCTGATAGAATCCTATCAGCCAATCGGAATTCGACGGACGCCATCTTGGATGACGTCATTTAAAGGAACCGTCATTCGGCGAGTAGGCGTCGGTAGAAGAGGATGTTCCGCGTCGGCTGGAAGATGATGGCTCCGGAAGAAAGAAGATTGAAGATGCTGCTTCATAGAAGACTTCATCCCGATGATGGACTTCTTCAGCGCCCGCTTGGATCAAGACTTCAGCCCGATGATGGATTTCTTCAGCCGCCGCTTGGATCCAGACTTCAGCCCGAGGATGGACGTCACTCTTCAGCCCCCCGCTTGGGCTTGGATCAAGACATCAGAGGCTCTTCTGGACAGATCGGGACCCGGTGTGGTGAAGACAAGGTAGGGAGATCTTCAGGGGCTTAGTGTTAGGTTTATTTAAGGGGGGTTTGGGTTAGATTAGGGGTATGTGGGTGGTGGGTATTGTATGTTTTTTTTTACAGGCAAAAGAGCTGAATTCTTTGGGGCATGCCCCGCAAAGGGCCCTTTTCAGGGCTGGTAAGGTAAAAGAGCTTTTCTATTTTAATTTTAGAATAGGGTAGGGCATTTTTTTATTTTGGGGGGCTTTGTTATTTTATTAGGGGGCTTAGAGTAGGTGTAATTAGTTTAAAATTGTTGTAATATTTTTCTAATGTTTGTAAATATTTTTTTATTTTTTGTAACTTAGTTCTTTTTTATTTTTTGTACTTTAGTTAGTTTATTTAATTGTATTTATTTGTAGGTATTGTATTTAATTAATTTATTGATAGTGTAGTGTTAGGTTTAATTGTAGGTAATTGTAGGTATTTTATTTAATTAATTTATTGATAGTGTAGTATTAGGTTTAATTGTAACTTAGGTTAGGATTTATTTTACAGGTAATTTTGTAATTATTTTAACTAGGTAACTATTAAATAGTTCTTAACTATTTAATAGCTATTGTATCTGGTTAAAATAAATACAAAGTTTAAAATAAATATTAATCCTAAAATAGCTACAATATAATTATTATTTATATTGTAGCTATATTAGGGTTTATTTTACAGGTAAGTATTTAGATTTAAATATAAATAATTTATTTAATAAGAGTTAATTTATTTCGTTAGAATAAAATTATATTTAAGTTAGAGGGGGGTTAGGGTTAGAATTAGCTTTAGGCGTTAAAAAATTTATTAGAGTAGCGGTGAGCTCCGATCGGCAGATTAGGGGTTAATACTTGAAGTTAGGTGTCGGCGATGTTAGGGAGGGCAGATTAGGGGTTAATACTATTTATTATAGGGTTATTGAGGCGGGAGTGAGGCGGATTAGGGGTTAATAACTTTATTATAGTAGCGGTGCGGTCCGCTCGGCAGATTAGGGGTTAATAAGTGTAGGCAGGTGGAGGCGACGTTGAGGGGGGCAGATTAGGGGTTAATAAATATAATATAGGGGTCGGCGGTGTTAGGGGCAGCAGATTAGGGGTACATAACTATAATGTAGCTTGCGGTGGTGTACGGATCGACAGATTAGGGGTTAATAATAATATGCAGGGGTCAGCGATAGCGGGGGCGGCAGATTAGGGGTTAATAAGTGTAAGGTTAGGGGTGTTTAGACTCGGGGTTCATGTTAGGGTGTTAGGTGCAGACTTAGGAAGTGTTTCCCCATAGAAAACAATGGGGCTGCGTTAGGAGCTGAACGCGGCTTTTTTGCAGGTGTTAGGTTTTTTTTCAGCTCAAACAGCCCCATTGTTTTCTATGGGGGAATCGTGCACGAGCACGTTTTTGAAGCTGGCCGCGTCCGTAAGCACCGCTGGTATCGAGAGTTGCAGTGGCGTTAAATTATGCTCTACGCTCCTTTTTTGGAGCCTAACGCAGCCATTCTGTGAACTCTAAATACCAGCTGTATTTAAAAGGTGCAGGGGAAAAAAAGGACGCGTAGCTAACGCACCCCTTTGGCCGCAGAACTCTAAATCTAGCCGATAGACAGTAAAAATGTGAGCTATAAGTTTATATCTTATAGTTAAATTTATATATTTATGTATTGTACTTTTACTCTAATAAATTTAGAACAATTTTGTTAGATTTTTAATGCAATTAACAATACATTTTTTATGGCATCTTTTTAGTTCAATAATTTATTTAATAATTTGAGCCGTATTTTAATATATGTATCTCCTTCACATACTTAAATACAACCCTTTGTGAGACACACTGTTCTAAAAGTTGACTTTAGAGAATTCTACCAGTGGCTTCATAGTAATGCAAGGTTTCTTGGAGAATCTCACAAGCCCAGACACCTTTAGATTATCAGATGAGTGAGAATTAAGGATAATAGGCTATTACACTGGTGCCTAATTCATACAGGTATTAGCATTATAATGTATGGAGTCAGAAACTCCCTGGTGGCTTGTCATAGAAATCACATGCCATATGTAGTTCTTTGTCACTAAACAATAACAGTTCTAGTATCATCAGGTTGCTAAAGGAAGCTGCTTTAGTGGTTAAAATATATCAGCATACACATTGGATATAGGCCATGATTTAGCAACATATGTAACCCCTGACTCATGAAAAGGGCTGCACTTTATCTTTAAATCATATATTGTATCCACTGTAAAAAAAAAAAAAAATGCATAAAGCACAAAAATGGGAGCACTGGCGCGGAATATGCAGGTCTCCCGTATTACAAGTCATGGTGGAACAGCTATACTTGCCAGCATTTTAGCCTTTACACAACTCTCCATTCTGCACTCAAAAAAATGACTGTATGAGTATTACAGGTTGTGCAGTCTTGCTATAACGCTAGTGTTATAGCTTATACCGCCACAATCCATTCCGCAATCTGAGAGCAGTAGTTATGGATTTTGCTAAACAAAAAAGTTTCACAAAACTCATTACAAAAATTTTACAAAGTACACTAACACCCATAAACTACATTATTAACCCCTAAACCGCCATCCCCCACATTGCAAATACTATAATTAACCCTTTTAACCCCTAAACCGCCAGCCCCCACATCGCTACTACTATCACAAACCTATTAACCCCGAAACCTGCATCGCAAATACTTTATTAAACTTATTAACCTCTAACCCACCGCCCACCCACATTGCCAACACTAAATAAACCTATTAACCCCTAAACTGCTGACCCCCCACAACATCTCAAACACTAAATAAACCTATTATCCCTAAACCGCCGGCCCCCCACATCACCAAGTTTTTATTTATTTTTGTAAGTTTAATTTAAAGTTAGGGGGTTTTAGGTTTAGGGGTTAATAGTTTAATTTAGTGTGTCACGATGTGGGGGGCCGGTGGTTTTTGGGTTAATAGTTTTAATTTAGTATTAGAGATGTGGGGGGCCAGCAGTTTAGGGTTTAATAGGCTTATTTAGGTGTTAGTGATGCGGGGGCAGCGATTTAAGGGTTAATAGTTTTAGTTTAGTATTAGCGATGTGGGGGGCCGGCGGTTTAGGGGTTAATGGGTTTATTATAGTAGTAGCGATGTGGGGGGATGGCGGTTTAGGTGTTAATAGGTTTATTATAGTAGTTGCAATGTGGGGTGACGGCAGTTTAGGGGTAAATAGGTTTATTTAGGTGTTATCCACGCGGGGGGCAGCTTTTAGGGGTTAATAATTTTATTTAGTGTCGGTGATGTCGGGGGCGGCAGGTTAGGGGTATTTAGACTAGGGGTTTATGTTAGTGTGGCATGGAGCTTAACGCACCATATCGCACAGCACAAGAAGGTTTTTTTTAAAACTTGTCATGGCAGCGCTATGGAGAGTGCGATGCCGCTCATTTTTTTGCGTTATTTACGCACCGGGTTTAGAGCACAACTTGTAATCTTGGTGTATTTGTGCTGCTCTGTCCTATCCACTTGCTGTGGGTGCACCCTGCTCTCTCTAATCATTCTTGTTGCTTTAAATCCCTCTCCTGCTGCCATGTTTGCATCCTGCTTTCTGCTATTTGCATTTCTCTCCTTGTACTCTGCCTCTGCTATTGACCATGTACTGTGAACTGTGTATTTCTCATTCTACTTCCTGTTTACACTAGTTCTTACCACTCGTTGCTTCTGTGCACTCTCTACCCCCTCTCCTGCACCCTGTTTTCTGCTCCTGCTCTCTTGCTCTTTGTACCCTCACCCACTATATCCCTGTCTAGGCACCTATGTCTGCAGGCTGCTCTCTGTATACACCACTCTCAGCAGCACCATGGTCGTTATTCACCCAGCTGTTGTTCTCTGTGTGTTTTCTGTGCACTCTATCTCTGAATAGTGCACACTGTGTTCATTGCTGGGCTCTGTAGGAGCCAGCGGAGAGGAGCTGGGCTGTGAAGGCGCCAGGCTGCTCTCCCTTATCTCTTGGGGAAGTCTCTGGCTGAGTAAACACTGCATGGAAGGAAGTGAGCAGATAGACAGAACTATGGAGGGGGAGTGTAACCCCTTGTTTGCCAGGCACGATCTGCACGATGCCTCGTGTGTTAATAAGGCATTTGACCATTTATAGTGTGTTACATATAGTGTGTCTGTTTCAGGGCGTCAAAACATAGCTGTTACAGGATCCACTTTATATTCATTTACAATGTGCAAACTTAAAGGAAATGTGAATTTACAAATATTGTGCAGCAATATTCAATTAACTTAACCAGAATCACAACTTACTACTGTTTACCTTATCTGCTTTCAATGGTTCAAACTATACCTTAACACATTTCCTGATTCTCTCTACTGAATGCAGGCAAAATGAGAAATAACATAACAATCTTGTGGTCTATGGTTTCCCTTTACCGATCTACCTTTTGGACTTGGAAAAATATCAGAAGTTGTAAGTTACTAGCCCAGACAGAATTGTCCATTCAATGTTAAAGATTGGAAAAAGTGAATTTATTTACTCACTCCCTGCAATAGCTTATTCTTCTGGGACTAGTGGTCTAATGGAAATTTGAAGTCCTGTGTGTGTATGTAAGTGTTTAAAAATCTTGGAGATATATTATATTTCCATTTAACAGTATGAAGTAATAAAAATAAAAAAGAAATTAAAATGTAAACCAAAGTTTTTAAGTATTCTGGGCTAGATTACAAGTGGTGCACTAACGTTAGCAAGGTGCAATATTGCCATATTACTACCGCGCTAACTTGCCAGCATATTGAAACTTGAAAGTAAAAGCGTACCACCAAGCATAATCTAAATTTGTGTTTGTCGAGTTAGAGCAACTAAAGACCCCACGTAAAGGGTTGGGGATAAAATTAAACGTGTACCAAACACAACATAAATACATTTTTTTTTTTAAATGTTACACTAATATATACGCTATATAATAAAATAATATTTATATATATATATATATATATATATATATATATACATTTTTTTAAAATAAGGATTAAAGGGTATGTGGTATATGACAAGGTGTATGTGTGTATAAATATATATATATATAAGGGCCGTCAACCGCAAATACGCTGGAATTCCGCAGAGTATTTGTGGCGAGGCTGATTCGCTGTAGTTATCAAGCCCTACAGCCCTGCAAAAGTAGAATCTAGTGACGTAACCATACGATCCGCCGGACCCAGTCCGACACAGCTCAATGGTTATGTCACTCCAGATGTTCCAAATGCAAGTTCGGCACAATCTGACTACTTTTGCTAGTTATCAAAGAACTAGCAGGTACGCTCGCCACTATTCCGGGCCAGCGTACCTGGTTTTCAATCCGCCGCCGAATCAATGGGAGTCTGACAGCAGCGAAAGCTCATGTTCGCTGCTGCCCGATATCCCATTGATTTCTATGGGAAGTGTCTGCACCTAACACCCTAATATGTACCCCGAGTCTAAACACCCCTAATCTACCCCCCTACACTGCCGCCACCTACATTACATTTATTAACCCCTAATCTGCCCCCCCCTACACCGCCGCAACTCTAATAAACTTATTAACCCCTAACCGCCGCTCCTGGACTTCGCCACCATCTACATAATACCTATTAACCCTTAATCTGCCGCCCCCTATACCGCCGCCACCTACATAAAGTTATTAACCCCTATCCTGCCGATCCCGGACCCCGCCGCAAATAAATTAATTGTTTAACCCCTAAACCGCCGCTCCCGGAGCCCGCCGCAACTATAATAAATATATTAACCCCTAAACCGCCGCTCCCAGACCCCGCCGCAACTATAATAAATATATTAACCCCTAAACCGCCACTCCCGGACCCCGCTGCCACCTACATTATACTTATTAACCCCTGATCTGCCACCCCCTATACCGCCGCAACCTACATAAAGTTATTAACCCCTATCCTGCCTATCCCGGACCCCGCCACAACTATAATAAATTGTTTAACCCCTAAACCGCTGCTCCAGGAGCCCATCGCCACCTACATTACATTTATTAACCCCTATCCTGCCCCCCCTACACCGCCGCCACTATATTTAATGAATTAACACCTAAACCTAAGTCTAACCCTAACACCCCCCTAACTTCAATATTATTTAAATTAATCTACATAAATAATCCTATAATTAAATAAATTATTCCTATTTAAAACTAAATATTTACCTATAAAATAAACCCTAAGATAGCTACAATGTAATTAATAATTACATTGTAGCTATTTTAGGATTTAAATTTATTTCTCTTGTTAAGTGTATTCAGTCCACGGGTCATCCATTACTTATGGGATATATTCCCTTCCCAACAGGAAGTTGCAAGAGGATCACCCAAGCAGAGCTGCTATATAGCTCCTCCCCTCACATGTCATATCCAGTCATTCTCTTGCAACTCAACTAGATAGGACGTTGTGAGAGGTCTGTGGTGTTTTTTATACTTAGTTTATTTCTTCAATCAAAAGTTTGTTATTTTAAATGGCACCGGAGTGTGCTGTTTGTTCTCAGGCAGTATTTGGAAGAAGAATCTGCCTGCGTTTTCTATGATCTTAGCAGAAGTAACTAAGATCCACTGGCTGTTCTCGCACATTCTGAGGAGTGGGGTAACTTTCAGAAAGGGAATAGCGTGTGGGGAATCCTGCAAACAAGGTATGTGCAGTAAATTATTTTTCTAAGGAATGGAATTGACTAAGAAAATACTGCTGATACCGATGTAATGTAAGTACAGCCTTAAATGCAGTAGCGACTGGTATCAGGCTGATGAATGTATGTACAATAAGTAATTTTCTAAGGAATGGAATTTGACTAAGAAAATACTGTTAATACTGAAGTAATGTATGAGCCTTAACTGCAGTAGAAGCGACTGGTAGCAGGCTTATTAATAACACTACCTAACTTTTAAAGTGCATGTTTAAAACATTTACTGGCATGTTATTCGTTTTTTTGTGAGGTACTTTGGTGATAAATCTTTTGGGGCATGATTTTCCACATGGCTGTCGTTTATTTCTACATAGAAACGGTTAACTGAGGTTTCCCACTGTTGTAATATGAGGAGGGGCCTATTTTAGCGCTTTTTTGCACAGTAAAAATTCAGTTACAGTCTTCCTGCTTCTTCCTCCTTGATCCAGGACGTCTCTAGAGAGCTCAGGGGTCTTCAAAATTCATTTTGAGGGAGGTAATCAGTCACAGCAGACCTGTGACAGTGTGTTTGACTGTGATAAAAAGTTAATTGTTAAATTGATTATCCGTTTTTGGGTATTAAGGGGTTAATCATCCATTTGCTAGTGGGTGCAATGCTTTGCTAACTTAATACATTTACTGTGAAAATTTGGTTGCTATAACTGATTTGGTTCATTGTTATTTCAACTGTGACGATTTTTGTGCTTCTTAAAGGCGCAGTAGCGTTTTTTATATTGCTTGTAAACTTATTTGAAAGGATTTTCCAAGCTTGCTAGTCTCATTGCTAGTCTGTTTAAACATGTCTGACAGAGATGAATCTGTTTGTTCACTATGTTTGAAGGCCAATGTGGAGCCCCACAGAAATATGTGTACTAAATGTATTGATGTCACTTTGAATAAAAGTCAATTTATATCTGTAAAGAAATTATCACCAGACAACGAGGGGGAAGTTATGCCGACTAACTCTCCTCACGTGTCAGTACCTTCGCCTCCCGCTCAGGAGGCGCGTGATATTGTGGCGCCAAGTACATCAGAGAGGCCCATACAAATCACTTTGCAAGACATGGCTGCGGTTATGACAGAGGTATTATCTAAATTGCCTGAATTAAGAGGCAAGCGCGATAGCTCTGGGTTAAGGACAGAGCGCGCTGATGATGTGAGAGCCATGTCTGATACTGCGTCCCAATTTGCAGAACATGAGGACGGAGAGCTTCATTCTGTGGGTGACGGATCTGATCCAGGGAGACCGGATTCAGAGATTTCTAATTTTAAATTTAAGCTTGAGAACCTCCGTGTATTGCTAGGGGAGGTATTAGCGGCTCTGAATGATTGTAACACGGTTGCAATTCCAGAGAAAATATGTAGGTTGGATAGATACTTTGCGGTACCGGTGTGTACTGACGTTTTTCCTATACCTAAAAGGCTTACAGAAATTATTAGCAAGGAGTGGGATAGACCCGGTGTGCCCTTTTCCCCTCCTCCGATATTTAGAAAAATGTTTCCAATAGACGTCACCACACGAGACTTATGGCAGACGGTCCCTAAGGTGGAGGGAGCAGTTTCTACTTTAGCTAAACGTACCACTATCCCGGTGGAGGATAGTTGTGCTTTCTCCTGTTAAGTGTGGTCAGTCCACGGGTCATCATTACTTCTGGGATATCAACTCCTCCTCAACAGGAAGTGCAAGAGGATCACCCAGCAGAGCTGCTATATAGCTCCTCCCCTCTACGTCACACCCAGTCATTCTCTTGCACCCAACTAATAGATAGGATGTGTGAGAGGACTGTGGTGATTATACTTAGTTTTTATATCTTCAATCAAAAGTTTGTTATTTTAAAACAGCACCGGAGTGTGTTGTTCCCTCTCAGGTAGAATTTGAAGAAGAATCTACCTGAGTTTTTTGTATGATTTTAGCCGGCGTAGTTAAGATCATCTTGCTGTTCTCGGCCATCTGAGGAGTGAGGTAAACTTCAGATCAGGGGACAGCGGGCAGGTTCACCTGCAAAGAGGTATGTAGCAGCATATTATTTTCTGAGGAATGGAATTGACTGAGAAAATACTGCCAATACCGATATAATGTAAGTTCAGCCTTAAATGCAGTAGTAGCAACTGGTATCAGGCTGTCATGTATGTATATTTACACTTCAGTATTCTGGGGAATGGCACTTCACTGGGATAATACTGTATGCATAAGACTCTTAGCCTAACTTGCAGTGGGAACGACTAGCAACAGGCTTTCTAATGACATTTCATTTATTTGATGTTAAACGTTTTGCTGGCATGTTAAATCGTTTAATTATCTGAGGTACTGGGTGAAAAATTGTTTTGGGCACTGTTTTTTTCCACTTGGCGGTCGTTTTATTTAATTTAAGACAGTTTACTGATCTTCCTCACTGTTGTGTGTGAGGGGGAGGGGCCTATTTTGGCGCTTTTGCTACGCATCAGAAAATTCAGTCACAAGTCTGTTTTCTTCCCTGCATGATCCGGTTCGTCTCTACAGAGCTCAGGGGTCTTCAAAAGTTATTTTGAGGGAGGTAATAACTCACAGCAGACCTGTGAGATTGTGCTTGACTGTGATAAAAAACGTTATATTCTGTACATTTTTTCTGCTATTTAAGGGTTAGTTATCCATTACTAATGGGGGCAATCCTTTGCTAAATTGTGTTTTTACCGGAAAGAATTTGATGTTATAGTTTCTCCGGTTTATTGTTTTCTCAACTGTCATAACTTTTTTTCTGTGCTTCTTAAAGGCACAGTACGTTTTTCATATTATTTGTAAATTGCTTTGAAAAGTATTTCCAAGTTGCTAGTTTAATTGCTAGTGTGTTAAACATGCCTGACTCAGAGGAATATCTCTGTGCTATATGTGCTAAAGCCAAAGTGGAGCCCAATAGAAATTTATGTACTAATTGCATTGATGCTACTTTAAATAAAAGTCAATCTGTACAAATTGAACATCATTCACCAAACAACGAGGGGAGAGTTATGCCGACTAACTCGCCTCACGTGTCAGTACCTGCATCTCCCGCTCGGGAGGTGCGTGATATTGTAGCGCCGAGTACTTCAGGGCGGCCATTACAAATCACATTACAGGACATGGCTAATGTTATGACTGAAGTTTTGTCTAAATTACCAGAACTTAGAGGTAAGCGTGATCACTCTGGGGTGAGAACAGAGTGCGCTGATAATATTAGGGCCATGTCAGATACTGCGTCACAGTATGCAGAACATGAGGACGGAGAGCTTCATTCTGCAGGTGACGGTTCTGATCCCAATAGAGTGGATTCAGACATTTCTAATTTTAAGTTTAAGCTCGAAAACCTCCGTGTACTGTTAGGGGAGGTATTAGCAGCTCTGAATGATTGTAACACCGTTGCAATTCCAGAGAAATTATGTAGGCTGGATAGATACTATGCGGTACCGGCGAGTACTGACGTATTTCCTATACCTAAGAGGCTTACAGAGATAATTACTAAGGAGTGGGATAGGCCCGGTGTACCCTTTTCCCCCCCTCCTGTATTTAGAAAAATGTTTCCAATAGATGCCACCACACGGGACTTATGGCAGACGGTCCCTAAGGTGGAGGGAGCGGTTTCTACTCTGGCTAAGCGTACCACTATCCCGGTGGAGGATAGCTGTGCCTTTTCAGATCCAATGGATAAAAAATTAGAGGGTTACCTTAAGAAAATGTTTGTTCAACAAGGTTTTATATTGCAACCCCTTGCATGTATTGCGTCTGTCACGGCCGCGGCCGCTTTTTGGTCCGAGTCCCTGGAAGAGACTCTTGACTCAATAACTATAGATGAGATTTCAAACAAGCTTAAGACACTTAAGCTAGCTAATTCATTTATTTCGGATGCCGTAGTACATTTAACTAAACTTACGGCTAAGAATTCCGGATTCGCCATTCAGGCACGCAGAGCACTGTGGCTAAAATCCTGGTCAGCTGACGTTACTTCTAAATCTAAATTACTTAACATACCTTTCAAAGGGCAGACCTTATTCGGGCCCGGGTTGAAAGAAATTATCGCTGACATTACAGGAGGTAAAGGCCATGCCCTGCCTCAAGACAGAGCCAAACCTAAGGCTAGACAGTCTAATTTTCGTTCCTTTCGTAATTTCAAGGCAGGAGCAGCATCAACTTCCTCTGCACCAAAACAGGAAGGAGCTGTTGCTCGCTACAGACAAGGCTGGAGACCTAACCAGTCCTGGAACAAGGGCAAGCCCCTAAGACAGCATGAATTGAGGGCCCCCGATCCGGGAACGGATCTAGTGGGGGGCAGACTTTCCCTCTTCGCCCAGGCTTGGGCAAGAGATGTCCAGGATCCCTGGGCGTTAGAGATCATATCTCAGGGATATCTTCTGGACTTCAAATCCTCTCCCCCAAAAGGGAGATTTCATCTGTCAAGGTTGTCAACAAACCAAATAAAGAAAGAGGCGTTTCTACGCTGTGTACAAGATCTTTTACTAATGGGAGTGATCCATCCGGTTCCGCGGTCGGAACACGGACAGGGGTTTTACTCAAATCTGTTTGTGGTTCCCAAAAAAAGAGGGAACCTTCAGGCCAATCTTGGATTTAAAGATCCTAAACAAATTCCTAAGAGTTCCATCGTTCAAAATGGAAACTATTTGGACAATCCTACCCATGATCCAAAAGGGTCAGTACATGACCACAGTGGATTTAAAGGATGCTTACCTTCACATACCGATTCACAAGGATCATTACCGGTATCTAAGGTTTGCCTTCCTAGACAGGCATTACCAGTTTGTAGCTCTTCCATTCGGATTGGCTACGGCTCCAAGAATCTTCACAAAGGTTCTGGGTGCTCTTCTGGCGGTACTAAGACCGCGAGGAATTTCGGTAGCTCCGTACCTAGACGACATTCTGATACAAGCTTCAAGCTTTCAAACTGCCAAGTCTCATACAGAGTTAGTACTGGCATTTCTAAGGTCGCATGGATGGAAGGTGAACGAAAAGAAGAGTTCTCTCTTTCCACTCACAAGAGTTCCCTTCTTGGGGACTCTTATAGATTCTGTAGAAATGAAGATCTACCTGACAGAAGACAGGTTAACAAAGCTTCAAAATGCATGCCGTGTCCTTCATTCCATTCAACACCCGTCAGTGGCTCAATGCATGGAGGTGATCGGCTTAATGGTAGCGGCAATGGACATAGTACCCTTTGCACGCCTACATCTCAGACCGCTGCAATTGTGCATGCTAAGTCAGTGGAATGGGGATTACTCAGATTTGTCCCCTACTCTGAATCTGGATCAAGAGACCAGAAATTCTCTTCTATGGTGGCTTTCTCGGCCACATCTGTCCAGGGGGATGCCATTCAGCAGGCCAGATTGGACAATTGTAACAACAGACGCCAGCCTACTAGGTTGGGGCGCTGTCTGGAATTCTCTGAAGGCTCAGGGACCATGGACTCAGGAGGAGAGTCTCCTGCCAATAAACATTCTGGAATTGAGAGCAGTTCTCAATGCCCTTCTGGCTTGGCCCCAGTTAACAACTCGGGGGTTCATCAGGTTTCAGTCGGACAACATCACGACTGTAGCTTACATCAACCATCAAGGAGGGACAAGAAGCTCCCTAGCAATGATGGAAGTATCAAAGATAATTCGCTGGGCAGAGTCTCACTCTTGCCACCTGTCAGCAATCCACATCCCGGGAGTGGAGAACTGGGAGGCGGATTTCCTAAGTCGTCAGACTTTTCATCCGGGGGAGTGGGAACTTCATCCGGAGGTCTTTGCCCAAATACTTCGACGTTGGGGCAAACCAGAGATAGATCTCATGGCGTCTCGACAGAACGCCAAGCTTCCTTGTTACGGGTCCAGATCCAGGGATCCGGGAGCGGTTCTGATAGATGCTTTGACAGCACCTTGGACCTTCGGGATGGCTTATGTGTTTCCACCCTTCCCGATGCTTCCTCGATTGATTGCCAGAATCAAACAGGAGAGAGCATCTGTGATTCTAATAGCGCCTGCGTGGCCACGCAGGACTTGGTATGCAGATCTAGTGGACATGTCATCCTGTCCACCTTGGTCTCTGCCTCTGAGACAGGACCTTCTGATCCAGGGTCCCTTCAAACATCAAAATCTAATTTCTCTGAAGCTGACTGCTTGGAAATTGAACGCTTGATTTTATCAAAACGTGGTTTTTCTGAGTCAGTAATTGATACCTTAATACAGGCTAGGAAGCCTGTTACCAGAAAGATTTACCATAAAATATGGCGTAAATACTTATATTGGTGCGAATCCAAAAGTTACTCATGGAGTAAGGTTAGGATTCCTAGGATATTGTCCTTTCTACAAGAAGGTTTAGAAAAGGGTTTATCCGCTAGTTCCTTAAAGGGACAGATTTCAGCTCTGTCCATTCTTTTACACAAACGTCTGTCAGAGGTTCCAGACGTTCAGGCTTTTTGTCAGGCTTTGGCCAGGATTAAGCCTGTGTTTAAAACTGTTGCTCCACCATGGAGTTTGAACTTAGTTCTTAATGTTTTACAGGGTGTTCCGTTTGAACCCCTTCATTCCATTGATATCAAATTGTTATCTTGGAAAGTTCTCTTTTTAATGGCTATTTCCTCGGCTCGAAGAGTCTCTGAGTTATCTGCCTTACATTGTGATTCTCCTTATCTGATTTTTCATTCAGACAAGGTAGTTCTGCGTACTAAACCTGGGTTCTTACCTAAGGTGGTCACTAACAGGAATATCAATCAAGAGATTGTTGTTCCATCTTTGTGTCCTAATCCTTCTTCGAAGAAGGAACGTCTTCTACACAATCTAGATGTAGTCCGTGCCCTGAAATTTTATTTACAGGCAACTAAAGATTTTCGACAAACGTCTTCCCTGTTTGTCGTTTATTCTGGTCAGAGGAGAGGTCAAAAAGCTTCTGCTACCTCTCTCTCTTTTTGGCTTCGTAGCATAATACGTTTAGCTTATGAGACTGCTGGGCAGCAGCCTCCTGAAAGAATTACAGCTCATTCTACTAGAGCTGTGGCTTCCACTTGGGCCTTTAAGAATGAGGCCTCTGTTGAACAGATTTGCAAGGCTGCAACTTGGTCTTCTCTTCATACTTTTTCCAAATTTTACAAATTTGACACTTTTGCTTCTTCGGAGGCTGTTTTTGGGAGAAAGGTTCTTCAGGCAGTGGTTCCTTCCGTATAAAGAGCCTGCCTGTCCCTCCCGTCATCCGTGTACTTTAGCTTTGGTATTGGTATCCCAGAAGTAATGATGACCCGTGGACTGACCACACTTAACAGGAGAAAACATAATTTATGCTTACCTGATAAATTCCTTTCTCCTGTAGTGTAGTCAGTCCACGGCCCGCCCTGTTTTTTATGGCAGGTCTAAATTTTTAAATTATACTCCAGTCACCACTGCACCCTTTGGCCTCTCCTTTCTCGTTGGTTCTCGGTCGAATGACTGGGTGTGACGTAGAGGGGAGGAGCTATATAGCAGCTCTGCTGGGTGATCCTCTTGCACTTCCTGTTGGGGAGGAGTTGATATCCCAGAAGTAATGATGACCCGTGGACTGACCACACTACAGGAGAAAGGAATTTATCAGGTAAGCATAAATTATGTTTTTTCGGATCCAATGGATAAAAATTTAGAAGGTTACCTTAAGAAAAAAATTTTCAACAAGGTTTTATCTTACAGCCCCTTGCATGCATTGCACCTGTCACTGCTGCTGCGGCATTCTGGTTTGAGTCTCTGGAAGAGGCCATTCGCACAGCTCCATTGGATGAGATTATGGTCAAGCTTAAAGCACTTAAGCTAGCTAATGCATTTGTTTCTGATGCCGTTGTACATTTAACCAAACTAACGGCTAAGAACTCCGGATTCGCCATCCAGGCGCGCAGAGCGCTATGGCTTAAATCCTGGTCAGCTGACGTGACTTCTAAATCTAAATTGCTTAATATTCCTTTCAAAGGGCAGACCTTATTCGGGCCCGGCTTGAAAGAAATTATTGCTGACATTACTGGAGGTAAGGGTCATACTCTTCCTCAAGACAGGGCCAAATCAAAGGCCAAACAGTCTAATTTTCGTGCCTTTCGTAACTTCAAGGCAGGAGCAGCATCAACTTCCTCCGCTCCAAAACAGGAAGGACCTGTTGCTCGTTACAGACAGGGCTGGAAAGCCAACCAGCCCTGGAACAAGGGCAAGCAGGCCAGAAAGCCTACTTCTGCCCCTAAGACAGCATGAAGAGAGGGCCCCCTATCCGGAAACTGATCTAGTGGGGGGCAGACTATCTCTCTTCGCCCAGGCTTGGGCAAGAGATGTCCAGGATCCCTGGGCGTTGGAGATCATATCTCAGGGATATCTTCTGGACTTCAAAGCTTCTCCTCCACAAGGGAGATTTCATCTTTGAAGGTTATCAGCAAACCAAATAAAGAAAGAGGCATTTCTACGCTGTGTACAAGACCTCTTAGTAATGGGGGTGATCCACCCAGTTCCGCGGACGGAACAAGGGCAAGGGTTTTACTCAAATCTGTTTGTGGTTCCCAAGAAAGAGGGAACCTTCAGACCAATCTTGGACCTAAAAATCTTAAACAAATTCCTAAGAGTTCCATCATTCAAAATGGAAACTATTCGAACCATCCTACCCATGATCCAAGAGGGTCAATACATGACCACAGTAGACTTAAAGGATGCCTACCTTCATATACCGATTCACAAAGATCATTATCGGTACCTAAGATTTGCCTTTCTAAACAGGCATTACCAGTTTGTAGCTCTTCCCTTCGGGTTAGCTACGGCCCCAAGAATTTTTACAAAGGTTCTGGGCTCACTCCTAGCGGTGCTAAGACCGCGAGGCATAGCGGTGGCTCCGTACCTAGACGACATTCTGATACAAGCGTCAAGTTTTCAAATTGCCAAGTCTCATACAGAGATAGTTCTGGCATTTCTGAGGTTGCATGGGTGGAAGGTGAACGTGGAAAAGAGTTCTCTATCACCACTCACAAGAGTCTCCTTCCTAGGGACTCTGATAGATTCTGTAGAAATGAAAATTTTCCTGACGGAGGCCAGGTTATCAAAACTTTTAAATGCTTGCCGTGTCCGTCATTCCATTCCACGCCCGTCAGTAGCTCAGTGCATGGAAGTAATCGGCTTAATGGTAGCGGCAATGGACATAGTACCATTTGCGTGCCTGCATCTCAGACCTCTGCAATTATGCATGCTAAGTCAGTGGAATGGGGATTACTCAGATTTGTCCCCTCTACTAAATCTGGATCAAGAGACCAGAGATTCTCTTCTCTGGTGGCTTTCTCGGGTCCATCTGTCCAAGGGGATGACCTTTCGCAGGCCATATTGGACAATTGTAACAACAGATGCCAGCCTTCTAGGTTGGGGCGCAGTCTGGAACTCCCTGAAGGCTCAGGGATTATGGACTCAGGAGGAGAAACTCCTCCCAATAAATATTCTGGAGTTGAGAGCAATATTCAATGCTCTTCTAGCTTGGCCTCAGTTAGCAACACTGAGGTTCATCAGATTTCAGTCGGACAACATCACGACTGTGGCTTACATCAACCATCAAGGGGGAACCAGGAGTTCCCTAGCGATGTTGGAAGTCTCAAAGATAATTCGCTGGGCAGAGTCTCACTCTTGCCTCCTGTCAGCGATCTACATCCCAGGCGTGGAGAACTTGGAGGCGGATTTTCTAAGTCGCCAGACTTTTCATCCGGGGGAGTGGGAACTTCATCCGGAGGTCTTCGCTCAACTGATTCATCGTTGGGGCAAACCAGATCTGGATCTCATGGCGTCTCGCCAGAACGCCAAGCTTCCTTGTTACGGATCCAGGTCCAGGGACCCGGGAGCGGCGCTGATAGATGCTCTGACAGCCCCTTGGGTCTCAACTAGCAGATTCAACTCCTCACACCAAACTTCACAGAAACATTATGTCATTAGATCAGCAACAGCTTGCTAATTCCCTCGAACCTCTCCTCTCATCCATCTCCTCCTTTTCCTGCCCTGACCAATCTATCTGCCACTATAATTTCACCCTTACATACGTTCCTTGACAATCTGGCACCTCTTACGATAGCTCAGAAATCACACACTCATCCTCAGTCCTGGCATACTCCTCTAAAGCAGTAACTACACAGATGTTCCCGTACTGCTGAGTGGCACTGGAGAAAATCTCGGAGTTCAGGGGATTTTCTTCATTACAAATTAATCTTGAACTTCTACTATTCTGCCCTTAATCTCTATAAGCAACATTGCTTCTCTACTCTTATCTCTACTCTTTCTTCAAACTCAAAATGTCTATTCTCCACTTTCCATACTCTTCTCCGCCCATTCCACCTCTTAATACGTCTCTGTCAGCTCAAGAATTTGCCAGCCACTTCAATAACAAAATCGACTCCATCAGAAACGAAATCAGCTCTCAACACACTTCCATTGTCTAACCCCCTCAAACGCTCGCAATCAACCACAACTCACATAGCCATAAACTTAGCTCTTTCTCCCCTGTTACTGAGGAAGAAGTTTCTGCACTTATACTGCGCTCTCACCTCACTACCTGTCCCCTTGACCCTATCCCCTCACAGCTATCCCCTCCCTCTCTTCTACCCTTACCCCTATACTCACACACATTTTCAACCTCTCCTTTAGCACCGGTATATTTCCCTCATATCTGAAACATGCACTGGTCACACCTATCCTCAAAAAACCTTCTCTTGAGCCAACCTTCCCATCCAACTACCACCCTATTTCCCTACTCCCTCTTGCCTTGAAGCTTCTTGAAAAGCTAGTATATGCACACCTATCCCATTTCCTTACATTAAACTCCCTCCTTAACCCACTGCAATCTGGATTTAGTCCCCATCACTCCACAGATACAGCAATCGTTAAGGTTACCAATGACCTACTTACAGCAAAATTTAAAGGCCACTTCTCTCTGCTTGTCCTCCTTGATCTGTCCGCAGTCTTTGATACTGTTGACCACCCTCTTTTGCTCCAAACCCTCCAATCCTTCGGCATTTGTACAAACCGTACCTTTAGTGTAACCTTCTCTGGAGCCTCCTCTGCCCTGTCACCACTTTCTGTTGGGGTACCGCAAGGCTCTGTCCTCGGTCCCCTTCTCTTCTCAATCTACATCATTAGTTTCCCTAATAAAGTCCCACGGGTTCCAATATTATTTGTATGTCGACGACACCCAAATCTACCTCTCTGCACCAGACCTATCTCCTTCCTTGCTAACCCGTGTCACTAACTTTCTCACATCTCTTCCTGGATGTCCTCTCATTACCTCAAGCTAATTCTCTCCAAAACGGAGCTCCTTATTTTCCCAAATAATTTTCAGGTATATGGAGGATTTAGGGCTTGAAGCCCAGTGTAGAATTATACACTAAATATATAGAAAAAGTAGTTTAAAATGTAATATTTTATTAGTTAAACAACAACATAAATCTAAATTTGGGTAGAAGGAATAGGGAATATCACATCCAATCCTCATAACAAATTGGACAAAACACTAAGCTAAAAACAGAGATAGGGCCAGGTAATTAAGGGGGAGCGTGAGTGGTGATGAAAGGTGCTTTTTGAGTATAGGGTTAACATCTATTATCAAACATTCAACACAGGCATTCCTATGCACTCAAAGGCGTCCTCCTGCCTGCAAACTTCGTGGGGATTACCCAGTTAGCTGATTTCTGACTAAAAGCCCTATATCAATATCAACAGCACAACACACATATAACTAAATCGTTACATAAAGTTATCGATACGGACCATAATCATGTGTCCCATTAAACTAGAAAGTAGTTGCAAATCTGTTTACTTTAATAATATTGTTTTCTTAACGAAATCACTGTGTGTATCACACCAAAATAAGTTAAAAACGCTGCCTTTTTAACTAAATTCCTTTTAACATATCATGTTATCACAAAATCATTGTGTGTATCACACCAACATCAGTTAAGCCTTCTGCCTTTTTGTTGCAACTAAGTTTCTTTTAACAATATTATGTTCTAACGATATCACTGTGTGCATCACACCAACATAAGTTAGACACGCTGCCCCATTAGCCCTGCCCACCTCTGTATTTTTCCCCCTTCTTCCAAAATCTCCACCCCCAATCTCTCTATAACTGTAGAGAACTCCATCATTACCCCTACCCCGCATGCCTGATGCCTTGGGGTCACATTTGACTCAGATCTTTCTTTCACTCCTCACATTCAGTCCTTGGCTAAATCCTGCAGCTTCCACATTAAAAACATCTCTAAAATTAGACATTTCCTTACACAAGACACAATTAAGATTTTAATCCACTATCTCATCCTTTCACTCCTAGATTACTGCAACTCTGTCCTCTCTGGTCTCCCCAGCTGCTGCCTAGCTCCTTTACAATCCATAATGAATGCCTCTGCCAGTGTAATGTCTGAAAAAGAGACATATATTAGAGTGGACCACAGCTACTGATAAAACAATATATCTATATATATAAATGGTGTAGCTAAGTGTGTAGCAGGGTGTCACATAGATATTACCCTTAAGTAATATGTGACAACCTAGCACACACACAACTAGCGATTAATATGTGAAGAAAGGAAAAAAAATAAAAAATAAACAAAGCAGCAGCAATCACTATAGCTGAAGTAACAGGGTTAATACAATTCAGCAGTGTAACTAGTTGCTTTAACCTCAATAATGAAATTATTGTTTAACGTTATACCTTGAATATATATATGTTTGTGCACAAAACAAGGAATGGAAAAGGCTTATGGTGTTTTGGAAGCAATGGAAAAATGGATACCTATAAAGTAACATGAGCTCTTATAACTAGTGCACATAGAGGATTGCGCCAAAGTGTACAGTTTGAGCAGCATAACAATATAGCAAAAGAACCCCCTTAATATTGGTACCTGATAGACCTAAAGTTGGAGACTGGACTTAGGTATAACCGCAAGTAAGGTAAGTGCTGAGAGCGGTAAGATAGCAGCTGAAGTCGGCAAGAGAGTGGCGTGTGACGTCACAGAGGCCGAAGTTCCGGTTAGCGGAGCAGTTCACTTCACAGGAAAGCAGCTTGAATGAGACAGGCTCAGGGAGCGGTTGCTGCACAGACTGCAGGTAGAGGGTGGAGCTCAGGACTAGTCCGGAATGAATCAATACCAAGCAATGAGTAAGTGAGGATTGTTGCTATTTATGGCAATTGCAAGGGATTTAAAGGGCCAGTACTATGTCACAATAGGTGAGGGTAATAAGCATGACAGAACACCCCCCTCCAGGAGCAGCACCGATGCTCAGGGTCTAGGACGATCTGGGTGTCTTTGGTGGAATCTGGACAGTAATATGGGAGCTGAGATATTGGTGGATGGTTCCCAAGAGTTGTGCTCACTAGAGTAGCCCTTCCATTTAATGAGATATTGAAGGACACCCCTGAGATGTCTAGCATCCAAAATGTCCTCAACCTCATATTCCATGTTAGGGTCTACAGAAACAGAAGGTAGTGTAGTATCCATGGATTGGTTACGTAAGGTTCGGTAAGGTTTAAGCAAGGATACATGGAAAGTGGGATGTATTTTGAGTGAAGTTGGTAAGGTGAGTCGAACAGCATTGCAGTTGATAACCCGCTGTACAGGGAATGGTCCAATGAAGAGAGGTGATAGCTTCCTGGATGGAGTTGATAAGCGAAGATTTTTTGTGGAGAGCCAGACGAGATCTCCTACTTTGTATGTAGGTGGTGGAGTGCGGCGGCGGTCATAATACTTTTTCTGTATAATCTTTGCGTCTTCGATTGCTTGTTTGACGGTTATGAAGTTAGAACTGATGGTGGAAGTTAAATCTGAAATGTGGGAATGATCCGAAACCAGTTCAGGCAAGTATTGGAACGTAGGATGGAAACCATAGTTGACATAGAAAGGTGTCTGTTTAGTTGTAGAATGCAGAGTATTATTGAAGACGAATTCAGCGAAATGTAACTGTTGGGACCAGGAGTGTTGGTTAGTATGACAATAAGTTCGTAGGAACTGTTCTACCCATTGATTACACCGTTCCGTCTGTCCATTTGTCTGAGGATGGTAAGAAGAAGAGAGGGACTTTTCAATGGAGAACTGTTTACAGAAAGCAGACCAAAGAGCGCTAGTGAATTGGGACCCTCGATCGGTCAGAATTTTCTTAGGCAAACCATGTAGCCTGATAACATGTGTTAAAAGAAGTTGTATGGTTTCTGCTGCTGTGGGTAGTTTGTGATAAGGTATCAGATTAATCATTTTGCTGAAAAGATCCACTACAACTACAATAGTGGTGTTTTTGTCAGATGTAGGTAAATCCACAATGTAATCCAGAGCGATTTCCTGACAGGGTTTCTCGGGGATAGGTATTGAGAGTAGAAGTGGGGCAAGAGTTTATGAACTGTGTTACATCAGTTAACATGGTAGGCCACCAGTAAGATCTCTGTACCAATTCCCTAGTTTTAGTTAGTCCACAATGTCCCCCAAGAGATGAATCATGAGCGGATCTGAGTAGTTGGTCACGTAGAGATGGAGGGAGGTAAAGTTTATTCCCATAACAGTAGAGTCCATCGTTATTCTTCCTTAAAAGATGTTCAGGTTTTGAAGAATCTTTTATTTGTTCAGTACGTAATAAAGGAACAGAATCAATCATAAACAGAAGGAAATTTTCTTCAGGAATAATGTTTTGGGTTGTGGTCGTTGCTGATAATGTTTGTGGAAGACGAGATAGTGCATCTGCCTTCCCATTCTTGCTGGCTGGTCTGTAGGTAATGAGAAAATTAAAGCGTGAAAAGAATAAATTCCAACGAACTTGGCGGGTGGAGAGTGTTCTTGTGGACTTCAGGAATTGCAAGTTCCTATGGTCAGTATAAACTACAGTTGGTGTTGTAACTCCTTCCAGTAGGTGTCTCCATTGTTCGAATGCGGCCTTTATGGCGAGGAGTTCCTTTTCGCCAACTGGATAATTTCTCTCTGCTGTTGTTAAGGTACGAGAATAGTAAGCAACAGGATGCAATGGTTGTTGTAGAGATTGTCGTTGTGAGAGGATGGCTCCAAGGGCAAAGTCAGAAGCGTCTACTTCAAGAGTATAAGGGAGTTCTGAGTTAGGGTAGCGCAAAATAGGTGCAGAGGTAAAACGTGATTTCAATAAATCAAAGGTATTTTGGGTGGCAGTAGACCAGGTGAATTTTATATTTTGTTTTGTAAGATCGATAAGAGGTTTAGCCAGAGTAGAGTAGTTTTTTATAAATTTCCTGTAGAAGTTGGCGAATCCCAGAAAACTTTGAACTTGTTTTCTGGAAGTAGGGACAGGCCAATCTACTACAGTTTTAATTTTAGTGTCGTCCATACGTATACCCTTATCAGATATTATGTACCCAAGGAATGGTATACTATTTGCGTGAAAGGTGCATTTTTCAGTCTAGTCAGTACCTGACGGACGTGGATTTTGTGTTCTGATAGAGATTTTGAGAAAATGAGAATGTCGTCTAGATAAATGACCACATAGGTATCCAGTATATCCTTGAAAATATCATTTATCAGGTGCTGGAAGGTGGCAGGAGCATTGCAGAGACCGAATGGCATGACTACATATTCGTATAACCCATAGCGAGTACGAAATGCAGTCAGCCATTCGTCTCCTGCCCTCATCCTGATCAAGTTATAGGCGCCCCTAAGGTCCAGCTTAGTGAAAATTTTAGAGCCCTCTAGACGCTCGATTAATTCACTGATAAGTGGTAGGGGGTAACGGTTTTTTATAGTTATTTTATTTAACTGCCTATAGTCCACTATAGGTCTTAGAGAAGCATCTTTGTTTTTAACAAAGAAAATCCCTGCTGCTGCAGGAGAAGTTGATGGTCTTATAAAACCTTTTTTAAGGTTTTCTTCTAGGTAAGTTTTAAGATGTAGTAATGGTTTAGACAAAGGAAAAATGTGCCCACAGGGAATAGCTGCTCCTGGAAGTAGATCGATTGGGCAGTCATATGGCCTGTGTGGTGGGAGATTTTCTGATTGTTTCTTGCTGAACACATCAGTAAAATCTTCATAATCAATGGGCACATTTGTATGCAACCCTTCAGGGGAAGGTTGAAGTAACAGTTGGGGGTAACAGGTTACCTTGCAATAATCAGATCTAAATTGTAGAGAAAGAGATGACCAAGAGATAACAGGATCATGTTGCCTAAGCCACTGTAACCCTAAAATTAGAGGAAAATCAGGTGAGGTAATGACATCAAATTTGATATACTCCCTATGGTGACACTCTGTCGACATTAAGATGGGAGTCGTTTCAAACAAAACAGGTCCTGTGGACAAGACCTCACCATCTATCCCTCTCAAATGAACAGGAGACAATTTCTTATGCAGGGGTATTTTATTTGTTTCACAAAAAGTTACATCAATGTAAGAGAGGGAGGCTCCGGAGTCAATAATCCCTTGGACGGTCACCCGAGTTTGATCCCACTGTAAAACAAGATTAGTTTTACAATACTGATTGCTTTTGAGAACAGTCTTAATTGAAGGAGAGGGAGTAAACAGCTTACCCTTTCTTTGGTGAATGAGGTTGGGGCAGTCTCTAATCCCGTGCTCTTCAGAGGCACAGTACATGCACAGGTTATGAGTGCGACGTCTTATCTTTTCCTGGGAACTTAGGGGTCCTCTTAGGAAGGCGATATCCATAGGTTCTGGAGGGGGTTTTGAGTGTGTACTGGGTGGGTTGGTTGGAAACCTTGGTCTAGAGGATGAGTCATGACTAGTTCTCTCGTGATGTCTTTCCCTGAGCCTTCTATCTATACAGATAGAGAGATCTATAAGTTGTTCCAGAGTAGGAGGTATTTGGGTGCGAGATAGCTCATCCTTAACAGCATCCGACAACCCCAACCGAAATTGATTTCGGAGGGACAAGTTGTTCCATTGGGTGTCGGGAGCCCACCGCTTAAATTCTGCTATATATTCCTCTACCTCTCTTTTCCTCTGCCTTAAGGACATCATGGCATTTTCAGCCGTTTGCTGCTTAAAGGGGTCCTCATAAATTTGTGATAAGGCAGAGAAAAAAGAGTCCAAGGAATTAAGAATGTCATTATTGTGCTCCAGAAAAGTATTGGCCCATGCCCTAGGCTCTGCCCTTAAGTAGGAAATAGTTGTCATAACTTTTACCCTATCATTAGGATAAGTATAGGGTTTGAGAGTGAACAATAAATAGCATGAATTTTTAAATTCCCTAAAAATCTTCCTATCTCCAGAGAAAGGTTCAGGGGTACTAATCTGGGGTTCTAGAGGAGGGGGCTTCCTATCAACTACCTCCTTGATATAAGTTTTTAAATTGTCATTTTCAAGTTTTAGTGCAGTAAGTCCTTCAGTTAGTAAATCTACTTTGTTAGTTAGTGTTTGTATGTGTGTATTCATATCAGTTGGGTCCATTTTAAAGGGCTTGGTATTTCTGTAATGTCTGAAAAAGAGACATATATTAGAGTGGACCACAGCTACTGATAAAACAATATATCTATATATATAAATGGTGTAGCTAAGTGTGTAGCAGGGTGTCACATAGATATTACCCTTAAGTAATATGTGACAACCTAGCACACACACAACTAGCGATTAATATGTGAAGAAAGGAAAAAAAATAAAAAATAAACAAAGCAGCAGCAATCACTATAGCTGAAGTAACAGGGTTAATACAATTCAGCAGTGTAACTAGTTGCTTTAACCTCAATAATGAAATTATTGTTTAACGTTATACCTTGAATATATATATGTTTGTGCACAAAACAAGGAATGGAAAAGGCTTATGGTGTTTTGGAAGCAATGGGAAAATGGATACCTATAAAGTAACATGAGCTCTTATAACTAGTGCACATAGAGGATTGCGCCAAAGTGTACAGTTTGAGCAGCATAACAATATAGCAAAAGAACCCCCTTAATATTGGTACCTGATAGACCTAAAGTTGGAGACTGGACTTAGGTATAACCGCAAGTAAGGTAAGTGCTGAGAGCGGTAAGATAGCAGCTGAAGTCGGCAAGAGAGTGGCGTGTGACGTCACAGAGGCCGGAGTTCCGGTTAGCGGAGCAGTTCACTTCACAGGAAAGCAGCTTGAATGAGACAGGCTCAGGGAGCGGTTGATGCACAGACTGCAGGTAGAGGGTGGAGCTCAGGACTGGTCCGGAATGAATCAATACCAAGCAATGAGTAAGTGAGGATTGTTGCTATTTATGGCAATTGCAAGGGATTTAAAGGGCCAGTACTATGTCACAATAGGTGAGGGTAATAAGCATGACAGCCAGGCTCATCTTCCTTACACATCACTCCTCATCTGCTGCACCTCTCTGCCAATCCCTTCACTGGCTTCCTCTTGCCTCTAGGATTAAACACAAAATTCTCACTCTGACATACAAAGCCCTCAACTGCACTGCTCCCCCCTATATCTCAGACCTTGTCTCCAGATACTCTCCCTCCCGTCTCCTTTGCTCTGATCATGACCTCCTCCTCTCTTGTTACCTCCTCACACTCCCGTTTACAGGACTTCTCAAGACTGGCTCCCATCTTGTGGAACTCTCTGCCTCACTCCACAAAACTCTCCTCTAGCTTTGAAAGCTTCAAGCTCTTCCTAAAGACTCTACTGTTCAGGGATGCATACAACCTACACTTACCTTTCTTTATACCAGTTCAGGGATGCATCCAATCTACATTAACCTTTCTTTATGCCAGTTCCTCTCCTCCATTGCTATCTCCTTGAACCTCCTTAGCATGTAAGCCTAATAGTACAGCTGTTTGTAGATCACCTTCTTAAGAGCTGACTACAACAGTGCGACTCTTGGCAGGGCCCTCTACCTGTTTGATCTCTATAAATGTTTTGCTGTACTCCTCCTATGTTTATAGCGCTGCGGAATCTGGTGGCGCTCTACAAATAACTGATAATAATAATAAAGATTGCCTAGCAAAACACCAGTCTCAACATCAACAGTGAAGGGGGGACTCCAGGATGCTGGACTGCTAGTCAAAGTTGCAAAGAAAAAAACATATCTCAGACTGGCCAGGGTAAAAGGGTCCTTGAAGAAGGAAGGCTTTCACTCCATTTTGCCCTGAAGATGGCACTTGATTGATCTCCTACAACAGGATAATGATGCAAAGCACATCTCCAAACTATAAAATAACTATTTAGGGAAAAAACAGTCAGCTGGTATTCTGTCTTTAATGGAGTGGCCAGCACAGTCACCAGATCTCAACCCTATTGAGCTGTTGTGGGAGCAGCTTGACCGTATGGTACGTAAGAAGTGCCCATTAAGCCAATCCAACTTGTGGGATGTGCTTCAGGAAGCATGGGGGGAAATCTCTTCAGATTACCTCAACAAACTGACAACTTTAATGCCAAAGGTCTGCAAGGCTGTAATTGCTGCACGTGAAGGACTCTTTGACAAAAGCAAAGTTTGAAGGACACTATAATTATTTAACTTAAAATTCTATAATTTTAACCTTGTCAATGATTATATTTCCTATTCAAACTTATTTCATGTATGTTTTCTTGGAAAATAAGGACATATCTAAGTGACCCCAAACTTTTGAACGTCAATGTATGTCTATACAGTAGATGTATACAAATATTTTTATGTGTTTATATGTGAATATATGTCTGTAAATACATATATACACATATTAATACATATGTACACATAGATATACACACACACACACACATACAGTATATATATATATATAGATATATATAGATATATATATATATACATACATACATAGTTAGACATGTGTGTGTAGGTATGTATCTCTATGTTAAAGGGACAGTCTAGTATAAATTAAACTTTCATTATTCAGATAGGAATTTTTAATTTTAATCAACTTTCCAATTTACTTATATCATCAAATTTGCTTTTTTCTCTTGGTATTCTTAGTTTAAACTAAACCTAGACAGCCCTTGAGGGCTGCCTCTTATCACATGCGTTTTAAATCTCTTTTCAACACAAAGAGACAGAAAGTACACGTGGGCTATATAGATAACACTGTGTTCAGACACAGAAAGTTATTTAAGATTTAGCACAAAACAATGCTAAATTTAAGACAATAGATAATAAACAGTCACAATCATGTGATCAGGGGGCTGGAAGAAGGTTCCTAGATACAAGGTAATCACAAAGGTAAAAAGTATATTAATATAACTGTGTTAGTTATGCAAAACTGGGTAATGAGTAATAAAGGGATTATCTATCTTTTAAAACAATAACAATTCTATTGTAGACTGTCCCTTTAAAATAATTTACCTGCCTTTTTTTCTAACACCTGAGACCTCATATCTTTGAGCCTTTATAACTTTTTAGGCAATATTTTTTTAAATAATTTTTATCAGATAGTGTTATTATAAGTGTATCTGTACTGTTAAATGTATTTGTTTTGTGTTTTGTGGCATTTTTGTGTCTTGTGTAACCTGAACTCAAGGGAACGTGTTTACTTTCAACTCGTAATATGCACGCTACTTCCGACGCGTGGAAAGAGCTACGATAATCCCCTTATTGCTCTCACGCAAGATTTAGCGCACCACTCGTAATCTAGTCCATATGAGTGCAGATCATTGTCACACTTGTGAGAGTGCTGAACATAGTCTACAGAGTTCATTCAAGTGCAAAGTAAAGATGAGTAGTATCCTTTGACCCTTTCACTGAGTTATTTCACACCACTGAGTTGAATACATTTTTAGACTTTCAGTCATTTAATTAAAGGGACAGTCTACTTTTTTTTATTATTGTTTAAAAAGATCACATCTAAGTTTGCCACTTTCTAAGCCCCTGCAGGCCATCTCTTATCTCAGTGCTTTTTAAAACTTGCCAGACAATGCTAGTTAATATGTGCCATACATATAATATTGTGCTCACTCCTGTAGAGAATGATAATGGTTATACAAGAACTAGCACTGAGACTGTAAAAAGCACTGCGATAAGGGGGGCAGTCTGCAGGGGCTGAGATACAGGTAATCATAGAGTTAAAAAGTATATTAATATAACTGTGTTGGTTATGCAAAACTGGGAAATAGGTAATAAAGGAATTATCTATATTTTTAAACAATAACAATTTTCAAGTAGACTGTCCCTTTAAATGTTAGTTCTAGTTAATATCCTGTAAGATATGTGCACGAATCCTATTTTTTTTTTGGGGGGGGGGGGGGGGGGTTCAGCAGATTGTGGGCTTTCAAAAAATACTTCCAGTTTACAGACACTCCCATCAATAATATGGTGATCATCTGCATCTTACAGGACCCGAAATACCCTTATTTCAATTAGGGGACTGCATGCCCACGTAAGTGTTGTGGGGTCTCATATAGAAGTTCCATACACGTCCCTCTCCACCTAGACAAAGGGCCTGATGATCTAAAGCGCTAATCTCTGGTGTTGTCAGTTCTGTGAGATCCCTCAAACCAATTCAGAAAGGCAAATGTTATCTTGAGCTGCTTGTGCTGAGTTCGAGATGTGAGGGGAAGACACATACATTACAATATAATGCCTCCCATAAAACTAAAATCCAAGCTTTCATGTGGTTTTGTTATTGAGAAACAGTAGAGTCCCTAAAATATTTGCCAGTCCATGTAAGTGAACTTTAAATATGAAAATAGCTGATTTAACTGATTAACTGATGTGTGAACACTTTTAAAGACACTTACATGTGAAATAGAAACAATCAAACAGGCTGAATAATGTGGAATAAAATGGTTAAAGCTGTTAAAACTGAAACTAAATTAGCATGAAATCAGTTAATTTTAGTGAATATACAGCATAAAATGACATAATGCTGCAAAGACTTTTTTGTGGGGGTTAAACACATACGCCTAGATTTAGAGTTTTGTCGGTAAAGACCCGCGTAGCTAACGCTGCTTTTTTCCCCCAGCGCACCCTTAAGACAACGCTGGTATTTAGAGTTGTCTGAATGGCTGCGTTAGCCTCAAAAAAGGGAGCGTTGAGCATAATTTAGCTCCACTTCAACCCTCAATACCAGCGTTGCTTACGGTAGCGGTAAGCTGGCAAAACGTGCTCGTGCACGATATCCCCATAGGAAACAATGGGACTGAGCTGGCTGGAAAAAAACCTAACACCTGCAAAAAAGCAGCGTTCAGCTCCTAACGCAGCCCCATTGTTTCCTATGGGGAAACACTCTCTAAGTCTACACCTAACACCCTAACATGAACCCGAGTCTAAACACCCATAACCTTACACTTATTAACCCCTAATCTGCCGCCCTCGCTATCGCTGACACCTGCATTATACTATTAACCCCTAATCTGCCGCTCAGGACACCGCCGCCACCTACATTATCCCTATGAACCCCTAATCTGCTGTCCCTAACATCGCCGACACCTATATTATATTTATTACCCCATAATCTGCCCCCCCCCAACGTCGCCGCCACCTACCTACACTTATTAACCCCTAATCTGCCGACCGGACCTTGCCGCCACTATAATAAATGTATTAACCCCTAAACTGCCGCACTCCCGCCTCACAAACACTATAATAAACTGCATTAACCCCTAATCTGCCCTCCCTAACATCGCGCCACCTACCTACAATTATTAACCCCTAATCTCCTGCCCGCAACATCGCCGCTACTATAATAAAGTTATTAACCCCTAAACCTAAGTCTAACCCTAAACCTAACACCCCCCTAACTTAAATATAATTTAAATTAATCTAAATAAATTTACTATCATTAAATAAATTATTTCTATTTAAAACTAAATACTTACCTATGAAATAAAACCTAATAGTTACATTGTAGCTATTTTAGGATTTATATTTATTTTACAGGCAACTTTGTACTTATTTTAACTAGGTAGCTATTAAATAGTTATTAACTAATTAATAGCTATTGTACCTAGCTAAAATACAATTAAATAAACTAATCTATAATACAAAAAACAAACACTAAATTACAGAAAATAAAAAAATATTACACTAATGTAACTAATGTAACAAATTACACCTCATCTAAGCCCCCCAATAAAAGAAAAAAGCCCCCCAAAATAATAACATGTCCTACCCTATTCTAAATTAGAAAAGTAATCTGCTCTTTTACCAGCCCTTAAAAGGGCTTTTTTGCGGGGCATTGCCCCAAAGTAATCAGCTCTTTTACCTGTAAAAAAAAATACAACCCCACCAACATTAAAACCCACCACCCACATACCCCTACTCTAACCCACCCAAACCCCTCTTAAAAAAAACTAACACTAACCCCCTGAAGATCTCCCTACCTTGAGTCATCTTCACCCAACCGAGCCGAAATCTTCATCCAAGGTGTGCAGAGGAGGTCCTTCATCTGGTAGAAGTCTTCATCCAGGTGGCGTCTTCAATCTTCATCCATCCGGAGCGGAGCGGAGCCATCTTCCAAGGAGCCGATGTGGAGCCATCCTCTTCATCCGGAGTCTTCTAACACAATGATGGTACCTTTAAGTGATGTCATCCAAGATGGCGTCCCTTCAATTCCGATTGGTTGATAGGATTCTATCAGCCAATCGGAATTAAGGTAGGAAAAATCTGATTGGCTGATTAAATCAGCCAATTAGATTGAAGTTCAATCCAATTGGCTGATCCAATTAGCCAATCGGATTGAGCTTGCATTCTATTGGCTGATTGGAACAGCCAATAGAATGCGAGCTCAATCCGATTGGCTGATTGGATCAGCCAATCAGATTGAACTTCAATCTGATTGGCTGATTTAATCAGCCAATCAGAGTTTTCCTACCTTAATTGCGATTGGCTGGTAGAATCCTATAAGCCAATCGGAATTGAAGGGACGCCATCTTGGATGATGTCACTTAAAGGGACAGTCTAGGCCAAAATAAACTTTCATGATTCAGATAGAGCATGTAATTTTAAACAATTTTCCAATTTACTTTTATCACCAATTTTGCTTTGTTCTAATGTTATTCTTAGTTGAAAGCTTAATCTAGGAGGTTCATATGCTAATTTCTTAGACTTTGAAGGCCAACTCTTTTCAGAATGCATTTGAACAGTTTTTCACCACTAGAGGGTGTTAGTTCACGTATTTCATATAGGTAACACTGTGCTCGTGCACATGAAGTTATCTGGGAGCAGACAGTGATTGGCTAAACTGTAAGTCTGTCAAAAGAACTGAAATAAAGGGGCAGTTTGCAGAGGCTTAGATACAAGATAATCACAGAGGTTAAAAGTATATTATTATAACTGTGTTGGTTATGCAAAACTGGGGAATGGGTAATAAAGGGATTATCTATCTTTTAAAACAATAAAAATTCTGGTTTAGACTGTCCCTTTAAAGGTACCGTCATTGTGTTAGAAAACTCCGGATGAAGAGGATGGCTCCGCGTCGGCTCCTTGGAAGATGGCTCCACTCCGCTCCGGATGGATGAAAATTGAAGAAGCCACCTGGATGAAGACTTCTACCGGATGAAGGACCTCCTCTGCGCACCTTGGATGAAGATTTCGGCCCGGCTAGGTGAAGACGGCTCAAGGTAGGGAGATCTTCAGCGGGGTGAGTGTTAGGTTTTTTAAGGGGGGTTTGGGTGGGTTAGAGTAGGGGTATGTGGGTGGTGGGTTTTAATGTTGGGGGGGTTGTATTTTTCTTTACAGGTAAAAGAGCTGATTACTTTGGGGCAATGCCCTGCAAAAAGCCCTTTTAAGTTCTGATAAAAGAGCTGATTACTTTTGTAATTTAGAATAGGGTAGGGCATTTTATTATTTTGGGTGGCTTTTTTATTTTATTAGGGGGCTTAGATTAGGTGTAATTAGTTTAAACTTCTTGTAATATTTTTTTATTTTATTTCATTTAGTGGTTTTTTTTTATTATAGATTAGTTTATTTAATTAAATTTAATTGTAGGTAATTGTAGTTAATTTATTTAATTAATTTAATGATAGTGTAGTGTTAGGTTTAATTGTAACTTTGGTTAGGATTTATTTCACAGGTAATGTTGTAATTATTTTAACTAGGTAGCTATTAAATAGTTATTAACTATTTAATAGCTATTGTACCTAGTTAAAATAAATACAAAGTTGCCTGTAAAATAAATATAAATCCTAAAATAGATACAATGTAATTATTAGTTATATTGTAGCTATATTAGGGTTTATTTTATAGGTAAGTATTTAGTTTTAAATAGGATTCATTTATTTAATTATAAGAATATTATTTCGTTTTATTTAAATTATATTTATGTTAGGGGGGGTGTTAGGGTTAGACAGGTTTAGGGGTTAATAACTTTATTATAGTAGCGGCGACGTTGGGAGCGGCAGATTAGGGGTTAATAATTGTAGGTAGGTGGCGGCGATGTTAGGGAGGGCAGATTAGGGGTTAATAAAATTTATTATAGTGTTTGCGAGGCGGGACTGTGGCGGTTTAGGGGTTAATACATTTATTATAGTGGCGGCGAGGTCCGGTCAGCAGATTAGGGCTTAATAAGTGTAGGTAGGTAGCGGCGATGTTGGGGGGGGCAGATTAGGGGTTAATTAATATAATGTAGGTATCGGCGATGTTAGGGGCAGCAGATTAGGGGTTCATAGATATAATGTAGGTGGCGGCGGTGTCCGATCGGCAGATTAGGGGTTACAAATTTTTATTATAGGGTTTGCGATGTGGGGGGCCTCGGTTTAGGGGTACATAGGTAGTTTATGGGTGTTAGTGTACTTTATAGCACCGTAGTTTAGAGCTTTATGTTCCGGCGTTAGCCCATAAAGTTCTTAACTACTGACTTTTTTTGAAGGTAGGAGTCTTGTCGGTAGAGGGTCTACCGCTCACTTCTTCCAAGACTCCAAATACCAGCATTAGGCAAATCCCATTGAAAATATAGGATACACAATTGACGTAAGGGGATCTGCGGTAGCCTGGAGTCACGGAAAGGAAGTGAGCGTTAGACCCTTTCCTGTCTGACTCTAAATACCAGCGGGCAGTAAAAAGCAGCGTTAGGACCCCTTAACGTTGCTTTTGACGGCTAACGCCAAACTCTAAATCTAGGCGATAGTGTTCAGGGTTGATAGTCTTAAAATTACATACTCTAACAAATCTTTTAAATATTATGGCCCTTTAAGGTCAGTATGGTAACACCAGAACATGTAACATACCGTAAATGTTTTCTTTATAAATGATCTCTCTAGTTCCTATGTTATACTAAGTAGCCAATATACTTAACCCCTTAGTGACCAGACCATTTTTTAATTTTCTTACCAAGGCTGTTAATACATTTTTGCGGTGTTTGTGTTTAGCTATATTTTTCCTCTTACTCATTTACTGTACCCACACATATTATATACCGTTTTTCATGCCATTAAATGGATTTTGTAAAGATACCATTAGTTTCATATCATATAATTTAATATTAAAAAAATATATAATATGATGAAAAAAATAAAAAAACACACTTTTTCTATAACTTTGCCCCCCAAAATCTGTTACACATCTACAACCACCAAAAAACACCCATGCTAAATAATTTTTAAATTTTGACCTGAATTTAGAAATACCCAATATTTACATGTTCTTTGCTTTTTTTAGGGCAAGAAGTACAAGTATCACTTTGCTATTTCCAAACCATTTTTTTTCAAAATTAGCAATAGTTACATTGTAACACTGATATCTGTCAGAAATCCCTAAATATCCCTTCACACATATATATATATTTTTTAGTAGACATCCCAAAGTATTGATCTAGGCCCATTTTGCTATATTTCATTTCACCATTTCACCGCCAAATGGGATCAAATAAAAAAAAAACTTTTTCACAAATTTTTGGTTCTCACTGAAATTATTTACAAACAGCGTGTGCAATTATGGCACAAATGTTTTTAAATGCTTCTCTGGGATCCCCTTTGTTCAGAAATAGCAGACATATGTGGCTTTGGCATTGCTTTTTGGTAATTAGAAGGTTGCTAAATGCTGTTGTGCACCACACTTGTATTATGCCCAGCAGTGAAGGGGTTAATTAGGTAGCTTGTAGGGTTAATTTTAGCTAAAGTGTAGAGATAAGCCTCCCACCTGACACATCCCACCCCCTGATTCCTCCCTGCTCCCTCAGAAAGTCTGCCAGTACTAAAATAAAAGGCTTTTTTAATTTAATTTTTTTTTTTATATATATTCTGCAGTGTAGGATCCCCCCTTAGCCCCCAACCTCCCTGATCCCCTCCCAAACAGAGTGTCCCTCTCTGCATAGGTTGCTTACCAGAGGGTATTGCAGGATGCCTCAATATCGAGGCATCACTGCAATACCCTGAAAGTGTCTGTAAACGATCACTATCGCTTCCAGAGCTTATTACCCCTGAGGACGTGCCAGGCACGTCCTTGGTCGTTAACGGCTGTTTTTTGTAGGAGTGCCTGGCACATCCTTGGTCGTTAAGGGGTTAAAGGGTCAGTGTCATGAATAGCTCATGATTTAGATGCTAAGGGGTTAATTTTTTTTAGCTTGTGTGCTAAAAACATTGGTTTTTCAGTAGAGATGTGTTGCTGTGTTGTCCCTTTGATAAGCCGGAACCCCTAATAAGTTCCACTTGACCAAATGTTATTGCATATCTGTTAATGCATCAAGTAAGTAAAATTGTCAGCACAAGCGACAAAAAGCAGTGCCCTCTACCCAGAGCTAGATAAGGTTAAATCAGAGGACACTAGTAAAATTTGAGAGATGCTTTTAACCATATTATGACATAAGATGTTGAAAATATGACAACCATGTCATATTTGGTACCAAACTAATTCTCATGATGTCACTAGGAAATTGCTTATATAGGTGTATGTGCTGAATATGTAAAACAGAAGTTATAAAGTGTTCTATAATTTCAGCCAAAGACTCTGAACTTTATGACCTGTCATAAAAAGAGGGGAGTGGATATTTCTGGATCCTCTGTAAGAAGGTTGAGTCAAGCAATTTGATATCAGAGAAACAGGTATAAAATTTTGTGGCTAACAATTCAAGTTGTTCATTCTTCATGGTAGGCTAAGAGTGAGTGACCATCTTTTCCTGCCATCTCCCTGGCACAGACAACTAAAGCTAGTAAAGTATAAGGTTTCTGTTATTTCTGTTTGCTTGTGTATAATTCTATTTGTTAACATCTTTTTATTAATGCACTGTGCATAATTTTTCGCATAATAAACATTCACTTATTAAGTTTTTGCCTTTGTCTAATATTTGAACCATGTTACTGAAAAAGACTGGTAGTATTTATACTGTGATTTTAGGTTATTTTTTGCAAAATTCTATTCTGGGATTTAATTATCTGGGTTTTCCTTAAGATTTCCCATAAAATTAATCTTAAGTGGTGGCAACTTAGAAATAGGTTGGCTAGACTGTGACAGATTGGTTAAAGTGGAAAGGGTCTGTTAACTTTTTTGTGCCAAACAAGTGACTGGTGCAGGGTTGAGTAACCCTGGTCATCACAAATTGGTGGGCAGTGGTGCAGATATTTTTTTTATTAGATTTTAGTGCTTTGTGGATTTGCTAGTGTGAAAATACCAGTACTAAAAGAAATTGTGACTCTCACAATTTCCAAAGGCTATATAGTCACATTTTATAGTCACACATTGCAAACAGTCCCCTTCCCTATTCTCTGTTTTTCTTTTCTATTTTATTTTTTACTATGGAGGCATACCAGCAGCAGACCAAGGAAATGATGGCACTGTTATGCCAGGAGAGAGATATTCCCTCCCGTGGGAAAATGAAAGAGGAATTGATACAAGCTCTTATGGACTATGACAGCAGCCAGTCCACACAAGCTGGAGCCTCAGGAGAGGTGTCTACAGCTGTGGGCAGTGATTCATCAAGCTCTGGAGATCCCCTGGACTTTTATTTGTTATTTAAGTGTTCTAAAGCCGTGTTTCTCAACAGCCGGGCCTGCTGGTGGGCCGCGACCCGACATTGCCTCCAGACACTCGCTCTGACAGGCCCGCCTTTACACATCTCCTAAATTTTGGACGAGCCTGTCAGAGTGCCACTGCGCATGTCAGTTTGCGCACTGTGTCACTGTGAGCATGTAGCGGCGGGTGGGCGCACTGTGAGTGACCGGGTAGAAGCGGCTGGCGGCATGCAGAGGTGAAGCATCGGCTCACAGGTAAGTAAGCCCACTGACACCAATTACATAATTACGGCCACTGACACCAATGTATATATTTAGGGTGGCCACTGGACACCAATGTGTATTTGTAAACTGTGTGTGTACATATATATATATATATATATATATATATAGATCCTACTGACACCAATGAATTATAAAATATTAACCCACTGTAAACTATATATATATTATATATATATATATATATGGATCCCACTGACACCAATAAATTATCATATAATTAACCCACTGTTATATATATATATATATATATATATATATATATAAATATATATATATATATATATATATATATATATATATATATATATATTATAAATATATGATAATTCAGTGGTGTGGGATCCATATATAATATATATAAATGGTTTATAGTGGGTTAATTATATAATTCATTGGTGTCAGTGGGTGAGGGAGGAGAGAGAGAGAGAGAGAGAGAGAGAGAGAGAGAAAGAGAGAGAGGGAGGAGAGAGAGAGAAAGAGAGGGAGGAGAGAGAGAGGGAGGAGATAGAGACAGAGAGAGAGAAAGAGAAGGAGAGAGAGAAAAAGAGAGAGAGGAGAGAGAGAGAAAGAGAGGGGAGGAGAGAGAAAGAGAGAGAGGGGGGGAGAGAGAGAGGGGAGGATAGAAAGATACTGTGTATATGTATATATATATATATATATATATATATATATATATATATATACAGAGAGAAGTGCACTCACAGGAACGAACAACTGGCTCAATACCATTGTTAGCCTGTTCTATGGCGATTTACCACCTGGGTGCAGCTTTTTAGCCCAGTAATGCTTTTCACAGAGAAGAAATTTCCTGTAGTATATCAGTCTGATCCCGCCTATTACGGTCAGTCCAGCGCCGAAATACCAGGCAATTCCTCTCTGAACAAGGAACACAGCAACCCCAGACGATCGTTTCGGCCTTCATTGGGCCTCATCAGTGAGGTGTAGCTATATTCCTCTAAGCACACTGAGCAAGGAGTCCACGTCTGGTTGCCCCTTTTTTCCCATAGGGAGACTAAATACATACAGAGAGAAGTGCACTCACAGGAACGAACAACTGGCTCAATACCATTGTTAGCCTGTTCTATGGCGATTTACCACCTGGGTGCAGCTTTTTAGCCCAGTAATGCTTTTCACAGAGAAGAAATTTCCTGTAGTATATCAGTCTGATCCCGCCTATTACGGTCAGTCCAGCGCCGAAATACCAGTCCAGCGCCGAAAGAGACTGTGTATATGTATATATATATATATATATATATATATATTTCTTCCAAACCTACTGCAACCCACTCCCGATGCTTACCGGGCCCTGGACCGGTCCGGCTAAAACTTACCGGGCCTTGAGGTCACTTAGGTTGAGAACCACTGCTCTAAAGCATATGGGCTCAGCGGATCCAAGTTTGCGAATGAAGCTGATCCTAAATTTCCAAGAACAACAGGCTGCTAGGGAAGCAGCTGAGAGACCGGTTAAGAGAAAATATCCGTTACAGCTTGCATGATTGGAGAGAGATACTGTCTCACCTGTTGTTAGTGAACCTAGAGACTGCTCTTTAAACAGACTGCGGGCAGAGAATTTTCCCACTCTGGAGAAAGATGGCAATTTGGATGTATTCCTGTGCAGCTTTGAAAAAGTTTTCAGACAGTTCCAGCTGCCAAGGAAGCAGAGGGCCAAGTATCTTACCCCTGGTCTGAAAGGTCCTGCACTGGAGGCTTTTGCAGAACTATTTACAGAGTTTGATCAGGACTGTGAGGCAATTAAAGCTTTGCTGCAGAGGAGGTATAATCTTACTCCTGAGGTCTACAGAAAGAAATTCCGTTCTCTGCAGTGGAGTACATCAGAGAGCTATACTGCCATTGTGGGAAGCCTGACAACAGCATTCAAGCAGAGGGCTAAAGACTGCCAATATGGAGGACCTGGAAGATCTAATGATTAAGAAGCAAATTATACAGCTGTGCCCAACAGAAGTGCAGGAGTGGGTGTTGGATTACAAGCCCAAAACAGCATTGGAGGTGGGTGAGCTGGCAAATTTTTTACAAAGCCAAGAGGTCACCAGTAAATGGGAGAAAAGCTTTTGCTAAGGGGGCATCCACCTGGAACGGAACTTCTTCACGACCCCCTTTACCAAGCCTGTTGTGCCTTTATTTAATGTGTCTGTTACCTCTGAGAAAGGAGGGGCAAGTGCTGCACCTGGGTAGGCGGATACCCGCAGGTGTTTTGCTTCCAACAAATTGGGCCACATCAGCTCCACTTGCTCAGAGAAGATTAAATTAGTGCAATCAGCTGGGGGAGTCATCCCTTAGAAGTACCAGCATCTGTGTTGTTTGTTACATGGCCAGAGGAAAGCAACAATGAGAACGTACAACCTGTGACTGTTGGAGATAAGGTAACATTGGGGCTTTGGGACACAGTGCAGAAGTTACTCTTGTGCATCCAGGGCTGGTGAGCTCTAAGGACATTATTCCTGGCAGAACTGTAACAGTTAAAGGGATTGGGAGAATGCAACTTGCAGTGCCTATGGCACGTGTATATCTTGATTGGGGAGCAGGAAGAGGTCTAAGAAATGTGGGGTTATCTGAAAATATTCCTAATGATGTTTTACTGGGTACTGATCTGGGCAGGTTGTTATCTTTGTATGTGCCTGACAATGATATATGTGACCTAGTGACATTAAATATGGACCCTGATGTGCAAAGGGCTGTGTGTAAAAAAGCTCAGAGACATGCTGACCAGGAGGAGGACAGAGTGCATATGTGCAAAGTGCTGTGCCTGAACTGGGGGTGTCTGTGTTGAGATTAAAATGTAAGAGGATAGACTGACTGGGGAGAAAGACAGATATATGGTGTGGGTCTGTCTGTACTTGAACCAGTAGGATCTGGAGAACCGAATTTTACTGTACAGTGTGAGACTGGCTGTGAAGAAAGGCAGATGGGTGGTGTGTACCTTGTCAGAGTTTAACTGTACAGTGTGAGACTGGCTGTGAAGAAAGGCAGATGGGTGGTGTGTACCTTGTCAGAGTTTAACTGTACAGGGAGAAACTGACTGTGAGAGAGGGCAGAGGGAAAGTGTAGACCAATCTGTGACAGAAGCAGCAGTGTCACAGAATCCAGAGTGTGTGGGGGAGGAGGGCACAGGATGCTCCTTGAAGGACCCCCTGAATGAGTGTTAAAGAGTGTGGGTGACAGAGACCCCAGTAACCTCAGCTGTGATCAATAAGCAGACTACACAGACTAGGTGATAGAGACTGACACAGGCTACATATACAAGGGGGAGGAATACAGAGAAGTGTATTTGCACAGCACCTCCATTCAATTCATTACATACACTGATAGGAGTGCACAGTCAGAGTTCCCTGCAGGCCCAGCAAATGGGCCACACAGTATTGAAAATGGGGGATGCAGTTAGGCGACCCCCTACCAACAATAACAAGGTGCAGGAGTACAGGGATTCTACTCAAGTGGAAGGGCAAAATCCCTGGGTAGTTAATCAAAAGCTGACAACACACAATATGTTCAGAGGGTGTGGCAAGAAACTAGGCTTCACATACACCCCTGTAACAGGGAATAATGTACGTTTCAGGGACAAGATGCAAGTTTTATTGGGGGAGCTACCTGCAGAACTCAGAGCTGCCAATGCCATATTCATACAAGAACAGTTGCAGGATTCTACTGCCACAGAGGGAGTGTATGAGATGAGGCAGAATGTTCTGGTACTAATACTCATGAGGCAGAACAAGCTACAGGCTGCATGGGAGGGTCCCTTCAATATATTTGTATATCATTTTTATCATTTTTATAAGGAGGGTATGATGATGGCAAAACTCTTATGTGCAATTTGTCTGGGAATGGTATATCACATCAAGGGGAAGCTCCTTTTGGTACGCCACCTCCATTTGCGTCTCTTATTTGGGGGAGGTTACATAAATTCCTCATGATTTAGATGATAAGGGGTTAATTTTGTATGCTAAAAACATTTGTTTTTCAGTAGAGATAAGTTGCTGTGTTGTCCCTTTAATAAGCCACTTGCCCAAATTTTATTGCATATCTATTGATGCATTAAGTAAGTAAAATTGTCAGCACAAGAGACAAAAAGCAGTGCCCTCTACCCAGAGCTAGATAAGGTAAATCAGAGGACACTAGTACAATTTGAGACATGCTTTTAACCATATTATGACACTAGATGATAAAAATATGACAACCGAGTTCCTAGAGGCCACTTCACCACAATTCTCAAGCCCAACAAAGACCCAACACTCTGCACTAGCTATAGGCCCATATATTTGATTAATACCGATGTTAAAATATATGCAAAAAATTTCGCGAATAGACTCGCAAGACTCCTCCCATCACTTATTAACCCTGACCAGGTTGGCTTCATCCCTGGAAGAGAAGGTCCCGACAATACGAGAAGGCTCCTTAATATTCTTTTAGAAGCCAAAAGACTTAACAAACCAATTGCAGTGCTCTCTCTCGATGCTGAGAAAGCATTTGACCGGGTCAGATGGGACTTCCTGTGGGAAGTTCTAAAGACCTTTCGCTTCCCGACCTCTATCATCCAAGCAATACAAGCTTTGTACTCGGCCCCTACGGCCTCAGTTAAGGGCCTAGGATTTCATTCCTCCCCTTTCCCTATCTCAAATGGCACCCGACAGGGTTGCCCCCTATCACCCATCCTGTTTGCGCTGGCCATTGAACCGCTCGCTGCTGCCATTAGAGCTGACAAAGAGATATCTGGAGTTATCCTACATGGAACGGTCCACAAAGTGGCTCTGTTCGCGGATGACACCACCATACTCTCCGCAAACCCCCTAAGAGAGATTCCTAAGCTCCTATCTACACTAGATGCATTCAGTAGCCTGTCCTTTTATAGGCTAAATCAATCCAAAACCGAACTCTACACACAGGGTTTCCCGGAATCTGTCACTAATTCACTACGAGACAAATACAACTTTGTTATCAACAATACGTATGTCTCCCACTTCGGAGTTAAACTCTCTAACTCCATTCCCAACCTCATCTTAAATAATTATAAGCCTCTTCTAACCGAATTGCACACTCTGACCAGTCAATGGAATTTCCGTTCCATTTCTTGGCTGGGGCGGATAACAGCCCTTAAAATGAGCTATCTTCCAAAACTAACATATATCATGCGTTGCCTCCCTATTAGAGTACCCAGAGCCCTGCTCACTCAGTTTCAGGGCGCCTGTACCAAATATATTTGGCAAAATAAGCCTCCACGAGTAGCCCACAGACTTCTGCAATACCCCAGAATGCATGGGGGAGTGGCTTCCCCGTCCATATTCAGATACTATGAGGCCGCCATGCTCACACACATTACCCAATGGGGTGTAAAAGATTCCGATAGCAAATGGAGGTCCATTGAACAGGCCTCCCTACCCTTCGACCTTACCCTGAGGGACCTGATTTGGACCCCTCCACACTGCCGAAGAACCTTAGGCATAGAGAACCAGGTGGTCCGAGAATGCCTAGCCTCTTGGGAACTCCTGAGACATTATTCCCAGGTGGCCCCCCACCCATCCCCTATCACTTCATTAACTGGCCTCTTATCTGGTCTTCCTGACTCCCACCCCTCGACGTGGCTGAGACTAGGTGTCTCGAGAGTAGCTGACCTTTGGTCCTCATCTTCCCACGATTCGTTTGTACCCTTTGCCCAAATTGGCAGTTCAGCACCCCCCCGCGCTATATGCGATTCGAATATATAAGAGTCCTCAGCTTTCTGACTAGCTGGGGCTTTAAACCATCTCTCTCTAGACCACCAACCATCTGGGAAGCCAGATGGCAACAGGGATTGAGGCTAGGTAAGCCACTATCTTTCCATTATTCCATCATGGAGGGCGCATCCCCTACAGACAAAGCCACACATATCACTAAATGGGAACAGAAACTCGAGTTCATTGCCCCCACCAAAGAGTGGCAACGTACATTACTTCTCACAAATAAAACCCTCCACTGTGTTACTATGCATGAGAACTATATTAAACTGCTCACACAATGATATTTTTGTGCCTGCTAGATTAGCTACAATTTTCTCTGTTGCATCTCCTATCTGTTGGAGAGATTGTGGTAGAGTAGGAGACATGACACACATTTGGTGGACTTGCTCCAAATTGAGGCCCATTTGGAATAAATGCTTCTCAACTCTTATGTCTATGGGTATCTCCCTTCCCAATACACCAGAAGTCGCCTTACTCCACATAGGTATCTGCAAACTCCCTAGGCACTATGCTTCCTTAAGCATCTACTTATTTTCAGCTATCAAACTCAATATAGCTAAAGCTTGGAAAAGAACTAGCCCTCCATCCTGGTCTAACATCACCCAAACCATGGCCTATATCTACACCATGGAAAAACCTATCTATTACTCCAAGGGTAAAGTTGACTTTTTTGAACTGATTTGGGCAGAATGGAAAGATAGATTTGACACGACTTGGCTCCCTAGCTTTGAGACTTAACCCATTATACCTTCACCCAATAATGTCGGTACAACATCCCACACCTATCTAGTTTTATTTGGTGTCCATCATAGGTTTATTCCCTTGGCCTTAGATCCTATCCTTCCCCCTCCCCCTCCCCTCTCTCATGGATGACCCCCCCCCCTCCACCCCCCTCCTCTCTCATGGATGATCCCCCCCCCTCCACCCTCCCCTTTTCTCTTTTCTTTTTCCTTTCTCCTTTTTACCTTTCTCCACTTGCTTCTGACTTAAGTGAACAATTATGTAATACCCTTACTTTAGATATTGAGGTTACATATGTTTAGTTGATCCATTAATGTATATACTGTGTTTCCTTATGTATCCATTCTTTTTGTCATTTTACTGATATAGTACGCTTTGGTTGTACTAATGTTGTACTTCTTTATTTCATATGAAAAATCTAATAAAAATGACTTTAAAAAAAAAAAATATGACAACCATGTCATATTTGCTACCAAACGTATTCTCATGATGTCACTGGGAAATTGCTTATGTGCTGAATATGCATATCAGAAGTTATAAGGTGTTCTATAATTTCAGCCAAAGACTCTGAACTTTATGACCTGTCATAAAAAGCAGTAAGTGGATATTTCTGGCCCCTCTGTAAGAAGGTTTGAAAAAGTAATTTGATATCAGAGAAACAGGTATAACATTTTGCGTCTAACAATTCAAGTTGTTCATTCTTCATGGGAGGCTATATACTAAAGAGTGAGTGACCATCTTTCCATAAAGTATAAGGTTTCTGTTATTTGTCCTTTTAATTTTTAAAACTGTTTGCTTGTGTATATCTCTATTTGTTAACATCTTTTTATTAATAATGCACTGTGCATAATTTTTCGTATAATAAACATTAACTTATTAAGTTTTGCCTTTCTCTAATATTTAACCACATTACTGAAAGAGACTAATAGTATTAAGACTGTGATTTTAGGTTATTTTATTTTCTGGGTTTTCCTTAATATTTCCCATATAATTAATCTTAGATGGTGGCAGTTTAGAGATAGGTTAATTTGTGTGGCATTAAAGGGAAGTTTGGGCATTTATTCTAAGTCTAGGACAGACTAGAGAGTGTTGATAACCCTTGCACCCACCGAACTAAGTCACAGGCTTGCCTGGAGTGGCTAGACTGTGACAGATTGGTTAAAGTGGAAAGGGTCTGTTAACCCTTTTTGTGCCAAACAAGTGACTGGTGCAGGGTTGGTTAACCTTGGTCATTACAGTAAATAAAGACTAATTCAACTTACAAGGATTGGATAGAGCATGACATTTTAAACAACTTTCCTATGCACTTCTGTTATCGATTTTGCTTAGTCCTCTTGGTACCCTTTACTAAACACTAATCCTAGGTGAGCGCAGGAGCGTGCATGTGTATACAGCTATCTGTTATCAGTCGCCTAGATTTAGAGTTCTGCGTTAGCCGTCAAAAGCAGCGTTAAGGGCTCCTAACGCTGCTTTTGGCCGCCTGCTGGTATTTAGAGTCAGGCAGGAAAGGGTCTAACGCTCACTTTCAAGCCGCGACTTTTCCATACTGCAGATCCCCTTACGCCAATTGCGTATCCTATCTTTTCAATGGGATCTTCCTAACAACGGTATTTAGAGTCTTGGCTGAAGTGAGCGGTACAACCTCTACCGACAAGACTCCAGCCGCAGAAAAAAGTCAGTAGTTAAGAGCTTTCTGGGCTAACGCCGGTTTATAAAGCTCTTAACTACTGTGCTATAAAGTACACTAACACCCATAAACTACCTATGTACCCCTAAACCGAGGTCCCCCCACATCGCCGCCACTATAATACATTTTTTTAACCCCTAATCTGCCAACCGCACACCGCCGCCACCTACATTATCCCTATGAACCCCTAATCTGCTGCCCCTAACATCGCCGACACCTACATTATATTTATTAACCCCTAATCTGCCCCCCAATGTTGCCGCTACCTACACTTATTAACCCCTAATCTGCCGACCGGACCTCGCCGCTACTCTAATAAATGTATTAACCCCTAAAGCTAAGTCTAACCCTAACCCTAACACCCTCCTAAATTAAATATAATTTTAATCTAACTAAATAAATTAACTCTTATTAACTAAAGTATTCCTATTTAAAACTAAATACTTACCTGTAAAATAAACCCTAATATAGCTACAATATAACGAATAATTATATTGTAGCTATTTTAGGATTTATATTTATTTTACAGGCAACTTTGTATTTATTTTAACTAGGTACAATAGCTATTAAATAGTTATTAACTATTTAATAGCTACCTAGTTAAAATAATTACAAAAATTACCTGTAAAATAAATCCTAACCTAAGTTACAATTAAACCTAACACTACACTATCAATAAATTAATTAAATAAATTACCTACAATTACATACAATTAAATACACTAAACTAAATTACAAAAAACAAACAAACACTAAATTACAAAAAATAAAAAAATATTACAAGAATTTTAAACTAATTACACCTACTCCAAGCCCCCTAATAAAATAAAAAAGCCCCCCAAAATAATAAAGGCCCCTACCCTATTCTAAATTAAAAAGTAACCAGCTCTTTTACCAGCCCTTTAAAGGGCTTTTTGTGGGGCATGCCCCAAAGTCAACAGCTCTTTTGCCTGTAAAAAAAAATACAACCCCCCCAACATTAAAACCCACCACCCACATACCCCTACTCTAACCCAAACCTCCCTTAAATAAACCTAACACTACCCCCCTGAAGATCTCCCTACCTTGAGCCGTGTTCACCCAGCCGGGCCGAAGTCTTCATCCGATGGGGCAGAAGAGGACATCCAGACCGGTAGAAGGCTTCATCCTATCCGGGCAGAAGAGGACATCCGGACCGGCAAACATTTTCATCCAAGCGGCATCTTCTATCTTCATCCATCCAACAAGGAGTGGCTCTATCTTCAAGACCTCCGGCGCGGAACATCCTCTTCATTCCGACGACTACCGACGAATGAAGGTTCCTTTAAGTGACGTCATCCAAGATGGTGTCCCTCGAATTCCAATTGGCTGATAGGATTCTATCAGCCAATCGGAAATTAAGGTAGGAAAAATCTGATTGGCTGATTGAATCAGCCAATCAGATTCAAATTCAATCCGAATGGCTGATCCAATCAGCCAATCAGATTGAGCTCGTATTCTATTGGCTGTTTCGATCAGCCAATCGGATTGAACTTGAATCTGATTGGCTGATTCAATCAGCCAATCAGATTTTTCCTACCTTAATTCCGATTGGCTGATAGAATCCTATCAGCCAATTGGAATTCGAGGGACGCCATCTTGGATGACGTCACTTAAAGGAACCTTCATTCGTCGGTAGTCGTCGGAAGGAAGAGGATGTTCCACGCCGGAGGTCTTGAAGATGGAGCCGCTCCTCGTCGGATGGATGAAGATAGAAGATGCTGCTTGAATGAAGATGTCTGCCAGTCCGGATGTCCTCTTCTGCCCGGATAGGATGAAGACTTCTGCCGGTCTGGATGTCTTCTTCTGCCCCATCGGATGAAGACTTCGGCCCGGCTGGGTGAACATGGCTCAAGGTAGGGAGATCTTCAGGGGGGTAGTGTTAGGTTTATTTAAGGGGGGTTTGGGTTAGAGTAGGGGTATGTGGGTGGTGGGTTTTAATGTTGGGGGGGTTGTATTTTTTTTTACAGGCAAAAGAGCTGTTGACTTTGGGGCATGCCCCGCAAAAAGCCCTTTTAAGGGCTGGTAAAAGAGCTGGTTACTTTTTAATTTAGAATAGGGTAGGGACCTTTATTATTTTGGGGGCTTTTTTATTTTATTAGGGGGCTTAGAGTAGGTGTAATTAGTTTAAAATTCTTGTAATATTTTTTTATTTTTTGTAATTTAGTATTTTTTTTGTAATTTAGTTTAGTGTATATAATTGTATGTAATTGTAGGTAATTTATTTAATTAATTTATTGATAGTGTAGTTTTAGGTTTAATTGTAACTTAGGTTAGGATTTATTTTACAGGTAATTTTGTAATTATTTTAACTAGGTAGCTATTAAATAGTAAATAACTATTTAATAGCTATTGTACCTAGGTAAAATAAATACAAAGTTGCCTGTAAAATAAATATAAATCCTAAAATAGCTGCAATGTAATTATTCATTATATTGTAGCTATATTAGGGTTTATTTTACAGGTAAGTATTTAGTTTTAAATAGGAATACTTTAGTTAATAAGATTTAATTTATTTGTTAGATTAAAATTATATTTAATTAAGGGGGTGTTAGGGTTAGGGTTAGACTTAGCTTTAGGGGTTACTACATTTATTACTAATTTGATAATATACGTCAATTGCAAAGTCATTTAAAATGTTATGCTATATCTGAATTATGAAGGTTTAAAAATGAATTAATACTTAGACCTAGATTTGGAGTTTGGCGTTAGCCGTGAAAACCAGCGTTAGAGGCTCCTAACGCTGGTTTTAGGCTACCGCCGGTATTTGGAGTCACTCAAAATAGGGTCTAAAGCTCAATTTTCATCCGCAACTTTTCCATACCGCAGATCCCCTTACGTCAATTGCGTATCCTATCTTTTCAATGGGATCTTTCTAACTCCGGTATTTAGAGTCGTTTCTGAAGTGAGCGTTAGAAATCTAACGACAAAACTCCAGCCGCAGGAAAAAAGTCAGTAGTTAAGAGCTTTCTGGGCTAACGCCGGTTCATAAAGCTCTTAACTACTGTGCTCTAAAGTACACTAACACCCATAAACTACCTATGTACCCCTAAACCGAGGTCCCCCCACATCGCCGATACTCGAATAATTTTTTTTAACCCCTAATCTGCCGACCGCCACCTATGTTATACTTATGTACCCCTAATCTTCTGCCCCTAACACCGCCGACCCCTGTATTATATTTATTAACCCCTAATCTGCCCCCCACAACGTCGCCGCCAGCTACCTACAATAATTAACCCCTAATCTGCCGACCGCAAAGCGCCGCCACCTACATTATAGCTATGTACCCCTAATCTGCTGCCCCTAACACCGCCGACCCCTATATTATATTTCTTAACCCCTAATCTGCCCCCCTCAACGTCGCCTCCACCTGCCTACACTTATTAACCCCTAATCTGCCGAGCGGACCGCAGCGCTACTATAATAAAGTTATTAACCCCTAATCTGCCTCACTAACCCTATAATAAATAGTATTAACCCCTAATCTGCCCTCCCTAACATCGCCGACACCTAACTTCAATTATTAACCCCTAATCTGCCGACCGGAGCTCACCGCTATTCTAATAAATGTATTAACCCCTAAAGCTAAGTCTAACCCTAACACTAACACCCCCCTAAGTTAAATATAATTTAAATCTAATGAAATTAATTAACTCTTATTAAATAAATTATTCCTATTTAAAGCTAAATACTTACCTGTAAAATAAACCCTAATATAGCTACAATATAAATTATAATTATATTGTAGCTATTTTAGGATTAATATTTATTTTACAGGCAACTTTGTAATTATTTTAACCAGGTACAATAGCTATGAAATAGTTAAGAACTATTTAATAGTTACCTAGTTAAAATAATAACAAAATTACCTGTAAAATAAATCCTAACCTAAGTTACAATTAAACCTAACACTACACTATCATTAAATTAATTAAATAAAATACCTACACTTACCTACAATTAACCTAACACTACACTATCAATAAATTAATTAAATACAATTTCTACAAATAAATACAATTAAATAAACTAGCTAAAGTACAAAAAATAAAAAAGAACTAAGTTACAAAAAATAAAAAAATATTTACAAACATAAGAAAAATATTACAACAATTTTAAACTAATTACACCTACTCTAAGCCCCCTAATAAAATAACAAAGACCCCTAAAATAACAAAATGCCCTACCCTATTCTAAATTACTACATTTCAAAGCTCTTTTACCTTACCAGCCCTGAACAGGGCCCTTTGCGGGGCATGCCCCAAGAAATTCAGCTCTTTTGCCTGTAAAAAAAAACATACAATACCCCCCCCCAACATTACAACCCACCACCCACATACCCCTAATCTAACCCAAACCCCCCTTAAATAAACCTAACACTAAGCCCCTGAAGATCTTCCTACCTTGTCTTCACCCTACCAGGTTCACCGATCCGTCCTGAAGAGCTCCTCCGATGTCCTAATCCAAGCCCAAGCGGGGGGCTGAAGAGGTCCATGATCCGGCTGAAGTCTTCATCCAAGCGGGAGCTGAAGAGGTCCATGATCCGGATGAAGTCTTCTATCAACGGCATCTTCAATCTTCTTTCTTCCGGATCCATCTTGCAGACCTCCGACGCGGAACATCCTCTTCTCCCGACGCCTACTAGCCGAATGACGGTTCCTTTAAGGGACGTCATCCAAGATGGCGTCCCTCGAATTCCGATTGGCTGATAGGATTCTATCAGCCAATCGGAATTAAGGTAGGAATATTCTGATTGGCTGATTGAATCAGCCAATCAGAATCAAGATCAATCCGATTGGCTGATCCAATCAGCCAATCAGATTGAGCTCGCATTCTATTGGCTGATCGGAACAGCCAATAGAGTGCAAGCTCAATCTGATTGGCTGATCGAATCAGCCAATCGGATTGAACTTGATTCTGATTGGCTGATTCCATCAGCCAATCAGAATATTCCTACCTTAAGTCCGATTGGCTGATAGAATCCTATCAGCCAATCGGAATTCGAGGGACGCCATCTTGGATGACGTCCCTTAAAGGAACCGTCATTTGGCTAGTAGGCGTCAGGAGAAGAGGATGTTCCGCGTCGGAGGTCTGCAAGATGGATCCGGAAGAAAGAAGATTGAAGATGCCGTTGATAGAAGACTTCATCCGGATCATGGACCTCTTCAGCTCCCGCTTGGATGAAGACTTCGGCCGGATCATGGACCTCTTCAGCTCCCGCTTGGATGAAGACTTCAGCTGGATCATGGACCTCTTCAGCCCCCTGCTTGGGCTTGGATAAGGACATCGGAGGAGCTCTTCAGGACGGATCGGTGAACCTGGTAGGGTGAAGACAAGGTAGGAAGATCTTCAGGGGCTTAGTGTTAGGTTTATTTAAGGGGGGTTTGGGTTAGATTAGGGGTATGTGGGTGGTGGGTTGTAATGTTGGGGGGGGGTATTGTATGTTTTTTTTTTACAGGCAAAAGAGCTGAATTTCTTGGGGCATGCCCCGCAAAGGGCCCTGTTCAGGGCTGGTAAGGTAAAAGAGCTTTGAAATGTAGTAATTTAGAATAGGGTAGGGCATTTTGTTATTTTGGGGGTCTTTGTTATTTTATTAGGGGGCTTAGAGTAGGTGTAATTAGTTTAAAATTGTTGTAATATTTTTCTTATGTTTGTAAATATTTTTTTATTTTTTGTAACTTAGTTCTTTTTTATTTTTTGTACTTTAGCTAGTTTATTTAATTGTATTTATTTGTAGGAATTGTATTTAATTAATTTATTGATAGTGTAGTGTTAGGTTAATTGTAGGTAATTGTAGGTAGTTTATTTAATTAATTTAATGATAGTGTAGTGTTAGGTTTAATTGTAACTTAGGTTAGGATTTATTTTACAGGTAATTTTGTTATTATTTTAACTAGGTAACTATTAAATAGTTCTTAACTATTTAATAGCTATTGTACCTGGTTAAAATAAATACAAAGTTACCTGTAAAATAAATATAAATCCTAAAATAGCTATAATATAATTATAATTTATATTGTAGCTATATTAGGATTTATTTTACAGGTAAGTATTTATCTTTAAATAGGAATAATTTATTTAATAAGAGTTAATTAATTTCGTTAGATGTAAATTATATTTAACTTAGGGGGGTTTAGTGTTAGGGTTAGACTTAGCTTTAGGGGTTAATACATTTATTAGAATAGTGGTGAGCTCCGGTCGGCAGATTAGGGGGTAATAATTGAAGTTAGGTGTCGGCGATGTTAGGGAGGGCAGATTAGGGGTTAATACTATTTATTATAGGGTTAGTGAGGCGGATTAGGGGTTAATAACTTTATTATAGTAGCGCTCAGGTCCGCTCGGCAGATTAGGGGTTAATAAGTGTAGGCAGGTGGAGGCGACGTTGAGGGGGCAGATTAGGGGTTAATAAATATAATATAGGGGTCGGCGATGTTAGGGCAGCAGATTAGGGGTACATAGGGATAATGTAAGTAGCGGGGGTTTACGGAGCGGCAGATTAGGGGTTAAAAATAATATACAGGGGTCAGCGATAGCGGGGGCGGCAGATTAGGGGTTAATAAGTGTAAGGTTAGGGGTGTTTAGACTCGGGGTACATGTTAGAGTGTTAGATGCAGACGTAGGAAGTGTTTCCCCATAGCAAACAATGGGGCTGCGTTAGGAGCTGAACGCGGCTTTTTTGCAGGTGTTAGGTTTTTTTTCAGCTCAAACAGCCCCATTGTTTTCTATGGGAGAATCGTGCACGAGCACGTTTTTGAGGCTGGCCGCTTGCGTAAGCAACTCTGGTATCGAGAGTTGAAGCTGCGTTAAAAATGCTCTACGCTCCTTTTTTGGAGCCTAACGCAGCCTTTATGTGGACTCTCAATACCAGAGTTATTTTTATGGTGCGGCCAGAAAAAAGACGGCGTTAGTTTTTCGGGTCGTTACCGACAAAACTCCAAATCTAGCCGTTAGAAAGCTAGAAGACTTAGCAGACCAAGATCTCTCTTTAGCTTCAGCAATAATTATGTTATACTCTTTAGCTGACTACTTAGTGAATTTTGCCACTGACAAGCTGTATGTTTACATTCTTACTTAATAATATCTTCCTCTCTTGTAGCACACATCCCAGCATGTTCTGGGAAACTATACTGGATAGAGATGCTAGTGGCTTAGTTGGGAAGATTGTGAGGGTACGGATTCAGCAAACTTGGAAGCAATGTCACATCACTTTAGGGGCAGATCTTGGCAGGGAATAGGTAGATTAGGATGTGGCCAGATAGTCCTTACCAAAATTAGACTTTTATAATGTCTTGGGAAACTGCTGGAGGAATAGCAAATTGTGGGGACAGTTAAATACCCTGTTGAAAGGGAACTGTAAGCATGGTGTGACAAAGTAATAGTCTGATAATGTGTGTCTTTAGGGTTTCCAGCCGTTAACTGGCAGGTGATTGTGCACGGGGATAGGTGGGGGTCATACACACCTCAAAGCTCTATCTTAGGCCCTGCCCATGAGCCCCCCCATATATTATTTTTTTGTTTTACAACTGAGCTGTGATTCTATCCACATGGTTGTCAATAAAAAGAAAATACATACACAGAGCAATGATAACACCCTCCTTGACTGCCACTAACAAGAGCAGTACATGCATTTTGTCACTTCATTTTTGGCCATGTTTGTTGTACATATATGTCCTTTAACTTTTAGCTATAGTATTTCTTACCCAGCACCTGTGTATATCAGGGGTGCAAACGCCATACAGGACACCACACCTATGTCCTCAATACAAAGGCAAAACAGTGATGATGGCAGCACACCAAATTGGTTCCGATATAAAAAATTTATTAGAACATCTCCTTCAGCCAAGTCTGAAGGAGATTTTCTAATACATTTTTGATATTGGAACCAATTTGGTGTGCTGCCATCATCACTGTTTTGCTTTAACTTTTAGCTGCCATTCAGGGGGCTTAAAAATGGATATTGAAGCGAAAATTAATTTACTGTACAGTCTGGTGAAATACTAGACTGTCTGATTGAATACTGGATACCTGGCAACCCTAGGTATGCCAATGGCCTAGATGCAACAAAACCTGTTGCAGAATTCAAAGAGATTAGTACCCGCCCCCTCATCACAGGTGTGAGTTGCAAGTTCCCCTACATTATAATCCAAGGAGCAGCATCTATCTATATCTAAAAAGCTGAATTCTTGCTAGATAGAACATGTTTCAAACATGCAAAGGTCACCCCCATCCTCAAAAAACCCTCCCTTGACCCTAACTCCCCTGCAAACTACCGCCCCATATCACTGCTCCCGCTAGCTTCAAAATTCCTTGAAAAACTAGTTTTCAATCGCCTAACCCACTTCCTGTCCTCCAACTCATTGCTCAACCCCGTGCAATCTGGCTTCCGTCCCCTACACTCAACTGAGACTGCGCTCACCATGGTTACTAACGACCTCCTTTCTGCTAAAAACAAAGGCTACAACTCTATACTCATCTTACTTGACCTCTCTGCTGCCTTTGACACTGTTAACCATCCCCTTCTCCTACGGACTCTCAGCTCTCTTGGTCACTGTGACATTGCCCTATCCTGGATTCACTCTTATCTCACTAACAGATCCTTCTCCGTCTCTTTTGCTGTTGACTCCTCCTCTCTATTGCCTCTGTCTGTTGGATTACCTCAAGGCTCTGTCCTGGGTCCTCTACTCTTCTCTTTTTACACTTCTTCACTGGGTAAACTTATCAACAGCTATGGCTTCAGCTATCACCTCTATGCTGATGATACCCAGATCTACCTTTCCACCCCTGCACTCTCTCCTTCTGTCAATTCTCACATCAGCGACTGCTTATCTGGCATTTCCTCCTGGATGGCCTCTCACCACCTAAAAATAAACATGTCCAAGACCAAACTACTTCTATTCCCCCCCTCTAACTCTACTCCAGTTTCTAATTTTTCTATCACTGTTGGCGGCACCACTATCTCCCCATCACCCCAAGTCCGCTGCCTCAGAGTCACGCTTGACTAAAATCTGTCCTTCATTCCCCACATCCAATTGCTCTCTTCATCCTGCCGCAACCACCTATGCAATATCTCCAAAATGTGTCCGTCTCTGAGTGCTGAAACTACTAAACAGTTAATCCAGGTAATTTCCCGACTTGACTACTGTAACAACTTACTAACTGGCCTCCCTTTCTCCCGCCTCTCTCCCCTCCAATCCATCCTAAATGCATCTGCCAGGCTAATCCACCTCTCTCAACGCTCTGTTTCTGCTGCACCTCTCTGTGAGTCCCTTCACTGGCTCCCCATTCAAAACAGAGTTAAATTCAAAATTCTCACCCTGACCTACACAGCCCTTACCAATGCTGCCCCACCCTACCTGTCCTCACTCATCAACAAATATACTCCTGCCCGCCCCCTAAGATCCAACAATGACATGCTTCTTGTGTCCTCTACCATCACCTCCTCTCATGCTAGACTATAGGACTTCTCTCATGCGGCACCAACCCTCTGGAATGCACTTCCTCAAGCTGTCACACTTGCCCCTAACCTCTCCTCCTTTAAACGTTCCCTAAAGACCTTTCTGTTCAGGGAACCTTATCACCCAACTTATTAACAAACTAACTTCACTTAACTAACAGTTGCCCTCTATCTCCTCACTAATATCATGCTCACGCAGTCCCCACCTCCTGTTTCCCATCCTCCTACCCATCTAGATTGTAAGTTCCAACGGGAATAGGGCCGTAAATTCCCCCTGTATCTGTCTGTAAAATTTTGTCTTTTATCGCATTGTTTCTCCATTGTACTGTTATCCTTGTACCCATGGGCAGCGCTGCGGAATCTGTTGGCGCTTTATAAATAAAGAATAATAATGTTTCACTGTCAAGCATACCGGTGTCACAAAAACAGCTTCAAATTTTACAAAACAAACTTATTAATGCAGGGGAAGTACAGTACCTCTTCAACTTTCAAATATTGAGACATGACTGTTAGATGCGACACTTCACATGGGCAATAGAGTTTTTATAAATACTGTACGATTGGCTAAGGTTTTGGTGAAAACCGTGATCACCTGATCACACACGCAGAACACCCATAGTTATCCCCTCTCTCTGTGTGCAAGGCTTGTAAAAATGTATCTGCATCTATCCAGCAAAACTACTTTCCTATAAAAAAACGCACAAGCGAATATTCTGTACTCGAAAATATTTACAGTTACCAAGTTTCATGTGTATTTCGGAAGTTTTTGCGGTTGAAATTGTTTTAACCGCTTAGCAATAAGTTCTTATTTAATTTATTAGGCACATAATGCAATCATACGTATTAAGGCAGGAACGACAGCTGATGATATACTCAGAAAAATAGTCAAAGCACAATGATTTTTGTACAACAAGGTTCCTTGGCAATTGCACATGTGTCTGTGAATGTGTCTGTATTCTTCTCTAGAGAACCAACATACAAGGTACATAGCCATCAGAGTCACTTAGGACCATTGACTTCACATATATAATAAATAGGTCTGTGTAGTCTGTCAACTTGCTAGTCTAGCTAAAATCCCAAGCAGCTTTACTCCCCATGCTTTTCCCACGCTTATACCATGCTATCCCCATACTTAAATAGCGTAGCTGTTATATGCTCTATCTATCTATCTATCTACTATATATGTTAATGCTGAGCAAAACTTAGTTCAAAGGAAACAGGAAAAAAATTACTAATGGTCACCAGGGGCTGCATCGGCTTCTCTCCCGGTGCTAAAGTAACTGCTCAGCTAAACACTGGCAGCCGATACTACAAACAGAACAAGTTTCCCCTTTAAAACAGTGAACCATACATGAGGTAAGTATGTAGCAATGAAGGGCACAAAACTGCTTAGATAAGTGAAGTAAAATTCATACCTTTAATAAACATTGGGTTAAAACAATCACGGCTTATAAAAACATGGCAGTGACCTAGGAGCGTAGGTGCTGTCGGAGAAGGACGTCATATGACGCGGTTCATGCCTTACTGGCGCTTTGTCAAAGATAGGTGTGTTAGTAGGAGGTACCTTTTTATACATCTAAACGTGACCGTTTAGGTACCCCCTCTTCACCTTAGACGTGTTAATCTCTATTGACCTTTTTGGATACAATACAATGTTTAGTTAAAATCTTGTGTAGCAATACAAACATTACAAAACATTACATTAGCCATATGATAGCCATAATTATTACAGTAGTAACCTATTAGCAGCCACTTTTAGTGGTAAACTCTAGGTTAATTGCCTTAGTTTATTTAGGTGCCACTAAGTGACATATGCAAAAATTAATAAGAAGCTAGTATTGTAACTAGTATGACTATGTGGATAAATGAGACAATTTGAAGACTTAACGTAAAATATATTGTATAAATATACCGCAATACATAACTGTAACAATGTTACAAGCAAGCACAAGGTAAAAATAGAAGTTATACCCCTGACTTAGAAAGTTTAGTGTATTGGTGTGTGAAAAAAATATATATTTCTTGTAACCCTATCCCAATTCATTAGTGTAGTCACAACATTAAGCCCTTCTTTGTGGCTGAAAAAATTATATATGAATAAAATGGGGAAAGAAAAAGTAAAAAACTATATATATTGAGTGACTCTTTAAATTAGTTATAGGTGTCAAACATTATCAGCTATTATTCAGACCACAGAAAGTATGGATGACTGAAATTCATATTTATGAGTACCAAACTAAAAGCTATATGATATATAGTATAGATATAATTGTAGCATAGTACTAAATTCTTGACAGGCTAGTAGTAAAAGTCTCCTAATATGATGATATCTTAGACATGTGCAATTCGGTTCGGTTCGATTCGGAAATTCGGAAAATTCGGAGATTCGGATCGAACCGAATCTCCGAATTAAAATAGTGCCGAATCTACAGAATAAATCCGAATAACTTCGGATTTATTCGGATTTATTCGGTAGATTCGGATGGCCATGGATTACACTAGTATTGTACAGTATATTAGGTTATATCACTCTGCTATGGGTTACACCTAATGTACAGTACATAATACTAGTCTAATCCCACCTAACACTTATCGAAATTCCGAATTTCCAAACCGAATCAAACCGAATCCAGCCGAATTTATTCGAATCCGAATGAATCCGAAACAAATCCGAACCGAATTTATTCAAATCCGAATGAATCCGAAACAAATCCGAACCGAATTGATTCAAATTTTTCCGAATTCGAATCGCTCCAAACCGAAATTAGAAAAAATCCGAATCGATATGAACCGAACCGAACCGAAATTTTTCGCCATGCACATGTCTATGATATCTTAATACTTATCTATTATCCATATCTAGGGATCTACAAAAGTAACTATTTTGGCAAATACTAATAGAGCATTTAGATATGGTGTTTTTGTAGTAGCTATTTATTTATCCTGATAGGGATCTAGGTCCCATCTAGAATGAATACCTTTTGGTTCTTTTGTTCCCAGATTAAAGATCTATTGGGCTTCTTTGTCCAAAAGATCTCTAAACCTGTCCCCTCTGGTATTTTTGGTACAAAGTCAATAGCTTTGAACTTAAGAGATTTTTTGTTGAGTGTGTAGCCATGTTGGAAAAAATGTTTTGCAATTGTGGTTTTTGGGGGTCTTTTTCAAGGGAAGTGAGATGTTCTCAGGTTCTATCTTTTAGGAACCTACTAGTACACCCTGTGTATTGTTTTCTACAGATGTCACAAGTAATTAAATAAATGACGTAGTGTGAGCCACAATCTAATCTGTAATTTATTTTATAAGTTTTTCCTGTGGTGGTAGATGTAAAAGTTTCCCCTATTGCACAATTTTAGCTTACATTACAGGGGTGTTTACCACATTTTAAAAATACTTTTTTCCGCTAACCATGTTTCTTTGTTTTTTTTGTTTATCTTTATATACATACTGAGTGACTTTGCTCCCTATCGTAGGTGCCCTTCTCGGTACAAATTTAATTCCATGCTCTAGACTTTCTTTAAGTTTTTCATCAAGTTTAAAGATACCTAGGTTTTTGTTTATGATTTCCCTAATTTTGTTGAATTGATTACTAAACTGTGATACAAAGACTATGGATTTCTCTTTATATTCTGTGTTAGTTCTATTTTTATTTGCTCTTCTATTTTACTCTTCTTTGAAGTTTTTAAGAACTTGTCTCTCTTGACTTTGGCTATTTCTGCTCTTAGGGACATCAGTAGTTTTTTGTCATAGCCACGTTTTGTTAATCTATTTACTAGTTTTAACAAGTGTACATGGTAATCCTGGTCTGTGGTACAGATCCTTCTTATTCTAATCAATTGTCCCTTTGGAATACCCTTTTGAAGGTGGTGAGGATGACATGAGTCTGCTCTTAGAAGTGTTTTTCCAGCTATATCTTTTCTATATAGCTCTGCAAAAATTAGTTTGTCTTCTACTCTCAGTGTTACATCTAGTTAATTTATTTGATTACTTTCGAGCTGGTAGGTGAACTTTAAGTTTAAGTCATTGTTATTGAGGAATTTAACAAAATCCTCTGCTTCACTATCGTTTCCATATCAGATAAACAGAAGAGCATCTATGTATCTGGCATAGAAGTCAATATGTTTACTGTAAATATTCTCATGACCAAAATATATGAAGCCTTGAACCAACCCAAAAATAAATTGGCCTATGAGGGGGCAAATTTTGCCCCCATTGCCTTACCACATACTTTGAGATAAAATTCAGAATTAAATTGGAAAATGTATGTGTTAGGAGAAATCTTAGTGATTCTAGGACAAACTCAATGAGTTCTGGTGAAAGGGTGCTTTTAAGTAGGAGATGATATTCAACTGCCCTTAACCCTAGCTCATGTGGGATACACAAGTAAAGGGATGAGACATCCATTGTTAGCCACATGTTACCACTACTCCAGCACTTTTTAATTTCTGTAATATATGTGTAGTATCTTTTAGGAAACCTGGTAGTACCTGGACATATGGTTGGAGTGAGGCCACCCCAGAAACGATTGGCCTCCCTTGTGGAGTTACCAGGTCTTGTGAATTTTGGGAACAATCCTAAAGTTGGCCGTCACTGGTGTGGGATTATATAGGTAATGAATACACAAAACACACAAAAGTAGTCTAAGCACCAGAGTAGAAAACCCCTTATCTCCAGACTAGAAACAATCACTCAAGAGTCTCTGTGTTGTCACAGTATAGTAGTAATATAGCGACACACTGTTTTAGGAATATAAAAAGACTATCACTCACATTCCAATGATAGCGTAGATCATCCGATCAGCCAGGAAACCCTCTTAGGATCCCACATTCTGTGTTTCACTCCTTCCGCTGTTCAGTTCCTTGAATTCCTGTGAGCACTGTTTCACTTGTGTTCAGGCGCCGATTTAACCACTGTGTAAACCAGATACAGTCCCAGTTTGAAATCTTCTAGCTCATTAGCCGTCCAAGTAGTAAATCACAAAAAGAGAGCTGATGCTAGAGCGGCTAAAAAGAAATCCTTTATTTGAAAAATACCGTGCATTAAAAGTAACCAACGAGGGTAATACAAGCATAACTGGAAAGTTAAAATTTCAAACAGACATCCTCACAGAAAGGACGCGTTTCGGGTTGCCCCGTATTCACACATGTGTGTGAATACAGGGCAACCCGAAACACGTCCTTTCTGTGAGGATGTCTGTTTGAAATTTTAACTTTCCAGTTATGCTTGTATTACCCTCGTTGGTTACTTTTAATGCACGGTATTTTTCAAATAAAGGATTTCTTTTTAGCCGCTCTAGCATCAGCTCTCTTTTTGTGATTATATAGGTAATCACATAATTGTTTATCCAAAATTCCCAAATGTAAGCCCCAATCTAGCAGCCTGTTAAGTTCTTTCTGGTATAAAATTGTAGGGTCACTAGTGAGTTTATGGTAGGTGTTGGTGTCATCTAGTTGTTTCTTAGCCTTTCTTCTACAAGATATGACGAGTCCACGGATTTCATCCTTACTTGTGGGATTTATCCTCCTGCAAACAGGAAGTGTCAAAGAGCACCACAGCAGAGCTGTATATATAGCTCCTCCCTTCCCTCCACCCCCAGTCATTCTCTTTGCCTGTGTTAGTAATAGGAAGAGGTAAAGTGAGGTGTTAGTTTTAGATTCTTCAATCAAGAAGTTTTTTATTTTAAAATGGTACCGGTGAGTACTATTTTCCTCAGGGAGAAATGGATTAAGGAAAGAAGATTTTTCTGCCCTGAAGTTGATGATCTTAGCAGACGTTACTAAGATCCATTCTGGTTCCCACAGAACTTCTGAAGGTAGTGCAAGAGAAATCTTCAGTGTCGAGAACGGTGTCATGCTTCAAGCAGCATTGAGGTATGTTCAGTCTTTTATTTCTGAGGAGACTTGTTATATCAGAACTGGCTGACATTTTTTCCCTGCAAGGGAAGGGGTAAGCAGTAGACCTATATGAAACTGAGGGTGTTACTGAAATGCCTGTTCTCTATACATATTGATAGTAACGGTTTGCATATCTATATGGGGGCTTGACACTGGGAGAGGCCGCTTGACATGTATATCTTTATTATTTTAGGTCAGTAGAGCTGCAGCTATATGTTATAAAACTTTAGGTACAGGGGACCACATGGCTTAATTCAAACCGCTTCCCATGCGGTTAGGCAGTCTGTTGATGCGACGTCCATGATGGGCGGGGCCAATTTCACGCGCTCAGACATGCAGTTTTCTCTCACTAAGAAGGCAACAGGCATTAGCTCCGGTGGGGCCTAAAGTTGTTTTCCAGTGGCGAGGTGCAGGGCTGTTTTCATTGTTTAAGTATATTTTTTGAATAAAATGTCTCCTTAAAGGGTGATTTCCCTTTTGCTTATAGGGTGCAATAATTTTTGGAAAAATTGAACTGTTATACAAAATCGTTTAGTGATAAGAACGTTTTTAGGGCAGTTTAGAAAAATTATTGCGCTTTTTATTTCTTAAAGGCGCAGTACGCTTTTTGCAAAAAGTTTTTTGAACGCAGTAGGACAGGAATTAATGTGAATACTGAGTCCTCTGGTGCTTTGTTGGCTATTTCCGATGTGCCCTCACAGGATCTGAGTTGGGGGTCAGGGAAATTTTGTCTGAGGGAGAACTTTCGGACCCAGGAAGTATGTTACCTCAGACAGATTCAGACGTTATGTCCTTTAAATTTAAGCTAGAACACCTCCGACTGTTACTTTGGGAGGTATTAGTGACTCTGGATAACTGTGACCCTATTATGGTACCACCAGAGAAATTGTGGAAAATGAACAAATATCTAGAAGTACCCGCTTACACTGATGTTTTTCCGGTTCCTAAGAGGATTTCGGAGATTATTAAGAAGGAGTGGGACAGACGGGTATAACGTTTTCTCCCCCTCCTAATTTTAAGAAAATGTATCCCATATCAGACACCGTTCGGGACTCTTGGCAGACTGTCCATAAGGTGGAGGGAGCTATATCTACCCTGGCTAAACGTACAACTATTCCTATTGAGGACAGTTGTGCTTTCAAAGACCCTATGGATAAAAAATTAGAGGGTCTTCTAAAGAAGTTATTTATTCATCAGGGTTTCCTTTTACAACCTACAGCCTGCATTGTTCCAGTGACTACTGCAGCGGCTTTCTGGTTTGATGCCTTGGAAGAGTCTCTTAAAGTTGAGACCCCGTTAGAGGATATTTTAGATAGAATTAAGGCTCTTAAGCTAGCTAATTCTTTTATCACAGATGTTTCCTTTCAGATTGCTAAATTGGCGGCTAAAAATGCAGGATTTGCCATTTTAGCACGTAGAGCGCTATGGTTAAAATCGTGGTCTGCTGATGTGTCATCTAAATCAAAGCACTTGGCTATTCCTTTCAAGGGATTCCAAAACAACAAAGTGATGAGCTGCACCAGGGTACTTGTTAAAAACTTTTATTGTAGGTCACAATATCTTCCTTTCAGAAGCATTATTTCACAACAATAAAGGACATTGTGGTGTGTATAGAAGTCACCCAAAGAGCTTATTGCTGACGCGTTTCAGCCTAACTGGCCGTAATCGTAGCATAATGCTCATAATCCCAATCCACCTTTAAATCCATTGTGCTAAATTGTGATTGGATAAAACAATTATCCTGGGCGGTTTCTAAGAACACACCTGTTATACAGATACACCAATATAGAATATTTTTCATATATGTTTGATAAACAATAATAAGTAATGTGAACATTATACAATTGCTTTTGCTCAGATGAATTCCCGGTTGGGACTAACAGTTGACTTATAGCCTGCATATTATAATTCAAGTCCTTACATTTTCGTTGACTTTTTTATCTTAATTTCAAAGTCTGTCAAAATATCCTTATCATTTTTTATTGCCCTAAGCTTTTCTGAGGCTGAGTACTCTGGGGATTGTTCCACTTCAGGAGAAGAGGAGGACACAGCCAGTAATAAGGTTATAACTTGTAACTTAGATCAAACATTAGCCCCCATAGCTAAGACCAACACAGAAATGAGCACTTCAAGGTATCAGCAAAATTATGAAAATGAAGTAAGTTCTGGGACCCATAGGGAAGAAGAGAGATCAGATGTAGCGCAGGTTTTTTCAAAGGTCCCAGAAGGATTCGAAGGGGGGGGAAATGTTACAAAAGGGAAAGGGATTCTAAAAGGGAACCCATTACAACAATGACAACCCCCCAGGAGAGGCAGATCAAAAACCAAGTATCAGTAAATTCTGTGATTAACCTGTCTTCACGTCCACTAAGTGCTATTGAAACTAAGGTCTTAAATTATGGCCTAAGCTGACACATTTAATTTATTCCAAACCTTGGTGGACGTGAACAGACTGATCAGGAATCTTACAGTAAAGAAATATTTTGCTAAAGGTGGCACAGAGATGAGCCAAGATAAAACTGAAAATAAATCCCTTTCAAACATAACATTTACATTTCAAGAGGCATGTGATTTGGAGGCACTGGAAAATTTGTACTTTGACAGTGGCAACAATGAGACATATACAGATACAAATAAAGTATCGAGTGGCACTCAGTTTTCAAGTGCCTCTAAATTTTATCCCTTACATATAAGGGGAAATATTCTTGAACAATTTCAAAGAAGAGTGGAGAGGGATTTAACAAATTTAGCTTATGTTGCCAAACAATATGTGCATCCAAATTTAAATAAAGAAGAGCTTTCAGCACTAAACAGTCTCAAAGGAGATAAAAATCTGGTGATTAGATCAGCAGACAAGGGTGGGTCTGTGGTTGTCATGGACAAATGTTTCTTTGTTCAAGAAGCACTACGACAACTTTCAGACCCACTCCAGTATACGCTTCTGTCGCATGATCCCACAGCAAGATTCAAGCATGAATTATTGCATTTAATTGACGATGGAAGGGAAGCAGGCTTTATAAATGAGAAAACAAGTGAATTTTTGATAGTAGATTCTCCGATAAAGCCTGTTTTCAATTTCCTTCCCAAGGTGCATAAGTCCTTAACAGACGTTAAGGGCCGTCCCATTATTAGTGGCATAGGCTCTATATTAGAGCCTATGTCAGAATGGTTAGATTCCATCCTACAGCCAATGGTATCTAAGTTGTCTAGTCATTTGAGAGACACTAAGCAACTTCTGATTGAACTTGATTCTGTCTTCTGGCAAAGCCATTTCAGTTGGCTGTCTATAGATGTAACTTCCTTGTACTCATCTATACCCCATGACAAGGGTCTAGAAGCATTATCGTTTTTCCTGAAAAGGATGACTGAGTATAGTCCCCAGCTTTGTAGTTACATCCTGAATGTTACAGAGTTCTTGTTAACTCATAATTTTTTCATGTTTGAGGGAGACCACTACCTCCAGAGATGTGGGAAAGCGATGGGGGCCAAATTTGCTCCCTCCTATGCCAACCTGTTTATGGGTTGGTGGGAGCTGTCCCACATCTATGGAGATAGTGGACCCTGGAAAGCTAAGATCAATTACTACAGGAGATATATAGATGATCTTCTGATCATCTGGGAAGGAAGTGAATCAGAAGCTGAAGACTTCCTAAGGCACCTCAACAACAACACAGCAGGGATCAAACTAACACATGAGTTTAATGTCACACAGCTCAATTATCTAGATGTAACACTGATGAGTAAAGAAAACAAAGTGTTTACAAAAGTGTTTAGAAAACCTATCTCAGGAAATACTCTGCTCCACGCGAAAAGCAACCACCCTAAAAGGGTTTTTCGATCTGTTACAAAAGGGCAGTTTATACGTTTGAAGCGTAACTGTACAACTCAGGAGGAATTTGACATACAGGCTTCAGAACTAGAGGACCGCTTATGTCAAAGAGGTTACAAAAGAAAGGAAGTGTCTATTTCTAGATTAGAGATAGCCAAAAGAAACAGGTCACAATTTCTCAAATCAGAGAAGCCTGGGAAAAAAGGTGTTTCCTTTATCACTAGATATAGCAATCAATATCATCAGATCTGCAATATCATACGGAAACATTTCCGTATGTTATCGGCTGATGATGATCTTAGTGATATTGTATCAAAGGGGTGCAGGTATGCATTCAAAAAAGGGAAAACATTAGCTAATATTCTAGCTCCCACACAAATAAGCACCACAAAACTTGACCAATCATCGTGGTTAAGATTTAAAGGAGTCTTTAAATGTAGCTATACATCATGTATAGCTTGTGGATTCTTACAGTGTGGTGAAGGTTTCTCAAGTACAGTAACAGGGGAACAATTCAGGCACTACTCATGCCTGAATTGTCGAGCCACGTATGTCGTTTATTTGCTGACCTGTGTACAATGTGGAGTCCAATACACAGGACTCACATCCAGAGAAACACGGGACAGAATACGTGAACATATAAATAATATAAAAGCAGGGAAATTGACAACACCATTAGTGCAGCATTTTAAATTGACACATAATAAGAATGCAGACACAATGAGGTGGACAATCATTGAACAAGTAACCTGTAAGGCAAGTGGTGGAGACAGAGACAAACTCCTAGCAAAAAGGGAGGCCTTTTGGATACACAGACTCAGGACTAGAATCCCCACAGGTCTGAATTCAGAATTCGATATAATCAATTTTTGGGAATAAAGATTCTTGGGTCTGTGTATCCAAGGGCATCCCCTGAGTACGCCTTGAAATTAAATTCAAATTCGGAGACTAAAGATTAAAATTTAAAAATTTAAATTTAAATTTGGAATTTAAATGAAGTAGATTTAGAGCACATGTTTAAGTTCATTTATTTATTTATTTATTAATTTAATTGGATTATGTTTGGCAACATTAGTCACCAGCAAAGGGACATGAAAGTAATTTATGCAAAAAAAAGTCTTATGTAAGTCTTTGCATATTTGAGTAGATTTTTCAGTGTTTTTCATTTGACTCAAATTTCTTACAGTTTAAAAAGGGACTTAAAAGCCTAGGTAGAAAAGCTTAGGGCAATAAAAAATGATAAGGATATTTTGACAGACTTTGAAATTAAGATAAAAAAGTCAACGAAAATGTAAGGACTTGAATTATAATATGCAGGCTATAAGTCAACTGTTAGTCCCAACCGGGAATTCATCTGAGCAAAAGCAATTGTATAATGTTCACATTACTTATTATTGTTTATCAAATATATATGAAAAATATTCTATATTGGTGTATCTGTATAACAGGTGTGTTCTTAGAAACCGCCCAGGATAATTGTTTTATCCAATCACAATTTAGCACAATGGATTTAAAGGTGGATTGGGATTATGAGCATTATGCTACGATTACGGCCAGTTAGGCTGAAACACGTCAGCAATAAGCTCTTTGGGTGACTTCTATACACACCACAATGTCCTTTATTGTTGTGAAATAATGCTTCTGAAAGGAAGATATTGTGACCTACAATAAAAGTTTTTAACAAGTACCCTGGTGCAGCTCATCACTTTGTTGTTTTGGAATCCATTGAAACGGAGCTTGCACAGAGGTAGCTTGTAACCGCTATCGACCTAGCCAGCACCCATCGGACAGTTCTGACAGCTGATAGAACAGCTGAGGAGGAGGAAGCCGAGAGTAAAGATTCCGGTGACGTCAGACGCCAAGTTACCGCGAGTGGAGAGGGACCCAGGAGGAGAGCGGAACACAAGCCGGAGGCAGAAAGAAAGGGGCTCTGATCTGTACCATCCCACTGCCCCGGAGGAACGAGTAAGCTCTCTGAGGACGGGCCTGTCTCTGCGAGTAGCGGAAAGCGGCAAGAACCGGGGAACATTCTCTGAACAGGGGTGAGTCTATTTACAAGACAACTCTATCTTGGTGCATTACAAGCTTGGGATTATCTATCAATCAAGTGAATAGACTGGGCGGTTATATTAGGTGCTCACACAACCAATGACTTTTATTCCTTTCAAGGGTAAGACCCTATTCGGGCCTGAGGTGAAGGAAATCATTTCTGAGATTACTGGAGGTAAAGGTCATGCTCTACCTCAGGATAAGTCTGTTAAGAATAGGGGTAAACAAAATAATTTTCATTCCTTTCGGAACTTTAAAGGACTACCCTCATCTTCCTCTTCCTCCACAAAGCAGGAAGGGAATTTTGGTCAGGCCAAGTCCGTCTGGAGACCCAACCAGGCTTGGAACAAGGGTAAACAACCCAAGAAGCCTGCTGCTGCTACCAAGACAGCATGAAGGGGCGGCCCCCGATTCGGGTCCGGATCTAGTAGGGGGCAGACTTTCTTTCTTTGCCCAGGCTTGGGCAAGAGATGTTCAGGACCCCTGGGCACTGGAAATTGTGACCCATGGGTATCAACTGGAATTCAAGGAATTTCTCCCAAGGGGGAGATTTCTTCTTTCAAGATTGTCTGTAGACCAGATAAAAAGAGAGGCGTTCTTACGTTGTGTAAAAGACCTCTCTACTATGGGAGTAATTTGTCCCGTTCCAAGACTGGAACAGGGGCAGGGGTTTTACTCAAATCTCTTTGTGGTTCCCAAAAAAGAGGGAACTTTCAGACCCATTTTAGATCTCAAGAGTCTAAACAAGTTTCACAGAGTCCCATCGTTCAAGATGGAAACTATCCGAACAATTCTACCAATGATCCAGGAGGGTCAATATATAACTACCGTGGACTTGAAGGATGCATACCTTCATTTTCCTATTCACAAGGATCATCATCAATACCTAAGGTTTGCCTTAGAAGATTTTCAGTTTGTGGCTCTTCCCTTTGGGTTGGCCACAGCACCCAGGATCTTCACAAAGGTTCTAGGGTCCCTTCTGGTGGTTCTCAGGCCGCGGGGCATAGCAGTGGCGCCTTATCTGGACGATATCTTGATTCAGGCGTCGACTTATCATCTAACAAAATCTCACACAGACACAGTGTTGTCCTTTCTGAGAACGCACGGTTGGAAAGTGAATCTAGAAAAGAGTTCACTAATCCCTCAGACAAGGGTTCCCTTCCTGGGAACTCTGATAGATTCTATAGCAATGAAGATTTTTCTGACGGAGGTCAGAAAGTCAAAAATTCTAAATACTTGTCGAACTCTTCAGTCCAATCCTCGGCCATCAGTGGCTCAGTGTATGGAGGTAATTGGATTGATGGTGGTGGCAATGGACATCATTCCATTTGCTCGGTTTCATCTCAGACCACTGCAACTGTGCATGCTCGGACAGTGGAATGGGGACTATACAAATTTGTCTCCTCTGATAAATCTGGATCGAGAGACCAGAAACTCTCTTTGGTGGTTATCGCCGGATCATCTGTCCCAGGGGACGTGTTTCCGCAGACCCTCATGGGTGATAGTGACAACGGACGCCAGTGTACTAGGCTAGGGTGCAGTCTGGAATTCCCTGAAAGCTCAGGGTGTATGGACTCAGTTGGAGGCTCTACTTCCAATCAATATTCTGGAATTGAGAGCAATATTCAATGCGCTTCAGGCGTGGCCTCAGTTGGCGTTGGCCAAATTCATCAGGTTCCAGTCGGACAATATCACGACTGTGGCTTACATCAATCATCAGGGAGGAACGAGGAGTTCTTTAACGATGTCAAAAGTATCCAAGATAATGCAATGGGCGGAGACCCACTCTTGTTATCTGTCAGCAATCTATATCTCAGGAGTGGACAACTGGGAAGTGGATTATTTAAGCCGACAGGCTTTTCATTCGGGGGAGTGGGAACTCCATCCGGAGGTATTTGCCTCATTGATTTTTCGATGGGGCAAACTGGAGTTGGATCTGATGGCGTCTCGACAGAATGCCAAGCTCCCAAGATACGGCTCCAGGTCAAGAGATCCTCAGGCCGAACCAATAGATGCCTTGGCAGTGCCTTGGTTGTTCAACCTGGCTTATGTGTTTCCACCGTTTCCTCTCCTTCCCCATGTGATTGCTCGGATCAAACAGGAGAGAGCTTCAGTAATTCTAATCGCGCCTGTGAGGTCACGCAGGACTTGGTATGCAGATCTAGTGGACATGTCCTCTCTGACTCCGTGGAAACTCCCAGTGAGACAGGACCTGTTCATTCAAGGTCCTTTCCAACATCCAAATCTAATTTCTCTGCAGCTGACTGCTTGGAGATTGAATGCTTGATTTTATCTAAGCGGGAATTCTCTGATGTGGTCATTGATACGTTGATTCAGGCACATAAGCCTGTCACTAGAAAGATCTATCATAAGATATGGCGTAAATATCTTTTTTGGTGTGAATCCAAAGGCTACTCATGGAGTAAGGTTAGAATTCCTAGGATTCTGTCTTTTCTCCAAGAAGGATGGGAGAAAGGGTTATCAGCAAGTTCCTTAAAGGGACAAATTTCTGCTTTGTCAATTTTGCTTCACAAACGTTTGTAAGAGGTTCCAGACGTTCAGTTTTTTTTGTCAGGCTCTAACCAGAATTAAGCCTGTGTTTAGACCAATTGCTCCACCTTGGAGTTTGAATTTAGTTCTTAGTGTTCTTCAAGGGGTTCCGTTTGAACCCATGCATTCCATAGATATTAAGTTATTATCTTGGAAAGTTTTGTTTTTAGTTGCTATTTCTTCTGCTCGTAGAGTTTCTGAGCTTTCAGCACTTCAATGTGACTCGCCTTACCTTATCTTTCATTCTGATAAGGTGGTTTTACGTACTAAACCTGGGTTCCTTCCTAAGGTTGTTTCAAATAAGAATATTAATCAGGAAATTGTTGTTCCTTCTTTATGTCCTAATCCTTCTTCTAAGAAGGAGCGTCTGTTCATAACTTGGACGTGGTCAGTGCCTTGAAGTTTTACTTGCAGGCGACTAAGGATTTCCGTCAATCATCTTCATTATTCATTGTCTTTTCTGGAAAGCGTAGGGGTCAGAAAGTTACCACTACCTCTCTTTCTTTTTGGCTGAAGAGTATCATCCGCCTGGCATATGAGACTGCTGGACAGCAGCCTCCTGAAAGAATTACGGCTCATTCTACTAGGGCTGTGGCTTCCTCATGGGCATTTAAAAACCATGTTTCTGTTGAACAGATTTGCAAGGCTGCTGTCAGGGTGCCAGGAATCAGACTGAGACAAGAAGTGCAAAAATAATCACACCTTTATTAATAGCAAAAAATTATAAAATGTCCAAAAGTCAAATAACAAGCCAGGAGTCAAAACCAGAGCTGGTAGTCAGACGAGCCAAGTCAGGAGCCAAAGCGAATAGTCAGACGAGCCGGAATCAGGAACAAGGAGAACAGCAGAGTCAGGAACAAGCCAGGGATCAGGAACCAGGAAGGACGTCAGGCAGCCAGGTAATACACAGGAACTCACACAAACAGGTCTCAGACATCGCAAAGGCAAAGCATACTGAACAGAGGCCCTTTAAATAATAAATGATGACATCACAATTCTGAGACTGCATCCTGTCTCACATGGATGAGGCACAACAGTCTGGCCATAAAAGGAAGTGCAGGAAGTAAACAGCATCCCCCACAATGCACCAAGTCAGGAAGAGAGGTGAGTAAAATTGCTGCCAGCAGCACATGGCAAACACAACAGGGAAAAACCCTGACAGTACCCTCCCCTCAATGACCCCTCCCCCGCGGGAGGACAAAAGGCTTATTGGGGAAACGGGCATGGAAGGCATGGAGGAGGGCGGGATCATGAACATCAGTGGAGGGAACCCAAGAACGCTCCTCCGGACCGTAGCCCCTCCAGTGAACCAAATACTGTATACGGCCCCTGGACATACAAGAGTCAATAATGCTGCTGACCTCATACTCCTCATGGTTGTCAACAAAGATAGGACGGGGACAAGGCAACACAGTGGTAAACCAATTACAAACCAATGGTTTCAAGAGGGAGACATGAAAAACATTGGAGATGCGCATAGCATGAGGAAGGTCAAGAGCATAGGCCACAGGATTAACCCGTCGGAGTATTCGAAAAGGACCAACATAACGGGGAGCCAATTTATTGGAAAGCACACGAAGGTTCAAGTTGCGGGATGACAGCCAAACTCTCTCACCAACCTGGTAGGAAGGTGCAGGCAGACGCCTACAATCAGCCTGGAACTTTTGGCGCTGCATAGAACGATGAAGGCAATCCTGAATCTGCACCCACGTGGAACGGAGTTGCCAGAGATGCTCCTCCAAAGCCGGAATACCCTGAGACATGAATGAATCGGGCAACAAGGATGGTTGAAACCCATAATTCACCATGAAAGGGGATAACTTGGAGGAAGCATTAATAGCACTATTACGAGCAAACTCTGCCCAAGGTAACAGTTCAGACCAATTATTGTGGTGATCTGAGACATAGCAATGGAGGAACTGTTCCAGAGCTTGATTAGACCGTTCCGCAGCCCCATTGGATTGGGGGTGATATGCTGAGGAGAAGGAAAGCTGGATCTCCATTTGAGCACAAAAGGAACGACAAAATCTGGAGACAAACTGACTACCCCGGTCCAACACTATCTCCTTGGGTAACCCATGTAAGCGGAAGACCTCCTGGGCAAATATTGAAGCAAGCTCCTGAGCGGTAGGCAGCTTCAACAAGGGAATGCAATGTGACATTTTAGAAAAACAGTCAACCACCATAAGGATAACAGTATTGCCATTGGAAACAGGGAGCTCGGCAATGAAGTCCATGGAAAGATGTGTCCAAGAACGCTCACCATTAGCAATAGGTTGAAGAAGACCCACAGGAAGACGTCGAGGAGTCTTATTCTGTGCACAAACTGAGCAGGAGGCAACAAACGCAGCAACATCAGAACGAAGACCTGGCCACCAGAATTGTCGAGTGACAGACCAAATAATTTGGTTCTTGCCTGGGTGACCTGCGGCTTTAGGGTAGTGGTAAGTGTGCAAAAGTTTAGTTCGAAGATTCTCAGGAACAAAACACTTACCACTAGGTTTCTCAGGTGGTGCATTGGTTTGTGCATCCAGGATCTCCTCCCCAAGGGAGAAGTCAAATTAGTACGTATGGTAGCCAAAATATGGTCAGGAGGTATAACAGGAGTAGGTACAGACTCCTCCTTGGACAGAGGCGAAAATTGTCGAGAGAGGGCATCAGCCCTAACATTCTTACTACCAGGCAGGTAGGAGACCACATAATTAAATCGAGACAAAAATAGCGCCCATCTGGCCTGTCGGGGTGACAAACGTTTTGCTTCAGATAGATAAGTTAAATTCTTGTGGTCAGTAAGAATGAGCACTGGCACGCTAGTACCCTTGAGAAGATGCCTCCATTCCTTGAGTGCCAAAATTATGGCCAGTAATTTCCTGTCGCCAATTTCATAATTGCACTCCGCTGGAGACAATTTCTTAGAGAAGAAACCACACAGATGCAAGGAACCGTCAGGCGTAGGACGTTGAGACAAGAGGGCACCTACTCCAGTCTCAGACGCATCGACCTCAAGAACGAAAGGCAGGACAGGGTTAGGATGAGCCAGAACTGGAGCGGCAGCAAAGGCAGTCTTAAGACTATCAAAGGCCTCAATGGCTGTAGGTGACCAATGGAGTGGATCATTCTCTTTACGGGTCATGTCTGTGATAGGTTTGACCAAGGAAGAAAAGTTTTTAATAAACTTTCTATAGTAATTCGCGAACCCCAAAAAACGTTGAATAGACCGAAGACCAACTGGGCGAGGCCACTGCAGATAACTTGTCAGGATCCATGGAGAACCCTGCAAAGGAGATAACATAACCTAGGAAGGTTACTTGAGTCTGATGGAACTCATATTTCTCAAGTTTACAAAACAGGCCATTCTCACGTAGTTTCTGAAAAACCCGTGTAACATCAGAACAATGAGCCTCAAGTGTGGGTGAGTGTATAAGGATGTCGTCTAAGTACACCACAACACACTGTTGCAACATATCTCATAGGACATCATTAATAAATTCCTGAAAAACAGCAGGAGCATTACATAGGCCAAAGGGCATTACAAGATACTCATAATGCCCGCTCCTGGTGTTAAATGCTGTTTTCCAGTCGTGACCCTCCTTAATCCTAACGAGATTGTACGCTCCTCTCAAATCAAGTTTAGTAAAGACCGTAGCTCCCTTGAGGCGGTCAAAGAGTTCCGTAATGAGTGGAATAGGGTAAGCATTCTTAATGGTAAGAAGATTAAGACCCCTATAATCGATACATGGTCTTAACTCGCCACCCTTTTTCTTCACAAAGAAGAAGCCAGCTCCTGCAGGAGAGCAGGATTTGCGGATGATCCCCCGCGACAGAGCATCAGCAATATACTCCTCCATAGCACAATTCTCTGCAACAAACAGAGGGTACACCCGGCCCTGAGGAGGAATGGCTCCCGGTTGAAGGTCTATGGCACAATTGTAAGACCGGTGAGGAGGCAACGTATCGGCACGCACCTTTTCAAACACGTCTCGGAACTCTCGGTACTCCTCTGGCAATTGAGTTACCAAAGAAGTGCACAAGACTTTAACTGGTTTCCGAAGACAAGTGGAAATACATTGCGGGGACCACAACGAAATTTCGGACCTGCGCCAGTCGACACTGGGATTGTGCTTTTAGAGCCAGGGATAACCCAGATCAACTGGAAAATGCGGAGAGTTTATCACCTGGAACTGGAGGGTTTCAAAATAGAGAGCCCCAACAGCCATGGACAACGGAGCAGTTTCATGAGTAACGAGCGCGGGCTGAAGGGGCCTGCCATCAATGGCCTCAATAGCAAGCGGAATGGACCGAGACAAAACAGGAATGGAGTGCTTTGATACAAAAGCACTGTCAATGAAATAGCCAGCAGCACCGGAGTCAACAAGAGCCTGAGTGACTATGGAGGAGTCCACCCAGGAAAGGACAACCTTGACCAAAGGTTTCTCCTTACGCGGTTCTGGGGACAAGGATAAGCCACCCAAGGTCTGCCCCCGACATGACCTTAGGTGTGAGCGTTTCCCGGCTGTGTAGGACAAGACTTCAAAAGGTGGCCCTGTAACCCACAATAGAGGCAGAGCCCGTCCCTCCTCCTAAAGGCCCTTTCCGCTGCGGAGAGACGCGTGAATCCCAACTGCATCGGCTCAGCAGTACTTGGTGACTCTGGACCAGGAGGCATGGGAGGAGAGGGAGGCATGGGTGGGAACAAACACGTAGGAGACAATGGAACAGGAGGTTTCCGCAAGCGTTCCTTGTAAGAGGGCCTCTCTCTGAGTCTGATGTCAATTAGGATCAAAAAAGACACCAATGCCTCGAGATCCTCTGGTAAATCTCTGGCAGCAACTTCGTCTTTAATCGCATCAGAGAGCCCATGAAATAAGGCGGCAATAAGGGCTTCATTGTTCCAACCTACCTCTGCGGCAAGCGTACGGAACTCAATAGCATACTGAGCAACAGATCTTGTACCTTGCTGAATGGAGATGAGTCGTTTAGCAGCAGAGGAGGAGCGAGCCGGAACATCAAATACCCTTCGAAAGGAGGCCACAAATTCAGGGTAATTTGAAATCACAGGTTTATTAGTCTCCCACAAGGGATTAGCCCAGGCAAGAGCTGTGTCAGAGAGTAATGAGATGAGAAATCCCACTTTAGCTCTGTCAGAGGGAAACGCCTGAGGTAACATCTCAAAGTAAATGCCCACCTGGTTCAAAAACCCTCTGCACTGAATAGGATCGCCTCCATATCACTGAGGTAGAGGTGCAGAACCGGACATGCTCCTGGTAGGCAAAGGTGCAGCAGCGGAAACAGGAGCAGCCATAACATGCGGGACACTTTGGTCCAAATGTGCAGTGCGACTCAGCAGGGTTTGCAGGGCTAGTGCAAATTGATCCAAGCGGTGATCCTGTACATCCATCCTGGAAATGATGGTAGGTAAAGGTGGATAATTAGCAGCATCAGGATTCATGGCCTTTGCGTAATGTCAGGGTGCCAGGAATCAGACTGAGACGAGAAGTGCAAAAATAATCACACCTTTATTAATAGCGAAAAATTTAAAATGTCCACAAGTCAAATAACAAGCCAGGAGTCAAAACCAGAGCTGGTAGTCAGACGAGCCGAGTCAGGAGCCAAAGCGAATAGTCAGACGAGCCGGAATCAGGAACAAGGAGAACAGCAGAGTCAGGAACAAGCCAGGGATCAGGAACCAGGAAGGACGTCAGGCAGCCAGGTAATACACAATAACTCACACAAACAGGTCTCAGACATTCCAAAGGCAAAGCATACTGAACAGAGGCCCTTTAAATAATAAATGATGACATCACAATTCTGAGACTGCATCCTGTCTCACATGGATGATACACAACAGTCTAGCCATAAAAGGAAGTGCAGGAAGTGAGCAGCATCCCCCACAATGCACCAAGTCAGGAAGAGAGGTGAGTAAAATGGCTGCCAGCAGCACATGGCAAACACAACAGGGAAAAACCCTGACAGCTGTGACTTGGTTGTCTCTTCACACTTTTTCCAAATTTTACAAATTTGATACTTTTGCTTCTTCTGAGGCTGGTTTTGGGAGAAAGGTTCTTCAAGCAGTGGTGCCTTCCGTTTAGGTCTCTGTCTTGTCCCTCCCTTTCATCTGTAGCTTTGGTATTGTATCCCACAAGTAAGGATGAAATCCGTGGACTCGTCATATCTTGTAGAAGAAAAGTAAATTTATGCTTACCTGATAAATTAATTTCTTCTACGATATTACGAGTCCACGGCCCACCCTGTTATTTTAAGACAGATTTAAGTTATATATATTTTTTGTAAACTTCAGTCACCTCTGCACCTTTAGCTTTTACTTTCTCTTCCTAACTTCGGTCGAATGACTGGGGGTGGAGGGAAGGGAGGAGCTATATATACAGCTCTGCTGTGGTGCTCTTTGCCACTTCCTGTTAGCAGGAGGATAAATCCCACAAGTAAGGATGAAATCCGTGGACTAGTCATATCGTAGAAGAAATTAATTTATCAGGTAAGCATAAATTTACTTTTTTATAATAATCTTGTTTGTTTTGTATAACTATGGAAACTCCTTTGTCTGAAGGAGTGATATCTATTGACTCATTATGTTGTAGGTCCACTAAAGCTAATTTCTGTTTATGTGTTAGATTGTTTCTATGTTTGCTTTTGTTTTTATGCTTAGTAAAATCATATAAATTCACCAAATCACTGTGGGTTTTCTCTTAAAATAGGTCAATATACTGGTTCCTTGATTGGATGGGATAAAAGATAATCTTTTGTTTCAGTGTTGTGTTGAATTTCTTATGCTTTTGAACATTTTCAATTTCTCAAGTTGACTCAGCGCCCAGAGATTCCAAAACATTGATTGTTTGAAAATCTTCAACTGTGAAATGGCTGTTATCTGTTTTAGTTAGATCTGGGATCTGAGTCAAAACTGTTGGTGCTACCACTGATACATACTTAGAGGCCTAGTTATCAACGTGTCAACTTACCTGCCTTCTCCGGCCCAATACGCCCGCCTAAGCTCGCCTACCATCGCCGCCGCGGACCTGCAAAATTTCGCCTAAGTTATCAATAAATCTGTCAAAAAGCCGCGCACCAAGTACGGGGCGATGAGCAGCGGACTGTGAGAGTTATCACTCATCCGATCTCACTGCTCTTCGGCTTTTTTACAGCTTTATTGCTAGCCTGTCACTAAGCACCCACACTAAACTACACTGTTCTACCCCCTATACTGGAGCCCTCCGCAACTCAATAAAGTTATTAACCCCTAAACCGCCGCTCCTAGACCCCGCCGCAACTCTTATAAATGTATTAACCCCTAAACCGCCACTCCCGGACACCGCCTCCACCTACATTATACCTAGTAACCCCTATCCCGTCGCCACCTATAATAAAGTTATTAACCCCTATACTGCTGATCCCGGACCTCGCCGCAACTAAATAAATAGTTTAACCCCTAAACCACCGGTCCCGGACCCCGCCGCAACCTATATTAAACTTATTAACCCCTAATCTGCCCCCCTTACACCGTCGCCACCTATAATAAATTTATTAACCCCTATCCTGCCCCCCCTACACCGCCGCCACTGTAATAAAATTATTAACCCCTAAACCTAAGTCTAACCCTAACACCCCCCAACTTAAATATTAATTAAATAAATCTAAATAATATTTCTATTATTAACTAAATTAATCCTATTTAAAACTAAATACTTACCTATAAAATAAACCCTAATATAGCTACAATATAAATAATAATTATATTGTAGCTATCTTAGGATTTATTTTTATTTTACAGGTAACTTTCAATTTATTTTAACTAGGTACAATAGCTATTAAATAGTTATTAACTATTTAATAGCTTACCTAGCTAAAATAAAGAGAAATTTACCTGTAAAATAAATCCTAACCTAAATTACAATTACACCTAACACTACACTATACTTTAATAAATTATTTCTATTTAAAACTAAATACAGTACTTACCTGTAAAATAAACCCTAAGATAGCTACAATGTAATTAATAATTACATTGTAGCTATTTTAGGATTTATATTTATTTTACAGGTAACTTTGCATTTATTTTAGCTAGTTAGAATAGTTATTAAATAGTTATTAACTATTTAATAACTACCTAGCTAAAAGAAATACAAAATTACCTGTAAAATAAATCCTAACCTAAGTTACAATTAAACCTAACACTACACTATCATTACATTAATTAAATAAATTAAATATAAATAACTACAATTAAATACAATTACATAAACTAACTAAAGTACAAAAAATAAAAAAAGCTAAGTTACAAAAAATAAAAAATAAGTTACAAACATTTAAAAAATATTACAACAATTTTAAGCTAATTACACCTAATCTAAGCCCCCTAATAAAATAACAAAGCCCCCCAAAATATAAAAATGCCCTACCCTATTCTACATTAAAAAAGTTCAAAGCTCTTTTACCTTACCAGCCCTTAAAAGGGCCTTTTGTGGGGCATGCCCCAAAGAAAACTGCTCTTTTGCCTGTAAAAGAAAAATACAACCTCCCCAACATTAAAACCCACCACCCACATACCCCAATCTAACCCAAACCCCCCTTAAAAAAACCTAACACTACCCGCCTGAAGATCATCCTACCTTGAGTTGTCTTCAGCCAGCCGACCCACCGATGGAACCGAAGAGGAGATCCGGAGCGGCAGAAGTGATCCTCCAAGGGGCGCTGAAGAAGTCTTCCATCCGATGAAGTCATCATCCAGGCGGCGCTGAAGAAGTCTTCCATCCGGGCGATGTCATCTTCCAAGCGGCGCTGAAGAAGTCTTCCATCCGGGCGATGTCATCTTCCAAGCGGGGTCTTCAATCTTCTTTCTTCAGGATCCATCTTCATTCCGCCGACGCGTAACATCCTTCTTCCCCGACGGACTAATGACGAATGAAGGCTCCTTTAAGGGACGTCATCCAAGATGGCGTCCCTTCAATTTCGATTGGCTGATAGGATTCTATCAGCCAATCGGAATTAAGGTAGGAAAAATCTGATTGGCTGATTGAATCAGCCAATCAGATTGAGCTCGCATTCTATTGGCTGATCGGAACAGCCAATAGAATGCTAAGTCTAACCCTAACACTAACACCCCCCTAAATTAAATATAATTTTAATCTAACGAAATTAATTAACTCTTATTAAATAAATTATTCCTATGTAAAGCTAAATACTTACCTGTAAAATAAATCCTAATATAGCTACAATATAAATTATATTTATATTATAGCTATTTTAGGATTAATATTTATTTTACAGGTAACTTTGTATTTATTTTAACCAGGTACAATAGCTATTAAATAGTTAAGAACTATTTAATAGCTAAAATAGTTAAAATAATTACAAAATTACCTGTAAAATAAATCCTAACCTAAGTTAAAATTAAACCTAACACTACACTATCAATAAATAAATTAAATACAATTCCTACAAATAAATACAATGAAATAAACTAACTAAAGTACAAAAAATAAAAAATTGGCTGATCGGAACAGCCAATAGAATGCGAGCTCAATCTGATTGGCTGATTGGATCAGCCACTCGGATTGAACTTGATTCTGATTGGCTGATTCCATCAGCCAATCAGAATATTCCTACCTTAATTCCGATTGGCTGATAGAATCCTAAGATGGCGTCATTTAAAGGAACCGTCATTCGTCGTTCAGTCGTCGGCCAGGATGGATGTTCCGCGTCGGAGGTCTTCAGGATGCTGCCGCTCCGCTCCGGATGGATGACGATAGAAGATGCCTCTTGGATGAAGACTTCAATCGGATGGAAGACCTCTTCTGCCCCGCTTGGATGAAGACTTCTACCGGATGGAGGACCTCTTCTTGCTCTGCTTGGATGAAGAATTTGGCTCGGCTGGGTGAAGACGACTCAAGGTAGGGAGATCTTCAGGGGCTTAGTGTTAGGTTTATTTAAGGGGGGTTTGGGTTAGATTAGGGGTATGTGGGTGGTGGGTTGTAATGTTGGGGGGGGTATTTTATGTTTTTTTTTACAGGCAAAAGAGCTGAACTTCTTGGGGCATGCCCCGCAAAGGGCCCTGTTCAGGGCTGGTAAGGTAAAAGAGCTTTGAACTTTAGTAATTTAGAATAGGGTAGGGCATTTTTTTATTTTGGGGGCTTTGTTATTTTATTAGGGGGCTTAGAGTAGGTGTAATTAGTTTAAAATTGTTGTAATATATTTCTAATGTTTGTAAATATTTTTTTATTTTTTGTAACTTAGTTCTTTTTTATTTTTTGTACTTTAGTTAGTTTATTTCATTGTATTTATTTGTAGGAATTGTATTTAATTTATTTATTGATAGTGTAGTGTTAGGTTTAATTGTAGATAATTATAGGTATTTTATTTAATTTATTTATTGATAGTGTAGTGTTAGGTTTAATTGTAACTTAGGTTAGGATTTATTTTACAGGTAAATTTGTAATTATTTTAACTATTTTAGCTATTAAATAGTTCTTAACTATTTAATAGCTATTGTACCTGGTTAAAATAAATACAAAGTTACCTGTAAAATAAATATTAATCCTAAAATAGCTATAATATAAATATAATTTATATTGTAGCTATATTAGGATTTATTTTACAGGTATTTAGCTTTAAATAGGAATAATTTATTTAATAAGAGTTAATTAATTTCGTTAGTTTGAAATTATATTTAACTTAGGGGGGTGTTAGTGTTAGGGTTAGACTTAGCTTTAGGGGTTAATACATTTATTAGAATAGCGGTGAGCTCCAGTCGGCAGATTAGGGGTTAATAATTGAAGTTAGGTGTCGGCGATGTTAGGGAGGGCAGATTAGGGGTTAATACTATTTATTATAGGGTTAGTGAGGCGGATTAGGGGTTAATAACTTTATAATAATAGCGGTGCGGTCCGCTCGGCAGATTAGGGGTTAATAAGTGTAGGCAGGTGGAGGCGACGTTGTGGGGGGCAGATTAGGGGTTAATAAATATAATATAGGGGTCGGCGGTGTTAGGGGCAGCAGATTAGGGGTACATAGGGATAATATAAGTAGCAGCGGTTTACGGAGCGGCAGATTAGGGGTTAAAAAAAATATGCAGGGGTCAGCGATAGCGGGGGCGGCAGAATAGGGGTTAATAAGTGTAAGGTTAAGGGTGTTTAGACTCGGGGTACATGTTAGAGTGTTAGGTGCAGACGTAGGAAATGTTTCCCCATAGGAAACAATGGGGCTGCGTTAGGAGCTGAACGCGGCTTTTTTGCAGGTGTTAGGTTTTTTTTCAGCTCAAACAGCCCCATTGTTTCCTATGGGGGAATCGTGCACGAGCACGTTTTTGAGGCTGGCCGCGTCCGTAAGCAACTCTGGTATCGAGAGTTGAAGTTGCGTTAAATATGCTCTACGCTCCTTTTTTGGAGCCTAACGCAGCCATTCTGTGGACTCTCAATACCAGAGTTATTTTAAAGGTGCGGCCAGAAAAAAGCCAGCGTTAGATACGCGGGTCCTTACCGACAAAACTCTAAATCTAGCCGTTAGGGTTTATTTTACAGGTAAGTATTTAGTTTTAAATAGAAATAATTTATTAAAGTATAGTGTAGTGTTAGGTGTAATTGTAACTAAGGTTAGGATTTATTTTACAGGTAAATTTCTCTTTATTTTAGCTAGGTAAGCTATTAAATAGTTAATAACTATTTAATAGCTATTGTACCTAGTTAAAATAAATTGAAATTTGCCTGTAAAATAAATATAAATCCTAAGATAGCTAAAATATAATTATTATTTATATTGTAGCTATATTAGGGTTTATTTTAAAGGTAAGTATTTAGTTTTAAATAGGATTAATTTAGTTAATAATAGAAATATTATTTAGATTTATTTAATTAATATTTAAGTTGGGGGTGTTAGGGTTAGGGTTAGACTTAGGTTTAGGGGTTAATACATATATTATAGTTGCGGCGGGGTCAGGGAGCGGCGGTTTAGGGGTTAATCATTTTATTAGAGTGGCGGTGGGCTCCGGGAGCGGCGGTTTAGGGGGTAATAACTTTATTTAGTTTCGGCGATGTAGGGGGGCAGATTAGGGGTGTTTAGACTCGCTTGATAACTACCCCCCTTAGTATCCTCATCTATTGCATTATTAGTTTTATTCTCCAAATCATATAGGTTAAAAAAATGACTTTGAGAACTATTTTCCTTACAAGACAATTCACATCTGTTATTGTGCGAAAGAGGTCAAAGTCAGTGGATGGGGAAAACTCGAAGCCTTTTTCAAGGACTTGTTGTTCATTAGCGGTAAGGAAGTGAGATGACAGATTCACCACTGTCTATATCTCGTTGACATTTTCTTCTTCGCTGTTTGTTGCGGTTGTTTCCACTTTTTGACGGTTGTGGTTCCTCATCTTTTTTCTTTCCCTTTGGCACCGTCTGCGATTTTTCAACATTCATGGTTTTCGGTCTGGCACCCAAGTCTTGGTGCTTGTCTTGGCTTTCTTCATCAGATGTATCAGAGCTATCAGGTGACCCCTCTTTAGATGCTGAAGTTACTTCACTCCTTACAGAGAAATTTGAGTCAGAGAAGCTCACCTTTCGGCTATCAGTTGCTTTGTTCTTCTTATTCTTCTTTTGTTAGTTTTTATTTTTATTTTTGTTAGAGTTACAATCCTACCTTTTTAGTAATTTTTGCATATGTCACTTAGTGCCACTTAAATAAACTAATTATCCTTGAGTTTACCACTAAAAGTGGCTGCTACTAGGTTACTACTGTAATAATTATGGCTATCATATGGCTAATGTAATGTTTTGTAATGTTTGTCATGTATAATATGATATTGTATCAACTTTTTGTTACTTTAGTTTTATATTGAATAAGTGTTCCTACTGCAATACGTTCTCTAACAAAGTTTACCACATAAGCAATACACTAATTGTTTTTACTATGTATTGTTGTATCGCTACACAAGATTTTAACTAAACATTGTATCGTATCCAAAAAGGTCAATAGAGATTAACGCGTCTAAGGTGTAGAGGCGGTACCTAAATGTTCACGTTTAGATGTATAAAAAGGTACCTCCTACTAACACACCTATCTTTGACAAAGCACCAGTAAGGTGTGAAACGCGTCATATGACGTCATTCTCCGACAGCACCTACGCTCCTAGGTCACTGCCATGTTTTTATAAGCCATGATTTTTTTAAACCGATGTTTATTAAAGGTATGAATTTTTTCTTCACTTATCTAAGCAGTTTTGTGCCCTTCATTGCTACATACTTACCTCACGTATGGTTCACTGTTTTAAAGGGGAAACTTGTTCTGTTTGTACTATATATGTTACTCATACTACCACAGGTTCTCTACTTCACTTGTGTGCTTCCTTTCACCTTTTTAATGTGGTCATGCCTCAAACTGTGATGATTTTGAGCTATATTACAAATGGAGTTCTATTTATTACTTCTGCTCGTGCAATATCTGCGCTCGAATTTGGGCTTTTTGCGCGCGTCGGATACCTCGTGTATTACAAGTTGAAAGTAAAAAGATTTTGCTCCAGCGATAACCGGACGCGCGCAAAAAGGCGAAGTTAAAATAATGTAAATGCATTAACATATTCTCCCATAGACTTCAATGGAGTGAGAAAAGTGGGGAAAAAAAAACAAACATCCAACAAGTCTCTCAAACAGGATCATGAAATGCCAAGCCAAGTGTGCTGACCTGACATGAAATATTAATATTTCACATTCCAATGTTCTTCACCTATAATATAGATATATATATATAGATAGATATATAGGAATTTCTATATTCCCCTATGTGATAACTGAAATGTTAAATATTTACAGTATATACATAAACACTTTATTAAATATGAATACTGCATAAATATGATTTAACATGTTTTCAGCTACTTGACTACAAAGTGTTCAAATGCACTTATATATATGTCTATATATGTATACATATGTATCTATGTGTTTATGTGTGTTTTACTGTATATTTACTGTACATATTTCACATTCCAATGTTCTTCACTTACAGGATAATGTTATTTTTATTCTTAAATACATATTTCTATATATATGTGTATATACATATGCTTGCATATCTATTCCTATAGAAAATAATGTACTTTTTATTATAAAATATATATTTCTATATATATCTGCTACTGTTCATGTAGAATACATATCTATACCTATATATCTATATATAGATAATAACATTATCCTGTATTGGAATTTGAAATATGTACAATAAATATACAGTAAAACACATAAATGCATATATAATATAACACACATAAACATATATGTAAATGTATACATCTCTATGTTAATGTTAAAGCCTTTTGCAGTCCTTTTTTTTCCTAACACCTGAGACCATATATATTTAAGCCCTTATAACTTTTTTATGCAATTTTGTTTTTCAATATTTTTTAACTGACTGTTATTATGAGTATAATTGTACTTTTAAATCTATTGTTTTTCTTTTTATTCGAGTGTAACAGTTAACCAGAGCTCTTAAGTCGCGCTAACCTAATGCGCATTATATTCAATTGCGCTTGAGTGAACGCGTTAACTTTCAACTTGTAATACGCACAAACACCCGCAAAGAACCGTTATCACTAGCGCGCAACTGTTAGCATGCCACTCGTAATCTAGCCCTGAATTGGGTATCGCAATTAGTGGAAAGTGTCAGGCCCAAATGATTAAATAGATAATTCTAATAAGATAACAGCAAAGCATCACCTAAGCATAACAGCATAAAAATATACAAATACTAACAATTTTCAGTAGATGTTGTTACAAAATGCTGTATAATATGGATAAGAACAATACTCCCCTCAATAGATGAACCGCTGCCATCCCACAGTCTCTCCCAAAGAAACTGTTTGTATAGAATGGTTTAGGTATAGGGGGCTCAGGTCCAGGGGTATCCTTTGGCTCAAACGAGACACTAGACCTGCGCCCCTATACCTAAATCATTCTATACAAACAGTTCCTTTGGGAAAGGCTGTGGGATGGCAGCGGTTCATCTATTGAGGCGGGGAGTATTGTTCTTATCCATATTATACAGCATTTTTGTAACAACATCTACTGAAAATTGTGAAAATCATTTTTCTTATTGACTATGGCCAGAATGTTATCACACATGTGAAGCGCTCCTCTCATTACTCAAGTAGCGAGTTTGCCATTTTGTATGGAACATACACTGCTATTTTGGATCAACCCCTTGATTGTGGACTTTAATCCAAAATCATGAAAGTCTCATAATCCCACAGTTTTTTGGCTGGTGAGAAGCATACTCACTGTAGAGATTTAATTAAAGGGATATCAAAGTAATTTTTTTCTATTTTTTTTGGGGGGGGGGAAGAAAAATGTTTTTTTGTTATATAATATTAATATTGTTTTTTTATGCTTGAGGTATATGCCAGTATACAATAATATAGCTGTGGGAGCTGTTCTTATCAGCCAGTGAGCAATCTGTACCTAGGAATTAGCTGTGCACAAACAAGCACTTCCTAACAATTCATATAAATCTCATTGTCCTCATCCAAGCTACACATTAAGGTTATGAAGTCTGGGCTTTTTTTAAGAATAGTTTTAATAGCTCTCCTCTGAATTACAACTGCTTCCTCTTCCACAGCGCCTAGTTTCCACCCAGTTTAAGAATATACAATGAGTATGTTTGAATATGGCAAACTCTATTGTAACAATCCTCTACAAATAGATATATATATACTTGAAATTCCATTGTAATTTGCAAAAACACAGCACTCTTTAGAATTGAAAGTCTAAAGCTCATTATAAAATGAATGGATTATATTGTGAGCATAATTATAACCACTGAGTACAGTTACAGCTAGATTACGAGTTTTGAGCGCTATAGGGATTTTAACGACCGCCACAAAAGCGGCGTTATTTCACCTCCTATTACAGGTTTTGAAAAACCAGGCTTATGGGGGCGATATGGTGGCGTTGAGCTCCATACCGCACCGAAAACAAGCGCTGCTTTGACGTGCTCATGCACGATTTCTCCATAGACATCAATGGGGAGAGCCGGCAAAAAAAAAATACTAACACCTGCGATCGCGGAAACTAAAGCTCTATTTATGTCTGTGGGGAAAAAGAAAATAATGTTTAAACCTAACACCCGATTCTGCCGCCCCCAACATCGCCACCACCTACATAAAACTATTAACCCCTAATCTGCCGCTTCCGATGTCACTGCCACTATACTAAAGTTATTAACTAAATAAATCCATTAATCCCTAACAATAATGTAACCCTAAGCCTAACACTAACACCCACTAACTTTAACATAATAAAAATATAGCTAAATTAAATTTACAATTATTAACTAAATAAACCTATTAACCCCTAAACCGCGAGCCCCCCACATCGCAACAAGCTAAATTAAACTATATTAACCCCTAACCCTAACCCCACCTAACTTTAACATAATTAAAATAGAGCTAAACTAAAGTTACAATTATTAAGTAAATAATAGCTATTTAAAACTAAATACATACTTACCTGTGAAATAAAACATAAGCTAGCTACAATATAGCTAATAGTTATATTGTAGCTAGCTTAGGTTTTATTTTTATTTCACAAGTAAGTTTGTATTTATTTTAACTAGGTAGACTAGTTAGTAAATAGTTATTAACTATTTACTAACTACCTAGTTAAAATAAATACAAACTTACCTGTGAAATAAAACCTAACCTGCCTTACACTAAAACCTAACATTACAACAACAAAAATCACTAAAATTACTAAAAATAACTAAATTACATAAAAAAACAAACACTAAATTACAAAAAATAAGAAACAAATGATCAAAAATAAAAAAGAATTACACCTAATCTAATAGCCCTATCAAAATAAAAAAGCCCCCCAAAATAAAAAAAAACCCTAGCCTACAATAAACTACCAATGGCCCTCAAAAGGGCCTTTTGTGGGGTATTGCCCCAAAGAATTCAGCTCTTTTACCTGTAAAAAAAATACAAACACCCCCCAACAGTAACCCCCCACAACTAACCCCCCAAATAAAATAACTATCTAAAAAAACCTAAGCTCCCCATTGCCCTGAAAAGGGCATTTGTATGGGCATTGCCCTTAAAAGGGCATTTAGCTCTTTTACATGCCCAGACCCTAATCTAAAAATAAAACCCACCCAAAAAAACCTTAAATAAACCTAACACTAACCCCCGACGATCCACTTACAGTTATTGAAGTCCCGCTTGAAGGATCCATCCAGCCGGCAAGAAGTAGTGTTAGGATTTTTTTAATGTGTAGTATAGTTTAATTTAATTGGTAATTAGTTGAATTGTAGTTTAATAATTATCTTAGTTTAATTGTTAGTTTAAAATTGATTTATTTAATTTGACAGGTAAGTTGTAATTTAATTTAAGATAGGGAAATAGTAATTTTAATATAAAGTTAGGGGGTCGTTAGGTTTAGGGGTTAATAGTTTATTTCAGTATATTTAATTGTGGGGGCTTTCGGTTTAGGGGTTAATAGTTTATTTAAGTATATTTCATTGTAGGGGCTTGCGGTATAGGGGTTAATAGGTTTATTATGGCGGCGGTGTGGGCGGACGGCAGATTAGGGGTTAATAATATTTAAATAGTGTTTGCGATGCTGGAAGGCCGCGGTTTAGGGCTTAATAGGTTTATTATAGTGGCAACGATATCGGGAGCGGCGGAATAGGGGTTAATACATTTTAATAGTGGTGGCGATGTCCAGAGCGGCAGATTTGGGGTTAATAAATTTATTATAGTGTTTGCGATGTGGGAGGGCCTCGGTTTAGGGGTTAATAGGTAGTTTATGGGTGTTAGTGTACTTTTTAACACTTTAGTTATGAGTTTTATGCTACAGCTTTGTAATGTAAAACTCATAACTACTGACTTTAGATGGCGGTACGGATCTTGTCAGTAAAGGGTGTAACGCTCACTTTTTGGCCTCCCAGGCAAACCCGTAATACCGGCGCTATGGGAGTCCCATTTTAAAATGCGTTACTGGCGTTGTGTGACGGCCAAAAAGGTGTGCGGTACACCTATACCTACAAGACTTGTAATAGCGGCGTTAGGGAAAAAGCAGCGTTATTTGCCATAACACTGCTTTTTCAGTCATAACGCCAAACTCGTAATCTATCTGTTATTTAAATAAGGAAGAAAAAAATAACTATTTTTCCATAAAAATGAAAATTCATTTTATAAATACAAAAGCTCAAAAATGCTAATTAATCAGTTAGATTGTTAGATGTAATAATGAAAATAAGTCATCACTTAGGATAATAGGTGGGGCGTCTTTTCTCTTCCCTATAGAGCACCTTTTTTCTATGATATATGCTTGGCATACTGCTGTACCCCTAATATGATTTTAATATGCCAAGGACTCAATATAGAATAAAGATTAAACAATAGTGATAATCAATGCTACACTATGGGCTAGGTTGCTATGCCGCCAGTAGGCCTCATGATTAACGGGAGCTTACATGTGAAATGCATTGTTGCTCACTTAAAGGGACCTAAAACTCCAAATTTTCCTTCCATGATTCAGATAGAACATACGATTTTATACAACTTTCCAGTTTAATTCTATTATCAAATTGTCTTTGTTTTCTTGTTATCCTTGAAAACTGGAAGGTAAGCTCAGGAGTGTGCACGTGCCTGCAGCACTACATGGCAGCAGTTTTGCAATAATGTTATACATTTGCAAGAGCACTAGATGGCAGCACTATTTCCTGTCATGTAGTGCTTCAGGCATGTGCACGCTACATATCTAGATATCTCTTCAACAAAGAATAACATGAGAACGAAGCAATTTTGATAATAGATGTAAATGTTATACTTTGTTAAAATTGTCTATATGTGTCACACAACAGACAATATCCGCTAGCAACTCAAAAAAACATAAGTTACAACTGCAACACTTTAGGAACACATATGCAAAGTGGATTCTGTAAATTGGTATAGGTGAGGGGCCAACATGTTATGCAGTGTATGCAATTTTATACAATTTTCTAATTTACTTCTAGCATCTAATTTGTTTTGTTCTCTTGCTCTCATCCTTTGTTGAAAAGCATGCCTAATTAGGCTAAGGAACAGCAGTGCACTACTGGGAACTGGCTTCTGATCGGTGGCCCATTGTGTTCAGCTAACTCACAGTAGTGCATTGCTGCACCTTCAACAAAGTGTACCAAGAAAATGAAGCAAATTTGATAATAGAAGTAAATTAAAGAGTTCTTTAAAATGTTATGCTCTATTTGAATCACAAAATAAAGATTATGGGCTAGATTACAAGTGGAGCTTAAATTGTTGCGCGCCCGCAAAAGTGCAAATTTGCCTGTTTGCGGGTGCGTTAAATAACCAGCCATAACAAGTGGCTGGTTATTGCTACCGCAAGCTCACAGTAGCAATTAGCGCTTATAAAATTAACCAGAGATCAGATCTGAAAAGTGCCTTTACATTGCAGTCTATGGGAACTGTGTGTTGCCAGTAAATATATCTGTATATGCTTATATACATATATATTTATGTGTTAATATGTGCATATATTAACACATAAATATAGATGAACAGCATATACATATCTATTTACACTTTGCTGCCATTGTTTCGCTACTTAACACCTGCACTGTGTGAGTTCTCATGCTGCGTCTGACGGGATGAGAACGAGGTTCCCGTTGGAGTCTATGGTAGCGTGCTCTTGTAAGCGCAATGCTTCCAAGCAATGTGAATGTGAGGTTTGCGTTCACATTGTGCTTAACTTCTAACACCAGCACACATTAGTGCTCCACTTGAAATCTGACACTTTATGTTTTATGTCCCTTTAACTGCGACTCAGCATGCAAGATTTAGAAAGATGTGAGTGTGAATTATCTTGTCTTGCGTTGTGTCTCTCAAAGCTGATGAGGTTGTCTTTTTCTTGAACCTTTTTTCACCCTTTCTTTTGTGCATATATTAGACTGGGCTGTTTATACATTTTTTGTTTTTATTTGTTTCTTATCATTTTAACCCTTTCCCACCAGGACTTCTTTGTCTACAAAGTTCCAAAGTAAACAAATAAGTAAAAATTGAAAACACACAATCGTGTGGTTTGAATGATGGGATTGGGTCAGTGGGGAGTGTCCATGATGCCCTCCAGCCTGCGATCCCCTTTAGAAAGCTTCTATGACTTCAGTACAGCCTAGCGCAGTTAGGACGACATGGAACGTCCTAAAGGCGGGAAGGGGTTAAAACATTGTTGTGATGTTGATATGATAGTGGAAGTTGTTCTATGTGGAGGGAGGTTAATGGTCACAAAATAGAAATGACTATTGATTTGTATGGAGCTGATGTTGTAAGTCAGTGCTCTGATGAGTGGAGGATAGAAATCTCGTTGAATCCTGTGATTTATGAGCAGCAACATTGAAACAGGTTTTTTTTAGCAAGATATTAGTTTTAAGATTGCGTTATATTGAATCTAGGCTAATGAGTTTAAACAGACATAATAGTGAAATAATAAAATACTCTGTATTATTGCATCAATGTTTGCAAAACTATGTATTTAACCCAAAGTGGTTAAAGGGACATTCCAGTCAAAATGTAAATGCACATAGATTAATTACATTTTTGAATATAAAACATCTTTGCAATATACTTATATTGGCAAAAATGTTTCTATTAAAAGGTATCACTGTTTTAGTGTTTACATTTTTCTCTGCACAAGCATATGAAGCATAGCTAGATATTCTCAGTGCACCAGCATTATAAATACTGCAGCTGCTCATAATGCAAGTGGGGCTTGTATCAGGTCAGCAATTAACAAATTGAGTCATTACCAGACAGTAGAATCACCTTAGGCTCTCTGAGGAAGTGCTGTGTTTAAAATGCTGGTGCACATAGCATACTTAAATACACTTTTGAAACCGCTATAGCTTTTATTAGAGGTATTTTGATAATACAGGTATATTACAAAAATACTTCTATTCAAAACTGTAATGCATCCATGTGAGTTCCAATTTTGGCTGGAATGTCCCTTTTAAATAAAAAGTGAATCTCCTACTGCTGAGCCAGTCGGTAACATGACACAGTCAGTGATTGGTGACTACCTGCATATACCACTTGTGATTGGTTCACAGGTTGCATACTGCCCAGGAGTAGCAATGCATTATTGCCCTTTAGGGGGAATTCATGTATTTAAACCCTTTGAGTGTGGAGGGTGTAAACATATGGTACTCAAATATTAACGAAATAACAAAAATATTATTTTATTATTAAATGAAGTCCCTTTATCTAAAACCTTCCAATATTAAGGAAACTCCAAATTGAATCCTGTATAGAAGTTTGCATTATGCACATAGAAAAAAACTGCAATCCACCCATGATTTTGTCTGTTTTGCTGTAATTGAATTCTGAAAAATTATATATATTTTTCACTAGTCCCAGAAAGGCTGCGGTTCTCAGTGGCGCTGGAATCACTGATCCTCCCCCATGCTGTATAGTGTTAGTTTGATAATATGGATGGATCTAAATAGCACTCAAGAGGCTTTTCAATATGTTTGTCCATTGACTGCAAAACAATTTTTTTTTTAAGCTTTATTTTGTATGGGGACCTTTTTTTGTAGCTTTAAATTTTTTCCCCCCCTCATAAAAAAGATACAATGTGCAATTTGGCATCTTTTAGCCTCTGTCCTAAGCCTGCCTGTGTGAGAGTCTTCCTTTAACACAGAAGCAGTGCACTTATAAAGCAGTGTCTGTATACATTTGTGCACTCTCTGTGCAGGGATTCATGTCTGTGTTTGTATCCTGTGCTTACGTGTTGTGTATGTGTCTCTGCCTAAGGGACAGTGCTGGGCACAAGTAACATGGGCTGTCTCTAATCACATCCCACAAGTGGGAGTTTCAGGGTGGGATGTTGAAGCTGAGCTACTCAGTGACAGTGTGTACTACAGAGCAACCAGACAGGAGTAACTAGCAAGGAAACAGGGAGTCTGCACCGTGTCAGCTGAGGGTAATTTCCTCGGATTTGGGAACATGGGAGCAATTGTTTTCATCTGAGAATCATTTAGTGAGACAACATGTTTTGCTGGAGATTATTTCTCTTATTGTGGGGGGTAACAGTGCTGTGTTTAACTGAAGGTCATGTTTTGTGATTGTGGGTGTCACTATGTTTAGCTGTGGGTAATGTATAATGATTTATAGGGGATTCTGTGGTAAACTAGATCTGGATCATATCATTATGGGGGCAATGTCTAGCTGAAGGTAACCTGCTCTGAAAGTGAGAGGCTTCAGTGTTTTGCCAAGGACAATATGCTATAATTGTGAGAACTTCTGTGTTTATGTGAATGTAATCGGCTGTGATTAAGGGAGCTCCTGTGTTTATCTGGAAATAGGCTACTGTTTAGCTTAGTATAATGTGCGGCTTGAGTGATGGCTCCAATTTTTAGTTGAAAGTAATGTACTGTAATTGTGGATGCTCCAATATTTACCCAAAGTTATTGTATAATGATAGTAAGGGATTCTTTGTTTAGCAAAGGGTAAAATGATGTTATTGTGGAAAGTATAATGGTTAGTTTAGACTAACAAGCTGTAATTGTGGGAGTTAGAGAGTAATCTTATGTTATTGTATATGAGGGTGTTGTGGTGTAATTGTTGAGGTAATGTGTTAGAGGGTGATTAGGTATGATTTTTGGGGCACAGTGTTTGAGGATGTTGTGTGTTTGTTTGGGGTACTGTGTTTGAGGGTGATCAGGTGTGATTGTTGGGGTACTGTGTTTGAGGGTGATCAGGTGTGATTGTTGGGGTACTGTGTTTGAGGGTGATCGGGTGTTATTGTTAAGGCACAGCACACAAGGTGTGACTGTTGGGGTACTGTATCAGATGGTGATAAGGTGTGATTGTTGGAGTACTGTGTTAGATGGTGTTCAGGTGTGATGGTCAGGGCACTGTGTTTGAGGGTGATCAGGTGTGATTGTTAAGGCACAGCACACAAGGTGGGACTGTTGGGGTACTGTATCAGATGGTGATAAGGTGTGATTGTTGGGGTACTGTGTTAGATGGTGATAAGGTGTGATTGTTGGGGTACTGTGTTAGATGGTGATCAGGTGGGATTGTTGGGGTACTGTGTTGGTGATCAGGTGTGATTGTTAAGGCACAGCACACAAGGTGTGATTGTTGGGGTACTGTATCAGATGGTGATCAGGTGTGATTGTTGGGGTACTGTGTTGGTTATCAGGTGTGATTGTTAAGGCACAGCACACAAGGTGTGACTGTTGGGGTACTGTATCAGATGGTGATAAGGTGTGATTGTTGGGGTACTGTGTTAGATGGTGATCAGGTGTGATTGTTGGGGTACTGTGTTTGAGGGTGATCAGCTGTGATTGTTAAGGCACAGCACACAAGGTGTGACTGTTGGGGTACTGTATCAGATGGTGATAAGGTGTGATTGTTGGAGTACTGTGTTAGATGGTGTTCAGGTGTGATGGTCAGGGCACTGTGAGGGTGATCAGGAGTGATTGTTAAGGCACAGCACACAAGGTGGGACTGTTGGGGTACTGTATCAGATGGTGATAAGGTGTGATTGTTGGGGTACTGTGTTAGATGGTGTTCAGGTGTGATGGTCAGGGCACTGTGAGGGTGATCAGGTGTGATTGTTAAGGCACAGCACACAAGGTGGGACTGTTGGGGTACTGTATCAGATGGTGATAAGGTGTGATTGTTGGGGTACTGTGTTAGATGGTGATCAGGTGTGATTGTTGGGGTACTGTGTTTGAGGGTGATCAGCTGTGATTGTTAAGGCACAGCACACAAGGTGTGACTGTTGGGGTACTGTATCAGATGGTGATCCAGGTGTGATTGTTAAGGCACAGCACACAAGGTGTGACTGTTGGGGTACTGTATCAGATGGTGATCCAGGTGTGATTGTAAAGGCACAGCGCACAAGGTGTGACTGTTGGGGTACTGTATCAGATGGTGATCAGGTGTGATTGTTGGAGTACTGTGTTAGATGGTGATCAGGTGTGATTGTTGGGGTACTGTGCTTGAGAGTGATCAGGTGTTATTGTTAAGGCACAACACACAAGGTGTGACTGTTGGGGTACTGTATCAGATGGTAAGCAGGTGTGATTGTTTGGGTACTGTGTTTGAGGGTGATGTGGAGTGATTGCTGGGGTACTGTGTTAGAACTAGTGAAGTGAAAATTTTGGGATATTGTGGTAGAGGGTTATGTGGAGTGATTGTTGCAGTACTATGTTAGAAGATGATGTGCTTCTGTAATTGTGGGGGTATGATGATAGGAGATGTGGCATTATTGTGGGTAAATAGTGTTTGCAGTCATTGGTGTGATTGTTGGGGCACAGTGTTAAAGGGTCATGTGGTTTGATTGTTGGCAGTGTTTGATAGTGATGTGGTTTGATTGTTGGGGCACAGTGCTTGATAGTTATATGGTGATATTGTTGGTGCACCAAAAATAACCAATAATCACACTACATGACCCTCACACACTGTGCGCCAACAATAACACCATATAACCATCAAGTGCTGTGATTATTGGTGCACAGTGTTTGAGGATCATGTGGTTTGATTGTTGGGGAACAGTGTTTGATTGTTGGGGCAAAGTTATTGAGGGTGATGTGTCGTTTCTGTTGGTGCACAGTGTTTGACGGTCATATGGTGTTATTTTGGGTGCTGTGTTTGAGGGTCATGTGTTTTGATTGTTGGGGCACAGTGTTTGAGAGTGATGTGATTTGATTGTTGAGGTACAGTGTGTGTTTGAGGGTGATGTGGTATAGTATTTAAGGGTCACATGGTGTGACTGAGAGTTCTAGAGTTATGTTGTAAATTGGGGGGGTTGCAGTATATGTAATATTTTTTTTTTATTGCATGTAACATTGTATGATTACCTGAAGGTAATGTTTTGTGATTATGGGTGTGGGGCTCCAGTTGAAGCTGGGAATTATGCCATGAGGCTGATGGGTTTTCGGTATTTGGTAGGGGCTAATATCCTGTGTTTGTAGAGACTTATGTGTTGATGGGGATCATATTCTGTGATCATGTTAATCCACTGTGGGGTCCAGAGTGGGATCACATAATTAAATGCCTTGTAGCTCTTGATTTAATATTTTCTTTACCTGTGACTAAAGCCATTTGATCATGGATGCATATGTGATACCCTGGTGGCAGAATAGACAAATGAGACGGGGGGGGGGGGGGGGGGCTCTGTATTTTTAATGTTACAAGATCACTTATATATAACCTATATGCAATATTTCTTCAGTAGTTAAACGTTAACAGCTATAGTATTTCTCCTCTCATTTGATTTTTTATTTTTTTAAATATTTATTTAAATCCAGCAGAGTGTACAGACAAAATGAATACAACCTCTTTGTGCCGCGTAGGGCCAGGTAACTATTACAAAAATCCTAAAAAAAAACAGTTTTAAAGCACCAATTTCATTATCCTTTTAACAAATTAATGGTCCCCTCGATGGAGAGTTTGTACACTTGACTGGGGTTTTTCTTATTTTATTTACATTAAAAGGAAAAAAAAAGAAAAGTAAAAATAAAACAAACAAAGAAGAAAAAAGAGAGAAAGAGAGAAGAAAAAAGGGGGGGGGGGGAGAGGGGAGGAAAGAAAGGGGTGAAAAAAGAGAGAAAGAGATAGAAAGGGGAGCCACCCGTTTCAGACTGCACTCAGAACTCTACCAAGCGCCCAGGAGCACCAATTCCGAGTTCCTAAAAGGAAAAATAAAGTCATGCATTTCTGTATCTGGTAGTGACTTAATGAAGGCTGACCATTTACTAAAGAATCGTCTAATGTCTAAGTCATTATCTAAGTTAGTGTCCCTTTGTTCCAAGAGGCATTGTTTTTTCAGACAGTTCTTTATCTCTGGAATAGATGGTATTACACTCGACTTCCATTTTTTAAAGATAAGATATCTCGTTGCCAGAATAGATAGGAATATTAGTTTATCCTTTGGGTTATGATCCCCAGGACCAAAGACAATTAGTGACTGTGTAAGACCCAGATGGGAGATCCTAAGGGTTTTGTTAATCCAAAACTCGAGTTTATACCAGAGGTGTCTTATCCTAGGGCAGCTCCAAATCATATGTGTTATATCCGCTGCAGGGAGTGAACATTTTGGACATTTGTTGAAACTAGCATAGTGGATTTTGTCGCCTTTTTTGGGGGTGAAGTATACTTTGTGGAGAAGTTTGATGTGCATCTCACGCCATGTGGCTGAGAGAGAGACCTGTGCCACTTTACAAATTGAGTTTTGGATGGTTTTCGTATCAATACTCGATTGTGGTAGTAGCTGATTCCAAAAAGCAGTAATTTCTCTAGCTCTACTTCACCTTTCCCTGATTTGATTAACTGGTAACATGGGGAGATGGATCTGATGCCGTTTTTAAACAGGGTAATCCAGCCTTCCAATTTGCCCAAGTTCCAGCTCCAACCTGTCGCATTCATTAGTTCAAGTAGGAGGTGTCTGACTTGTAGGAATGCAAAGAATTCCTTGTTAATGTGGAACTCTGCTTTTAACTCATCAAAGGATTTAACAATATTTCTCTCTCAGTCCCAGAGTTGGATCATCCTGCTCAGCCCCAAGTCCTGCCATTTCTTGAATATTCCTGAACTAACTCCTGCGGGAAATTTCGGATTTCCCTGTATTGGGAGACATTGAGAGATTTTACAGTTTAGGGATAGTAGATTGCCTATTCTCCACCAGGCTCTTAATGGGTTGGAAAAAGATTTGAATCTTTTGATTCTGGCTGGTAGATCTTTTGGTGGACAGTGGGCCAGCGCTAGCAACTGATACGGGCTACACATATTCTCCTCTAAAGATTGATTTGTAACATAATTACCCTGGGATATCCAATCGGCTACCACGCGGGCTAAAAAGGCATAGTTGTAGGATTGAATATCCGGTAGTGCGAGGCCACCGCTCTCTTTTGGTAAAGAAAGTTTGTTTAAGGATATCCTCGGTCTTTTTTCCTGCCAGAGAAATTTGCTAAGTGAACTGTTTAGACAGCGAATATCTTTCTCCAGGAGGATTAGTGGAGTGTTCTGTAGAACATAAAGGAGTTTCGGGAGCAGGATCATTTTAAATAAAGCGATCCGTCCAGATAGAGATAGTGGGAGGGATTGCCAATTTTTAAGTTTCTCCCTAATCATCGCGAAGATTGGAGAGAAATTGAGGTTGTACATATCCCCCGGAGGTGAGGGGATTAGGATTCCAAGATATTTAAGAGATATTTTAGACACGGTGAAGGGAATATCACGAGGGGAATCTTTGTTTTGTCTCAGCCATAATAGTTCAGATTTTGCTTTATTAATCTTATAGCCCGAGAAAGACCCGAATTGTGTAGTAATGTTTAATAGTTTGGGGATGCTGGTTTTAGTATCTGAAAGGTATAGCAAAAGATCATCCGCGTATAAAGCTATTTTTATAACTTGTTTCCCCACCTTAATGCCTACAAGTTGTTGCCTGACCATATTTGCTAGTGGTTCAATCGAGATGTCGAAGAGCAGGGGGGACAGTCCTCTCATTTGATTTATCCCCTTTAGAATGTTTGTCCTAATACAAAAGTCATTTGAACTTGTAATTTAACCAATATGACTAATGTTCAATGTTTTAAACCGTACTGACAAAATGATTATTTTTTTTTTTTTAACAAACTACAGAAACAAAACAAAAAAAATATTAAAAGAATTCTATTAAAAATAATGAAAGGGGAGGGAGGAGTGATGTGAGAGAGTTAGCGTATTTGAGCACAGGTCATGGTGGAAATGTGTGGGCTAGCAGGCCTACCCACATAAAGCTATTTCAGCTTTTCATAAAAAGGAATAGGAAGGTCAAAACTAAAATGTGCATGGATGCCTTTCAATTTTAAAAATAAACAATTTTGTAATATTCAGTGCTGCGGAATCTGTTGGCGCTCTACAAATACATGATGATGATGATAATAATAATATTCTTAGTTTAGCAAAAAGGCATACACACATATGCTGTGAGGGCCTGTGCACCAGCATTCAACACCATGAATGCTCAGAGATCTGGTTGTAGTGTGTGTTGTGTCTGAGAAAACTTACAAGCTGCTGCTGACTCTTTGAGATGGGGTGGTGTTTGTATACTGGTGCATGGGGCACTCGGAGTATATGTGCTTATGCCACTGAAAACCAGTAATAACTTTTACTAGAAGTATTTTTGCTAATGAAAGTATGTGGCAAAATTGCTTCTATTTAATAATAATAATAATCATGCAATTTTGTAAGCTGCACTGTATATAACTTGAGTTATAATGTCAAACATGAAGTTAAACCAAGTAAAATGACTTTTTTTAAAAAAAAATATATAAACTTTCATTTGATTGATGTTGCATATCCCTTTAAATGTTTCTCTGGCATAAACTTGACTAACAAACTATTGTTTGATCCAAAGAGGAGACAAACTAAAGTTTGTGATGAAGCTGTATCAATATAATGGTTCTTTTGGTTATGTGTTACATACCTGGTTTCTTTCTATAGTGTCTGTTCAACTCATCAAATTGTTACATATTTAGGGTTCTTCATCTGATATTTCACTGTGGACAAAATCTGTAATATGACACTGCTGCTATTTATTATTATTATTATTATTATTATTATTATTATTATCTCTCCTTTACAATTGAATTTGTCCACCAATCAGCAAGAACAACCCAGGTTGTTCACCAAAAATAGGACGGCATCTAAACTTATATTCTTGCATTTCAAATAAAGATACCAAGAGAATGAAGAAAATTTGATAATAGGAGTAAATTAGAAAGTTGATTAAAATTGCATGGTCTATCTGAATCCAAAAAAATTGTTTTTGGTTCAGTGTCCCTTTAAGCCAATATCAAGAAGCATATATGTGCAGCTAGCTCCCAGTAGAGCACTGCTGCCCTTGAGCCTACCTAGGTATGATTTAAATAAAAAAACAAAGCAAATTAGATAATGGAAGTATATTAGAAAGTTGATTAAAATTGCATGGTCTATCTGAATCACAAAAGAAAAAAATTGGGTTCAGTGTCCCTTTAAGCCAATATCAAGAAGCATATATGTGCAGCTAGCTCCCAGTAGAGCACTGCTGCCCTTGAGCCTACCTAGGTATGATTTAAAAAAAAAAAAAAAAGCAAATTAGATAATGGAAGTATATTAGAAAGTTGTTTAAAATTGCATTAGGCTGAACAAACTTTAGAAGGAGCAGACAGATGGTTGGTCAGGAATAAGATTGGCAGATGGAAATGTAGAATTATTTGATCGTTTGGCTATATTAGTATGTTTGTAATGTTATAGCCATTGGGGGAATATTGGGGTTGCTTTAAGAATATGGGAAATTTGTAATTAATAAGGATGGTGGATTTATGGAACAAACTTCCATTTGAGGTAGTAAACACAAAAACTATAAAGGAATTCAAAAATGCCTGGGAAATGCATAAGGCTATCCTAAAAAAACAGTAACATATAATATGGGTAGACTTGATGGGCCTTTTTGGTTCTTATCTACCGTCTAATAATGTTTCTTATATTCTAGCTACATTTTCCAATGCTTTCTTTAGTTTCCTGCATACAGGATGTTAACCCTTTCGTGTCAGGGCTAAAGTGCCTACATCGGAACAACTGTTCTGATGTAGACAAATTGAAACCACGCGATTGTGCATAGGATCGCGAGATTTCAATTATTGGATCGCGTCTGGGGGGCGTCCCTACAACCCTAGGAACGCCCACAAGACCGCGATCAAGTCCTGACAGCACAGAAGGGTTCAGGACAGCCGTTAGCTATGACGTTCTATTCCGTCATAACGGCTTTAAAGCCCAGGCTAATTATGACGGAATAGAACGGCATAACGGCTTTAAAAGGTTAAAGACTTTAACAAATTAAGCAAAGTTGTAAGGATGTTTTGATTGAAACTATACTAAAATGGAAAAATAAATAAAACCACAAACTCTGTATATGCAGCAGTTCTATACTATCATTTTCTTAATTATTTTGAAATGTTATCAAAAGTTTAGATTTTAAATGAGCTTGTCATTACTGGCCCACTGTGTTTTTTGTTTTCCCATAACAGATAACATATAAATAGGTAACACAGCTTTTTTCCACTCTTGACTAATAAATTAAACCCTTCCCACCGTTGGGACGTTCCATTCCATCTTAACACTGTTAGGACAACATGGAACGTCCTTAGCCTTTGGCTTTCATGCAGCCATAATGGCTTCCTAAGTGGGATCGCAGGTTGGAGGGCGTGCATAGTGTCATTGGCACTCCCCCCTGACCCGATCCCATCATTGAAATCACGCGATTACATGAACGATGGTGTGATTTAAATTTTAACTTATTTGTTAACATCAGAACTTTGTTCCGAAGTAGACAAATAAGTCCTGGCAGGAAGGGGTCAAAGGGACAGTCAAGTCCAAAAAACCTTACATGATTTAAATAGGGAATGCCATTTTAAACTACTTTGTAATTTACTTTTATCACCAATTTTGCTTTCTTCTTTTCGTATTCTTAGTTGAAAGTTAATTCTAGGAGGTTCTATGCTAATTTCTTAGACCTTGAAGACTGCCTCTATTCTGAATGCATTTTGACCACTAGAGAGCATTAGTTCATGTGTTTCATATAGATAACATTAAGCTCATGCACGTGAAATTACCCTGGAGTGGGCACTGATTAGCTAAAATGCAAGTCTGTCAAAACAACTGAAAAAAGGGGGCAGTTTGCAGAGGCTTAGAAACAAGGTAATTACAAAGGTAAAAATTGTATTTCTATAACAGTGTTGGTTATACAAAAATGGGGAATGGGTAATAAAGGGATTAACTTTCTTTTTAAACAACAAAAATTCTGGTGTTGACTGTCCCTTTTTTAAAAGCCATCTTTTTTTTTTTTTTTTTTTTTTTTTTACCACCAAGCAATTATGAACTGCAAACTTAAAGTAATATTAAACACTAAATACATGTCATGTACCCCCTCTAATTATGGGTGCTGCCATTTTGTAACTAGGTTTCACTGCAGGTGTCGGAAGGAGAGTTGCATCTGTTAACACATCAGCACTGGATTGCAGTGAAAGCTAGATTTCAACATGGCGGCACCCATGACCAAAGGGAGGCTGTGAATAACCTCAATACTATGCTTATAAAATGTGGGGGTTTTTTGTCCCTTTAAGTTAGCTTTCTATAGAAAATGTAGTTGCTGTAGAGAAGTCAGAGTAGAATTGTGAAATGTGCAGACATAATGATCCACCAGTTCTTCTAACAAAACATTGCACTATTATAAAAATATCTGTACTGTTAATTTATTTTTAGTAGAGCCTTTTTTTTAATTTTTTTTTTAATTATGTTAGTAATTTTTTAGTTATTTAACCTCTTCGCTACCGTGAATATCAGAGAAAACATTGCTCAAAGAACTGGAGACTTTTTAGCATTTTAGCTATCAGAAATAGAGCTTTTGATTTAATAATAATAATATATATATATATATATATATATATATATATATATATATATATATATATCAAACACGGATGATATTGCGCTAGACCTGATATGTGTAAATGTAACTACAATTCTATTGATACATTGATACACACAAACTTCTTAAATGTGAAGTTACAAACATTAATACACAAATGGATGTTGCAAACCAATAATATGGCTCATAAGGCTCAAACTCAAAAACCACACCTGTAAAGAGATATTGTAACAATACTACAACAGGTTTCTATGATAGCGGAGACACATGTATCAAATATCATACATATAGTGGAGATACTTTACTATTTTACTCCCACTTGAAACCTACAGTTAGTAATGATACAGTCTGTTATGAATACAAAGTCCCCTCTTTACTGTGAGTGTCCCGAATACATGAAAGTACCTTATACAATTATCCAATTTTCCAACCAAAGTACATTGAATAGTATGTTCGATGAGCTGAGTCTTGTTTGCAGACTCTGTTTCCTGATAGGGACAGTGTTTCTCCGTCCAGCCAGGTGATCCCTCCCTTGGCTCGGTGTATAGATAGTATGAAAAACAGAAAGTGCGAATCAAGTGACGCTTTTAATTAAATAGATACACACACAACACACATTGTTACACTTACTAGAAGTAGATTAAAAATCAGGCAATAAAACAGACGTTCTGATAGTATTGCTTCTGTGGTGACTGTGAACACAATCCGAGGTTAACGTTTAACACCCTGGCTGTAGACTCTGCTAGGCATCCAGATTGCCTACCACAGGTGACAGAGGCCAGGTACACAGGAGACGTCAACTGCCTGAGTGATGTGAGGTCCTTAACGCGTTTCCCCCAGACAGCGGCCGGGCTTTATCAAGAGGTTCAATATTAGGATGATTTAAAAGTTGCGCCCTTTTGGGTTTTAAAAAAAACCTATATCCAATTCCGCCCATTATGACACAAAGAGGCGTGTAGTTCCTGTTGGGCTAGTTCATTGGTTCCTTTATAAACTAAATAAACGATCTTAGGTAGATCTGTTGCCCTACCTATATGAACGTTACATACAATCAAAATTGGAAAAAATATGAGCAATCCATGTATCAAAATGAGCAACTGGAAATTAAACACGTCCCATATATACTGGATGACAATAAGTAGTGAGAGATGAAGAGCACACAGCGTGTAAACAGTAGCGTAACAGTGTCAAGGAATAATCTGACTCACCACTCCAAGGAAGGCTGTCTGGCATCCACCCGACAGGGGCTATAGGCATACAGCCAAACCTAACCCCATTCACATTCGGGGACAGCTCGGTCTCACCTCAATCGGTGCTTCACTTCTCCATGACATTCACGCCTCAACCCAGTTGGTGCATTCACTTCTCCGTGGCGTCTACTACCAGCATGTAATCCTTCAGCACTTCCGGGTGACGTCAGATGCCGCATCCACATGGCCAACACCTGTCACGCTTTCATCACTGGCTGCTGTGTGCAAACTCCTCTTGCCAATCTTCTAGCGACTGTATCCAAGGCTGGGGAAATACTGTTGAAAAACGGATAGGAGGGCTCCTCTCCCTCCAAATGCATAGAAAAAAGAGAATCCAAAACACAGATTTCCAAAATAAAATCGATATATAGGCTTTATTCAAAATATTAAAAGTACATGGGCATCTAGGTAGGATAAAAAAGCAGGAGAACTGGTCTTACGCGTTTCGGCAAGACATAGCCGTAATCATAGACTATATGTGCTCTCAGGTGATACATCAATTTATACCAATCACAAGTTACCCATTGGAGGATAAAAACACATACCCTCTTTGCCTATGTTAAAGGGAACAACCAACAATATTCAGATTGCAAACATTGGCTTATATCAATAAATTAATTCTAAACAAAAACATCATTAAGAAGTATAATTTACAAATATGAACATAATTAATACATGGGAAATATAAATTTGATAGATATGTAAATAATAAATCAGCAGATAAAAAATCGGTATATAAGGTTCATATCCCGGATGATGATCAGAACCACATATATAAATGCCCACAAAAGTTAAACCCAATTCCCTTAATATATTCAAGAAAATTAGATCTATCAGCATAATCAACAAATCTAGCACAAAATTGCATACATTTCATATATTAAAGGGCCACTGTAAGTAAATATTTTCTATGCCTGTTACTAACTAACTACCCCAAATACGCTTTTTCTCAATAGCATTTCATTAACATATCTCTACCGTATATCAGAAATCTTGTCTGCAAATTTAATTGTTTTCCAAACCCACTCCGTGGGTATCCTTTGCTCTGTACCAATCAGTTTACAATACCTAGGTTTCAAAATGGCGCTTTAAACACTAAGGCCTAGATTTGGAGTTTTGTCGGTAACGATCCGAAAAACTAACGCCGGCTTTTTTCTGGCCGCACCATAAAAATAACTCTGGTATCGAGAGTCCACATAAAGGCTGCGTTAGGCTCCAAAAAAGGAGCGTAGAGCATTTTTAACGCAGCTTCAACTCTTGATACCAGAGTTGCTTACGGACGCGGCCAGCCTCAAAAACGTGCTCGTGCACGATTCCCCCATAGGAAACAATGGGGCTGTTTGAGCTGAAAAAAAACCAAACACCTGCAAAAAAGCCGCGTTCAGCTCCTAACGCAGCCCCATTGTTTGCTATGCGGTAACCCTTCCTACGTCTGCACTTAACACTCTAACATGTACCCCGAGTCTAAACACCCCTAACCTTACACTTATTAACCCCTATTATGCCGCCCCCGCTATCGCTGACCCCTGCATATTATTATTAACCCCTAATCTGCCGCTCCGTAAACCGCCGCTACTTACATTATCCCTATGTACCCCTAATCTGCTGCCCCTAACACCGCCGACCCCTATATTATATTTATTAACCCCTAATCTGCCCCCCACAACGTCGCCTCCACCTGCCTACACTTATTAACCCCTAATCTGCCGACCGGACCTGAGCGCTACTATAATAAAGTTATTAACCCCTAATCCGCCTCACTAACCCTATCATAAATAGTTATATAATATAAATCCTAAAATAGCTCTAATATAATTATAATTTATATTGTAGCTATATTAGGATTTATTTTACAGGTAAGTATTTAGCTTTAAATAGGAATAATATATATAATAAGAGTTAATTAATATCGTTAGATTTAAATTATATTTAACTTAGGGGGGTGTTAGTGTTAGGGTTAGACTTAGCTTTAGGTGTTAATACATTTATTAGAATAGCGGCGAGATTCGGTCAGCAGATTAGGGGTTAATAATTGAAGTTAGGTGTCGGCGGTGTTAGGGGCAGCAGATTAGGGGTACATAAGTATAACGTAGGTGGCGGTCGGCAGATTAGGGGTTAAAAAATTTTTTTCGAGTGTCGGCGATGTGGGGGGACCTCGGTTTAGGGGTACATAGGTAGTTTATGGGTGTTAGTGTACTTTAGAGCACAGTAGTTAAGAGCTTTATAAACCGGCGTTAGCCCAGAAAGCTCTTAACTACTGACTTTTTTCCTGCGGCTGGAGTTTTGTCGTTAGATGTCTAACGCTCACTTCAGAAACGACTCTAAATACCGGAGTTAGAGAAATCCCATTGAAAAGATAGGATACGCAATTGACGTAAGGGGATCTGCGGTATGGAAAAGTCGCGGCTGAAAAGTGAGCGTTAGACCCTATTTCTTCTGTTAAGTGTGATCAGTCCACGGGTCATCATTACTTCTGGGATATTACTCCTCCCCAACAGGAAGTGCAAGAGGATTCACCCAGCAGAGCTGCATATAGCTCCTCCCCTCTACGTCACTCCCAGTCATTCTCTTGCACCCAACGACAAAGCCAAAGCCAAGACTAGACAGTCTAATTTTCGTTCCTTTCGTAATTTCAAAGCAGGAGCAGCATCAACTTCCTCTGCACCAAAACAGGAAGGAGCTGTTGCTCGCTACAGACAAGGCTGGAAACCTAACCAGTCCTGGAACAAGGGCAAGCAGACTAGGAAACCTGCTGCTGCCCCTAAAACAGCATGAATTGAGGGCCCCCGATCCGGGATCGGATCTAGTGGGGGGCAGACTTTCTCTCTTCGCCCAGGCTTGGGCAAGAGATGTTCAGGATCCCTGGGCGCTAGAGATAATATCTCAGGGATACCTTCTGGACTTCAAATACTCTCCTCCAAGAGAGAGATTTCATCTGTCAAGATTGTCAACAATCCAGACAAAGAAAGAGGCGTTTCTACGCTGCGTACAAGAGCTCTTGTTAATGGGAGTAATCCATCCAGTTCCACGATCAGAACAGGGACAGGGGTTTTACTCAAATCTGTTTGTGGTTCCCAAAAAAGAGGGAACTTTCAGACCAATCCTGGACTTAAAGATCCTAAACAAATTCCTAAGAGTTCCATCGTTCAAGATGGAGACTATTCGGACAATTTTACCTATGATCCAAGAAGGTCAGTACATGACCACTGTAGATTTAAAAGATGCTTACCTTCACATACCGATTCACAAAGATCATTATCGGTACCTAAGGTTTGCCTTCCTAGACAGGCATTACCAGTTTGTGGCTCTTCCATTCGGATTGGCTACAGCTCCAAGAATCTTCACAAAGGTTCTGGGTGCTCTTCTGGCGGTACTAAGACCGCGGGGAATCTCGGTAGCTCCATACCTAGACGACATTCTGATACAAGCTTCAAGCTTTCAAACTGCCAAGTCTCATACAGAGTTAGTGCTGGCATTTCTAAGGTCACATGGATGGAAGGTGAACGAAAAGAAAAGTTCACTCGTTCCACTCACAAGAGTTCCCTTCCTGGGGACTCTTATAGATTCTGTAGAAATGAAGATTTACCTGACAGAGGACAGGCTAACAAGACTTCAAAGTGCTTGCCGCACCCTTCATTCCATTCAACACCCGTCAGTGGCTCAATGCATGGAGGTAATCGGCTTAATGGTAGCGGCAATGGACATAGTACCCTTTGCACGCTTACACCTCAGACCACTGCAACTGTGCATGCTAAGTCAGTGGAATGGGGATTACTCAGACTTATCCCCTTCTCTGAATCTGGATCAAGAGACCAGAAATTCTCTTCTATGGTGGCTTTCTCGGCCACATCTGTCCAGGGGGATGCCATTCAGCAGACCAGACTGGACAATTGTAACAACAGACCCCAGCCTTCTAGGTTGGGGTGCCGTCTGGAATTCTCTGAAGGCTCAGGGACAATGGAGTCAGGCGGAGAGTCTCCTGCCAATAAACATTCTGGAATTGAGAGCAGTTCTCAATGCCCTCCTGGCTTGGCCCCAGTTGACAACTCTGGGGTTCATCAGGTTTCAGTCGGACAACATCACGACTGTAGCTTACATCAACCATCAGGGAGGGACAAGAAGCTCCCTAGCTATGATGGAAGTATCAAAGATAATTCGCTGGGCAGAGTCTCACTCTTGCCACCTGTCAGCAATCCACATCCCGGGAGTGGAGAACTGGGAGGCGGATTTCTTAAGTCGTCAGACTTTTCATCCGGGGGAGTGGGAACTTCATCCGGAGGTCTTTGCCCAAATACTTCGACGTTGGGGCAAACCAGAGATAGATCTCATGGCGTCTCGACAGAACGCCAAGCTTCCTCGTTACGGGTCCGGATCCAGGAGCAGTCCTGATAGATGCTCTGACAGCACCTTGGGACTTCAGGATGGCTTACGTGTTACTACCCTTCCCGTTGCTTCCTCGATTGATTGCCAGAATCAAACAAGAGAGAGCATCAGTGATTCTAATAGCACCTGCGTGGCCACGCAGGACTTGGTATGCAGACCTGGTGGACATGTCATCCTGTCCACCTTGGTCTCTACCTCTGAAACAGGACCTTCTGATACAGGGTCCCTTCAAACATCAAAATCTAACTTCTCTGAAGCTGACTGCTTGGAAATTGAACGCTTGATTTTATCAAGACGTGGGTTTTCTGAGTCAGTTATTGATACCTTAATACAGGCTAGGAAACCTGTTACCAGAAAGATTTACCATAAGATATGGCGTAAATACCTATATTGGTGTGAATCCAAAGGTTACTCTTGGAGTAAGGTTAGGATTCCTAGGATATTGTCTTTTCTACAAGAAGGTTTAGAAAAGGGTTTATCTGCTAGTTCTTTAAAGGGACAGATCTCAGCTCTGTCCATTCTGTTACACAAACGTCTGTCAGAAGTTCCTGACGTCCAGGCTTTTTGTCAGGCTTTGGCCAGGATTAAGCCTGTGTTTAAAACTGTTGCTCCACCATGGAGTTTAAACCTTGTTCTTAATGTTTTACAGGGCGTTCCGTTTGAACCCCTTCATTCCATTGATATAAAGTTGTTATCTTGGAAAGTTCTATTTTTAATGGCTATTTCCTCGGCTCGAAGAGTCTCTGAATTATCAGCCTTACATTGTGATTCTCCTTATTTGATTTTTCATTCGGATAAGGTAGTCCTGCGTACTAAACCTGGGTTCTTACCTAAGGTAGTTACTAACAGGAATATCAATCAAGAGATTGTTGTTCCTTCTTTATGCCCAAATCCTTCTTCAAAGAAGGAACGTCTACTGCACAACCTGGATGTAGTCCGTGCTCTAAAATTTTTCTTACAGGCAACTAAGGAATTTCGACAAACGTCTTCTCTTTTCATTGTCATTTACTCTGGGCAGAGGAGAGGTCAAAAAGCTTCCGCTACCTCTCTTTCTTTTTGGCTTCGTAGCATAATTCGTTTAGCTTATGAGACTGCTGGACAGCAGCCTCCTGAAAGAATTACAGCTCATTCTACTAGAGCTGTGGCTTCCACTTGGGCCTTCAAGAATGAGGCCTCTGTTGAACAGATTTGCAAGGCTGCAACTTGGTCTTCGCTTCATACTTTTTCCAAATTTTACAAATTTGACACTTTTGCTTCATCGGAGGCTATTTTTGGGAGAAAGGTTCTTCAGGCAGTGGTTCCTTCTGTATAAAGAGCCTGCCTATCCCTCCCGTCATCCGTGTACTTTTGCTTTGGTATTGGTATCCCAGAAGTAATGATGACCCGTGGACTGATCACACTTAACAGAAGAAAACATAATTTATGCTTACCTGATAAATTCCTTTCTTCTGTAGTGTGATCAGTCCACGGCCCGCCCTGTTTTTAAGGCAGGTAAATATTTTTTAATTTATACTCCAGTCACCACTTCACCCTTGGCTTTTCCTTTCTCGTTGGTCCTTGGTCGAATGACTGGGAGTGACGTAGAGGGGAGGAGCTATATGCAGCTCTGCTGGGTGAATCCTCTTGCACTTCCTGTTGGGGAGGAGTAATATCCCAGAAGTAATGATGACCCGTGGACTGATCACACTACAGAAGAAAGGAATTTATCAGGTAAGCATAAATTATGTTTTTGAGTGACTCCAAATACCGGCGGTAGCCTAAAACCAGCGTTAGGAGCCTCTAACGCTGGTTTTCACGGCTAACGCCAAACTCTAAATCTAGGCCTAAGTTATTGGTTTAAGTATTTTGAACACTTAGTGCTGAAAATAGTGGGTAGGATAACGTGACATCATCGGCGAATAAAAGATATAACTTTTAGAACGTTATGAAACTTTGTTTTGGAGAAAATATAGGTCAGTAGGTTTTAATTAATGTTTATTAACTTTAATATGTTGTTTAGCTTAAAAATTATAACGGAAAGTAATCCTTTAAGCCGATAAAGTACAGCTAACACATTCCACATATCACATACTTATATCTCCCAAAAATTAATAAGGTCATTTTCAGAATTGAAGCCTTCTGGCATAAGTGTGCACAATTTGTGGATCCAATAGACCTCCTGCCTGGCCAAAATTGGCCATTTATCTCCACCTCTGGGAGGGCATCTTATAATTTCTATGGCATTCCATTCAAAATTGCACACATTTCCATTGTGGACTTCAATGAAATGACTGGCCTGATCAGAGCAGTGAATCTTGTTCCTGATATACCCTAAGTGTTCACGTATACGAGTACGAACATCACGGGTAGTCATACCCACATACTGTAATTTGTGATACGTGCAACCAATAAGGTAAATCACGAACGTTGAAGAACAATTAATGCATCTTCTAGTATCAAACACTTGATTGGTTACATATGAATTAAAGGAACTACCTGTCTTGATATATTCACAGGCCTTACAGTTCTTTCCACATTTTGTATGTTCCATTATGTCTCAACCAAGAGCTATGACTAACAGGTTTTCGTATTTGGCTAGGTGAAACCAGATTACCAAGAGTAAGATTCCTCCTATATGTAAACCTACACCCTTTTTTGACTACATCCTTCAGTAGGTCATCTCCATAGAGGATCAGCAAATACTTTCTAACTATATTGGTTAGAATATCTGGTAATAAAGTTTGGTCTAGTTTCAAGTTCCTTTTTGTTTGCTTTAGACTTATGGCTCCCCGTAAGAAGACATCTATCACTTCTAACTGCATAATCGCGAGCTTGACGGATGACCTTATTACTATAACCACGATTACGTAGTCTTAACCCCAGAGATGCACATTCAGAACTGAACGCCTTCTCACTGGAGCAGATCCTTTTGGTCCTAAGATACTACACCCTGAAATACATGTTTCGGATGGGAGCTGGATGAATGGAGAATAGAATTCCCCGCTATAGGTTTACGAAACAATTGTGTCTCTATATTTCCAGAACCCAAATCCATCATCAGTTCCACATCCAGAAGTCTAAAGCAAACAAAAAGGAACTTGAAACTAGACCAAACTTTATTACCAGATATTCTAACCAATATTACTTAATTTGCAATATAGTTAAAAAATATTTGCCGATACTCTATGGAGATGACCTACTGAAGGATGTAGTCAAAAAAGGGTGTAGGTTTACATATAGGAGGCATCTTACTCTTGGTAATCTGGTTTCACCTAGCCAAATACGAAAACCTGTTAGTCATAGCTCTTGGTTGAGACATAATGGAACATACAAATGTGGAAAGAACTGTAAGGCCTGTGAATATATCAAGGCAGGTAGTTCCTTTAATTCATATGTAACCAATCTAGTGTTTGATACTAGAGGATGCATTAATTGTTCTTCAACGTTCGTGATTTACCTTATTGGTTGCACGTATCACAAATTACAGTATGTGGGTATGACTACCCGTATACGTGAACACTTAGGGTATATCAGGAACGAATGATCTGGCCAGTCATTTCATTGAAGTCCACAATGGCAATGTGTACAATTTTGAATGGAATGCCATAGAAACTATAAGATGCCCTCCCAGAGGTGGAGATAAATGGCCAATTTTGGCCAGGCAGGAGGTCTATTGGATCCACAAATTGTGCACACTTATGCCAGAAGGCTTCAATTCTGAAAATGACTTTATTAATTTTTGGGAGATATAAGTATGTGGAATGTGTTAGCTGTACTTTATCGGCTTAAATAATGTATGAAATTTCTGCAATTTTGTGCTAGATTTGTTGATTATGCTGATCTAATTTTCTTGAATATATTAAGGGAATTGGGTTTAACTTTTTTGGGCATTTATATATGTGGTTCTGATCATCATCTGGGATATGAACCTTATATTTTGCATACAAAGAGAGAAGCGCTCTACCAGGAACGAACAACAGCTCAGTGGCTTGTTCTATGGCGATTTACCACCCGGAAGCAGCCTCTTTTAGACCAGTGTGCTTTTCACAGAAGAAAACTTTCCTGAAGTATATCAGTCTGATCCCGCCAAGTAAGGTCAGTCCAGCCCCGAAATACCAGGCAATTCTCCTCTGAACAAGGAACATGACAACCCCAGACGATCGTTTCGGCCTTCTATGGGCCTCGTCAGTGAGGTGCAGCCACATTCCTCTAAGCACACTGGGCAAGGAGTCCACGTCTGGTTTCCCCCATCACCCATAGGGAGACTTACCCAGGGTCATAATAATTTGCATACAAAGAGAGAAGCGCTCTACCAGGAACGAACAACAGCTCAGTGGCTTGTTCTATGGCGATTTACCACCCGGAAGCAGCCTCTTTTAGACCAGTGTGCTTTTCACAGAAGAAAACTTTCCTGAAGTATATCAGTCTGATCCTGCCAAGTAAGGTCAGTCCAGCCCCGAAATACCAGGCAATTCTCCTCTGAACAAGGAACATGACAACCCCAGACGATCGTTTCGGCCTTCTATGGGCCTCGTCAGTGAGGTGCAGCCACATTCCTCTAAGCACACTGGGCAACCTTATATACTGATTTATTTATCTGCTGATTTATTATTTACATTTTCCATGTATTAATTATGTTCATATTTGTAAATTTATACTTCTTAATGATGTTTTTGTTGAAAATTAATTTATTGATATAAGCCAATATTTGCAATCTGAATATTGTTGGTTGTTCCCTTTAACATAGGCAAAGAAAAAAGAGGGTGTGTGTTTTTATCCGCCAATGGGTAACTTGTGATTGGTGTAAATTGATGTATCACCTGAGAGCACATATGGTCTATGATTATGGCTATGTCTTGCCGAAACGCGCAAGACCGGTTCTCCTGCTTTTTTATCCTACCTAGATGCCCATGTACTTTTAATATTTTGAATAAAGCCTATATCGATTTTATTTTGGAAATCTGTTTTTTGGATTCTCTTTTTTTCTATACAATCAAAATTGCTATAATACTATACATCTTATAAAAACAGATTGTTAAAAATACAATAGTAATAAAAGCCCGTTATGAGCAAAAACATAAAACGCTTATAAAGATACAAATAAGATTTAGATTCGGATACATATAGAAAAAGATAAACTTATACACTTGAATAAACGGTTAATAAATAAAGGAAGTCAATAAGTAAAAACATTGTTAAAAAGAATACAATATACCTGCAATTTTTTCAATTAAAACATTATTTGATTCAGACATTTTTTTCTGCGTATCGTATTTCCCCTAATTTAAAGGGATAGTAACCCAATATTGTGGGATACATATAACGGTGAAACTTTAAGGTTACATGCCCCATCCAATGTTTATTTAGCCGAGAACTCAAGACAATTAGGTGTACTGGTAGGTTGGTCCCTATTAACCAATTATTTAGCTCAGTGATTTTCAACCTTTTTTTTGCCGTGGCACACTTTTTTACATTAAAAAAAATCCTGTGGCACACCACCATCCCAAAATTTTACAAAATCACACATTGTAGCCTAATACAGTATGTGTGTGTGTGTGTGTGTGTGTGTGTGTATGTATGTATATATATATATATATATATATATATATATATATATATATATATATATATATATATATATAATCTCCTCCGTGTGTGTCTGCACTCCCAATATTTTCTATATCCAATAAGGGACTGCACAGATCTGGTCTGAGGAAGGGGTCTGTGAACCCCGAAACGTTACCATAATAAAGATATAAAGGTTTTTTAAACCAAACCCAGCGAGTGCAGTCCCTTATTGGATATAGAAAATAAATAAATATATATATATATATATATATATATATATATATATTTATATATATATATATATATATATATACACATACACACACAAAATGGTGTACAATATGGGTGAATACTTTCCTTTAAGATCTGAACCGCAGCTGTCTCACAATCTCTCCTGAACCCTGTGTAAATAGATAGGGTGTGCTAGATAGAGGCGCTGGTTCTTTGTTATTCGCTGTCTGCTTCTTTTTTCCTCTTTTCTCCTTAGTTCTCCTCAATTTCTAGGTACAAGGAACAGTGCTGAGACATCAAACTGAAGCACCAGCGCCTCTATCTAGCACACAAATGCATACACACACACACACACGCATACATGACAACAAAACAATTCAGCAGATACAATACATATAAACTAATTTACTTAATTCTATTGACCTATTTCTTCTCTTGGTATCTTAAAAACTTTCCCTCCTGAACTCTAGTAAAATTATGTTAAAGTATGTAGGTGCTAGCTTGGTTATGCTTTTTAGTGATATTTGACCAGAGGTCAACTTGCCCACCCATATTACCAAGAAAGAAGATATAAAGGTGGTAACAGTAAATATGAGGACTTTTTTTTAACGTTACACTCCTGAAACAGTCAATCATAATGGAGGTGCTTGGTTATGCTTTTTTTCAGGATATGATTTGACCTGCAGACTGCAGTCAATTTGCACTTCACACACAAATTACAAACATGATATAATGTTGGTACAGTAAATTTCAGTAAATTTGGGGATTTTTTTTTTTACCTTTATTATACTCTGACACTCCTGAAACTCCACTGCCCAGATTAAGACCTTCTCTATCTTCTGACTTCGTCACACGGACGTTCTTTCTGTGCCACTGCCAGACTGTAACAGCAAGTGTTGCTCCTTCCCCCACGCTAGTTCTGCACACACTTCGAGTCGACACAGCACCGGCTGGCTCCTCCCTCTTCCTCTCCAGTGAGTCTCCAGTCCTCCGGTCATGTTCCTTGTGCTGAGAAAAAACGTGAGTGACGTGTTCTGGAGGAGGAGCAAAGCTGCGCCAGTATGCATGGGGATTGAAGTGTCATGTGGTACTGCGTGTAGAGTCGGCACTAGACATGTGTTGTGGTGGGTGGGGGTTCCTTCCAAGTGTGAACACGGGTCGGGGATGCGAGCTGCCGCTGCGCAGTTACCCTCAGTCATCATCTCACTCAAAATTAAAAAATGGCCCAGAATAAAAAAACAAGCAAAATGTAAAAAATATGTCACACTGTTGTCAGTCTGCCGCAGCACACCTGAGGATCTCTCACGGCACACTGGTTGAAAAACACGGATTTAGCTTACGTTCACCTAGTGATTCACCTTGTGAAAACACTCTATATTATCACTATACAGAAATGGAAGTGTACTTCCAAGTAATTGTGTAGACACTCCACAGATGACTGCAAATGGCAGTGAAATGTCTATAGGTAAATATATAGATGGGTGCTACACCCCTACTGCAATACTATAATACTATATAATATAATCTACATTTTACTTAATAAATATGAATAGATATGCCTTTAGAATTATTGGATGGCTATTGTATAAAACACTAACAATCAGAGGACAACTGCACTCAATAGGATTCTAAACTTATATCAAAACAAAGACATCTACTCGATGTGCCCATCTAAATGCTCTGTATCCTATGACCCTAATGGGAACTAACTGTACTTGTTAATCCGTATGTAGATTATGATTATACTACCCTACATTATATGATTCCAAAATTATTCACCCATATTGAATGTTAACCAAACTTATACGTATATCCTATATATCTAATAGCATCACAGGAAGTTTGCCACATCATTTGTCATTTTTTAGGGGTCAGATAGGAAAAAAGTTTTTTCAAACAAAAGATAGGAGAAGAAAGAACCAGGCAAAGAAAAAGATCATTAGAAAGGGAAGAAGAGGAAATAGAGGAGGAAAATCAGTACAGGCTAACAGGGCGAATAAGAAGAGACTAAACCAAGCAAAAAATGACAACTTTAACCTGGCATGTATTGATTTAGACTCTAATGATATTAGTCTTTTACAGAAAGGTCTCAAATTTGACCCTAAATCCAAACCGAGCAAATATGAAATGTACATTAGTTTGTGTGGAAACTTACCTTGAAACGATATTTCTTGAAAAACCCTGAAAATAGAGCATTTCAGAATTCTTATCACATTGACTCTAGAGACCTGGGAACTCTAAATATCCTGAAGGATCTAGAAAATGAGTATATAGCAACAAATAATACAAATGAAAGCACTGTAAAAACTGTAGAAAGTGAGACATTTAAAGAACTTCTTGATATGTCTGTACATGAAGCAGAACCTTATGTTCAACATTCAGACTTTAAAGGAAAGTCTAGTTTTTATTGTGTAGGGGTACAAGGGGAGCAAATCTCTTTTTTCTAAATTTGTACTTAAAGATATTGAAGAATATTTTGATAAGGACCAGGTCTATCTCAACAAACACAATGACAATCTAAGGATTTTAGAAAGAAAATCGCTCCAAAGTTGATGAATAATGAAAAAATTTTGATACGCCCCACCGATAAAGGCAAGGGTATAGTCATTCAGACTAGGCCCAAATATTTACAGGAAGCATACAATCTCCTTAATGACACAGAAACATATAAGTTGTTACCCAAAGATCCTACAGAGGATTATCTAAAAGAGGTTAGTAAAATATTAAACAAGGTTAAAATAGACGGGATTTGAAATAATGAGGAATATAAATTTTTATTCACTCCCCAACCAAATATTTCCACATTTTACCACCTCCCAAAGGTGCATAAAGACCCTTTGAATCCCCCGGGATGGCCCATTGTATCAGGTATTGACTCTATTAGTGATATCTCGAAATACGTTGATCTGCAACCCCTGGTAAAGAACACTAGAGCATATCTTAGGGATACTGTTTCAGTCATTAAATAATTTGAAGGATTAAAGTAGGAAGAAGACATGCGGTGGGTCACTTGCGATATAGCGGCCCTGTATACATGCATACCACATAATAAGGGGGTAGAAAAAATTTAGGAGGAACTTTCGAATTGGCAAATGCCGACACATCACATCAGCTTTCTATTGGACAGTATTAATTTTATCCTCCAACATAATTATTTTTTGTTCGAGAATAGAGTTTATCTGCAGATGCAAGGGACGGCAATGGGGACTACCTTTGCCCCATCTTATGCAAATGTATATGTTAATGCATTTGAAAACGAATATATTTGGAACAATAACCCTTATCATAAAAATAGCATTAAGTATTGGAGATATATTGACGATATTTTAATCTTATGGAGAGGGGAGGTAGATTCAATAGAAAACTTTGTAAAGTATATTAATGATAACTACAATCTTAAATTCACAAAATCATATTCAAATACCAAAATAGAGTTTTTTGGATCTTATTTTATATAAAGATACTGAGGAAAAAATAGCAGTGAAGAATTATAGAAGACAACGGATAGGAATAGTTTTATACAAGCAAAGAGTGCACATAAGAAGTGTTGGATGAACAACGTCCCCTACAGTCAATTCCTCCGTTTGAAAAGGAATTGTACACATACAAATTATTTCAAGATAGAGGCTGATATCCTTGAATGTAAATTTCTAGAGAAGGGATATAGCATAGAAATCATCAAATTAGCTAGAAGTAAAGGTACGACCAAAGATAGAAATTTATATTTAAAACCAGTAGAAGGACAGACAATTGAACCTTTAGGAACAAAAATTCATAATGAATTGATCAAATCACATTCAATAGATTGTTTATAAAGGAACCAAACCCATTAGATTCATCACTACTTTTAATGAAGGGTCGAGAAGGCTTGAAAATATTTTTCAAAAACATTGGTCCCTGTTAAAAGCAGATCCTGTATTGGGATCATGCCTGAATAATAAGCCTACTTTCTTTCATGTAATTAGCAAGAGTCCATGAGCTAGTGACGTATGGGATATACATTCCTACCAAGAGGGGCAAAGTTTCCCAAACCTCAAAATGCCTATAAATACACCCTTCACCACACCCACAAATCGGTTTTACAAACTTTGCCTCCTATGGAGGTGGTGATGGGGGTCTCTGACAGCACAAGGGGTTTGGGAATCTCAGGAGGTGAGATTACCAATCAATATTTTGGAACTCCGTGCAATTTTCAGAGCTCTTCAGTCATGGCCTCTTCTAAAGAGAGAATCGTTCATTTGTTTTCAGACAGACAATGTCACAACTGTGGCATATATCAATCATCAAGGAGGGACTCACAGTCCTCTGGCTATGAAAGAAGTATCTTGAATTCTGGTTTGGGCGGAATCCAGCTCCTGTCTAATTTCTGCGGTTCATATCCCAGGTATAGACAATTGGGAAGCGGATTATCTCAGTCGCCAAACGTTGCATCCGGGCGAATGGTCTCTTCACCCAGAGGTATTTCTTCAGATTGTTCAAATGTGGGGACTTCCAGAAATAGATCTGATGGCCTCTCATCTAAACAAGAAACTTCCCAGGTATCTGTCCAGATCCAGGGATCCTCAGGCAGAAGCAGTGGATGCATTGTCACTTCCTTGGAAGCATCATCCTGCCTATATCTTTCCACCTCTAGTTCTTCTTCCAAGAGTAATCTCCAAGATTCTGAAGGAATGCTCGTTTGTTCTGCTGGTGGCTCCAGCATGGCCTCACAGGTTTTGGTATGCGGATCTTGTCCGGATGGCCTCTTGCCAACCGTGGACTCTTCCGTTAAGACCAGACCTTCTGTCGCAAGGTCCTTTTTTCCATCAGGATCTCAAATCCTTAAATTTAAAGGTATGGAGATTGAACGCTTGATTCTTAGTCAAAGAGGTTTCTCTGACTCTGTGATTAATACTATGTTACAGGCTCGTAAATCTGTATCTAGGAAGATATATTATCGAGTCTGGAAGACTTACATTTCTTGGTGTCTTTCTCATCATTTTTCCTGGCATTCTTTTAGAATTCCGAGAATTTTACAGTTTCTTCAGGATGGTTTGGATAAAGGTTTGTCTGCAAGTTCCTTGAAAGGACAAATCTCTGCTCTTTCTGTTCTTTTTCACAGAAATATTGCTAATCTTCCTGATATTCATTGTTTTATACAAGGTTTGGTTCATATAAAACCTGTTATTAAGTCAATTTCTCCTCCTTGGAGTTTGAATTTGGTTCTGGGGGCTCTTCAAGCTCCTCCGTTTGAACCAATGCATTCCCTGGACATTAAATTACTTTCTTGGAAAGTTTTGTTTCTTTTGGCCATCTCTTCTGCTAGAAGAGTTTCTGAATTATCTGCTCTTTCTTGTGAGTCTTCTTTTCTGATTTTTCATCAGGATAAGGCGGTGTTGCGAACTTCTTTTAAATTTTTACCTAAGGTTGTGAATTCTAACAACATTAGTAGAGAAATTGTGGTTCCTTCATTGTGTCCTAATCCTAAGAATTCTAAGGAGAGATCATTGCATTCTTTGGATGTAGTTAGAGCTTTGAAATATTATGTTGAAGCTACTAAGAATTTCCGAAAGACTTCTAGTCTATTCATTATTTTTTCCGGTTCTAGGAAAGGTCAGAAGGCCTCTGCCATTTCTTTGGCATCTTGGTTAAAATCTTTAATTCATCATGCTTATGTCGAGTCGGGTAAGACTCCGCCTCGAAGGATTACAGCTCATTCTACTAGGTCAGTTTCTACTTCCTGGGCGTTTAGGAATGAAGCTTCGGTTGATCAGATTTGCAAAGCAGCAACTTGGTCTTCTTTGCATACTTTTACTAAATTCTACCATTTTGATGTGTTTTCTTCTTCTGAAGCAGTTTTTGGTAGAAAAGTACTTCAGGCAGCTGTTTCAGTTTGATTCTTCTGCTTATAATTTCAGTTTTTTTCATTATAAAATTTAAACTTTATTTTGGGTGTGGATTATTTTCAGCGGAATTGGCTGTCTTTATGTTATCCCTCCCTCTCTAGTGACTCTTGCGTGGAAGATCCACATCTTGGGTATTCATTATCCCATACGTCACTAGCTCATGGACTCTTGCTAATTACATGAAAGAAAACATAATTTATGTAAGAACTTACCTGATAAATTAATTTCTTTCATATTAGCAAGAGTCCATGAGGCCCACCCTTTTTGTGGTGGTTATGATTTTTTTGTATAAAGCACAATTATTCAAATTCCTTAATTTTTATGCTTTCGCACTTTTTTCTTATCACCCCACTTCTTGGCTATTCGTTAAATTCATTTGTGGGTGTGGTGAGGGGTGTATTTATAGGCATTTTGAGGTTTGGGAAACTTTGCCCCTCCTGGTAGGAATGTATATCCCATACGTCACTAGCTCATGGACTCTTGCTAATATGAATGAAATGAATTTATCAGGTAAGTTCTTACATAAATTATGTTTTTACATATAAGAAAGGTAAAAGTCTGAAAAACCTTCTAGCTCCAAGCAAACTAAAAGCAAAGAAGAAACTAAAAGAATCTAATGTTACTACTAATGACAATTTGTTAACTGAGTGGAAGGGTATTCTAAGATGCGCAAAAGCAAGATGCAATATGTGCGAACATGTAAATAGGTCACATACTTTCTCAAACTCAGATTTGACAGAAACTTTCAATATTTGCTTTAGAAGTAATTGTGATTCCATATACATAGTTTATCTGCTACATTGTGGGTGTGGCCTATCATATATAGGCCGCACAAAGCAAAAAATAAGACGAAGGATAAACGAACATATATATATACAACATTTCAAGAACAATTCTTGAAACATAGTGTGTCCAAGCACTTCTTAGACTGTCATGGTAGTAACCCAAAATCGTTAAAAGTTCAGGTGATAGATTGGGTACCCCCCACCAAACCAAATAGATTATTGGAACTAAGAAAATTAGATACAAAATGGATATATAAATTAAAAACCCTTCAACCTTTAGGGCTCAATATAGACATTGATGTGGCAGCCTTCATGTGATGCTATTAGACATATAGAATATACGTATAAGTTTAAGTTTGGTGAACATCCAATATGGGTAAATAATTTGGTAATCATATAAGGTAGGGTGGTATAATCGTAATCTACATATGGATTAACAAGTACAGTTAGTTCCCATTAGTTCATGTTACGGTCATAGGATACAGAGCATTTAGATGGGCACATCGAGTAGATGTCTTTGTTTTGATATAAGTTTAGAATCCATTATAAACTTTTTTTATTTTAAGTAAAATGTAGATTATCTTATCTTATATTATATAGTATTATAGTATTGCAGTAGGGGTGTAACACCCATCTATATATTCATCTTTAGACATTTCACTGCCATTTGCAGTCATCTGTGGAGTGTCTACATAATTACTTGGAAGTACGCTTCCATTTCTGTATAGTGATAATATAGAGTGTTTTCACAAGGTGAATCACTAGGTGAAAGTAAGCTAAATGATTGGTTAATAGGGACCAACCTACCAGTTCACCTAATTGTCTTGAGTTCTCTCCTAAATAAACATTGAATGGGGCATGTAACCTTAAAGTTTCACCGTTATATGTATCCCACAATATTGGGTTACTATGCCTTTAAATTATGGGAAATACGATACGCAGAAAAAATGTCTGAATCAAATAATGTTTTAATTGAAAAAATTGCTGGTATATTGTATTCTTTTAAACAATGTTTTTACTTATTGACTTCCTTTATTTATTAACTGTGTATCGGTTTATCTTTTTCTATATGTATGCAAATCTAATCTTATTTGTATCTTTATAAGCGTTTTGTGTTTGTGCTCGTAACGGGCTTTTAGCTAAGTGATATATAGTTATTATTACTATTTTATTTTTAACAATGTGTTTTTATAAGACGTATAGTATTATGGCAATTTTGATTGTATATAACGTTCATGTATGTAGGGCAACAGATCTACCTAAGATTGTTTATAAAGGAACCAATGAACTAGCCCAACAGGAACTACGCGCCCCTTTGTGTCATAATGGGAGGAACTGGATATAGGTTTTTTAAACCCAAAAGGGCGCAACTTTTAAATCATCCAAATATTGAACCTCTTGATAAAGCCCGGCCGCTGTCCGGGGGAAACTCGTGGAGGACCTCACATCACTCAGACAGTTGACGTCTCTTGTATACCTGGCCCCTGATACCTGAGGTAGGCAATCCGGATGCCTAGCAGAGTCTGCAGCTAGGGTGTTAAACGTTAACATCTGATTGTGTTCACAGTCACCACAGAAGCAATACCATCACAACGTCTGTTTTATTGCCTGCTTTTTAATCTACTTCTAGTAAGGGCAACAATGTGTGTTGTGTGTGTGTCTGTGTATCCATTTAATTAAAAGCTTCACAAGAATCGTATTCTGTGTTTGCTTTTTTCTCCTTCTGTTTTTCGTGCTGACGAGTGGCAATGTGTCTCTCATAGGAAATAGGGATCACCGCTTCTTCAAAACTCTGCCGACATCGCCACTCATCAGCACTATCAGCCAGGGCGATCTGTATTTGAAGTGTTCCTACACAGCACAGAGAGTGCGTTCACTGAAACAAAAAGAGGTTTCTGTATAGGAACATTTCAAATAATAACTAACACTACCTTCCTCATACTGGAAAATCTCCCAAAAGAAAAAGTGATGAGACAAATATGGCTGAAACAGCCCTGTACCTAACCTGCAGGGCAGCTCTTTCAATATATCGCACTACTGGTGATGTTAGCCCATTAACATGCAGCTAACTCCCACTTAATGTCTATCTCTACGTCATGTCTGCAATCTACCTTACTAATAAACACAAACATTTTTATAACTAATTATAGGAGCTATGCCGATAAGAAGATGGGGAGTTGTGGCGGTTTAGTGGTTAACAGGTTAGGGGGTTTATTGTGATGGGGAGTTGTGGCGGTTTAGTGGTTAATAGGTTAGGGGGTTTATTGTGATGGGGAGTTGTGGTGGTTAAGTGGTTAATAGGTTAGGGGGTTTATTGTGATGGGGGTTTTGGCGGTTTAGGGGTTAATAGGTTAGGGGTTTATTGCGATGGGGGGTTGTGGCAGTTTAGGGGTAAATTAGAGTAGGGAGTTTATTGTGGTGGGGTATTGGTGGTTTAGGGGTTACGTAGTGTAGGGGTTATTGCAGTGGGGTATTGGTGGTTTAGGGGTAAAGTAGTGTAGGGGTTATTGCAGTGGGGTATTGGTGGTTTAGGGGTTAAGTAGTGTAGGGGTTATTGTGGTGGGGGGTTATGTAAGTTTAATAGATATGTTTATTAGGATTAGTGATATATTTAAAATGGATCCTGTACTTTACATTGTCAATGTCTGTGGGAATGCTGGTTGGAATATATTGCCACCCATTGCGATGTATAGTAAACTGCCTCTCAGCGATGCTGCCTTTAAACAATGATGTCAGCCGCTTGGAATATTTTGCTGGCTTTCTCTTTTGAATATCTCGCTGTCTTGTGGCACTTTCGATCATAAAGGCCTTAATAAGAAATTTTAGTCATTGCTGCAGTCTCAATCACTAACAATAGGTATTTCAAATTTTAGTATGGTACTTTTGATAAAAAAAATAAAAAAATAAAAACAGATTGTGTAGTAAATCTAAAGCTCTCCATTCTGGCGAGATTATCTAAGAGGTCTTGTCAATACTGTGAGGTCCCTTGAGCGCTGTCTATCTAGCAATACAGGGTTATGTATGTGAAGCATCAGCACACACATTACAATATAATGCTTAAAAAAAAGCCACCCAAAGATTTCTCTCCACGACAGCGAGTTTTGCTCAGCAGACCCTTACTAAAGTAAGGCCAGGAGCGTGCGTGTGTCTTGATTTCTATATGCATAACATTGTTCCAAACATTGTCACAAAGACTGGCAATGCATCTAAATCTCTGAAATTCAGTATAAGGCTTACTGATGTTCTGTATTGTATCAAAGAGGTTATATTTAGGTCTTTGTACATGTCATAGCTACCAGACTTCTCCCGTCCAATGCCTTTCTACTCTTCCTATCAAAGTAAATTTGTCCACTTTATAATGTTTGCAGATCTTATAATAGATGGGAACCCCTGATTGCCATCTTTATTTTATCGGATTCCAATAAATCCCTCTGTTTAGTTGAGATCTTTTGTAAATATTGGGCCACGCTTAGAGAAGATACATGACGTTGATTGCTTTACATGAAATGAAGAAATATTACAACATAATTTTTGCATATTACATCTTAATTAAACTATACTTTTTGACATCTTCTATTTGTGTAAAATCCAGTGAGATCACCAAGAACTAGACATGTGCATTTGACTTTTTTGTTCACCGTCGTATGCCTAAGAATGTGACCGTCGCAGTATTCGTCTCTTTTCTGAGCTGGATTTCTTCTTGTGAAAGTACAGTCAAATTATGCGAATAGCCGCCTTCTTCTGCATGCCGGTTCTGCATTGTTTACCAAGAACTGTTTTTTTTTTTCAGTTTCATTTCTTGGTGGTGGAGTTAATAAGTTCATGAAACTGTTAGGTCTGTTATATATTATTTTAGGCTTATTTGGAAGTACTGGGCCTAAAACTTCATTGTCTGTTAAGATAATCCTCTGTTTTTCTGGAATTTTTGGTGTTTTAGGACTTTTTTTTTTTTTTTTATGTATCTACCTTCTCTTATAACTTTAAAGGGACATGAAACCCAAACATTTTCTTCCATGATTCAGATAGAGAATATAATTTGAAACAACTTTCCAATTTACTTCTATTATTTAATTTGCTTCCTTCTCTTGTTATCCTTTGCTGAAATGTTTATCTAGGCAAGCTCAGGAGCAGCAGAGAACCTAGGTTCTAGCTGTTGACTGGTGGCTGCATATACATATTGATTATGATTGGCTCACCTATTTGTTCAGTTAGAAACCATTAGTGCATTGCTGCTACTCCAATAAATACCAAGAGAATGAAACAAATTAGAAAATAGAAGTAAACTAGAAAGTTGTTTAAAATTGTATTCTGTATCTGAATCATGAAAGAATATTTTTGGGTTTCATGTCCCTTTAAGGACTAGATTACAAGTGGAGCGTTTTTTTAATGTGTGCCCGTAAAGGGGCAAATCCTGCCCTTTTACGGGGGCACGTTAAATAACCAGCCATTACAAGTGGCTGGTTAATTCTCCTGCAAGCTCATGGGAGCAATTTGCGCTAAGAGTTCAGACCTCTGGTTAATTTGAAAAATGTGCCCCCCAAATAAAGTGTACAGTTCCTTTCTGAAAATGAAAAATATTAGCATCTTTATTTATTTATGCACTAAGCAGTTATAAGGGGTTAAAGTACAAAAAGGCACAAAGCAGTTTTTAGGGGTAAAAGTTGGCAGGTGTGGGGTGTTAGAAAAAAATCGGAACTGAAAAGTGCCTTTACATTGCATTCTTTGGTACTGTGTGTTCCCTGTTTTGTGTGGGGGTGGGGAGCGCTAAACAATATAGCTGTGAGTAGGACAGTGTTTGGTGATAATTAATTGTATTATCTGTTATAGTGTTGTGCCTACAAAGTTCGTTTTATTCTTAATTAAATGTTATAATTGACAACTGTTGTCATAACTAATCCGTTTCTTAAAAACTTATGTGCATGCGTGGTATTATTGATTAATACCTTTATATACTCTACAAGTGTGTATACAACTTATTATTAAATAGTGATGGTGAACTTATATTGGTGACTATTATATTCTATACTCTTAATCTTTTAAACGTCTGTATTCGGCTTGTGCTATACACATCTAAGATAACTTTCCCTTTATCAAAAGATAAATAGATATTATTGAATTGACACTCCTAAATTGACACTCCTAAATAGACACTCCTAAATATGGACCATGGGATATATTATCCTTATGTTGATAGAAATGACGCTAAACGTATATGTACTTAAAATAGTTTACTTGCATCCATATATATAAAACAAAATTGACATAAAATGGACATAAAACAACATAAAAAATCAAAATTTGAATTAAAAGTGATTTCTATTAGAATCTTACACAGATAGAAAGTAGTTTTAGATAACCACCATGATTAATATCTTTGTCTGACAATTGATTGTATCCTATAATTCAAAAAACACTCATATAAAAGACATATATACAGTCTTGTTTGATCCCATGTGTAAAAACTTCATATATAAAAAGGACTGGTTCACATTCTAATATTGTATCGAAATCCAGAACACATTTTCTTATATCTGTGTAAGATTCTAATAAAAATCACTTATAATTCAAATTTTGATTTTTTTTATGTTGTTTTATGTCCATTTTATGTCAATTTTGTTTTATATATATATGGATGCAAGTAAACTATCTTAAGTACATATACGTTTAGCGTCATTTCTATCAACATAAGGATAATATATCCCATGGTCCATATTTAGGATTGTCTATTTAGGAGTGTCTATTTAGGAGTGTCTATTTAGGAGTGTCAATTCAATAATATCTATTTATCTTTTGATTAAGGGAAAGTTATCTTAGATGTGTATAGCACAAGCCGAATACAGACGTTTAATAGATTAAGAGTATAGAATATAATAGTCACCAATATAAGTTCACCATCACTATTTAATAATAAGTTGTATACACACTTGTAGAGTATAGAAAGGTATTAATCAATAATACCATGCATGCACATAAGTTTTTAAGAAACGGATTAGTTATGACAACAGTTGTCAATTATAACATTTAATTAAGAATAAAACGAACTTTGTAGGCACAACACTATAACAGATAATACAATTAATTATCACCAAACACTGTCCTACTCACAGCTATATTGTTTAGCGCTCCCCACCCCCACACAAAACTTGAACTGAACCTCTGATATTGGGAGAATATCAGAATTGGGGTATCTTTGTGAGCTTAATAGGTCTGACATGTAGCTAACACCATACACATTCTTTGCACTGTGTGTTCCCTGTACATATATATATGCTTTAATATGTGTATATCCTATATAATAAAAGGCCAAGTGTGTTTGTCCGAAGCTGTCATGCGCAGTAGAGACTGCGCGCGAGGACAATCACACCTGGCCTTCCAACTGATCTGGCGTGGTGGAGTGGGCGTCACCGGGCGGGGGTGACGTGGGCGTGGCCGGGTGGGTGTGCGACGTGGACGGACGTGACACGGGCGGGGCCAGATGCTGGGGCTGACTGCAAAGACAGGAGAGCTCTAATGAGGGGGGATAGAAAGACTAGAGCAGAAGAGGGGGGGATAAAGAGAGGGAGAGAGACAGCAAAAGAGAGGGGAGAGAGCACAAAAGAGAGGGGGGAGAGAGAGCACAAAAGAGAGGGGGGAGAGAGAGCACAAAAGGAGAGGGGGGAGAGAGCGAGCAAAAGGAGAGGGGGGGAGAGAGCGAGCAAAAGGAGAGGGGGGAGAGAGCAAGCAAAAGGAGAGGGGGGAGAGAGCAAGCAAAAGGAGAGGGGGGAGAGAGCGAGCAAAAGAGAGGGGGGAGAGAGAGCGAGCAAAAGAGAGGGGGGAGAGAGAGAGAGCAAAAGAGAGGGGGGAGAGAGAGCGAGCAAAAGAGAGGGGGGAGAGAGAGCGAGCAAAAGAGAGGGGGAGAGAGAGTAAAAGAGAGGGGGGATAGAGAGAGAGCAAGGGGTGGGACCGCTGTACTGCAAAAAATGGCCCGTGTACACGGGCTTTAGGACTAATACATATATAAACACATAAATATATATGTATATATTCATATACATATATTTTAAATTTGCTGCCCAACTTACCCCCTGTGCTAGGTTCTCTGCCGTGTCTCATGTCATCGGAACAAAGTTCCCATTAGAGCCTATGAAAGAGCGCTCTCGAGGTCGCAATCGCATTGTGCTTTACTTGTAATACCAGTGCACATTTGCGTGCGCTGGTATTACTGAGTGGAGCGCAAATATCATGCTCGCAAAACCGCAATTTTGAGCTCCACTCGTAATCAAGGCCTAAATCTCTATCCTTAAGTCCTCGTTTATCATGCTACAGACGGGCAAGGTTCTCAGCCAGGGAACTTCTCTGTCTAGGATCGGGGTCAGTGGGCTGCCCACATTTATCATTGCATAAGCAAACGTTTGTGCAATCCTGCCCCTGCTCTTGCACAACCAAATGAGCAAGAGCATAACTTTTCAACCATCCTGGACAGATTAGCTGTGGAGAGTTTAAGAATTCGTAGACTCCAAAGATGCACCCACCGTCTGATAATTAGAGCCCATACTCTTAACCTATTGACTTATTATGTCTGCGCTGTCTTTGCTACAGAAGACTTTTTTAAGGTTATATTTTATTTTATTATATACTCAACTACTTAAAGGAAAAATTAAACACTAAGGGCTAGATTACAAGTGAGGCACAAATTGTTTTGCGCAAGTGATATCGTCTTTTCACGAGCAGTTTTAATTGCGCTGATACTACAAGATGAGCAAAACTTTGTGATTTATGCCTCAATTCTTACCCAATCTCAGAGCTGTGGTAAACCGTTTCCCGAAACAAAAAAGTGTTGTAAAACACATTAAAAATACATTACAATGTTCAGTTACACTCATAATAACACTGTCTAATAAAAATTATTCAAAAAAATATTGCACAAAAAAAGTGGCTCAAAGATATGAGATCTCGGGTGTTAGAGAAATAAAAGTCGCCAAAGTACTTTAACATAGAGATACATACAGATACATTGCTAAATATGTATTTGCATGTATATAGATATGTTTAACCTTTTAACGCCGTTATGCCGTTCTCTTCCGTCATAATTACACTGGGCTTTAAAGCCGTTATGACGGAATAGAACATAATAGCCAACGGCTATCCTGAGGCCTACTGTGCTTCTCAGATTTGATCGCGGTCTGGAGGGCGTTCCTAGGGTTATAGGGACGCCCCCCAGACCCGATCCAATAATTGAAATTCCGTGATCGTGTGCACGATTGCGTGATTTCAATTGGTCTACATCTGGACAGTTGTTCCGATGTAGACACTTTAACCCCCTCAGGAAAGGGTTAACTACGTATTTACTGTAAATATTTTGACATTTCAATGTTCTGCACATAGCAGATTGTTATATGTAGATATTCATACATATATAAATATATATTTGTTTTAAAAAAAGATCATTGGATATATGTAGAAATATTTCATTATGAATAAATAGAACATTTTCCTTTATGTTAAAAACATTGGAATATGAAATATTCATGTTTTCATGTTTGGTTAGTGAATGGCGAAAATGTTTTCGCGAGAGAGTGGGTGTTAGTTGTATTTTTTTCTCCATTAACCATTCTATGGCGGAATGCGAAACCGCAATGCACAATTTGGATTACGGCTAGCACAAAATAGTTTTTTTTTTTTTACTTGTAATACGAACGCAACACGACTAGCGCAAAAAGCTTAACTCAAGCAGAGTTTTCGCAATCACGAAAATAAAATATACCGTCCCACTTGTAATCCAGGCCTTAATACATTGTATGCTCCTCACTCTAATTATGAGTGCTGCCATTTTAGAATCTAAATTTTACTGCAAGTATCTGAAAGAGAGTAGCTAGATTTGAACACAATGGCACCCATGACTAGAGGGAGGCGAAGAATAGCTATGCATATAAAATAAATGCAGTGTTTAATACCCGCAAATAAACGTGTATATTTCACTGTTTTGTTCTAAACCTTTATTGAAACTAAGAGGCCTACGTATCAAGCAGTCAACCGCAAATACGCTGGAATTCCGCAGCATAATTGTGGAGAGCCTAATTCCCCTTAGTTATCAAAGCCTACAGGCCGGCAAAAGTTGAAATCTGTGATGTAACATACGATCCGCCGGTCTCAGTCCGACACAGATCGATGCTTACGTCACTACAAATGTTCCGAATGGAAATTCGGCACTATCTAACAACTTTTGCTAGTTAACAAATATCTAACAGGTACGCTCGCCACTATTCCGGCCCAGCGTACCTGCTTTTCAATCCGCCGCCCTGGAGGCGGCGGATGCCATAGGAATCAATGGGAGTCTGAAAGCAGCGAAAGCTTATGTTCGCTGCTGCCCGATATCCCATTGATTCCTATGGGAGAATAAAAGTTATGTTTACACCTAACACCCTAACATGTACACCTAGTCTAAACACCCCTAATCTACCGCCCCGACATCGCCGCCACTTACATTATACTTTTTAACCCCTAATCTGCCGCCCCCTACACCGCCGCCACCTACATAATGTTATTAACCTCTATTCCGCCACTCCCGGACCCCGCCGCCACCTACATAATGTTATTAACCCCTATTCCGCCGCTTCCGGACCCCGCCGCAACAAAATAAATGTATTAACCCTTAAACCCCCTGGCCTCCCACATCACTAGCACTTACTAAACCTATTAACCCCTAAACCGCCAGCCTAACAACCCGCTAACTTTATATTAAATATTAACTCCCCTATCCCTATCTTATAATAAATTTAAACTTACCTTTAGATTTAAATTAAACTAATAATTAACCTACCCTAACTATTATACTAAAATTACATTAAACTATATTAAACTAATAATTAATCTATCCTAACTATTATACTAAAATTACATTAAACTATATTAAACTAATAATTAATCTATCCTAACTATTATACTAAAATTACATTAAACTATATTAAAGTAATTATTAATCTATCCTAACTATTATACTAAAATTACATTAAACTATTAATTAATCTATCCTATTATATACTATATTATATATTTAAACACCTAACCATACTCAAATAATTTAAATCTACAATAAAAAATTACAAAGTTACAAGAAACTAAAAACTAAGTTACAAAAAATAACAAACACTGTTACAAGAAAAAATAAACCCTAAGTTACACAAAATAAAAAATAAATTATCAAATATTTAAACTAATTACACCTAATATAAGAGCCCTATGAAAATAAACCCCCCCCAAAATAAAAAAAAAACCCTAACCTACAATAAACTACCAATGGCCCTTAAAAGGACCTTTTGTGGGGCATTGCCCCAAAGAAAACAGCTCTTTTACCTGTAAATAAAAAATACAAATACCCCCCAACAGTAAAACCCACCACCCACACAACCAACCCCCCCAAATAAAAACCTAACTAAAAAAACTAAGCTCCCCATTGCCCTGAAAAGGGCATTTGGATGGGCATTGCCCTTAAAAGGGCATTTAGCTCTATTGCTGCCCAAACCCTAATCTAAAAATAAAACCCACCCAATAAGCCCTGAAGATCCACTTACAGTTTTGAAGAGCCGACATCCATCCTCAACGAAGCCGGGAGAAGTCCTCATCGAAGCCGGCAGAAGTCTTCATCCAAGCCCGCAGAAGTCTTCACCCAGACGGCATCTTCTATCTTCATCCATCCGGCGCGGCTCCATCTTCAAGACATCCGACGTGGAGCATCCTCTTCTTACGACGTCTTCTTCGGAATGAAGCTTCCTTTAAATGATGTAATTGAAGATGGCGTCCCTTAGATTCCGATTGGCTGATAGAATTCTATCAGCCAATCGGAATTAAGGTTGAAAAAATCCTATTTTCTGTTGCATTCAGCAAATAGGATTGAGCTCGCATTCTATTGGCTACTCCAATCTGCCAATAGAATGCAAGCTCAATCCTATTGGCTGATTGCAACAGCCAATAGGATTTTTTCAACCTTAATTCCGATTGGCTGATAGAATTCTATCAGCCAATCGGAATCCAAGGGACGCCATCTTGGATGACGTCATTTAAAGGAACCTTCATTCTGAAGAAGACGTCGTAAGAAGAGGATGCTCCGCGTCGGATGTCTTGAAGATGGAGCCGCTCCGCACCGGATGGATGAAGATAGAAGATGCCGTCTGTTTGAAGACTTCTGCGGGCTTGGATGAAGACTTCTCCCGGCTTCGTTGAGGATGAATGTCGGCTCTTCAAAACTGTAAGTGGATCTTCAGGGGTTAGTGTTAGGTTTTTTTAAGAGTTTATTGGGTGGGTTTTATTTTTAGATTAGGGTTTGGGCAGCAATAGAGCTAAATGCCCTTTTTAGTTAGGTTTTTATTTGGGGGGGGGGTTGGTTGTGTGGGTGGTGGGTTTTACTGTTGGGGGGGTATTTGTATTTTATTTTACAGGTAAAAGAGCTGTTTTCTTTGGGGCAATGCCCCACAAAAGGCCCTTTTAAGGGCCATTGGTAGTTTATTGTAGGTTAGGGGTTTTTTAATTAGGGGAGGCTTTTTATTTTCATAGGGCTCTTAGATTAGGGGTAATTGGTTTAAATATTTGATAATTTTTTATTTTGTGTTACTTAGTGTTTATTTTTTATGTAACTTAGTTAGTTTTTTGTAACTTTGTAATTTTTTATTGTAGATTTACATTATTTGAGTAGGGTTAGGTGTTTAAATATATAATATAGTTAATTTAATTTGTAGTTTAATGTAATTTTAGTATAATAGTTAGGGTAGATTAATTAATAGTTTAATATAGTTTAATGTAATTTTAGTATAATAGTTATGGTAGATTAATAGTTTAATATAGTTTAATGTAATTTTAGTATAATAGTTAGGGTAGATTAATTAATAGTTTAATATAATTTAATTTAAATCTAAAGGTAAGTTTAAATTTATTATAAGATAGGGATGAGTTAATATTTTATATAAAGTTAGCGGGTTGTTAGGTTTAGGGGTTAATAGTTTAATTTAGTTTATGGCGATGTGGGGGCTGGCAGTTTTAGGGTTAATAGGTTTAGTAAGTGGTAGTGATGTGGGAGGCCAGAGGTTTAGAGGTTAATAGCTTTAGTTAGTTGCGGCGGGTCCGGGAGCAGCGGGATAGGGGTTAATAACTTTATTTAGTTGTGGCAGAGTCCGGGGGCGGCGGGATAGGGGTTAAACAGTTTAGTATAGTGGCTGTGTTTAGTGACAGTATACAAATAAAGCTGTGAAAAACCCGAAGAGCAGCGAGACTGTCTGATTGGTGTTTCACAATTGTTAAGATGGGTTTATTCATTCTAAAATCGTGCCATTTTGATCAAGATTGTATTATCTTTTGAAATATAAAAATATTTCCCCAGAAGATAGTATAGCACCAAAGTGTTCTGAGCAATGGCAGATTTAACTATTATTTGTTTTAGAATAATTGTATGGATCATTCTATTAAAGACTGTATATTGATTAAATTGATCTACTACGATTTTGGATAATACACTATGACCTAGATTACAAGCTGAGTGCAGAAGTGCAAGATTGTATTTTTGCCATGCAGTTACAAGTAAATGGCAAATATTTATCATGCAAGCATTATAGTATATAGTACAGTAATCAGGGCACATAGTACAGTTGTGTAAAGTCATTTCCCTCAGGTAACAGATTTCTCCTAGGACATGCACTAAAATTATTCCTTTTAGATAACTCTTAAGTTCAAATCTGCTCCAGTGTAATACTTCCTCTCAGTGGAGTTTTTAATTTATTTCTTTGCTATTGTTTAAACGTTTTATTATTAACCCTTGGTTTAAAGCTTATGAAACATAAAACCTTAATTCGATCTCAAATAATTTATTTCTTTAACAGTTTAAGGTATATGTGAAAGCATTATATCAAGTGATAATAACAAATACCAGGTTTTTAAAAACATTAAAGAAGAAATTGATCTTTCGGATTGCCCATAAGAACAAAACTAAAAGGGACATGAAACCCAAAAACATTATTTCACGATTCGGATAGAGAATACAATTTGAAACAACTTTCCAATTTACTTCTATTATTTAATTTGCTTCCATCTCTTGTTATCCTTTGCGGAAATGTTTATCTAAGCAAGCTCAGGGGTAGCAGAGAACTAAGGTTCCAGGCTTGATAGGTGGCTGCATATATATATTGATTGTGATTGGCTCACCCATGTGTTCACTTAGAAACCATTAGTGCATTGCTGCTCCTTCAACAAATAAAACCAAGATAATGAAACAGATTAGATAATAGAAGTAAATTAGAAAGTGGTTTAAAATTGTATTCTCTATCTGAATCATGAAAGAATTTTTTGGGGTTTCATGTTCCTTTAAAGGGACAGTAAACCTAAAAAATAATGTTATATAATTCTGCACATAGTGCAGAATTATATAACATTATTTAGGTGCTATAGCCATAAAACCCTTTTTTCACTTTTAATATTTAAAAAACATACCGCTTTTACAGACCCGCTCTCTGCTCTCTGCTGAGCGGGTCTGTTTTTTTTAGTCAGCGCATCGGGCCAGCTGTATAGTCACAGCCCGGAACGACCGCGCCATAGCATTAAGTGAAGCTCGCTCCTGCTGTCAGACAGAGCAGGAGCGAGCTGCACTTAGTCTTATGGCGCGGTCGGGCCCGGGCTGTTAATACAGCTGGCCCGATGCGCTGACTAAAAAAAACAGACCCGCTCAGCAGAGAGCAGAGAGCGGGTCTGTAAAAGCGGTATGTTTTTTAAATATTAAAAGTGAAAAAAGGGTTTTCTTTCATGTAATTAGCAAGAGTCCATTAGCTAGTGACGTATGGGATATACATTCCTACCAGGAGGGGCAAAGTTTCCCAAACCTCAAAATGCCTATAAATACACCCCTCACCACACCCACAAATCAGTTTTACAAACTTTGCCTCCTATGGAGGTGGTGAAGTAAGTTTGTGCTAGATTCTACGTTGATATGCGCTCCGCAGCAGGTTGGAGCCCGGTTTTCCTCTCAGCGTGCAGTGAATGTCAGAGGGATGTGAGGAGAGTATTGCCTATTTGAATTCAATGATCTCCTTCTACGGGGTCTATTTCATAGGTTCTCTGTTATCGGTCGTAGAGATTCATCTCTTACCTCCCTTTTCAGATCGACGATATACTCTTATTTATATACCATTACCTCTGCTGATTTTCGTTTCAGTACTGGTTTGGCTTTCTACAACATGTAGATGAGTGTCCTGGGGTAAGTAAGTCTTATTTTCTGTGACACTCTAAGCTATGGTTGGGCACTTTTTTATAAAAGTTCTAAATATATGTATTCAAACATTTATTTGCCTTGACTCAGGATGTTCAACATTCCTTATTTCAGACAGTCAGTTTCATATATGGGATAATGCATATGAATAAATCAATTTTTTTCTTACCTTAAAATTTGACTTTTTCCCTGTGGGCTGTTAGGCTCACGGGGGCTGAAAATGCTTCATTTTATTGCGTCATTCTTGGCGTGGACTTTTTTGGCGCAAATTTTTTTTTCTGTTTCCGGCGTCATACGTGTCGCCGGAAGTTGCGTCATTTTTGACGTTATTTTGCGCCAAAAGTGTCGGCGTTCCGGATGTGGCGTCATTTTTGGCGCCAAAAGCATTTAGGCGCCAAATAATGTGGGCGTCATTTTTGGCGCTAAAAAAATATGGGCGTCACTATTGTCTCCACATTATTTAAGTCTCAATATTTTTTGCTTCTGGTTGCTAGAAGCTTGTTCACTGGCATTTTTTCCCATTCCTGAAACTGTCATTTAAGGAATTTGATCAATTTTGCTTTATATGTTATTTTTTCTATTACATATTGCAAGATGTCCCACGTTGAAACTGAGTCAGAAGATACTTCTGGAAAATCGCTGCCTGGTGCTGGAGCTACCAAAGCTAAGTGTATCTACTGTAAACTTATGGTATCTGTTCCTCCAGCTGTTGTTTGTACTGTTTGTCATGACAAACTTGTTAATGCAGATAATATTTCCTTTAGTACTGTTACATTACCTGTTGCTGTTCCGTCAACATCTAATACTCAGAGTGTTCCTGATAACATAAGAGATTTTGTTTCTAAAATCCATTAAGAAGGCTATGTCTGTTATTCCTCCTTCTAGTAAACGTAAAAAGTCTTTTAAAACTTCTCATTTTTCAGATGAATTTTTAAATGAACATCATCATTCTGATTCTGATAATGGTTCTTCTGGTTCAGAGGATTCTGTCTCAGAGGTTGATGCTGATAAATCTTCATATTTATTTAAAAAAATGGAATTTTTCCGTTCTTTACTTAAAGAAGTCCTAATTGCATTAGAAATTGAGGATTCTGGTCCTCTTGATACTAAATCTAAACGTTTAGATAAGGTTTTTAAATCTCCTGTAGTTATTCCAGAAGTTTTTCCTGTCCCTGGTGCTATTTCTGAAGTAATTTCCAGGGAATAGAATAATTTGGGTAATTCATTTACTCCTTCTAAACGTTTTAAGCAATTATATCCTGTGCCATCTGACAGATTAGAGTTTTGGGACAAAATCCCTAAGGTTGATGGGGCTGTCTCTACTCTTGCTAAGCGTACTACTATTCCTACGGCAGATGGAACTTCCTTTAAGGATCCTTTAGATAGGAAAATTGAATCCTTTCTAAGAAAAGTTTACTTGTGTTCAGGTAATCTTCTTAGACCTGCTATATCTTTAGCGAATGTTGCTGCAGCTTCAACTTTTTGGTTAGAAGCTTTAGCGCAACAAGTAACAGATCACAATTCTCATAGCATTATTCTTCTTCTTCAACATGCTAATAATTTTATTTGTGATGCTATCCTTGATATCATTAGAGTTGATGTCAGGTATATGTCTCTAGCTATTTTAGCTAGAAGAGCTTTATGGCTTAAAACTTGGAATGCTGATATGTCTTCTAAGTCTACTCTGCTTTCCCTTTCTTTCCAGGGTAATAAATTGTTTGGTTCTCAGTTGGATTCTATTATCTCAACTGTTACTGGAGAGAAAGGAACTTTTTTACCACAGGATAAAAATCTAAAGGTAAATTTAGGTCTAATAATCGTTTTCGTTCCTTTCGTCACAACAAGGAACAAAAACCTGATCCTTCATCCTCAGGAGCGGTATCAGTTTGGAAACCATCTCCAGTCTGGAATAAATCCAAGCCTTTTAGAAAATCAAAGCCAGCTCCTAAGTCCACATGAAGGTGCGGCCCTCATTCCAGCTCAGCTGGTAGGGGGCAGATTACGTTTTTTTCAAAGAAAGTTGGATCAATTCCGTTCACAATCTTTGGATTCAGAACATTGTTTCAGAAGGGTACAGAATTGGCTTCAAGATAAGGCCTCCTGCAAAGAGATTTTTTCTTTTCCGTGTCCCAGTTAACCCAGCGAAGGCTCAAGCATTTCTGAAATGTGTTTCAGATCTAGAGTTGGCTGGAGTAATTATGCCAGTTCCAGTTCTGGAACAGGGACTGGGGTTTTATTCAAATCTCTTCATTGTACCAAAGAAGGAGAATTCCTTCAGACCAGTTCTGGATCTAAAAATATTGAATCGTTATGTAAGGATACCAACTTTCAAAATGGTAACTGTAAGGACTATCCTGCCTTTTGTTCAGCAAGGGCATTATATGTCTACAATAGATTTACAGGATGCATATCTGCATATTCCGATTCATCCAGATCACTATCAGTTTCTGAGATTCTCTTTAGCAGAATCTCATACGAATCGACTTGTGTTGTTTCTTCAACTTCATGGTTGGAGGATCAATTTACCAAAAAAGTTCATTGATTCCTCAGACACAGGTAAACTTTTTAGGTTTCCAGATAGATTCAGTGTCCATGACTCTATCTTTGACAGACAAGAGACGTCTAAAATTGATATCAGCTTGTGGAAACCTTCAGTTACAATAATTCCCTTCGGTAGCCTTATGCATGGAAATTCTAGGTCTTATGATTGCTGCATCGGACGCGATCCCCTTTGCTCGTTTTCACATGCGGCCTCTTCAGCTCTGTATGCTGAACCAGTGGTGCAGGGATTACACAAAGATATCTCAATTAATATCTTTAAAACCGATTGTACGACACTCTCTGACGTGGTGGACAGATCACCATCGTTTAGTTCAGGGGGCTTCTTTTGTTCTTCAGACCTGGACTGTAATTTCAACAGATGCAAGTCTTACAGGTTGGGGAGCTGTGTGGGAGTCTCTGACAGCACAAGGGGTTTGGGAATCTCAGGAGGTGAGATTACCGATCAATATTTTGGAACTCCGTGCAATTTTCAGAGCTCTTCAGTCTTGGCCTCTTCTAAAGAGAGAATCGTTCATTTGTTTTCAGACAGACAATGTCACAACTGTGGCATACATCAATCATCAAGGAGGGACTTTCAGTCCTCTGGCTATGAAAGAAGTATCTCAAATTCTGGTATGGGCGGGATCCAGCTCCTGTCTAGTTTCTGCGGTTCATATCCCAGGTATAGACAATTGGGAAGCGGATTATCTCAGTCGCCAAACGTTACATACGGGCGAATGGTCTCTTCACCCAGAGGTATTTCTTCAGATTGTTCAAATGTGGGGACTTCCAGAAATAGATTTGATGGCCTCTCATCTAAACAAGAAACTTCCCAGGTATCTGTCCAGATCCAGGGATCCTCAAGCGGTAGCAGTGGATGCATTGTCACTTCCTTGGAAGTATCATCCTGCCTATATCCTTCCGCCTCTAGTTCTTCTTCCAAGAGTAATCTCCAAGATTCTGAAGGAATGCTCGTTTGTTCTGCTGGTAGCTCCAGCATGGCCTCACAGGTTTTGGTATGCGGATCTTGTCCGGATGGCCTCTTGCCAACCGTGGACTCTTCCGTTAAGGCCAGACCTTCTGTCGCAAGGTCCTTTTTTTCCATCAGGATTTCAAATCCTTAAATTTAAAGGTATGGAGATTGAACGCTTGATTCTTAGTCAAAGAGGTTTCTCTGACTCTGTGATTAATACTATGTTACAGGCTCATAAATCTGTATCTAGGGAGATATATTATAGAGTCTGGAAGACTTATATTTCTTGGTGTCTTTCTCATCATTTTTCCTGGCATTCTTTTAGAATTCCGAGAATTTTACAGTTTCTTCAGGATGGTTTGGATAAGGTTTGTCTGCAAGTTCCTTGAAAGGACAAATCTCTGCTCTTTCTGTTCCTTTTCACAGAAAGATTGCTAATCTTCCTGATATTCATTGTTTTATACAAGCTTTGGTTCATATAAAACCTGTCATTAAGTCAATTTCTCCTCCTTGGAGTTTGAATTTGGTTCTGAGGGCTCTTCAGGCTCCTCCGTTTGAACCTATGCATTCATTGGACATTAAATTACTTTCTTGGAAAGTTTTGTTCCTTTTGGCCATCTCTTTTGTCAGAAGAGTTTCTGAATTATCTGCTCTTTCTTGTGAGTCTCCTTTTCTGATTTTTCACCAGGATAAGGCGGTGTTGCGAACTTCTTTGAAATTTTTACCTAAGGTTGTGAATTCCAACAACATTAGTAGAGAAATTGTGGTTCCTTCATTATGTCCTAATCCTAAGAATTCTAAGGAGAAATCATTGCATTCTTTGGATGTAGTTAGAGCTTTGACATATTATGTTGCAGCTACTAAGAATTTCCGAAAGACTTCTAGTCTATTTGTTATCTTTTCCGGTTCTAGGAAAGGTCAGAAGGCCTCTGCCATTTCTTTGGCATCTTGGTTGAAATCTTTAATTCATCATGCTTATGTCGAGTCGGGTAAAACTCCTCCTCAAAGGATTACAGCTCATTCTACTAGGTCAGTTTCTACTTCCTGGGCGTTTAGGAATGAAGCTTCAAATTTGCAAAGCAGCAACTTGGTCTTCTTTGCATACTTTTACTCAATTCTACCATTTTGATGTGTTTTCTTCTTCTGAAGCTGTCTTTGGTAGAAAAGTACTTCAGGCAGCTGTTTCAGTTTGAATCTTCTGCTTATATTTTCATTTTTTTTTTAATTTTTTTTTCTTTATAAGATTTAAACTTTATTTTTGGGTGTGGATTTTTTTCAGCGGAATTGGCTGTCTTTATTTTATCCCTCCCTCTCTAGTGACTCTTGCGTGGAAGATCCACATCTTGGGTAGTCATTATCCCATACGTCACTAGCTCATGGACTCTTGCTAATTACATGAAAGAAAACATAATTTATGTAAGAACTTACCTGATAAATTCATTTCTTTCATATTAGCAAGAGTCCATGAGGCCCACCCTTTTTTTGTGGTGGTTATGATTTTTTTGTATAAAGCACAATTATTCCAATTCCTTATATTAATGCTTCGCACTTTTTTCTTATCACCCCACTTCTTGGCTATTCGTTAAACTGATTTGTGGGTGTGGTGAGGGGTGTATTTATAGGCATTTTGAGGTTTGGGAAACTTTGCCCCTCCTGGTAGGAATGTATATCCCATACGTCACTAGCTCATGGACTCTTGCTAATATGAAAGAAATGAATTTATCAGGTAAGTTCTTACATAAATTATGTTTTATGGCTATAGCACCTAAATAATGTTATATAAATCTGCACTATGTGCAGAATTATATAACATTATTTTTTAGGTTTACTGTCCCTTTAAAGGGACATTCAGATAGGGCATGTCATTTTAAACAATTTTCCAATTTACTTTTATCATCAAATTTGCTTTGTTCTCTTTGAATTCTTAGTTATGTTCTATGCCCATGAAGTCTGCCTCTTATCTGAATGCATTTGAAAGTTTTTCTCAGTTAGAGGGTGTTAGTTCATGTGTGCCATATAGATAACATTGTGCTCACGCACATGGAGTAATTTAAGAGTCAGCACTAATTGCCTGAAATGCAAGTCTGTCAAAAGATCTGAGATAAGAAGGCTGTCTGCAGAAGCTTAGATAAAACGCATATTAATATAACCAGGTTTGCTGTGCAAAACTGGGGAATGGGCAGTAAAGGGATTATCTATCTTTAACATTTTTGGTGTTTACTGTCCCTTTAACTAAGATGGGTGCCAGCAATGAAATAATAGCACTTTACATGTGCAGCGGCCATCTTTGTTAAGGCTACCGCAAGCATTGTGCATGAGTAGGAAGAAATATGCTGTGCATGCATAATACGGCGACCTTGACAAAGCTAGTTACGGTCACTGGCTTACTGGTATTTATAGTAGGCAGAGACTGGCACCCCTTAACATGCCAACTGTGCCTTATTATAAATAAGGCCCTGCTTATACTTTCAAATTTGCTTCATTCTCTTGTTTGTTTAAAGTGAATGTCAAGCTAACACTATTACCTAGACTGAAACAATAGCAGTTAAAAAAAAAAATTAGTTTCATTCATCAAATCGTTAGTAGATACTTATCTTCAGAGATATTTCACTCTGAACGCTATAGGGATAAGAGCCGAAGCGCTGGTCACTATTTACAGCATTTGATTGACAGATAGCTCATCTGCAATCAACAAGTGCCCCCCCCCCCCCCAGCCCCTTTGCACAAACGTCACTGCCTGGGGGGAAACAACGATTTGTTGATTGCAGATGAGTCATCTGTCAATCAAATGCTGTAAATAGTGACCAGCGCTTCGGCTCTTATCCCTATAGCGTTCAGAGTGAAATATCTCTGAAGATAAGTATCTACTAACGATTTGCTGAATGAAACTCTCATTCGTTTTTTAACTGCTGTCCTTTCAGTTTAGGTAATAGTGTTAAACTGACATTCACTTTAAGGAGCAGGAGTGCATTACTGGGAGCTAGCTGAACACATTGGGTGAGCCTGTGATAAAAAGCATATGTGCACCTACAATCAGCAGCTAGCTCCAAGCAGTGCACTGCTGCTTCCTAGGTATGCTTTTCAACAAAGGATGCCAAGAGAATTTGATATCAGAAACATTGTTTAAAATTGCATGTACTATCTGAATCAAAAAAGTTTAATTATGACTTTACTGTCCCTTTAACCAACAATTGGTAATACAAGTCCAATGAGTGTCCTACTGCTTCTTTTTGATCTCTATATTGAAAGTATCAGGCACTTTATATATATGTAGCACACACCAAATAATGCTTTAGTTAAAGATTTTAACAGACAACTTATCTGATCTGATAAAATGTTATTGATTGCTCATGTCTGAGTGCAAAATAACTCCTCCCATCATAATATAATATATCATTGTGTCGTTCTCCTTTTATTTTATGGTGATACAATAATTGAGGATTTTTGGGATGAGTAAAGTTTCTTGTTGATGGGTTGCAGCGTTACTGGGTAATTTGTGAGTACAGTTACATTATACTATTTACCTTTTATTATTTTTCTTTCATTTAAGGATGCACTGTTGTTTATGGCTACTGACATATTTAAAGACAACATGGAAAAGAAAATCCAGGGCACAACATTGCACCTTTGTAACAGCTATGGTCTCAATTTTGTAAAACAGCAGAATGCTGGTAGAGTTCAGTGAAAAGTGAAGCTGTTGGTTTTCCTTATTTATAACCTATTTTTTTTTAAATAAAGCAGTGATCAATCAATTGAAAGTGGATGCTCATAGTAGTAGGCGTGTTTTTGTATATCAGTTCTTTAAACGTACTAAATTTACAATTTTCAGAGCGAGGTCTTAGTTTAATTCCAGATTACAACAGTCTAAACAGACCTTTTTGTTACCAAGAGTGGAAATTAAAGGGGCAGTGAAGTCAAAATAAAATATTTTTAAACAACTTTCCAATTTACTTCAGTTTTAAAATGTGCTTCCTTCTCTTGGTATCTTTTATTGACGAGTAAAACTAGGTAGGCTCATAAGAGCTCAGGAGTGTGCATGTGTCTTTAGTACACTACTATAGCAGTAGTGTTTTGCAACATTATATGTAGCTTTGTTGTACAATGTTGGAAAGAGCTCATAAGAGCTCAGGAGTGTGCACGTGTCTTTAGTACTCTATGGACTAGATTACAAGTGGAGCTCTAAATTATCTGGCTCATACAAATGGGCAAATTTGCCAGTTTGCAGGAGAGCAATAATTAAACAGCCATTACAAGTGGTTGGTTATTGCTACCACAAGCTCGCGGTAGCAATTACCGCCCCCGAAAATTAACCAGAGATCCAATCTCTGATTCATTTTCTAAAAGTGCCCCAAATGCCCTTAAAATAGAGGTCATTAAAGTTTTTTATTTAAAAAAAAAATTAGCTTTTTTTTTTTTTACAAATATAAAAAACTGCACTTGGAAGTTTTGGGGTTTTAAAGTTGTTTGGAGTAGGGTGTTAGAAAAAAAAGGCACTGAAAAGTGCATTTACATTGCGGTCTATAAGAACTGTGTGTTCGCATCGACGGAAGCAGTGTTTTGTAACATTATTTGTAGCTTTGTTATACAATGTTGCAAAACACTGCTGCCTCCGAGTACTAAAGACACGTGCACACTCATGAGCTCTTATGAGGCTACCTAGTTTTACTCTTCAACAAAAGATACCAAGAGTACAAAGCAAATTTGAACCCAGAAGTAAATTGGAAAGTTGTTTAAAATTGAATGCTCTATCCGAATCATGAAAGTTTTAATTTTGACTTTACTGTCCCTTTAATGGTCAGAGACTGTGGGAAATGTACCTCCCAGCAATAAAACATAAAGAAGATCAAAGCTATCTCTTCAAGGATACCTGGGTAAATAGAGTTACAGATTTCTGTGTTCATGAAATGCTTGGAAAAGTCGTCTTTAGCAAGTTTACAATAGCATCAGTTTATTTTGCATATATTGGAAACCACTGACATTTATTAAGTAACTTTTTATAAAATGATAAAGAGATTCTAGTCATATCTCCTACTACTAAGAAAAAGCAAGCTATTTGAAGGCCAGTCCTAAACAGTATGGCCTAGATTTAGAGTTTGGCGGTAGCCGTAAAAACCAGCGTTAGAGGCTCCTAACGCTGGTTTTAGGCTACCGCCGGTATTTGGAGTCAGTCAGGAAAGGGTCTAACGCTCACTTTTCAGCCGCGACTTTTCCATACCGCAGATCCCCTTACGTCAATTGCGTATCCTATCTTTTCAATGGGATCTTTCTAACTCCGGTATTTAGAGTCGTGTCTGAAGTGAGCGTTAGAAATCTAACGACAAAACTCCAGCCGCAGAAAAAAGTCAGTAGTTAAGAGCTTTCTGGGCTAACGCCGGTTCATAAAGCTCTTAACTACTGTGCTCTAAAGTACACTAACACCCATAAACTACCTATGTACCCCTAAACCAAGGCCCCCCACATCGCCGCCACTCTATAAAATTTTTTAACCCCTAATCTTCCGCTCCGTACACTGCCGCCAACTACGTTATCCCTATGTACCCCTAATCTGCTGCCCCTAATACCGCCGACCCCTATATTATATTTATTAACCCCTAATCTGCCGCCCCCGCTATCGCTGACCCCTGCATATTATTATTAATCCCTAATCTGCCGTCTGCACGCCGCCGCCAGCTACATTATAGCTATGTACCCCTAATCTGCTGCCCCTAACACCACCGACCCCTATATTATATTTATTAACCCCTAATCTGCCCCCCTCAACGTCGCCTCCACCTGCCTGCACTTATTAACCCCTAATCTGCCGAGCGGACCGCACCGCTACTATAATAGTTATTAACCCCTAATCCGCCTCACTCCCGCCTCAATAACCCTATAATAAATAGTATTAACCCCTAATCTGCCCTCCCTAACATCGCCGACACCTAACTTCAAGTATTAACCCCTAATCTGCCGATCGGAGCTTACTGCTACTCTAATAAATTTTTTAACCCCTAAAGCTAATTTTAACCTTAACCCTAACACCCCCCTAAATTAAATATAATTTTATTCTAACGAAATAAATTAACTCTTATTAAATAAATTATTCCTATTTAAATCTAAATACTTACCTGTAAAATAAACCCTAATATAGCTACAACATAAATTATAATTATATTATATCTATTTTAGGATTAATATTTATTTTACAGGCAACTTTGTATTTATTTTAACCAGGTACAATAGCTATTAAATAGTTAATAACTATTTAATAGCTAAAATAGTTAAAATAATTACAAAATTACCTGTAAAATAAATCCTAACCTAAGTTACAATTAAACCTAACACTACACTATCAATAAATTAATTAAATACAATTCCTACAAATAAATACAATTAAATAAACTAACTAAAGTACAAAAAATAAAAAAGAACTAAGTTACAAAAAATAAAAAAATATTTACAAAGATTAGAAAAATATTACAACAATTTTAAACTAATTACACCTACTCTAAGCCCCCTAATAAAATAACAAAGACCCCCAAAATAAAAAAATGCCCTACCCTATTCTAAATTACAAAAGTTCAAAGCTCTTTTACCTTACCAGCCCTGAACAGGGCCCTTTGCGGGGCATGCCCCAAGAAATTCAGCTCTTTTGCCTGTAAAAAAACACATACAATACCCCCCCCAACATTACAACCCACCACCCACATACCCCTAATCTAACCCAAACCCCCCTTAAATAAACCTAACACTAAGCCCCTGAAGATCTTCCTACCTTATCTTTACCTCACCGGGTATCACCGATCGGTCCTGGCTCCAAAATCTTCATCCAACCCAAGCGGGGGCTAGACATCCATCATCCGGCGGCTGAAGAGGTCCAGAAGAGGCTCCAAAATCTTCATCCTATCCGGGAAGAAGAGGCGATCCAGACCGGCAACCATCTTGATCCAAGCGGCATCTTCTATCTTCACCCGATGAGGACCGGCTCCATCGTGAAGACCTCCAGATCAATCTTCTTCCGACGACGTCGGAATCAGCCAATCAGAATCAAGTTCAATCCGATTGGCTGATCCGATCAGCCAATCAGATTGAGCTCGCATTCTATTGGCTGATCGGAACAGCCAATAGAATGCGAGCTCAATCTGATTGGCTGATCGGATCAGCCAATCGGATTGAACTTGAATCTGATTGGCTGATTCCATCAGCCAATCAGAATTTTCCTACCTTAATTCCGATTGGCTGATAGAATCCTATCAGCCAATCGGAATTCGAGGGACGCCATCTTGGAGGACGTCCCTTAAAGGAACCGTCATTCTTCAGTTGGACGTCGTCGGAAGAAGATTGATCCGCGCTGGAGGTCTTCACGATGGAGCCGGTCCTCATCGGATGAAGATTCCGCTTGGATCAAGATGGTTGCCGGTCTGGATCGCCTCTTCTTCCCGGATAGGATGAAGATTTTGGAGCCTCTTCTGGACCTCTTTAGCCGCCGGATGATGGATGTCTAGCCCCCGCTTGGGTTGGATGAAGATTTTGGAGCCAGGACCGATCGGTGATACCCGGTGAGGTGAAGATAAGGTAGGAAGATCTTCAGGGGCTTAGTGTTAGGTTTATTTAAGGGGGGTTTGGGTTAGATTAGGGGTATGTGGGTGGTGGGTTGTAATGTTGGGGGGGGTATTGTATGTGTTTTTTTACAGGCAAAAGAGCTGAATTTCTTGGGGCATGCCCCGCAAAGGGCCCTGTTCAGGGCTGGTAAGGTAAAAGAGCTTTGAACTTTTGTAATTTAGAATAGGGTAGGGCATTTTTTTATTTTGGGGGTCTTTGTTATTTTATTAGGGGGCTTAGAGTAGGTGTAATTAGTTTAAAATTGTTGTAATATTTTTCTAATGTTTGTAAAAAAAAAATAATTTTTTGTAACTTAGTTCTTTTTTATTTTTTGTACTTTAGTTAGTTTATTTAATTGTATTTATTTGTAAAAATTGTATTTAATTAATTTATTGATAGTGTAGTGTTAGGTTTAATAGTAGATAATTGTAGGTATTGTATTTAATTAATTTATTGATAGTGTAGTGTTAGGTTTAATTGTAACTTAGGTTAGGATTTATTTTACAGGTAATTTTGTAATCATTTTAACTATTTTAGCTATTAAATAGTTATTAACTATTTAATAGCTATTGTACCTGGTTAAAATAAATACAAAGTTACCTGTAAAATAAATATAAATCCTAAAATAGCTATAATATAATTATAATTTATATTGTAGCTATATTAGGGTTTATTTTACAGGTAAGTATTTAGCTTTAAATACGAATAATTTATTTAATAAGAGTTAATTTATTTCGTTAGATTTAAATTATATTTAATTTAGGGGGTGTTAGGGTTAAAGTTAGACTTAGCTTTAGGGGTTAATAAATTTATTAGAGTAGCGGTGAGCTCCTGTCGGCAGATTAGGGGATAATACTTGAAGTTAGGTGTCGGCAATGTTAGGGAGGGCAGATTAGGGGTTAATACTATTTATTATAGGGTTATTGAGGCGGGAGTGAGGCGGATTAGGGGTTAATACATTTATTATAGTAGCGCTCAGGTCCGGTCGGTAGATTAGGGGTTAATAAGTGTAGTTAGGTGGAGGCGACGTTGGGGGCGGCAGATTAGGGGTTAATAAATATAATATAGGGGTCGGCGATGTTAGGGCAGCAGGTTAGGGGTACATAGGGATAATGTAGGTGGCGGGGGTGTACGGAGCGGCAGATTAGGGGTTAAAAATAATATGCAGGGGTCAGCGATAGCGGGGGCGGCAGATTAGGGGTTAATAAGTGTAAGGTTAGGGGTGTTTAGACTCGGGGTACATGTTAGAGTGTTAGGTGCAGACGTAGGAAGTGTTTCCCCATAGCAAACAATGGGGCTGCATTAGGAGCTGAACGCGGCTTTGTTGCAGGTGTTAGGTTTTTTTTCAGCTCAAACAGCCCCATTGTTTTCTATGGGAATCGTGCACGTTTTTGAAGCTGGCCGCGTCCGTAAGCAACTCTGGTATCGAGAGTTGCAGTGGCGGTAAATATGCCTGTACGCTCCCTTTTTGGAGCCTAACGCAGCCATTCTGTGAACTCTCAATACCAGAGGTATTTAAAAGGTGCGGCCAGAAAAAAGCCAGCGTTAGCTACGCGGGTCGTTACCGACAAAACTCTAAATCTAGGCCTATGTCTTTTTAAACAACCACCCAAATTTCAAGATGAAACCTCTCTCAACTGTGATGAGACTTATTATTGCTTTTATAACCTTCATAGATCTCAAGTATGCATGCTTCCTGTGTCTTGTAACCATCAGCAGTTTGTGAGATTTGCTGTGAAAGGGGAACATTACCAGATTACAGTTCTGCTCTTCAGTATAGCACAGCTCCTCCATTCGCAAAGGTTCTCTTTATAGTGTAATTCAAAAGAATAGTGTTTGTTAATATTCATTATCTGGATGATGTCCTGTAACTTGTTCAGGAGGGGAGCAATAAGTCAGACTAAGTGATTACTTTTCATGGTTCGTTATTCAATTATTGTAATCTCAGCAAGCAGTTTTTCTGCATACAGATCAGGATGTAATCTGGTTACCAGATTTTTATGTCAAAATTTACACAAGCAAGGTCAGTAGGTCAACAGAATTTCTGAACCTTCAATCAATATATTAGAGAGTGGTAGTTTGGGCATTTAAACAGCACATAAGGTGCATCAAGACTTTTCTTCAGACAAATGTGTCATATATCATATGCTTCAAGAAACAACTTAGTTTGTTTTTTGGGCAGAGGTATAACTAAGCAATCTAACAGTAGTACATATCCTTGGGTCTCAGATCCCTCAAACATATGTCAACAATCTTTCTGCAGCTAGTAAACATTGGATGATGCCAGAGATTTGATAGCAGACAAAATCGGTAGACCCCTCAAACATACAGATGCTTTCAGAGATATAAACAAATATTCCAATATTAATACACATATAAGTTAAAAGTGAAGTGTCAGCTTGTGTTTTGTAAAGAGAGGATTAGACTGTTGTACTGGCTAGTCGAAGAGGGGAGTGAATGGAGTGTTATATTGATACAGTGGCATGATGGACCTGTTTGTGGTATTTGCAGAGCGGATAGGGTAGTGGACATGTGGAAGAGGTTAAGAACATGTCAGTGAGGAAGGGATGGGGTAGTGAGCCTGCCCATGGCCCGTTAAGAGGATGGAATGGTGGACTTGTCATGGGTAAATAAGGAAAGGGTAGGGGAACTACCAGTGGTAAGTCTGTAGGGGATGGGTTAGGGGGCTTGAAGTGGTATGTGAGGAGAATATGGTGGTAGTGGATCGGTCAGGGGTATATGAGAAGAGGATGGTCCAGGGAACCTGACATTCATACGTGAGGAGAAATGGGGCAGTGAACTTGTCAGTGGTATATGGGGAGTGGATGGAATAGAGGACCTGCCATTTGTAGATTAGGAAAGGATGCGGTGAAGGCCTTGTCCAGGGACAGTAAAAGAGCTGGGGTAGAGGACTTGTCAGTGGTTTATGGGGAGAGTCGACCTGCAATTTATAAGTGAGGAAACAATGGGGTAGTGTACTCGCCAGTGATATGTAGGGAGAGGATATGGTAGTTGTAAGTATTTCTTGCAGGTGTTGTTTGTCTGCTTTACTTAGTTTTTAAAAGTAGGATGTGGAGGTTTAAAATTCTGTACAAAAAAGTTTGTTTAAAAATAACTTTATTATATAGAGAAACAGGTGACAAAGCCTTACATATATATGGTACATCATCTAATACACTTTTTTTGTAGTTTTGAATTCTATTATATATTCACTTATATTTTGTAGAAATGATATGGAGACCTTGAATTAACATCAGACAAAATGGCTGATCTCGTATTATTCTGAACTCCCACTATACCTGACTCTGATACTTGAGGTGAGTGACTGCTCAAAGCCTGCATAAATACTGAGTGACTGTCATTTTTTAGTGCTTTGTTTAAGTGAAACAATTTTTTACACTTTTTCATCATCTATATATTTGAAATACAAAAGGGGCACAAAATCCAACATTTTTCTTTAATGATTTATGAGCATACAACTTTAACCCCTTAGTGACCAGAGCACTTTTCCATTTTCTGTCCGTTTGGGACCAAGGCTATTTTTACATTTCTGCGGTGTTTGTGTTTAGCTGAAATTTTCCTCTTCCTCATTTACTGTACCCACACATATTATATACCGTTTTTCTCGCCATTAAATGGACTTTCTAAAAATACCATTATTTTCATCATATCTTATCATTTACTATAAAAAAAATTATAAAATATGAGGAAAAATGGAAAAAAACACACTTTTTCTAACTTTGAACCCCAAAATCTGTTACATATCTACAACCACCAAAAAACACCCATGCTAAATAGTTTCTAAATTTTGTCCTGAGTTTAGAAATACCAAATGTTAACATGTTCTTTGCTTTTTTTGTAACTTATAAGGCCATAAATACAAGTAGCACTTTGCTATTTTCAAACCATTTTTTTTTCAAAATTAGCGCTAGTTACATTGGGACACTGATATCTTTCAGGAATCCCTGAATATCCATTGACATGTATATATTTTTTTTTAGCAGACATCCCAAAGTATTGATCTAGGCCCATTTTGGTATATTTCATGCCACCATTTCACCGCCAAATGCGATCAAATACAAAAAATCGTTCACTTTTTCACAATTTTTTTCACAAATTTTCAGTTTCTCACTGAAATTATTTACAAACTGCTTGTGTAATTATGGCATAAATGGTTGTAAATTTTTCTCTGGGATCCCCTTTGTTCAGAAATATTAGACATATATGGCTTTGGCATTGCTTTTTGGTAATTAGAAGGCCGCTAAATGCCACTGCGCACCACACGTGTATTATGCCCAGCAGTGAAGGGGTTAATTAGGGAGCATGTAGGGAGCTTCTAGGGTTAATTTTAGCTTTAGTGTAGTGTAGTAGACAACCCCAAGTATTGATCTAGGCCCATTTTCGTATATTTCATGCCACCATTTCACCGCCAAATGCGATCAAATTAAAAAAAACGTTAAATTTTTCACAATTTTAGGTTTCTCACTGAAATCATTTACAAACAGCTTGTGCAATTATGGCACAAATGGTTGTAAATGCTTCTCTGGGATCCCCTTTGTTCAGAAATAGCAGACATATATGACTTTGGCGTTGCTTTTTGGTAATTAGAATGCTGCTAAATGGCGCTGCGCATCACACGTGTATTATGGCTAGCAGTGAAGGGGTTAATTAGGTAGCTTGTAGGGAGCTTGCAGGGTTAATTTTAGCTTTAGTGTAAAGATCAGCCTCCCACCTGAAACATCAGACCCCCTGATCCCTCCCAAACATCTCTCTTCCCTCCCCTACCCCACAAATGTCCCCGCCATCTTAAGTACTGGCAGAAACTCTGCCTGTACTAAAATAAAAGGAAAATTTGGGCTTTTTTGTGCATTTTTTTTGCATATTTACATATGCTTCTGTGTAGGATCCCCCTTAGCCCCCAACCTCACTGATCCCCCACCAAACAGCTCTCTAACCCTCCCCCTCTGACTTAATGTGCGCCATCTTGGGTACTGGCAGCTGTCTGCCAGTACCCATTTTAGTGAATAATATGCTTTTTTTATAAAAAAAATGTCCCTTTTCTGTAGTGTAGCTTCCCCCCCTCCCCCAATACCAACCCCCCACCCCTTCCAGATCCCTTAGATGCTTTGGAAAAAATAAGTATTTAATTTTATTTGACATTTTACTTTTACATTTTTTTCTGTAGTGTAGCGGTTCCCACCCGCTCCCGCCCCGTGCACGCGCCCCGCCCGCTACCCCCCGTGCACGCGCGCGCGCCCGTGCGTGCCCCTGAAGGCTCCGCCCCCCTCCACCTTCCAGATCTCACCGATGGCCGCCCACCCGCCTCCCAAGTCGGCTCCCACCCACCAACGATACCGGCCATCGATGTCCGGTGCAGAGAGGGCCACAGAGTGGCTCTCTCTGCATCGGATAGCCAAGGGGGGTTATTGCAGGATGCCTCCATATCGAGGCATCACTGCAATAACCGGAAAGCAGCTGGAAGCGAGCAGGATCGCTTCCAGCTGCTTTCCAGACCAAGGACGTACGCCACACGTCCTCGGTCATTAACTGCATTTTTTTTGAGGACGTGTGGCGTACGTCCTTGGTCGTTAAGGGGTTAAACAAATTTCCGATTAACTTCTGTGATCAGATTTGCTTAATTATCTTGATAGCAATGCACTACAGTGAGCTAGATGAGCACATCTGGTGAGCCAGTGACAAGAGGTATATATGTGCAGCTACTAATCAGCAGCTAACTCACAGCAGTACATTCTGCTCCTGAGCCAACCTAGGTATGCTTTTCAACAAAGAATACAAAGAGAATGAAGCAAATTAGATAATAGATGTAAATTGGAAAGTTGTTTAAAATTGCATGTTTAATCTGAATCATGAGTTTTATTTTGTTTTACTGTTTCTTTAGTAATACATTTTAAACTAAATATATTATTAGAGAACTGTAAAATATGGCAACTTTTTTATATCATTAAATACACTTTAACTTGCCAAAAATGTGTATACAATAATCACACAATTCCCTTATAATCAAGTAGTATAGCAAATCTTAGGGTGGCATTGTCTCCATGTATCACCCAAATTATTAAACAATCTTAAAAAAAGTGTGCTCCAAAGCAAACTACCAAAAAAAATCAAATTATTGTAGAAAATAAATTTAAAAAGTTTATATATAAAATTAAGTAAACACTTCACATTCTTAATAAAAACCATATTTGCCAAACTTTAGTTAACATAATAAAACCACCGGTAGAGAACGAGGCTCCCAATTGAGACTATGGAAGTGCGCTCTATTGAGCGCAAAGATTCCATGCCATGGAATGTGAGCTCATATTATGAGTGGAGCGCAATTTTGCGATCCATTTGTAATCTGGCCCTATATTGCCTGTGCATCTTCTTCATCCTCGTGTGTGATCCAGGCAATTCTGTCAACAGGTACCTCCTTGACTCTTCAGCTAAATGCTCTAACATATACCTGTAGAGCCCTTTTGCCTGCAATACTCCCACTCTGTTGGCGAACACCTTATGTTATTAGCCTGCCTCTCTTTCATTTAGGCTTCCATTAACTATAGCGTGCAATAATGTCATGCTTCACATGGACGCGTTTCGCTCCTCCCACTTGGGGCTGGTTTAGAGCTTTGTCAGCAAAATTGAGTTAATTAGAAATCCAGCAATGTCTTTGTGATATAATTTTTGGGGATTGCAGTGCAGCCTTGAAGAGCTTTAAAACCATTCAGAGTGTATTGGTTCCTTCTCTAGTTAATGTTTCTAGAATACATGTATAAATTTTAGGGTTGCCACCCAGCCGGTATTTTACCGACACGGCCAGTATTTCTTTCATGTAATTAGCAAGAGTCCATGAGCTAGTGACGTATGGGATATACATTCCTACCAGGAGGGGCAAAGTTTCCCAAACCTTAAAATGCCTATAAATACACCCCTCACCACACCCACAATTCAGTTTTACAAACTTTGCCTCCCATGGAGGTGGTGAAGTAAGTTTGTGCTTGATTCTACGTTGATATGCGCTTCGCAGCAGGCTGAAGCCCGGTTTTCCACTCAGAGTGCAATGAATGTCAGAGGGATGTGAGAGAGTATTGCCTATTTGAATACAATGGTCTTCCTCTAGGGGATCTATTTCATAGGTTCTCTGTTATCGGTCGTAGAGATTTCTTCTCCTACCTCCCTTTTCAGATCGACGATATACTCTTATATACCATTACCTCTACTGATTCTCGTTTCAGTACTGGTTTGGCTATCTACTATATGTAGATGAGTGTCTTAGGGTAAGTAAGTCTTATTTCTATTTATGACACTCAAAGCTATGGTTGGGCACTTTATATGTAAAGTTCTAAATATATGTGTTTAAACTTATATTTGCCATGATTCAGGATAATCAGTATTCCTTCATTCAGACTGTCAGTTTCATTTTTTGGGAAAATGCATATAAATTTCATTTTTCTTACCTTAAATTTTCAATTGACTTTTTTTCAAAAATTGTGGGCTGTTAGGCTTGCGGGTGCAGAAAATGCTTCTATTTATTGCGTCATTTTTGGCGCGAGAGTTTTTTGGCGCAAAACATTTTGTCATTGTTGGCGCCGGAAGTTTTTATGTAATTTTGTCATTTTTGATGTATGTGTATTGCGGACGTTTTTTTGGCGCCAAAAAATATGGGCGTCATTCTTGGTGCCAAAAATATGGCCGTCATTCTTGGCGCCAGTTTTTTTCACACTATTTCACTCTCACTATTCAGTTGCTTCTGGTTTTCTAGAAGCTTGTTTCATTTTGCATTTTTTCCCATTCCTGAAACTGCCATTTAAGGAATTTGATAATTTTGCTTTATATGTTGTTTTTTCTTTTACATATTGCAAGATGTCATTACCTGACCCTGGATCAGAATCTACTTCTGGAAAGACGCTGCCTGATGTCGGTTCTACCAAAGCTAAGTGCATTTGTTGTAAACTTTTGGTAACTGTTCCTCCGGCTGTTGTTTGTGATACTTGTCATGATAAGCTTTCAAACGCAGATAGTATTTCCATTAGTAATAATCCATTACCTGTTGTTGTTCCTTCAACATCTAATGTTCAGGATGTTCCTGTTAATGTTAAAGAATTTGTTTCTAAATCTATTCGGAAGGCTCTGTCTGTTATTCCTCCTTCTGCTAAACGTAAAAGGTCTTTTAAAACTTCACATATTTCAGATGAATTTTTAAATGACCGCCATCATTCTGACTTATCTATTTCTGATGTGGATCTATCTGATTCAGAAGATTCTACCTCAGATATTGACACTGATAAATCTTCATATTTATTTAAGATGGAGTTTATTCGTTCTTTACTTAAGGAAGTGTTGATTGCTTTAGATATGGAGGAGTCTAGTCCTCTTGATATTAAAAACAGAAAAACTGAAAAACAGAGGGGCGCTTACGTTCCTGGGTTAAGTCTGTGAGCTGTAGAAAAGCCGGTTGCTCTGTTGAGCAGGAAGTAGATCCACTGTAATAGCGTGTTGCAGGTGTCAGTGATAGTCTGCTTCCTGTGTCACTGTAGTGATGAGCGCTGCCTGAGACAAAGGGGGGTGTATTCTCCAAACACCTCCAGTAGGTAGTAGTCTGTGAAAAGAAAGCAAAGACAGGCGCAGCCCAATTCAAGTGTAGTATTCTTTAATTCAGTGTAAGTGCACACATACAAATGGCTACTTACAAGAGGCACAAATAAAATCTGCATATAAAGGTATCTTTACATCCAAACTGTGTTATGATATAACATACAGCTATGAAACAAACTCTACGCGTTTCGTCTGAGGACGCCCAGACTTTCTCAAGAGATGAAAAATTAGAAGTGTTGCAAGCATGGTGCCTACCGGCTTTATAAAAGGGACCATTAATTGCATGATTAGTTACCAGCCAGTCAGAGTGTGGTGATACTGATTAGCAGGTGAGCTTGTTAAAGCTTTGCATTATTGTATGTTTGAAAAACATATAGGATTTGTTCAGTGTTACCACCTTGAATGCTATAGTAAACATTAAAATATGAACATAGATAAGAAAATAGACAATAAACTTTATGTTAAAAAACCTTGTTTGTTAAAAACTAGAAAGAATCTTAAAAACAATTTGTAGTTGTATACACTAAAATTAAAAATCTGATATTGTGTTTTTTGAAAAAAAAAAAAATAAAAAAAAAAATGTTTTTTTAAAAATAAAGCTACATGAAAGCTTGCAGGTCTAATTCTAGGTTTAGACCTGATGGTTGCATGGTGTTAAGTTGGTAAATCCACCATGATTCTCTGCGTCTGAGTGTTAGAAGCCTGTTTGGAAATATATTGGGGGGTATCCAGTCTATGACTTGGATTTTAAGGGATGCAGGATTTGAATTATGATGTAATTTGAAATGTTCTGGCACACTGTGTGTCATGAGGCCATTTTTTATATTATTGACATGTTCTCCCAGCCTTGTACGTATATTTCTTTTGGTTCTTCCTATGTAAATCAAATTGCAGCTGCATATGTAGTTTACTTGCTAAAATGCAGCTGCAATTTGATTTACATAGGAAGAACCAAAAGAAATATACGTACAAGGCTGGGAGAACATGTCAATAATATAAAAAATGGCCTCATGACACACAGTGTGCCAGAACATTTCAAATTACATCATAATTCAAATCCTGCATCCCTTAAAATCCAAGTCATAGACTGGATACCCCCCAATATATTTCCAAACAGGCTTCTAACACTCAGACGCAGAGAATCATGGTGGATTTACCAACTTAACACCATGCAACCATCAGGTCTAAACCTAGAATTAGACCTGCAAGCTTTCATGTAGCTTTATTTTTAAAAAAACATTTTTTTTTTTTTTTTTTTTCAAAAAACACAATATCAGATTTTTAATTTTAGTGTATACAACTACAAATTGTTTTTAAGATTCTTTCTAGTTTTTAACAAACAAGGTTTTTTAACATAAAGTTTATTGTCTATTTTCTTATCTATGTTCATATTTTAATGTTTACTATAGCATTCAAGGTGGTAACACTGAACAAATCCTATATGTTTTTCAAACATACAATAATGCAAAGCTTTAACAAGCTCACCTGCCAATCAGTATCACCACACTCTGACTGGCTGGTAACTAATCATGCAATTAATGGTCCCTTTTATAAAGCCGGTAGGCACCATGCTTGCAACACTTCTAATTTTTCATCTCTTGAGAAAGTCTGGGCGTCCTCAGACGAAACGCGTAGAGTTTGTTTCATAGCTGTATGTTATATCATAACACAGTTTGGATGTAAAGATACCTTTATATGCAGATTTTATTTGTGCCTCTTGTAAGTAGCCATTTGTATGTGTGCACTTACACTGAATTAAAGAATACTACACTTGAATTGGGCTGCGCCTGTCTTTGCTTTCTTTTCACAGACCTCTTGATATTAAAACTACTAAGCGTTTAAATACAGTTTTTAAACCTCCTGTGGTTATTCCAGAAGTTTTTCCAGTTCCTGATGCTATTTCAGAAGTAATTTCTAGGGAATGGAATAGTCTGGGTACTTCATTTACTCCTTCTCCAAGGTTTAAGAAATTGTTCCCTTTGCCAGCTGACAGATTAGAGTTTTGGGATAAAATCCCCAAAGTTGAAGGGGCTATTTCTACTCTTGCTAAACGTACTACTATTCCTACGGCAGATAGTACTTAGTTTAAAGATCCTTTAGATAGAAATCTTGAATCCTTTTTAAGGAAGGCTTATTTATGTTCAGGTAATCTTCTTAGACCTGCTATTTCTTTGGCTGATGTTGCTGCAGCTTCAACTTTCTGGTTGGAGGCTTTAGCGCAACAAGTGTCAGACCATAATGTTTATAGCATTATTAAACTCCTTCAACATGCTAATAACTTTATGTGTGATGCCATTTTCGATATCATTAGAATTGATGTCAGGTATATGTCTTTAGCTATTTTAGCTAGAAGAGCTTTATGGCTTAAGTCTTGGAATGCAGATATGACTTCTAAGTCAACATTGCTTTCTCTTTCTTTCTAAGGTAATAAATTGTTTGGTTCTCAGTTAGATTCTATAATTTCTACTGTTACTGGGGGGAAGGGAGCCTTTTTACCTCAGGATAAAAAAATCTAAAGGTAAATATAGGGCTGCTAATCGTTTTCGTTCCTTTCGTCAGAATAAGGAACAAACGCCTGACCCTTCCTCTAAAGGAACAGTTTCCGTTTGGAAACCTTCTCCAGTCTGGAATAAATCCAAGCCTTTTAGAAAGTCAAAACCAGCTCCCAAATGCGCATGAAGGTGCAGCCCTCATTCCAGCTCAGCTGGTAGGGGGCAGGTTACGATTTTTCAAAGATGTTTGGATCAATTCGATTCAAAGTCTTTGGATTCAGAACATTGTTTCACAAGGGTACAGAATAGGTTTCAAGGTAAGACAGCCTGTGAGAAGATTTTTTCTTTCACGCATTCCAGTAAACCCAGTGAAGGCTCAAGCGTTTCTGAAATGTGTTTCAGATCTGGAGTCAGCTGGGGTAATTATGCCAGTTCCAGTTCTGGAACGGGGCCTGGGGTTTTATTCAAATCTGTTCATTGTTCCAAAGAAAGAGAATTCTTTCAGACCAGTTCTGGATCTAAAAATATTGAATCGTTATGTAAGGATACCAACATTCAAGATGGTGACTATAAGGACTATTCTGCCTTTTGTTCAGCAAGGGCATTATATGTCCACAATAGGCTTACAGGATGCATATCTTCATATTCCAATTCATCCGGATCATTATCAGTTCCTGAGATTCTCTTTTCTAGACAAGCATTACCAGTTTGTTGCTCTTCCTTTTGGTCTAGCTACAGCCCCAAGGATCTTTTCGAAGGTTCTCGGTGCCCTTCTCTCTGTAATCAGGGAGCAGGGTATTGCGGTATTTCCTTATTTGGACGATATCTTGGTACTTGCTCAGTCTTTACATTCTGCAGTATCTCACACGAATCAACTTGTGTTGTTTCTTCAAAGACATGGTTGGAGGATCAATTTACCAAAGAGTTCCTTGATTCCTCATACAAGGGTAACCTTTTTAGGTTTCCAAATAGATTCAGTGTCCATGACTTTGTCTCTTACAGAAAAGAGACGTCTGAAATTGGTTTCAGCTTGTCGAAACCTTCAGTCTCAATCTTTCCCTTCGGTAGCTTTATGCATGGAAATTTTAGGTCTCGTGACTGCTGCATCGGACGCGATCCCTTTTGCTCGTTTTCACATGAGACCTCTCCAGCTTTGTATGCTGAATCAATGGTGCAGGGATTATACAAAGATATCACAATTAATATCCTTAAATCCCAATGTTCATTCTTCTCTGACTTGGTGGTTGGATCACCATTGTTTAGTTCAAGGGGCCTCTTTTCTTCGTCCAACCTGGACTGTGATCTCAACAGATGCGAGTCTTTTAGGTTGGGGAGCTGTATGGGGATCTCTGACAGCGCAGGGGGTTTGGGAATCTCAGGAGGCGAGCTTATCAATCAATATTTTGGAACTCCGTGCGATTTTTAGAGATCTTCAGTTCTGGTCTCTTCTGAAGAGAGAATCGTTTATTTGTTTTCAGACAGACAATGTCACAACTGTGGCATATGTCAATCATCAAGGGGGGACTCACAGTCCTCAGGCTATGAAAGAAGTATCTCAGATACTTGTATGGGCGGAATCCAGCTCCTGTCTAATTTCTGCGGTTCACATCCCAGGTATAGACAATTGGGAAGCGGATTATCTCAGTCGCCAGACTTTACATCCGGGCGAATGGTCTCTTCACCCAGAGGTTTTTCTTCAGATTGTACAAATCTGGTGGCTTCCAGAAATAGATCTGATGGCCTCTCATCTAAACAAGAAACTTCCCAGGTATCTGTCCAGATCCAGGGATCCTCAGGCGGAAGCAGTGGACGCGTTGTCACTTCCTTGGAATTATCAACCTGCTTATATCTTTCCGCCTCTAGTTCCTCTTCCAAGAGTGATTTCCAAAATCCTAATGGAGCGTTCGTTTGTACTTCTGGTACTTCATGGCCGCACAGGTTTTGGTATGCGGATCTCGTTCGGATGGCAAGTTGCCAACCTTGGACACTTCCGTTAAGGCCAGACCTTCTATCTCAAGGCCCATTTTTCCATCAGGATCTCAAATCATTAAATTTGAAGGTATGGAGATTGAACGCTTAATACTTAGTCATAGAGGTTTCTCTGATTCAGTGATTAATACTATGTTACAGGATCGTAAATCTGTGTCTAGGAAGATCTATTACCGAGTCTGGAAGACTTACATTTCTTGGTGTTGTTCACATAAATTCTCTTGGCATTCTTTTAGAATTCCTAGAATTTTACAATTTCTTCAAGATGGTTTGGATAAGGGTTTGTCTGCAAGTTCCTTGAAAGGACAAATCTCTGCTCTTTCGGTTCTTTTTCACAGAAAGATTGCTAATCATCCTGATATTCATTCTTTTGTACAGGCTTTGGTTCGAATCAAGCCTGTCATTAAGTCAGTTTCTTCTCCTTGGAGTCTCAATTTGGTTCTGAGGGCTTTACAGGCTCTTCCGTTTGAACCTATGTATTCTCTGGATATTAAATTACTTTCCTGGAAAGTTTTGTTCCTTTTGGCCATCTCTTCTGCTAGAAGAGTTTCTGAGTTATCTGCTCTTTCTTGTGAATCTCCTTTTCTGATTTTTCATTAGGATAAGGCGGTGTTGCAGACTTCATTTAAATTTTTACCTAAAGTTGTGAATTCTAACAACATTAGTAGAGAAATTGTTGTCCCTTCATTGTGTCCTAATCCTAAGAATTCTCTGGAGAGATCTTTACATTCTTTGGATGTAGTTAGAGCTTTGAAATATTATGTTGAAGCTACTAAAGATTTCAGAAAGACTTCTAGTCTATTTGTTATCTTTTCTGGTTCTAGGAAAGGTCAGAAGGCTTCTGCCATTTCTTTGGCGTCTTGGTTAAAGTCTTTGATTCATCATGCTTATGTAGAGTTGGGTAAATCCCCGCCTCAAAGGATTATGGCTCATTCTACTAGGTCAGTTTCTACTTCCTGGGCATTTAGGAATGAAGCTTCTGTTGATCAGATTTGCAAAGCAGCAACTTGGTCTTTTTTGCATACTTTTACTAAATTCTACCATTTTGATGTTTTCTCTTCTTCTGAAGCAGTTTTTGGTAGAAAAGTACTTCAGGCAGCCGTTTCAGTTTGATTCTTCTGCTTATAATTTCAGGGTTTTTTTCATTATAAGATTAAAACTTTTTGATTTGGGTTGTGGATTATTTTTTGGGCGGAATTGGCTGTCTTTATTTTATCCCTCCCTCTCTAGTGACTCTTGCGTGGAAGTTCCACATCTTGGGTATCTGCTATCCCATACGTCACTAGCTCATGGACTCTTGCTAATTACATGAAAGAAAACATAATTTATGTAAGAACTTACCTGATAAATTCATTTCTTTCATATTAGCAAGAGTCCATGAGGCCCACCCTTTTTTTGTGGTGGTTATGATTTTTTTGTATAAAGCACAATTATTCCAATTCCTTATTTTTTTGATGCTTTCGCTCCTTTTTTTCACCCCACTCTTGGCTATTCGTTAAACTGAATTGTGGGTGTGGTGAGGGGTGTATTTATAGGCATTTTAAGGTTTGGGAAACTTTGCCCCTCCTGGTAGGATTGTATATCCCATACGTCACTAGCTCATGGACTCTTGCTGATATGAAAGAAATTAATTTATCAGGTAAATTCTTACATAAATTATGTTTTTTAAGGTCCATGTCAATGTAGAAAATAAAGAATAAATATTGAAAGAAAGTCTCTGTCAAAGTGAAACTTATTCTGAGTGTGAGTACTAGTTATAAACAAATGAGCATTTAAAATCAGTCCTATCAGCTTTAGTTTTTGAGTTATGCTGTTTAATTATTTTTGCAAAATTATGTTAATTAGCATGGCCGGTATTTTCTTCCAAGAATGGTGGCAACCCTAATGACTTTACCCATCACTGCTGAGTTCATTCTCTTCTCAGTTCATTTTGGATATTTGAACAATCTAAATAACCACTCGTGGTTTTATTATTTTAACTAGAATTTTGCAAATATGCTTTTTATTTAGAATGTATAAGTGTTTACTAAATTAAATTTATTTATAAACTTTTAAATTGATTTTCTACAAAATTGTTTTTTTAAGTAGTCTACTTTGGAACACACTTTTTTAGTTTGTTTAAACATTTGTATAAAGCCTGTCAGTATCTGAAAAATTCCAGAATAATAGAAACAGGGATTTTACATTCAATTAAATAATCCCATGAAATAGAACCAACGCAATGATGATTTGGAAAAAACATGAGATGCAAACGGTTACTTAAAGGGACGCTGTAATGAACACTAGTTGTGTTTTCTTGCTACATATTTAGTTCTAAAATAATGTATCCATTGCAGCATTTGTTTATATGATGTGCATTAATAGTCTCTCACTCTGGTAGAATGCAGTTATGGGTCTTTCCTACAATAATGAACAACATAGTATCTCAACTTAAAGGGATAGAAAGCTCTCAATTTTAAATATAAGCATTTTTGCAGTATACTTCCTGTAGGAAAAATGCTTCTAGTAAAATGTATTACTGTTTTTTTTTTAGAGGCATATGCACATATGCCAATGTACCAGTATTCAAGCTCTGAGAGCTGCTTGTGATGTGTATTGCGTCTGTGAAGACATAATTTGTGTCATACAAACCATTTCTGACTTTCTGAGCTTGAATACGGGTGCACAGCCCTTAGAGCATATGTGCATTTGCTGCTGTAAAATGGTAATAACCTTTACTAGAAGCAGCTTTGCAATTGAAAGTATATTGCAAAAAAATGTATATGTAAAATTGAAATGCACCTATGTACATTTCAAGTTTGACCTTTCTGTCCCATTAACATATTTTGAAAACTACATACGCAACTAAAGCATTTCAGCATTTCAGTAAAACACTATATGCTTCTCATTCTCAGCACCCATTTGACACCCTTGTGTTTGCAACACAGAGTATCCCATCTGAGCAGAATTCCTGGTTCCATCTTATGTTCCGAACCCGTCGTTCTGTTTCTACAAGGAAGCTTTGGAGGCAGCGCTGCACAACGCCAAATAGGGGACAGGGGGAAGGGGCGTCCCCCAACCCCGACGATCTCCAGAACGCCCTCCGGCAAGTGGCACACCAGCTCTTCAAGAAGCTGAAGGATGAGCAGCTTTGGCAGCTGGCAGAAGCAGTGGAGTGCAAGGGGCGGTGGGATTGTGGTTGTGTCTGGGTCCCATGGGATTCCAGGGCAGGGAAGCAGGGGCTAGCTCCTCATGTGCTCCTCTGCAGACTCTACCGTTGGCCTGACTTGAGGCAAGCTGGCGAACTGAAGAGGCTACTTGAATGTGAGGCCTACTGGAAGAAGAATACTGACGGGGGCTTGCTCTGCTGCAACCCTTACCACTTCAGTCGGCTTTCAGCTCCAGGTTTGTAGAACATTAGTGGATGGGGATTACCAAATAACAGTCCTCAGGTACCCCCAACAAACCATAAAACACCTTCCCATCTTAGCACAGGTAAAGCAGTGACAGAGAATGTGAGCAGCCATAGTTGGAAATATTTAAAAAGTATGTCATGGGGGTTAAATAGTGACAAAATCTAACGGAGTGAATGAGTGATTTATTTTTTTTAAACTGAACACTAAAATGTAAAAACATTAATTTAGACTATAAACACTCCAATATGAACAGTAGTTTTATTAATATTTGATTGACTGCAATAAAGAAGGAACACAGCCTGAGAATAAATAACTACGCAATTTATGTGGAACACAAAAAGCACTTCAGATATAAGTAAGCAAGATGGGCTTTCTGGTCCTTACCAGGCTTATTGAGGTTACTTGAAAAACACTGGCTTAAAAAGTGTGTAAGGTTAATGAAGGGATAAGTGTGAGCCTGTCACTAATGTTATTCCACCTCTATTTAGCTGTGCACCCTTAGGGCTATACTAGCTGCCTATTCGTGTCTTAAATTAGGTTTATTAGATTGACTATAATGCCCAGTTCCTGTCTGGATGAGGTGCCTTTCTTTGTCTGTAGCTGTATTTTTCTATCTGGCATTATTACTTCATAGACTTTCTGTCTGCAGTCTCAAATAACCCACTCTATATTTTCCAGATGAGCCTCCCCCATTATCCTGCAAAGTCAGGGAGCCTACTAGGCCGGCTCTGACAGAATCCTACAGCTATCATCCAAATGTCCGAGGCTGGCAAGGTGAGTTAACATGAGAGAGGACTTGAATAAAGCATTGTATGTTTGTGTGCATGTGCCCTAATCGATGGGACATGGGGGGGACTCAAGATGAATGATACAAACAGAAATTGTGTGAGCTATATAATGGTTCTGTTTAGAAATGTAAACCTGCCTCTGTATACTTATATTATAATATTTTCTTTCATTCTTTCTTTCTTCCCTTCCCTTCTTTCTTCCCTTCCTTTCTTCCCTTCCTTTCTTTCTATCTCTTTGTCTCTCTGTCTCTCTCTACATATTCTTTTATTTATGTTTATTTTTTCAAAATGCTCTTTTTCACTATATATCTTTCTTTCTCTATATTACTTCTATCTCTCTCTCTCACTCATACTTTGCTTATCTGGTCTGTTTCTTTGTTTTAAATACTCTGTTTTTCTTTCTGTTTTTGTAGATACCACTCTTTCCAGAAGCACTAACAGGGATAGCTACTGGTGCAAATTAGCCTACTGGGAGCACCGGACCCGAGTGGGACGTCTCTACAATGTGAGTGAACCATCTATCCATATTTTCCATGACCTGCCCAAGGGAAGTGGTTTCTGTCTGGGACATCTGGGCTCAGAGTCCCGTAACGAGGCAGTCAAGCGTACACGAGTGAAGATCGGGCAAGGAGTGATTCTAAGCCGTGAAGTAGATGGAGTGTGGGTATATAACCGCAGTGATCATCCCATCTTCATCAATTCGCCCACTTTAGCCCCAATAAATACCCGTGGTCAGCTAGTCTACAAAGTGTTGTCAGGCTACTCAATTAAAGTATTTGATGCAGAGCGGGCACTAAGCCTTTCTGGCTGTTCAGCCCTGGGCGATGGGCCTTGTGACCCCCATAGTGTGCGTATCAGCTTTGCCAAGGGCTGGGGGTCCTGCTATTCTCGCCAGTTCATCACCTCCTGCCCCTGCTGGCTGGAAATTCTTCTCAATAGACCGAGATGAGCAACTATAAACAACTTCAGGAAATTATTTTCATTATCCAGTTCACTTAAAAGCCAACTACATTTTGAAATGATATATAACATTTGGAAATTAATTTTACCAGTTTTATCAACCACAGTATACATAATCCATCATCGGCACAATCACGCAAATAGACATAATATCCAAAATCTATCATCTTGCACAGCTGTAAGCGATTACAGTAGCCAGACTTCATCATTCATAACAGAAGTAGAGTACATTGTGCCATCCTATTTATAAATATCTACTGGAAATTGCTCTGAACTAATCATCCAATACAACCACAGTATCCAGACTTCATCATCATTATCATCATAATCAAGGCATAATCATAATGCCATTAATAGAGATATTTATACTTATCTACCACGTAGTGTTCCTGCACTGGCTCTGTCCTCTCTGCCAATATCCTTCCTGAATACTACTCTTGAGCTCCCTCATAAGGGCTGCCATGTATACATATCAATTGGATGCCTCTACTAATACACTGGCTCTCCCAATATCTACTGGACATTACTAGGAGTTCTTACACCAGCCAAGCCATCTATATCTATTGGATACTGCTATAAGCTGCTGTGCCTGCTCTGCCATCTATATCTCACATCTGTCCGTATGTAATGGATATATATAATTATATGTATCTAGTAGATAGCTCTAAGCTCATGCTTCACCATATATAATAAAGATATGCGGCAAAGAGACGGCACTCACTGATCCTTTTCACAGCAACACATTTTTAATTGCAAGTTCCCATCCAAATATGTGTGTTTGTGTACTTTTTGCCTCTCTGCATTAGCCTTATATATATGTATATATATATATATATATATATATATATATATATATATATATATATATATAAACTATTATCTACTGGATACTGCTCTGAGCTCCTCTGCCAACTATCTATATCTACCAGTTAACTGGACAGAATGGTATTTCAACAATATGTAATAAACTGTACTACAATATGTAAACCAATGGACATTTAACTGCTTGGGTCTGAAATGAGGCCATTTGGCTAGCATGGACTGCAGAGTCATGGATCTTATCTTACATTGCAATATCAGCGCATAGCTGACAGGAGTGCCAGGCAATGGGGTCTGATCTAACATGGCTGAATGGAGCTTCAGGGCCTGATCTGAGGTCTCATCGATTTCTCACCTTCTGATTTTCTATGGCTACCCATTGCCATTCATTATTTTTGTGGAGAACAGCCAACTACTTCTACCTGCTTCTAGCTCCTGTACTGACTCTGCGATGTTTATGTTGTTACTGGATACCTTTTGAGAACCAGTTTTTATTTATATACATAGCTAGTGCATTTGGCTGTGAGTATATGTCCTGAATACTACTCTTGGGAGCCACATTGACCCTTTGGTCAGCATACATATCGTCTGACTACTTTTATCCATTCCTGCATGGCTGTTATCACCTTTGTAAGGATTCAACTCTAAATAAGCCACCTGGCTTTATACATATATTGAGTGGCTATTCCTGTAAGCTATTATACCAGCTATAAAATATGTAGCTATATTTCAGAACTATGTGACACATGGTTATTAATATGCATCAAAAGTTATTGGATTTTTTTTTTTTTTTTGGGATCAAACTGAATCTTAATTCTAATCATTACAAACAATTTCAAAATATCTTGACTTTGGGACCCGGAATTATCTCACTTTATGTACTGCCAATATTTATATCCATGAAAGAGTTGCAATATACTATGTTCACAAATATTTTTGCATGAAAAAAAGTTATATCATAAATTTATATTTAAACTTACAGGAAATAGGTGTTATGTGCATAAGGATTCATTGTTCATTAGTTTATAAGGAAAACCCCTACAGCTCCATTGGCTTAGAGAAGTCACATTGCCACAACCATACAAAAGATGGTTCATTCAGTACATAAGCCTCCAATAAAAAAAGACAGAAATAAAGAATATATATATATAGACAAATATCATATTATATGTGCCTTTAAGCTCTGCTATTTGGGTATAATAAACAGGGAGCCGGTGTAGTAAAGAGAAATTTCACGTAATAGACGATTAACATGGGATGTGATAGGTTACAGTGGGTGATCCTTATATACTCTAGTATATAATGTGATGATGTGGCATGGTAAAATGCCATGTTGTTCCCTGCTGGCTGTTTTGCTTATAATATATTTAATGAGGATAAAGACATGTATGTGCAGAGAGAATATATCTACCTATTTACTGCTAGGGATTATTAGTCAGGTACAAAATGCATGGACAGTATACTGATTTGTCTAGCAATTATATGGTTGCAACAAAAGGGAAAAATGGGGAAGAAGGAGACTGATTAAAAAAAAAGTGATGTTGTGAAAAGTCAAGGGAAACATTTGAATTCTCCCAAGCAAGAGATAAATTCAAGAGAAAAGCCAGTGCCATGAAAAGGGACTGTAAAATATAGCCTCAGATTTACAGGCCAGATTAGCATATTATGTTTTCAGTAGAAAGGAGCAAGCATCATGGCTACGTGGCATTACAAGGGTTAACTTTTAAAACAAAGAGTTATACAGTAAGTGTGAGAGTGAGTAGTGAAGAGAGGAACAAAAGAATAGGATAATTAGAACGTTAACAAGGTGGTGAATAAGAGAAATCAGATGATGAAGGATTTAATTTGATCAGTTGGAATAACTGAAGATTGGGTCACATTTGCAGGTTAGAAGAGATGAACAAGTTGTTGCAAGTCAATATATATAATATAACATCAAACCAATCTATCTTTATTTGTTAATTTTCTGAAGAAATGCTGATTTTAAGTTGTAGGGTATTAGATAACCAAATTGTTGTCACTAGTAGATTAGACTTCTATCTAAAGTAATAAATCCTAATTTATCTAGAAAATGATTTAAATCTGAGCTTTGTAGGATGAGTGAATGAATGAATAGAATATATGGACATAGTAGTTTTAGTTATATGCAATTTGAATCAGTGACTTGGTCTAAATTCAGTAACAATTCAAAGAACTTGCAAATGCCAAAGAATCTCCAAGTTCTAAATTTGGGTCACCAAGAACTAGCAAGGTCCATCAGTTTGGTTAGTCTTTTTAAATGCAAAAAATATGAACCAAAGTGATCAATTTTTTTTTATTTTTTTTATAAGCTCTAAGTGGAAAATTTAAAGGGACAGAAAAGTAAAAATTAAACTTTCATGATTCAGAATGAGCATATTCCAATCTTTCCAATTTACTTCTATCATCTAATTTGCTTTGATCTATTGATTTCCTTTTGTTGTAAAGCATTCATAGGTAGGCTCAGCAGCAATGAACTACTTGGAGTTAGCTAGTTGATTGGTATCTGAACACAGATGCCTATTGTCATTGTCTAAACAAATGTGTTCAGCTAGCACCGAATAGTGCATTGCTGCGCCTGCAATAAAGGATGCCAAGAGAACAAAGCAAATATTGAAGCCTGAACATTACTTATGAAAGCGAAATTTTGGGTTTCATCTCCCTTTAATATAAGTTTTATCCTAGAAAAATAACAGATGTAAAGATTCTCTATTTCCAAGTGTACCAGATAAACTGAGATTTACAACATCTTGATTTTGAGGGTACAATTGGTTTTCAGAAGAAATCCCACTTAAACATGCTGAGCTTGCTTCTGTCATAATCACTGTCTGCCACAAGATGGCAGTACTTATTCATAAGTCTATACTAAGCTATTGAGCTGAATTTTAACATTTGTTTTATTATGTATTCAAGAAGTAAATGAATGATTTTAAAAAGCAAAATATTATGACTATTACATTATATGATTATGTATCACACTGTATGTATCAACTTAATATATATATATATATATATATATATATATATATATATATATATATATATATATATATATTTATATTAATATATATTTTTATTAGGGGAAGGGATTTCAACCTACTGACTTTGTATTGGGAAATATGCCTTTCAGCTCTTCTCATGTTTTAGTGCATGTCTGTGCCCCAGATTACACTGTACGCTCAGGGGTTGGGTGAGGCCACCACTGGGGCACCGTAATGTAGACTGTTAATATATACAAATAAATTATTCTTGTTATACACAGTTTTACAATTGTGTGTAGTGTTTACTGCAGTCACCAGAGTCTCACAATCCAGCTAGAGTTGCTTTTCTTTGTTCTTGCTGTTCTACTGAGCACTTGGCTGGGGTAAAGCCAGAAGATATAGAGGCATATACCTTTATGTTTATTTTTTTATGCCCAAAGAAATGGGGTCAGGGTGGAGGGTATAGAAGCTGAAACGTTGGTTCTATGTCACTCTATTTGAACTACAAGCATAGTGACTGTGAGACTGTCACCCTGCTTCCTTGCCCCTCTAATGAGCATAGGAATAGGCAAAATCCAAAAGGTATAGACTAGAGACGGTTATTACTGGCCCCTATTATAAGTGCAGGAATAATGTAGTTCAGAGAGTTAATTGGATGGCACCTCACGTCTAAGCCTCTCTAATCAGCCTACGGATCGAATAAGAAAAGAGATAAAAGAAGGGGCCTCTGACTTCCTTATTGTTTTATGGAGATGAATGGGCCAAAGATTGTGCAAACAGGCACCTTGCTTCTTGTTCCCTCAAATCAGCAAAGAATTACAGGGGAGATAGCATCAGGACTATTACAAGGGGTTATGATCTCATGTTGAAGGGTGGTATGTTCAAGGGCACTTCTTCACAGAAAGATATAGCATGAGGCTATCCTACCAAAGATATATATATATAGAGAGAGAGATATTGGAATGTAAAATATTTACAGTACATACACAATTAAACATTTTATTAAATATGAATATTGAATAAAAATGATTTTTCATGGTTTCAGCTACTTGACTGCAAAGGGCTACAATAAACACACACGCACACACACACATATATATATATATATATATATATATATATGTGTGTGTGTGTGTCTATGTATACATATGTATTTGTGTTTCTATGTGTATATATGTATGTAAATACATATATACACAATACATATGTACACACATAAACACACACATATATATTTAGATATGTATATGTATGTATCTCTATGTTAAAGCCCTTTGCAGTGTATTTTTTCTGAGACCTCTTATATTTAAGCCCTTATGACATTTTTAATGCATTTTTCTAAAATATTTTTTATTTGTGTAGCTATAGTTTTAAATGCATTTATGATGTGTTTTGTGCAACGTTTTTGTCTTGCTTAACAGTTAGCTCTGACGTTGTGCTAGCCCACCGCACGTTAAATTTGATTGTGCTCAAACGAACGGGTTTACTTTCAACTCGTAATGTGCACACTATTTCCATCCCATGCAAAAAGCCTTTCACCTAGCAAATACTACATTTGTGCCGGTTTTGTTTCAGAGATATTGCACTTTATATTTTATCTCATGTGACCTGAAAGGGCCAGTAAACCCAACAAATAATGTTATATAATTCTGCACATAGTGCAGAATTATATAACATTAGCTTAGCGCTAGCTTTCTAAAGCAAGTGATTGCACAGATATTTTCCAACGAAAATTAATTTTACGGAACGCTGCTACTGGCTCTACATAGCGGGTCTGTGTTTTTCCTAAGCGCATCGGACACGCTGTCTAGTCACAGCGCGCCCGATTGTGCAATTAAACTGAATGTAGCTCGCTCCCGCTCTGGTCTGGTAGCGGGAGCGAGCTACATTCAGTTTAATAGCGCGATCGGGAACGCTGTGACTAGACAGCCTGCCTGATGCGCTTAGGTAAAAAAACAGACCCGCTCAGTAAAGCCAGGAGCGTCGTTTTGTAAAATCAATTCTCGTAGGAAAAAATCTGTGCAGTCCTTTGCTTTAGAAAGCTAGCGTTAAGCTAATGTTATATAATTCTGCACTATGTGCAGAATTTTATAACATCATTTGGTGGGTTTACTGGCCCTTTTAATCTCCTCATTTTCCACCCCAGGTAATTAAATTGTAAAATAGTGTGTATGTGTGTGTATATATGTGTATGTGTGTATATGTATATGTGTGTGTATGTGTATGTGTGTGTGTGTGTGTGTGTATATATATATATATATATATATATATATATATATATATATATATACCGTATATATATATATATATATATATATATATATATATAAATAAATAATCTGTTTGCGCTGATTTGTGTTGTAAAAATGAACATTTATACCAGTTTGGTTTTGGAGATCTTTCTTCTTTGGCGCAGTCTTCTATTTTTCTTTTATTCAGGAGTATACACGCTCACTTCTAGTGGGAACAAGAGCATAACAGTCTTGTTCTGAAATATACAAAAAAGGGGGGTTTGAAGGAGCACCTATAATTAGGCTAAAGTATACTCGAGGAGACTGTATAGAATCCAGCTAATAGTGAAAAACATAGTAAATAATTATAAAAAATGTGTGTGAAAATAATACAACAAATTTAAGTGATAGTGTACAATTATGTATGGAGTAGCAATGTGTGACACTAAAGTGTGACGTTACATGTGAATGTATAGACAAATGTGCTAGTGTGTAACCATTGTGTGTAAATGTCTAAAGATAGCAATGTGCAATGAGTACAATATGTGTCAATAATACTTCGAACAACAAAAGAAGTGGAAATTGGATAAAAAAGGGTTTTACTAAAAACAAATAGAAACAAATAGATAAATGATCTATTGATCCAAATACGTATGGATTGTAAATAATGAAACATACAATATATAAAACAACACAGGTTACATAAATTTAAAAAACAAGTGCATACAACTATATAGTTTTAAAATAGAGGCTAGCAAGATTGGCCAATCTAGACAAGTCCCGGGAGAGAGAGTGCACAGTACGGGAAAGAGTACCTGTGAAGGGAAAAAAAAAGAACAAGGACTGCACACACTAAAAAATTTAAACAACAGAAAAAGGTAATGCGCTCACCAAAATATAATCTTGGGCTGGTATGTCGTTATCAGAATCAGTCTACGCGTTTCAGCCTACTAAGGCCTCGTAGCCTTTGGATCGCCCTCAGTCTTCTCAGACGTCTTGGACTCGTTTCATTTTTTTACATCACGAATGAATATTTGGATTAACCGTTTTGGGACTTTGAACTAAGTTACTAGCGTCTTTTCCTGTACTGTGCAATTTCTCTCCCGGGGCTTGTCTAGATTGGCCAATCTTGCTAGCCTCTGTTTTAAACTATATAGTTGTATGCACTTGTTTTTTAAATTTATGTAACCTGTGTTGTTTTATATATTGTATGTTTCATTATTTACAATCCATACGTATTTGGATCAATAGATCAATTATCTATTTGTTTCTATTTGTTTTTAGTAAAAACCCTTTTTTATCCAATTTCCACTTCTTTTGTTGTTCGAAGTATTATTGACACATATTGTACTCATTGCACGTTGCTATCTTTAGACATTTACACACAATGGTTACACACTAGCACATCTGTCTATACATTCACATGTAACGTCACACTTGGTTATCTGAAGAGGGCTGTGCACAGGAGATGCCCTCGCATTCTGACAGATTTAGAGTGTTTTTGCAAAGAAGAGTGGGCAAATCTTGCCAAGTCAAGATGTGCCATGCTGAAAAACTCATACCCAAAAAGACTGAGTGCTGTAATAAAATCAAAAGGTGCTTCAATAAAGTATTAGTTTAAGGGTGTTCACACTTATGCAACCATATTATTTTAGTTTTTTATTTTTATTTCCCTTTACCTAAAAGATTTCAGTTTGTTTTTCAATTGAGTTGTACAGTTTATAGGTCACATTAAAGGTGGAAAAAGTTCTGAAATGATTAATTAAATCGTAAAGAAAATATACCAGTTGTTTGTGCTGCAGCTGTGCTAATTTGTGCAGCAAAAATGATCATTTGTGTCAGGTGGATTTCTGAGCTATTCCACTTTAAATATGTGCCCTCAATATCCATCCACTTTGCATCCCTTGTAATAAAATAGTGAATACAAATATACAATTTGTTTGCCCTGTGTTTCCCCTGATTTGTACAGCAAAAAACAACAACATTTATGCCATTATATTTTAGGCCATGTGACCTTAGTATTCATAATTTAATTATATGGGGTACCATAGTGGGTGAAGATTGAGGTAATGTGGACTAAAATATAATGTTTAATATCTCAGAAACCAAACTGGCACAAACTTTCATTTTTGCAGCACAAATCAGAGCAAACATAACAAACAAATTGTATATTTATTTATAATTTAATTACATAAGGAGGAAAGTGGTAGAATATTGAGGTCACATGTTCTTTAAATATAAAGTGCAATATCTCAGAAAGTCAAACTGTCAAATACGTTCATCTTTACAGCACAAACTAATGGTATATTTGTATTTGTATATTTGTATTTAATTACATAGGGTGCAAAGTGAGTGGAGATTGAGGTTACAGAAGCCAAAATATAAAAAAGGAATATTTCAGAAATGAAACTGGCACATAACGCAGCACAAACGAATGGTATCTTTGAATTCACAATTTAATTATATGGGGTGCAACTTTGGTGGAGATTGAGGTCGCATGGTATATGATGTGCAATACCTCCAGAAATAAACTGGAACAAACGTTTATTTTTGTGGTACAAATCAGCACAAAGGAATGGTGTATTTGTATTACATGGATTGCAAAGTGGGTGGAGATTGAGGTCACATGTCCAAAATTTAATATAGAATATATCAGAAACCAAACCTGCACGAATGTTCGTTTTTGCAGCACAAATCAGCACAAACAAGTCTCCCAAATGGTGATGCAGGAAACCAGACGTGGACTCGTTGCTTAGTGTTCCTAGAAGAATATAGCTGCACCTCACTGACGAGGCCAACACTTACATCTGGGGTTTTGCGGTTTCTCTCCTTCAGAGAGGGATTGCCTGGTATTTCGGGTCTGGACTGCACTGTTTAGTCAGGATCAGACTGATATACTTCAGGAAAGTTCTTCTCTGTGAAAAGCATATGTCGAGCAAAAAGAGGCTGCTTCTTGGGTGGTAACTAGCCATAGAACAAGCTATTATGTGGCTTTTTGTTCCCAGGTTGAGCACTTCTCTCTTTTTGTATAATTAGTATATTTGTATTCACAATTTAATAGGCATGGGCATTCGGATGATTTGTTATTATACAAATGAGAAAGAAGGCACAAATCAGCATGAGCATAGCACAAATAAATGGTATATTTGTATTCTTGATTTAAATACATGGGGTGAAAAGTGGGCGGAGATTGAGGCCACATGAGCTAAAGTATAATGTGCAATATCTCCATAACCAAACTGGCACAGATGTTCATTTTCTCTGCACAAATCAGCCCCAACACAGCACAACAGATTGGTATATATTTTTTTATGATTTTTGTTTTTGTGTCACAAATCGAAACAAAACATAACAAACATGGAAAGTGGGTGGTGATTGAGGTCACATGGACTTAAATTTAATGGGCCAGATTACAAGTGGTGCACTAAATATTTTGTTTTTGTGTGGGCCTGTTAGCGCTCATAATACATGATGAAAGTAAATTGTTTGCACGTGAGCAAAATCCGATGCATGCTAACTTCAGGACTTCAGTAGTGATGTCGCGAATAGTTCGCCGGCGAACATAGCATGTTCGCCGCGGCGGGCGAACATATGCGATGTTCGATCCGCCCCCTATTCGTCATCATTGAGTCAAACTTTGACCCTGTACCTCACAGTCAGCAGGCACATTCCAGCCAATCAGCAGCAGACCCTCCTTCCCAGACCCTCCTACCTCCTGGACAGCATCCATTTTAGATTCATTCGGAAGCTGCATTGTTAGTGAGAGGAGGGACAGTGTAGCTGCTGCTGATTTAGTAGGGAAATCGATAGCTAGTCTAGTGTATTCAGTGCCCACTACAGTCCTGAAGGACTCATCTGATCTCTGCTGTAAGGACAGCACCCCAAAAAGCCCTTTTTAGGGCTAGAACATCAGTCTGCTTTTTTTTTTTCCTGTGTAATATAATTGCAGTTGCCTGTCTGCCAGCGTGTGTGTCAGGCTCACAGCGTATACTGTGCCCACTTGCCCAGTGCCACCACTCATATCTGGTGTAACAGTAGTGTAGATTTAAAAAAAACAACACTTTCTCTTGTTAAGTGTATCCAGTCCACGGATCATCAATTACTTGTGGGATATTCTCCTTCCCAAAAGGAAGTTGCAAGAGGATCACCCACAGCAGAGCTGCTATATAGCTTCTCCCCTCACTGCCATACCCAGTCATTCTCTTGCAACTCTCAACAAAGATGGACTTAGTAAGAGGAGAGTGGTGTATTATAGTTAGTTTTTTAACTTCAATCAAAAGTTTGTTATTTTTAAATGGTACCGGAGTGTACTGTTTATCTCAGGCAGTATTTAGAAGAAGAATCTGCCTGCATTTTCTATGATCTTAGCAGAAGTAACTAAGATCCATGGCTGTTCTCACATATTCTGAGGAGTGAGGTAACTTCAGAGAGGGAATGGCGTGCAGGTTTTCCTGCAATAAGGTATGTGCAGTTAATATATTTCTAGGGATGGAATTTGCTAGAAAAATGCTGCTGATACCGGATTAATGTAAGTTAAGCCTTAAATGCAGTGATAGCGACTGGTATCAGGCTTATTAACAGAGATACATACTCTTATAAAAGTGTAATATAAAACGTTTGCTGGCATGTTAATCGTTTTTATATATGTTTGGTGACAAAACTTATTGGGGCCTAGTTTTTTTTCCACATGGCTGGTTTGATTTTTGCCTAGAAACAGGCTTTCCACTGTTGCAATATGAGTGGGAAGGGCCTATTTTAGTGCTTTTCTGTGCAGATAAAAATACTAACAGAGACATTCAGCTTCCCTCTGCATGATACAGGACATCTCTGAAGGGCTCAAAAGGCTTCAAAGTCGTGTTTGAGGAGGGTAACAATCACAGTAGACTGTGGCAGTTGTTGTGACTGTGTTTAAAAAACGTTTTTGTCATTTATTATTCTGTTTTTGTTATTAAGGGGTTAATCATCCATTTGCAAGTGGGGGCAATGCTCTGCTGACTTGTTACATACACTGTAAAAATTTTGTTAGTGTAACTGCATTTTTTCACTGTTATTTCAAATTTTGTCAAAATTTGTTTCTCTTAAAGGCACAGTAACGTTTTTTATATTGCTTGTTAACTTGCTTTAAAGTGTTTTCCAAGCTTGCTAGTCTCATTGCTAGTCTGTACAAACATGTCTGAAACAGAGGATACTTGTTCATTATGTTTAAAAGCCATGGTGGAGCCCCATAGGAGAATGTGTACTAAATGTATTGATTTCACCTTAAACAGTAAAGATCAGTCTTTATCTATAAAAGAATTGTCACCAGTGGGGTCTGTCGAGGGGGAAGTTATGCCGACTAACTCTCCCCACGTGTTGGACCCTTCGCCTCCCGCTCAAGGGACGCACGCTAATATGGCGCCAAGTACATCGGGGACGCCCATAGCGATTACTTTGCAGGACATGGCTGCAATCATGAATAATACCCTGTCAGAGGTATTATCCAGATTGCCTGAATTGAGAGGCAAGCGCGATAGCTCTGGGGTTAGACGAGATACAGAGCGCGTAGATGCTGTAAGAGCCATGTCTGATACTGCGTCACAATATGCAGAACCTGAGGACGGAGAGCTTCAGTCTGTGGGTGACGTCTCTGAATCGGGGAGACCTGATTCAGAGATTTCTAATTTTAAATTTAAGCTTGAGAACCTCCGTGTATTGCTTGGGGAGGTATTAGCTGCTCTGAATGACTGTGACACAATTGCAGTGCCAGAGAAATTGTGTAGGCTGGATAAATACTATGCAGTGCCGGTGAGTACTGATGTTTTTCCAATACCTAAAAGGCTTACAGAAATTATTAGTAAGGAGTGGGATAGGCCCGGTGTGCCCTTTTCCCCACATCCTATATTTAGAAAAATGTTTCCAATAGATGCCACTACACGGGACTTATGGCAGACTGTCCCTAAGGTGGAGGGAGCAGTTTCTACTTTAGCAAAGCGTACCACTATCCCGGTTGAGGACAGTTGTGCTTTTTCAGATCCAATGGATAAAAAATTAGAGGGTTACCTTAAGAAAATGTTTATTCAACAAGGTTTTATTTTACAGCCCCTTGCATGCATTGCGCCTGTCACTGCTGCGGCGGCATTCTGGTTTGAGGCCCTGGAAGAGGCCATCCATACAGCTCCATTGACTGAAATTGTTGGCAAGCTTAGAACTCTTAAGCTAGCTAACTCATTTGTTTCTGATGCCATTGTTCATTTGACTAAACTAACGGCTAAGAATTCCGGATTCGCCATCCAGGCACGTAGGGCGCTATGGCTCAAATCCTGGTCAGCTGATGTGACTTCAAAGTCTAAATTACTCAACATTCCTTTCAAGGGGCAGACCTTATTCGGGCCTGGTTTGAAAGAAATTATTGCTGACATTACTGGAGGTAAGGGTCATACCCTTCCTCAGGACAGGGCCAAATCAAAGGCCAAACAGTCTAATTTTCATGCCTTTCGAAATTTCAAGGCAGGTGCAGCATCAACTTCCTCTGCTTCAAAACAAGAGGGAACTTTTGCTCAATCCAAGCAGGCCTGGAAACCTAACCAGTCCTGGAACAAGGGCAAGCAGGCCAGAAAGCCTGCTGCTGCCTCTAAGACAGCATGAAGGAGCGGCCCCTATCCGACAACGGATTTAGTAGGGGGCAGACTCTCTCTCTTCGCCCAGGCGTGGGCAAGAGATGTTCAGGATCCCTGGGCGTTGGAGATCATATCTCAGGGATATCTTCTGGACTTCAAAGCTTCTCCTCCACAAGGGAGATTTCACCTTTCAAGATTATCTGCAAACCAGATAAAGAAAGAGGCATTCCTAAGCTGCGTACAAGATCTCCTTGTAATGGGAGTGATCCATCCAGTTCCGCGGACGGAACAAGGACAGGGGTTTTATTCAAATCTGTTTGTGGTTCCCAAAAAAGAGGGAACCTTCAGACCAATTTTGGATTTAAAGATCCTAAACAAATTCCTCAGAGTTCCGTCATTCAAGATGGAAACTATTCGAACCATTTTACCCATGATCCAAGAGGGTCAGTACATGACCACAGTGGACTTAAAGGATGCCTACCTTCACATTCCGATTCACAAGAATCATCATCAGTTCCTGAGGTTTTCCTTTCTAGACAGGCATTACCAATTTGTAGCTCTTCCATTCGGGTTGGCTACAGCCCCAAGAATTTTTACAAAAGTTCTAGGCTCACTTCTGGCGGTCCTAAGACCGCGAGGCATAGCGGTGGCTCCTTGCCTGGACGACATCCTGATACAGGCGTCAAGCTTTCAAATTGCCAAATCTCATACAGAGATAGTTCTGGCATTCCTGAGGTCGCATGGGTGGAAAGTGAACGAAGAAAAGAGTTCTCTATCTCCTCTCATGAGGGTTTCCTTCCTAGGGACTCTAATAGATTCTGTAGAAATGAAAATTTACCTGACGGAGTCCAGGTTATCAAAACTTCTAAATGCTTGCCGTGTTCTTCACTCCATTCCGGGCCCCACGGTGGCTCAGTGCATGGAAGTAATCGGCTTAATGGTAGCGGCAATGGACATAGTGCCATTTGCGCGCCTGCATCTCAGACCGCTGCAATTATGCATGCTCAGTCAGTGGAATGGGGATTACACAGATTTGTCCCCTCTACTAAATCTGGATCAGGAAACCAGAGATTCTCTTCTCTGGTGGTTATCTCGGGCCCATCTGTCCAAGGGTATGACCTTTCGCAGACCAGATTGGACAATTGTAACAACGGATGCCAGCCTTCTAGGTTGGGGTGCAGTCTGGAACTCCCTGAAGGCCCAGGGTTCATGGACTCAGGAGGAGAAACTCCTCCCAATAAATATTCTGGAGTTAAGAGCAATATTCAATGCTTCTGGCTTGGCCTCAGCTAGCAACACTAAGGTTCATCAGATTTCAGTCGGACAACATCACGACTGTGGCTTACATCAACCATCAAGGGGGAACAAGGAGTTCCCTAGCGATGTCAGAAGTCTCCAAGATAATTCGCTGGGCAGAGACTCACTCTTGCCACCTGTCAGCGATCCATATCCCAGGTGTAGAGAACTGGGAGGCGGATTTTCTAAGTCGTCAGACTTTTCATCCGGGGGAATGGGAACTCCATCCGGAGGTGTTTGCTCAATTGGTTCTCCGTTGGGGCAAACCAGAATTGGATCTCATGGCGTCTCGCCAGAACGCCAAGCTTCCTTGTTACGGATCCAGGTCCAGGGACCCAGAAGCGGCACTGATAGATGCTCTAGCAGCGCCTTGGTTCTTCAACCTGGCTTATGTGTTTCCACCGTTTCCTCTGCTCCCTCGTCTGGTTGCCAAAATCATACAGGAAAGGGCATCGGTGATATTGATAGCGCCTGCGTGGCCACGCAGGACCTGGTATGCAGAGCTAGTGGACATGTCATCCTTTCCACCATGGACTCTGCCTCTGAGACAAGACCTTCTAATACAAGGTCCTTTCAATCATCCAAATCTACTTTCTCTGAGACTGACTGCATGGAGATTGAACGCTTGATCCTATCAAAGCGTGGCTTTTCCGAGTCAGTAATTGATACCTTAATACAGGCACGAAAGCCTGTCACCAGGAAAATTTACCACAAGATATGGCGTAAATATCTTCATTGGTGTGAATCCAAGAATTACTCATGGAGTAGGGTTAGGATTCCTAGGATATTGTCGTTCCTCCAAGAGGGTTTGGACAAAGGATTATCAGCTAGTTCTTTAAAGGTACAGATTTCTGCTCTGTCTATTCTTTTACACAAGCGTCTGGCAGAAGTTCCAGATGTTCAGGCATTTTGTCAGGCTTTAGTTAGAATTAAGCCTGTGTTTAAACCTGTTGCTCCTCCATGGAGCTTAAACTTGGTTCTTAAAGTTCTTCAAGGGGTTCTGTTTGAACCCCTTCATTCTATAGATATCAAACTTCTTTCATGGAAAGTTCTTTTTCTGATGGCTATTTCCTCGGCTCGAAGAGTCTCGGAGTTATCTGCCTTACATTGTGATTCTCCTTATCTGATCTTTCATTCAGATAAAGTTGTTCTGCGTACAAAACCTGGGTTTTTACCTAAGGTGGTTTCTAACAAGAATATCAATCAAGAGATTGTTGTTCCATCATTATGTCCTAATCCTTCTTCAAAGAAGGAACGTCTTTTGCATAATCTAGATGTAGTCCGTGCCTTGAAGTTTTACTTACAGGCTACTAAAGATTTTCGCCAAACATCTAACCTGTTTGTTGTTTACTCTGGACAGAGGAGAGGTCAGAAGGCCTCGGCAACCTCTCTTTCTTTTTGGCTTCGGAGTATAATCCGTTTAGCCTATGAGACTGCTGGACAGCAGCCTCCTGAAAGGATTACAGCTCATTCTACTAGAGCTGTGGCTTCCACCTGGGCCTTTAAAAATGAGGCCTCTGTTGAACAGATTTGCAAGGCTGCAACTTGGTCTTCCCTTCATACTTTTTCCAAATTTTACAAATTTGATACTTTTGCTTCTTTGGAGGCTGTTTTTGGGAGAAAGGTTCTACAGGCAGTGGTTCCTTCTGTTTAAGTTCCTGCCTTGTCTCTCCCATCATCCGTGTACTTTAGCTTTGGTATTGGTATCCCACAAGTAATGGATGATCCGTGGACTGGATACACTTAACAAGAGAAAACATAATTTATGCTTACCTGATAAATGTATTTCTCTTGTAGTGTATCCAGTCCACGGCCCGCCCTGTCCTTTTCAGGCAGGTCTAAATTTTAATTAAACTACAGTCACCACTGCACCCTATGGTTTCTCCTTTCTCGGCTTGTTTTGGTCGAATGACTGGATATGGCAGTGAGGGGAGGAGCTATATAGCAGCTCTGCTGTGGGTGATCCTCTTGCAACTTCCTGTTGGGAAGGAGAATATCCCACATGTAATGGATGATCCGTGGACTGGATACACTACAAGAGAAATAAATTTATCAGGTAAGCATAAATTATGTTTTTTTGACTGTGTTAAATAATAGCAGTCAGTTTCCTTCACACGTGTGCGTTTCAGTGCCTGCCTGCCAGGGCACAGTATCACCCCAGTGCCACCACTCATATCTGGTGTAACAGTAGTGTAGATTTAAAAAAAACAACACTTTTTTGACTGTGTTAAATAATAGCAGTCAGTTTCCTTCACACGTGTGCGTTTCAGTGCCTGCCTGCCAGGGCACAGTGTCACCCCAGTGCCACCACTCATATCTGGTGTAACAGTAGTGTAGATTTAAAAAAAAAAAACACTTTTTTGACTGTGTTAAATAATAGCAGTCAGTTTCCTTCACACGTGTGCGTTTCAGTGCCTGCCTGCCAGGGCACAGTGTCACCCCAGTGCCACCACTCATATCTGGTGTAACAGTAGTGTAGATTTAAAAAAAACAACACTTTTTTGACTGTGTTAAATAATAGCAGTCAGTTTCCTTCACACGTGTGCGTTTCAGTGCCTGCCTGCCAGGGCACAGTGTCGCCCCAGTGCCACCACTCATATCTGGTGTAACAGTAGTGTAGATTTAAAAAAAAAATACAATTTTGACTGTAATAGATTGAATAGCAGTTAGTTGTCTGCAAGCGTGTTTGTCAGGCCTACAGCGTCTACTCTGCCAACTTCTGCCAGTGCATAGTGCCACTCATATCTGTTGTCACAGTAGCTTGCACGCATAGTACCACTAATTGAAAAAAAAAATGACAGACAAAAACAGGTCACCCCACAGGGGCCGTCGTGTTCGTGGTGCTGTGATTCCCTTTGGCCCTAGAATAATGCCCAGTGTTCAGAGGCCACATACCCCGAACTCGAACATTTCTGAGGACATAGTTGACTGGATAACACAGGATACCCAATCTTCTACAGCTTCCGCTCGGAACCTTGACGCACATTCCTCCTCCAGCTTAGCTTCGGGCACTTCTCAAGTTACCACTCGCCCGCCTGCCACCACCACCAACACTAGCACCACAGCCGCTTCACTTGATCTGTCAGAGGAGTTATTTACACATCAGTTGGAAGAAATGAGTGATAGTGATGCGCAACCATTATTGACAGAGGATGTAGATAACAGGGATATGTCTCAGTCAGGCAGCATTACACACATGGACGTACGGTGTGATGATGATGTTGTACCCGCTGCTGCTTCCTTTGCTGAGTTGTCAGATACAAGTGAAGCGGTTGATGATGACGATGCGTCCGTGGATGTCACGTGGGTGCCCGCTAGAAGAGAAGAAGAGGGGGAAAGTTCAGATGGGGAGACAGAGAGGAGGAGGAGACGAGTTGGAAAGAGGGGGAGGTCGTCGCAAGGAGCTAGTGGCACAGTCAGACAGCATGTATCGGCACCCGGGGTCAGCCAGACAGCACACCAATCAACGCATGCTGTTGCCACCACCAGAATGCCGTCATTGGAGAGCTCAGCAGTGTGGAATTTTTTGTGTGTGTCTGCCTCTGACAACAGCGATGCCATTTGCAACCTGTTCCAAAAGAAACTGAGTCGTGGGAAGTCCAACACCCACCTAGGTACAACTGCTTTGCAAAGGTACATGATCGCACATCACAAACGCATCAACACATGAGTAGAAGCAGCACACAAACTCAAAGCCGCCATCCTCCTCCTGGTCCAGCATCTTCAGCCACGTCAACCACTGCTGTCCTCCTTGCCCCCTCTCAACCATCCGCCACTCCGTGTCTCGCCTTGAGCAGTTCCTGCTCATCTGCCCACAGTCAGGTGTCTGTCAAGGACATATTTGAGCGTAAGAAGCCAATGTCACAAAGTCACCCCCTTGCCCGGCATCTGACAGCTGGCTTGACTGAACTCTTAGCCCGCCAGCTTTTACCATACAAGCTGGTGGAGTCTGAGGCGTTCAAAAAATTTGTAGCTATTGGGACACCGCAGTGGAAGGTACCCGGCCGAAATTTCTTTGCACAAAATGCAATCCCCAACCTGTACTCGATTGTTCAAAAGGAAGTAATGGCATGTCTGGCACACAGTGTTGGGGCAAGGGTCCATCTGACCACTGATACCTGGTCTGCAAAGCATGGTCAGGGCAGGTATATCACCTACACTGCGCATTGGGTAAACCTGCTGACGGCTGCCAAGCATGGAATGCGTGGCTCTGCAGAGGAGTTGGTGACACCGCCACGACTTGCAAGCAGGCCTGCTGCCACCTCCTCTACTCCTCCTACTCCATCCTCTTCCATAACCTCTTCGGCTGAGTCCTCTTCTGCTGCTGCGTCTTGCTCCACATCAGCGGCACCCCCCCAGCTCCCCAGGTACTATTCCACATCCCAGATACGGCAGTGTCACGCCGTCTTGGGGTTGACTTGCCTGAAAGCAGAGAGTCACACCGGACCAGCACTCCTGTCTGTCCTGAACGCACAGGTGGATCAGTGGCTGACTCCGCACCAACTGGAGATCGGCAAAGTGGTTAGTGACAACGGAAGCAATTTGGTGGCGGCATTGAATTTGGGCAAGTTGACACATGTGCTGTGCATGGCACATGTGTGTAATCTGATCGTACAACGCTTTGTGCATAAGTACCCAGGCTTACAGGACGTCCTGAAGCAGGCCAGGAAGGTGTGTGGCCATTTCAGGCGTTCCTACATGGCCATGGCGCACTTTTCAGATATCCAGCAGCGAAACAACATACCAGTGAGGCGTTTGATTTGCGACAGCCCGACATGTTGGAATTCAACACTCCTAATGTTCGACCACCTGATCCAACAAGAAAAAGCCGTTAACGACTATTTGTATGAACGGGGTGCTAGGACAGCCTCTGCGGAGCTGGGAATTTTTTTGTCATGTTACTGGACGCTCATGCGCAATGCCTGTAGGCTCATGCGTCCTTTTGAGGAGGTGACAAAACCTAGTAAGTCGCACCGAAGGCACCATCAGCGACATCCATACCATTTGTTTTCTTCCTGGAGCGTGCCCTGCGAAGAGTGCTGGATCAGGCCGTAGATGAGCGTGAAGAGGAAGAGATGTGATCACCATCACCACCAGAAACAGCCTTATCAGCATCGCTTGCTGGACCTGTGGCAATGCTGGAAGAGGATTGTGAGGAAGAGGAGTCAGAGGAGGAATGTGGCTTTGAGGAGGAGGATGAAGACCAACCACAACAGGCATCCCAGGGTGCTCGTTGTCACCTATCTGGTACCCGTGGTGTTGTACGTGGCTGGGGGGAAGAAGATACCTTCAGTGAGATCACTGAGGACGAGGAACGGGACATGAGTAGCTCGGCATCCAACTTTGTGCAAATGGGGTCTTTCATGCTGTCGTACCTGTTGAGGGACCCTTGTATAAAAAGGCTGAAGGAGAACGACCTGTACTGGGTGTCCATGCTACTAGACCCCCGGTATAAGCATAAAGTGCCTGAAATGTTACCGAATTACCGCAAGTCGGAAAGGATGCAGCAGTTCCAAAATAAATTAAAAAGTATGCTTTACACAGCGTATAAGGGTGATATCACAGCACAACCGGAATCTAACATGGCAAGAGGTGAAAGTAATCCTCCTCCTCCCACGACCACGCCGGCAAGGACAGGATGCTTTACAGACATGTTGTTGATGGAGGACATGCAGAGCTTTTTAAGTCCTACGCATCGCCACAGCCCTTCGGGGTCCACCCTCAGAGAACGACTCGACCGACAGGTAGCAGACTACCTCGCCTTAACTGCAGATATCAACACTCTGAGGAGCGATGAACCCCTTGACTACTGGGTGTGCAGGTTTGACCTGTGGCCTGAGCTATCCCAATTTGCGATAGAACTTCTGGCCTGCCCCGCTTCAAGTGTCCTGTCAGAAAGGACCTTCAGTGCAGCAGGAGGTATTGTCACTGAGAAGAGAAGTCGCCTAGGTCAAAAAAGTCTAGATTACCTCACCTTTATTAAGATGAATGAGGGATGGATCCCGTAGGGACTGACAGTGGGCGATACATTCGACTAAAAAAGGCCTGATGAGCTGCCTTGGGCTAAAAATGGTCCACACGCTGCTGTATTTTATCTCTGAATGCCGGATGACTTGCGTGACTTATCCGCCACCAACTAGGGTTCAAGCCGCAATGTTTTAGGGCACTTTCTGCCTGGGAAACAAACATAAATTTTTCTGGCCGCTGCTACAGCAGCGGCTGCAACAATACCTAATTTTTCAGGCATGTGTACATGCCTAATTTTTCTGGCCTCTGGTGCTGCACTGTGGCTTCAAAAACCAAACCAAAAAAAAGGCACATAACAGGGATTAAACTGATAGGAATAGTACTACTTAACACACCACTCCTATCTGGTGGCACATTAGATTGCACGCGCAGTGCCCCAAATTTGAAGTAGGAGGACCGACCAAGCATCTTTTTCCATCTCCCGGTTCCTAAAATCGATGCCATATACATGTCCCCTGATAGGGGACATAACAGGGATTAAACTGATAGGAATAGTACTACTTAACACACCTTATAATAACGCAGAGAGAGGCAACGCAGAGAGAGGAGTCTGAAGAAGAGGAGTCAGAAGAGGAAGGTGGCTTTGAGGAGGTGGAAGACCAAACACAGCAGGCGTCCCAGGGGGCTTGTTGTCACCTTTCGGGACCCTTGGTGTTGTACGTGGCTGGGTGGAGGAAGAGACCTTCAATGACATCAGTGAGGACAAGGAACGGGACATGGCTAGCTTGGTATCCAACCTTGTGCAAATGGGGAGTTTGCGGTTGTGCAAATGGACTGTTTGCGGTTGTTTGCAGTGCGTTAAAGGGACAGTCTAGGCCAAAATAAACTTTCATGATTCAGATAGAGCATGTAATTTTAAAAAAATTTCCAATTTACTTTTATCACCAATTTTGCTTTGTTCTCTTGGTATTCTTAGTTGAAAGCTTAACCTAGGAGGTTCATATGCTAATTTCTTAGACCTTGAAGCCCACCTCTTTCAGATTGCATTGTAACAGTTTTTCACCACTAGAGGGTGTTAGTTCACGTATTTCATATAGATAACACTGTGCTCGTGCACGAGAAGTTATCTGGGAGCAGGCACTGATTGGCTAGACTGCAAGTCTGTCAAAAGAACTGAAAAAAGGGGCAGTTTGCAGAGGCTTAGATAAAAGATAATCACAGAGGTTAAAAGTATATTATAAATGTGTTAGTTATGCAAAACTGGGAAATGGGTAATAAAGGGATTATCTATCTTTTAAAACAATAAACATTCTGGTGTAGACTGTCCCTTTAAACAGGGAGTTTGGTCTGTCACTGTGAAGCGGGCGTAACCTTTACACTACCTGATCGATACAACATCATACCTGATGTTTTAAAGCACGTTATTCCAAACAATTTAGGAATGTTAGGTGATTTATGCCCTTTATGGCTTAAAACCAGACTCTGCATCAACTATGTAATTTTCCATGGGAGTTTTGCCATGGATCCACCTCCGGCATGCCACAGTCCAGGTGTTAGTCCCCTTGAAACAACTTTTCCATCACTATTGTGGCCAGAAAGAGTCCCTGTGGGTTTTAAAGTTCGCCTGCCTATTGAAGTCAATGGTGGTTTGCCCGTTCCCAAACAGTTGTGGAAGTTCGCGTTCGCTGTTCGCGAACCCAAATTTTTATGTTCGCGACATCACTAGACTTCAGATATCACAACTGCATTAAAGGGACAGTCTAGTCAAAATTAAACTTTCATGATTCAGATTTTTTAAACAACTTTCCAATTCACTTTTATCATCAAATTTGCTTTGTTCTCTTGGTATTCTTAGTTGAAAGCTAAACATAGGTAGTGACATATGATAATTTCTAAGCCCTTGAAGGCCGCCTCTTATCTCAATGCATTTGACAGTTTTTCACAGCTAGAGGGAGTTAGTTAATTTGTGCCATATAGATAACATTGTGCTCACGCCCATGGAGTTACCTATGAGAGGGCTAAAATGCACGTCTGTCAAAAAAACTGAAATAAGGGGGCAGTCTGCAGAGGCTTAGATACAAGGTAATCACAGAGGTAAAAAGTATATTTATATAACAGTGTTGGTTATGCAAAACTGGGGAATGGGTAATAAAGAGATTATCTTGTCTTTTAAAACAATAAAAATCCTGGAGTAGGCTGTTTCTTTTACTTCTTCACCCTATAGACTTCATTGGAGCATGTTTTTTTTTTAAAAAACCTGATCCGAAGCCGCATAAGACCTATAGCACTAAATCTGAAGATAGTTATGAATATTTTACATTCCAATGTTCTTTACATAGATGTTCTTTTAAAAATATATATCTATACAGATATATTTCTTTCATGTAATTGGCAAGAGTCCATGAGCTAGTGATGTATGGGATATACAATCCTACCAGGAGGGGCAAACTTTCCCAAACCTCAAAATGCCTATAAATGCACCCCTCACCGCACCCAGAATTCACTTTTACAAACTTTGCCTCCTATGGAGGTGGTGAAGTAAGTTTGTGCTTGATTTTCTTCTGTGATATGCGCTTCTCAGCATTTTGAAGCCCGATTCCTTTCAGAGTACAGTGTTTGTCAGAGTGATGTGAAGGGAGTATCGCCTATTGAATGCAATGGTTTTCCTCACGGAAAATAGTTTCATAGGTTCTCTGTTATCGGTTGTAGAGATTCATCTCCTACCTTCCTTTTTCCGATCGACGATATACTCTCATATTCCATTACCTCTACTGATAACTGTTTCAGTACTGGTATGGCTATCTGCTATATGTGGATGGGTGTCTTTCGGTAAGTATGTTTTTATTTCTTAAAGACACTCTCAGCTATGCTTTAGCACTTTATGTATTAATGTAAAGTTCTAAATATATGTATTGTACTTATATTTGCCATGAGTCAGTTTTATGCATATTTCCCTTTGCAGACTATCAGTTTCACAATTGGGAAAACATATTTAGGAAGTGTCAGGGTGCCAGGAATCAGACTGAGACGAGAAGTGCAAAAATAATCACACCTTTATTAATAGCAAAAAATAATAAAAAGTCCACAAGTCAAATAACAAGCCATGAATCAAAACCAGAACTGGTAGTCAGACGAGCCGAGTCAGGAGCCAAAGCAAATAGTCAGACGAGCCGGAATCAGGAACAAGGAAAACAGCAGAGTCAGGAACAAGCCAGGGATCAGGAATCAGGAAGGACGTCAGGCAGCCAGGTAATACACAGGAACTCTCAAAAACAGGTCTCAGACAACGCAAAGGCAAAGCATACTGAACAGAGGCCCTTTAAATAATAAGTGATGACGTCACAATTCTGAGACTGCATCCTGACTCACATGGATGATGCACAGCAGTTTGGACATAAAAGGAAGTACAGGAATTGAGCAGCATCCCCCACAATGCACCATAGTCAGGAAGAGAGGTGAGTAAAATGGCTGCCAGCAGCACATGGCAAACACAACAGGGAAAAAACCCTGACAGGAAGTTATTTTTTCTTACCTGAGGTATAGTTTTTTCTTCAAAATTGACTGTTTTCATTCATTTTCGTGGGCAAAACTTAGGCTGGCAAGGCCGCAAAATGCTGATATTTATTGCGTCATTCTTGGCGTGAGAAATTTTTTTGGGGCGAATTTATGTTCGGTGATGCAAATTCGCCATTTCCGGCGGGCGTCTTAGTTGACGCCAGGTTTCCTTGCACAAGTTTGCATCTGCTATGACGCAAGTTGCGTCATTTACAGATGTTGTTAACGCCAAAAAATTTAGTTTTGCGTTGTGCATTATACTTGGCGCCAAATAATTTTATTATTTAAACCCCACTTCCTATATGCCTCTTGCCTTTTTTCTATGCTCAGAGGGCTATGCTGTTTGCATTTTTTCCCATTCCTGAAACTGCCATATAAGGAATTTTGCTTTATATGTTGTTTTTTTCTCTTACATTTGCGAGATGTCTCAATCTGATCCTGTCTCAGAAACCACTTTTGGATTCCTGCTGCCTGATAACAGTTCTACCAAAGTTAAGTGTATCTGTTGTAAGTTAGCTCAGATTATATCTCCAGCTGTAGTATGTATCAGTTGTCATGATAAGCTTTTACATGCAGATCATGGGGGGTAGTTATCAAGCCGTCTACTTTTCTGGCTTCGCCGGCCCAATACGTCCGCCTAAGCTCGCCTACCTTCGCCGCCGCGGACCTTGAATACGTTCGCCTAAGTTATCAAATAAAGCTGTCAAAAAGCCGCGGGGCGATGAGCAGCGGACTGTGACAGTTATCACTCATCCGATCTCGCTGCCCTTCGGCTTTTTCCTAAGCATTCACACTAAACTACACTGTTCTACCCCCTATACCGGCGCCCCCGGAGCCCCCCGCAACTAAATAAAGTTACTAACCCCTAAACCGCCGCTCCTAGACCCCGCCGCAACTCTTATAAATGTATTAACCCCTAAACCGCCGCTCCTAGACCCCGCCGCAACTCTTATAAATGTATTAACCCCTAAACCGCCGCTCCTAGACCCCGCCGCAAGTCTTATAAATGTATTAACCCCTAAACCGCCGCTCCCGGACACCGCTGCCACCTACAGTATACCTAGTAACCCCTATCCTGCCCCCCCTACACCGTCGCCACCTATAATAAATTTATTAACCCCTAATCTGCCCCCCCTACACCGTCGCCACCTATAATAAATTTATTAACCCCTAATCTGCCCCCCCTACACCGTCGCCACCTATAATAAATGTATTAACCCCTAATCTGCCCCCCCTACACCGTCGCCACCTATAATAAATTTATTAATCCCTATCCTGCCCCCCACTACGCCGCCACTGTAATAAAATTATTAACCCCTAAACCTAAGTCTAACCCTAACGCCCCCCTAACTTAAATATTAATTAAATAAATCTAAATAAATTAACCCTTATTTACTAAATGAATCCTATTTAAAACTAAATACTTACCTTTAAAATAAACCCTAATATAGCTACAATATAAATAATAATTATATTCTAGCTATCTTAGGATTTATATTTATTTTACAGGTAACTTTCAATTTATTTTAACCATGTACAATAACTATTAAATAGTTATTAACTATTTAATAGCTTACCTAGCTAAAATAAAGAGAAATGTACCTGTGAAATAAATCCTAACCTAAGTTACAATTACACCTAACACTACACTATACTTTAATAAATTATTCCTATTTAAAAATAAATACTTACCTGTAAAATAAACCCTAAGATAGCTACAATATAATTAATAATTATATTATAGCTATCTTAGGATTTATATTTATTTTACAGGTAACTTTGTATTTATTTTAGCTAGTTAGAATAGTTATTAAATAGTTATTAACTATTTAATAACTACCTAGCTAAAAGAAATACAAAATTATCTGTAAAATAAATCCTAACTTAAGTTACAATTAAACCTAATACTACACTATCATTAAATTAACTAAATAAACTACCTACAAATAACTACAATTAAATACAATTACATAAACTAACTAAAGTACAAAAAATAAAAAAAGCTAAGTTACAAAAAATAAAAAAATAAGTTACAAACATGTTAAAAATATTACAACAATTTTAAGCTACTTACACCTAATCTAAGCCCCCTAATAAAATAACAAACCCCCCCAAAATAAAAAAATCCCTACCCTTTTCTAAATTAAATAAATTTCAAAGCTCTTTTACCTTACCAGCCCTTAAAAGGGCCATTTGTGGGGGCATGCCCCAAAAAGTTCAGCTCTTTTGCCTGTAAAAGAAAAATACAACCCCCCCCAACATTAAAACCCACCACCCACATACCCCTAATCTAACCCAAACCCCCCTTACAAAAACCTAACACTAATCCCCTGAAGATCATCCTACCTTGAGTCGTCTTCACTCAGCCGAGCCACCGATGGAACTGAAGAGGACATCCGGAGCGGAAGAAGTTAATCCTCCAAGCGGCGCTGAAGAAATCTTCCATCCGATGAAGTCATCATCCAGGCGGAGCTGAAGAAGTCTTCGATCCGGCCGATGTCATCTTCAAAGAGGTGCTGAAGAGGTCTTCTATCCGGGCGAAGTCATCTTCCAAGCCGGGTCTTGAATCTTCCTTCCGCCGACGCGGAACCACCTTCTTCCCCGACGGACTACGACGAATGACGGCTCCTTTAAGGGACGTCATCCAAGATGGCGTCCTCTCAATTCCGATTGGCTGATAGGATTCTATCAGCCAATCGGAATTAAGGTAGGAAAATCTGATTGGCTGATGGAATCAGCCAATCAGAATCAAGTTCAATCCGATTGGCTGATCCAATCAGCCAATCAGATTGAGCTCGCATTCTATTGGCTGATCGGAACAGCCAATAGAATGCGAGCTCAATCTGATTGGCTGATTCCATCAGCCAATCAGATTTTTCCTACCTTAATTCCGATTGGCTGATAGAATCCTATCAGCCAATCGGAATTGAGGGGACGCCATCTTGGATGACGTCCCTTAAAGGAGCCGTCATTCGTCGTAGTCCGTCGGGGAAGAAGGTGGTTCCGCGTCGGCGGAAGGAAGATTCAAGACCCGGCTTGGAAGATGACTTCGCCCGGATAGAAGACCTCTTCAGCGCCTCTTTGAAGATGACATCGGCCGGATCAAAGACTTCTTCAGCGCCGCCTGGATGATGACTTCATCGGATGGAAGATTTCTTCAGCGCCGCTTGGAGGATTAACTTCTTCCGCTCCGGATGTCCTCTTCAGTTCCATCGGTCGCTCGGCTGAGTGAAGACGACTCAAGGTAGGATGATCTTCAGGGGATTAGTGTTAGGTTTTTGTAAGGGGGGTTTGGGTTAGATTAGGGGTATGTGGGTGGTGGGTTTTAATGTTGGGGGGGGGTTGTATTTTTCTTTTACAGGCAAAAGACCTGAACTTTTTGGGGCATGCCCCCACAAATGGCCCTTTTAAGGGCTGGTAAGGTAAAAGAGCTTTGAAATTTATTTAATTTAGAATAGGGTAGGGATTTTTTTTATTTTGGGGGGGTTTGTTATTTTATTAGGGGGCTTAGATTAGGTGTAAGTAGCTTAAAATTGTTGTAATATTTTTAACATGTTTGTAACTTATTTTTTTATTTTTTGTAACTTAGCTTTTTTTATTTTTTGTACTTTAGTTAGTTTATGTAATTGTATTTAATTGTAGTTATTTGTATGTAGTTTATTTAGTTAATTTAATGATAGTGTAGTATTAGGTTTAATTGTAACTTAGGTTAGGATTTATTTTACAGGTCATTTTGTATTTCTTTTAGCTAGGTAGTTATTAAATAGTTAATAACTATTTAATAACTATTCTAACTAGCTAAAATAAATACAAAGTTACCTGTAAAATAAATATAAATCCTAAGATAGCTATAATATAATTATTAATTACATTGTAGCTATCTTAGGGTTTATTTTACAGGTAAGTATTTATTTTTAAATAGGAATAATTTATTAAAGTATAGTGTAGTGTTAGGTGTAATTGTAACTTAGGTTAGGATTTATTTCACAGGTACATTTCTCTTTATTTTAGCTAGGTAAGCTATTAAATAGTTAATAACTATTTAATAGTTATTGTACATGGTTAAAATAAATTGAAAGTTACCTGTAAAATAAATATAAATCCTAAGATAGCTAGAATATAATTATTATTTATATTGTAGCTATATTAGGGTTTATTTTAAAGGTAAGTATTTAGTTTTAAATAGGATTCATTTAGTTAATAAGAGTTAATTTATTTAGATTTATTTAATTAATATTTAAGTTAGGGGGGCGTTAGGGTTAGGGTTAGACTTAGGTTTAGGGGTTAATAATTTTATTACAGTGGCGGCGGCGTAGTGGGGGGCAGGATAGGGGTTAATAAATTTATTATAGGTGGCGACGGTGTAGGGGGGGCAGATTAGGGGTTAATAAATTTGTTATAGGTGGCGACGGTGTAGGGGGGGCAGGATAGGGGTTAATACATTTAATATAGGTTGCGGCGGGTTCAGGGAGCGGCGGTTTAGGGGTTAATATGTATAGAGTAGCTTGTGGTGGGCTCCGGGAGCGGCGGTTTAGGGGGTAATAACTTTATTTAGTTGCGGCGGTGTAGGGGGGGTCAGATTAGCGGTGTTTAGACTCGGGGTACATGTTAGGGTGTTAGGTGTAGACATCTCCCATAGGAATCAATGGGATGTCTGTCAGCAGCGAACTTGTACTTTCGCTATGGTCAGACTCCCATTGATTCCTATGGGATCCGCCGCCTCCAGGCTGGCGCTTTGAAAAACAGGTACGCTGGGCCGTAAAAGTGCCGAGCGTACCTGCTAGTTTTTTGATAACTAGCAAAAGTAGTGAGATTGTGCCGCACTTGTGTGCGGAACATCTGGTGTGACGTAAGAATCGATCGGTGTCGGACTGAGTCCGGCGGATCGAAGTTTACGTCACAAAATTCTACTTTTGCCGGTCTCGAGCCTTTGATAACTAAGGCGAATCAGCCGCGCCACAAATACGCTGCGGAATTCCAGCGTATTTGAGGTTGACGGCTTGATAACTAGGCCCCCATGTATCCATCAGTACTAGTACAATGCCTGTTGTTCCTTCAACATCTAATGTACATGATATCCCTGTGAATATAAGATTTTATTGCTAATGCGATTCAAAAGGCTTTGTCTGCCATTCCGCCTTATAATAAACGTTAACGTTCTTTTAAAACTTCTCTTAAAGATGATGAATTTTCAAATGACCGAAAACATACTGAATTATCCTCTCTGATGAGGATCTATCTGAGTTAGAAGATCCTACCTCAGATATTGACACTGACAAATCTACTTATCTCTTTAAGATGGAGTATATTCATTCCTTGTTGAAAGAAGTGTTAATTACTTTGGATATTGAGGAAACTAGTCCTCTTGATATTAAAACTAGTGAACGTTTAAATTCTGTTTATAAACCTCCTGTGGTTACTCCAGAGGTTTTTCCAGTTCCTGATGCTATTTCTGGTATGATTTCAAAGGAATGGAACAGGCCTGGAACTTCTTTTATTCCTTCTTCTAGGTTTAAAAAGTTGTATCCTTTGCCAGTTTTGTGAAAAAATCCCCAAAGTTGATGGGGCTATTTCTAATCTTGCCAAACATACTACTATCCCTATGGAAGATAGTACTTTTTTTAAGGATCCTTTAGATAGAAAACGTGAATCTTATCTAAGGAAAGCTTATTTATTTTCTGGCTATCTTCTCAGGCCTGCAATTTATATAGCTGATGATGCAGCTGCATCAACCTTTTGGTTGGAAAGCTTAGCGCAACAGGAAACAGATTCTGATTTTTCTAGCATTGTTCGCTTGCTTCAACATGCTAATCATTGTATCTGTGATGCTATTTTTGATATCATCAAAATTGATGTTAAATCGATGTCTTTAGCTATTTTAGCTAGAAGAGCTTTGTGGCTCAAATATTGGAATGCTGACATGGTATCTAAGTCTATATTACTATCTCTTTCTTTCCAAGGTAACAATTTATTTGGTTCTCAGTTGGATTCCATTATTTCAACTGTCAATGGGGGGAAGGGAGTTTTTTAACTCAGGATAAATCTAGGTAAATCTGAAGCTTCTAATCATTTTCGTTCTTTTCGACAGAATAAGGAACAGAAACTAAATCCTTCCCACAAGGAATCTGGTTCCAATTGGAAGCCTTCTTCATGTTGGAATAAATCCAAGCCTTTTAAGAAACCAAAGCCAGCCCCCAAGTCTGCATGATGGTGCGACCCTCATTCCTGTTCAGCTGGTGGGGGGCAGATTAAAATTTTTCCATAACATTTGGGCAGATTCTGTCCAAAATCATTGGATTCAGACTATTGTCTCTTAAGAGTATCGAATAGGATTCAGAATAAGACCTCCTGTGAGAAGATTTTTTCTCTCACGTGTTCCAGCAAATCCAGCGAAGGCTCGGGCTTTTCTGAAGTGTGTTTCAGATCTAGAGCTTTCAGGGGTAATTATACCAGTTCCTTTTCAGGAACAGGGTCTGGGGTTTTATTTAAATCTATTCATTGTCCCAAAGAAAGAAAATTCATTCAGGCCAGTTCTGGATCTGAAAATTTTGAACCGTTTTGTAAGAGTGCCAACTTTCAAAATGGTGACTATAAGGACTATTCTGCCTTTTGTTCAGCAAGGTCATTATATGTCCACGATAGACTTACAGGATGCATATCTTCACATTCCGATTTCATCCAGATCACTATCGGTTTCTGAGATTCTCTTTTCTAGACAAGCATTACCAATTTGTTGCTCTTCTATTTGGCCTAGCGACAGCTCCAATAATTTTTTCAAAGGTTCTCGGTGCCCTACTCTCTGTAATCAGAGAACAGGGTATTGCTGTGTTTCCTTATTTGGACGATATCTTGGTACTGGCTCAGTCTTTACATTCTGCAGAATCTCACACGAATCAACTAAATCAACTGTTGTTTCTTCAAAGACATGGTTGGAGGATCAATTTACCAAAAAGTTCCTAGATTCCTCAGACAAGGGTCACCTTTTTAGGTTTCCAGATAGATTCAGTGTCCATGACTCTGTCTCTAAGAGACAAGAGATGAATAAAATTGGTTTCAGTTTGTTGGAACCTTCAGTCTCAGTCATTCCCTTCAGTGGCTTTGTGCATAGAAGTTTTAAGTCTCATGACTGCAGCATCGGACGCGATACCTTTGCCCATTTTTATATGAGACCTCTCCAGCTTTGTATGCTGAATCAATGGTGCAGGGATTATACAAATATATCACAATTAATATCCTTGAAGGGCCAGTAAACCCACAAAATAATGTTATATAATTCTGCACATTGTGGAGAATTATATAGCATCAGCTTAGCGCAGACTTTGTACCTTAAAAGATTAAAGTGAAAAAATGCTACAAAATTTACTTTCACAGTGCCCCGCTCCTGGCTCTACTGAGCGGGTCTGTTTGTTTTCCCTAAGCCATCGGTCACGCTGTCTATTCACAGCCCGCCCGATTGCTCCATTAACCTCAATGTAACTCGCTCCTGCTACCAGACCAGAGCGGGAGCGAATTACATTGAGTTTAATGGCGCGATCGGGCTGGCTGTGAATAGACAGCGTGCCCAATGCACTTAGAGGAAACAAACAGACCTGCTCAGTAGAACCAGGAGCGGCGTACTGTTAAAGTAAATTTCGTAGCATTTTTTCACTTTAATCTTTTAAGGTACAAAGTTTGTGCTAAGCTGATGTTATATAATTCTGCACTATGTGCAGAATTATATAACATTATTTTGTGGGTTTACTGGCACTTTAAATCCCAATGTTTGATTCTCTCTGACTTGGTGGTTAGACCACCATCGTATAGTTCAAGGGGCCTCCTTTGTTCGTCCAACCTGGACTGTAGTCACAACAGATGCAAGTCTTTCAGTTTTGGGAGCTGTCTGGGGATCTCTGACAGCACAAGGGGTTTGGAAATCTCAAGAGGCAAGGTTACCAATCAATATTTTAGAACTCCGTGCTATATTCAGGGCTCTTCAGGTTTGGCCTCTATTGAAGAGAGAACCATTCATTTGTTTTCAGACAGACAATGTCGCAACTGTGGCATATGTCAATCATCAGGGTTGACTCACAGTCCCCTAGCTATGAAAGAAGTATCTCGGATACTTGCTAGGGCGGACTCCAGCTCTTGTCTAATTTCTGCGGTACATATCCCAGGTGTAGACAATTTGGAAGCAGATTATCTCAGCAGTCAGACTTTACATCCGGGGGAGTGGTCACTCCATCCAGATGTGTTTTTTCAGATTGTTCAGATGTGGGGTCTTCCAGAAAATAGATCTGATGGCTTCCCATATGAACAAGAAATTTCCCAGGTACCTGTCCAGGTTCAGGGATCCTCAGGCGGAGTCAGTGGATGCCTTAGCAGTTCCTTGGTTTTACCAACCTGCTTATATCTTCCCGCCTCTAGTTGTTCTTCCAAAAGTGATCTCAAAGATCATCATGGAACATTCGTTTGTGTTTCTGGTAGCACCAACATGGCCTCACAGGTTCTGATATGCGGACCATGTCTGGGTGTCCAGTTGTCAACCTTGGCCACTTCCTTTAAGACCAGATCTTTTCCATCAGGATCTCAAATCATTAAATTTGAAGGTATGGAAATTGAACGCTTAGTGCTTAGTCATAGAGGTTTCTCTGACTCAGTGATTGATACTATGTTACAGGCTCATAATCTGTTTCTAGGAAGATTTATTATCGGGTTTGGAAGACTTATATTTCATGGTGTTCTTCTCATAAATTCTCCTGGCATTCTTTTAGAATTCCTAGAATTTTATAGTTTCTTCAGGATGGTTTGGATAAAGGTTTGTCTGAAAGTTCCTTGAAGGGACAAATCTCTGCTCTTTCTGTTTTATTTCACAGAAAGATTGTTAAACTTCCTGATATTCACTGTTTTTTTCAGGCTTTGGTTCGTATCAAGCCTGTCATTAAATCAATCTCTCCTCCTTGGAGTCTTAATTTGGTCTTGAGAGCTTTAAAGGCTCCTCCTTTTGAGCCTATGCATTCTTTGGATATTAAACTACTTTCTTGGAAAGTGTTGTTCCTTTTGGCTATCTCTTCTGCTAGAAGAGTTTCTGAATTATCTGCTCTTTCTTGTGAGTCACCTTTTCTGATTTTTCATCAAGATAAGGCAGTTTTGCGGACTTCATTTAAATTTTTACCTAAAGTTGGGAATTCTAACAACATTAATAGGGAAATTGTTGTCCCCTCTTTGTGTCCTAATCCTAAGAATTCTTTGGAGAGATCCTTACATTCTCTGGATGTTGTAAGATATTTGAAATATTATGTTGAAGCTACTAAATATTTCAGGAAGACTTCTAGTCTATTTGTTGTCTTTTCTGGTTCTAGGAAAAAGTCAGAAAGCTTCTGCCATTTCCTTGGCATCTTGGTTAAAGCTTTTGATTCATAAGGCTTATATGGAGTCAGGTCAGGCCCCGCCTCAGAGAATCACAGCTCATTCTACTAGATCAGTCTCCACTTTGTGGGCTTTTATGAATGAAGCTTCAGTTGTTCAGATTTGCAAAGCAGCGACTTGGTCTTCTTTGCATACATTTACTAAATTCTACCGTTTTGATGTATTTGCCTCTCGGAAGCAGTTTTTTGTAGAAAAGTTCTTCAGGCAGCTGTTTCAGTTTGATTCATCTGCTTATGTTTTACGTTTTTTTCTTTTCAATTATAAGAAAAACGTATTCTTTTGGTTGTGGATTTAATTTTTCAGCGGAAAATGGCTGTTTTTATTTTATCCCTCCCTCTCTAGTGACTCTTCTGTGGAGTTCCACATCTTGGGTATTACTATCCCATATGTCACTAGCTCATGGATTCTTGCCAATTACATACTCTACTCTCTACTTGCGCTAACCCGACGAGAGCAAATTGTGTTTGTGCTTGAGCGTACCCGTTTACTTTCAACTTGTAATACGCGCACACGTTAGCTAACTTTAGCGCACCATTTATAATCTAGCCCAATGTGCAATATGTCTGAAACAAAACAAATATTCATTCTTTTCTGCACATATCAGCACAAATGTAGCACAAACAAATGGTATATTTGTATTCACAATTTCACAATACATGGGGCACCAACTTCACACAGCTGGAAAATCCTATAGTTTATATCAGTCTGAGTAAGACAAGAATATAAACATTAGTAATAAGTAAGTACCATTGTCTGTCCTGCTTGTATCCCTTGTTAATTTTACTTCTGCTATTCTCAGGATTCAGTTACGTACCTTTCTAATAAGTCTGTCCTGTCATATTCTTTCATCTTACTGTCCCTTTACTGCCTCATTGTCACATCTGTATTCTCTATTGTCCTCATCTCTCCGTCACTGGTTCATTCTGGGCTCCGACAATACTTTCTAATCCAGTCATTTTTCCTTACACTCTCCTCTCTTTTATTATAACAATGTCCAAAGTTAGACCAGCAATCAGTTAGTTACCTCAATTCAGATGGTGCATGTATGAAAAGCCAGCGACCTCCAGCAGGAAACATACAACAAAGTAGACGCTACACAGCGCCATATAAACTTTGTTACTTTATTGAAGCATACAAACAGACAGGTATGCAATGTTTCGGGATCACAGTCCCTTAAGCATGATTAAGGGACTGTGATCCCGAAAATGTCACATACCTGTCTGTTTGTATGCTTCAATAAAGTAACTAAAAGTTTATATGGTGCTGTGGAGTGTCTACTTTGCTGTCTTTTATTATGTGTTTACCCTTACTCTTTCACTTCTCTGTTCGCATCTTATCCGACCTCTGTACTTGACCCTTTCACGCTTTTCTCACATTTATTCTGTTTTATTTTCACCCCCTTTATTTCCTCTATTTTATTTCCATATGTTCTCTATTCTCAAATCCTATATTTGTGCCCTGTACTTCTCATTACAGACGGCCCCTCTGTTATCTGTATTTCTGTTATTTCTCTTTACACTGTCCATATTTTATATTTCTTTCTACATATAATTTATCCCGCATTTTGTTTTTCTCTGTATCCTCTTTATATGAGTTTAACAGTTTAATTTAATTTAATGTATTTATGTTGTGTTTGGTGCATATTTGTTTTTAACCTTAGCCTTTACACAAGATCTTCAGTTGCGCTAACCAGACGAGTAAACGTGTTTACTTTCAACTTAATACGCGCGCAAGTCACACAATCAATAGCGCGCCACTTGTGATATAGCACTATATTGTCTCACATCTGTATTACACACAATGTCCAGTGGAGGGCAGTCGGAAACCAGTGACTAAAAAAGTCAGATATTTACCCCAGGATAACACCAATCCTTGATTTCGCCTCCAAAACATCTATTCTCTCTTTTACCCCCCACCACCTTTCTTACTAATAAATTCTAATCTCTCCCTTCTAAACTTCCATTCAATCTCTCTACATTCTTTTTTTAATCTCCTCTCTATTATTTCACTATATTGCTCTCCTAATTTCTCTCTACATCCCTCTCTGTTCTTTTACTATATAGCTCTCCTTGAATTTATTTCACTGTATATATTTCTGCGCTATTCTTTCACTATATATCAATTTACTTTTCTCTATATATCTCTCATCTCTGTTTTCTAATAACTGTATTTCTATCTGTTCTTTCTATGAATATTCTGTTGTTTCCTCTATTTTTTCTCCTACTCAGAGCTTCACTATTTCCTCTATTCAAACTTTTCTATTCTCTTTCCCCATATTCTAAATATATCCTCTCTCTCTTTTTTTCTCCTTTCACACTCCATTTCTCACTCCCTTTTATGCCCACCTTGATTTGTTCTTGTTCTCCCCCTTTGCATCCTGTACCTCCCACTCAATCTCAGTCTTCCTCTGACTCGCTATAATGTGGGGTCTTGCGGTCTACACTGTTCATATCAGAAAAGCACCTATATTTAGCACCTGCTATGCAGGAAGCCACCAAGCAGAGTGGGGGTAAAGAGGGGGCACCACACTCTGTCTGGTGGTCTGGTGGTGCATGACTGGGTTTCCACAGGGAAGTGGCATATCTGTGAAGTTAGCATGTGCTGGGTCTGTGGTTGTGAGACTCGGGGGGGAAAGAGGAAGGTGGGGGTGATGCATTTGTTTCCAAAAGCTTTTTGTCTCCTGGAGCTGTCTAAGTATTTTTGCTATATATGAAAATCACTACAATATGGAATCAAAGCAAAATAAATACATTACTTGTTTTTGCTTAATAAACCTGTTGTACTAATTGCTTCTTTTTACACACTGCTCATACTGTATAAACCTTTGTATATAGGGGATACTAGGGAGGAAGTTAGTGCTACTTTTGTTTATCGTATATGCTCACACTGACTTAGATTCACTAAAGTTTGTTTTGAGATCCAACTGGACTCCAAGGTACTTTCTGTCTTTCAAAAGAGTAATTTATGTGAATGTTTTGTATCCCATTAAGAGCCCAGTTCTGTAAAAAAACACTCATTGGCCTAGCATCTGTCTTGTAAACATTCAACTCATAGATCAAGTTCCACTAAGAAGTATACCGGAATCACTAAAGTACCTTCAAAACATCACAGAACAATCAATCTTGATAAAGGGCTAGATTACGAGTGGAGCACAATTTAGTGCTCCTGCTGGAGTGTAAACTACGCTATATGGAGGCTCTCTGCGCGTGTTGGGTTGCGCTCGTATTACAAGTTGAAAGTAAAATCTTTGCACGCAAGCATAAACCCAACAGGCACAAAAACAATATTGCACCTGCATTAACTTATTCTCCTATAGACTTTAATGGAGCACGAAAAATGCAAAAAAATAAATAACACCCATACTTGGGCGCTAATCCGACCCTCATATATTCATAAGGGTTAAACCCGACACAAAATATTAATATTTCACATTCAAATGTTCTTCACATAGAATATTATGTTCTATTTATTCTTAAATACATGTTAATATATATATATATATATATATACCTATATATATTCCTATAGATATATAGGTATAGATATGTATTTTACATGAACAGTATCAGGTAACCCGACCCGCATATATTCATGATCGCTAAACCCGACACTAAATATTAATATTTCACACTCCAATGTTCTTTACATAGAAGAATATGTTCTATTTATCCTTAAATACATATTTCTATATATATCTGTAATATACCTATATATCTATTCCTATAGCTATATAGGTACAGATATGTATTTTACATGAACAGTATCAGATATATACAGAAATATATATTTAATAATAAAAAGTAAAAAAAAATTCTATGTGAAGAACATAGGTATGTAAAATGTGTTTTGTGCATTGGGTTTTGCGATTTAGATTTTAACGCGTCCTGGTTAGCGCACATTAAAACGTAGTTATCTTAAGGCGCTTCATTTAAATATTACATATAAAATATTTAAAAAAAAGATATAGTAATTATTAAAACATATTAATCTTAATGTAAAATATTCTAAATAATCCATAGAATATATCTATATATTTTACAGTATGCTTAATAATTTTTACTATTTTTTTCTTATCTGCATGATATATACACACACTGGTTTGGGGTCATTTAGACCTTTCCTTGTATTCAAAAGAAAAGCAATTTTTTGTTCATTAACCCCTTAAGGACAGGGTACGTCTCTGGGCTTTCTATCAATGCGCCAAAGTCAGAAGCATTCAATTCTTTTTGTTAAAATGTTCTATTGATACACAGAAACGTAAATTTCACCCACTTGGGGTTCCTACTTACACTTTCAAACCTCAATCCCTATAAGGTAAGTGCCGCACAGTGTGAGGAGAGCCCCTTCTCAGCGCACCCAGATCCCTTGTCTTCAGTGCTCTTTAGGGTAGAAAAGCTTATTGCATGATGTATCATGTAAAGAAAGAAAAATGGAGCACAAATAGCATAATACTGTTGATTTATTGCACGCTCATGAAATATATAAATACAATTCTCACATTTAAAACCCTCAATCCAATATGAGGTAATATAATATCTCTATACAACGAAGACTATATCAACCCATACAGTTCCAGACTGTCTCTGGTGCCTGAGTGTCTCACCCACAGAGATTCAAATATAGTTCAGTGTCCCTACAGGTTTCGAAGGTCTGCCTTATTAGCTCCTTCGTCAGAGGAATAATGAACAAGACGCCAATTGTCAAAATTTAAAATGAGGCTGCGGCACGCCTCACCACTAATTGCTAAACTGCCATTGGTTTAAAACTCGTCACATGATATGTGACGTCACTTTATGCATTGGGATTCCCTTCATATACATCTGTAATAACAATTAGACCATTTGAACCCAGTAATTCTCTTGTATTTTTATTAGTTCTACTGGATTCACTTGACACATTAACTTATCCATTTGATTACATTATACAAATATTATGTTTGCACACTCACAAAATATATTATCCCAAAATTCAAGTTTGAATTCCTCTCAAAACCTCTTGTTTATAGACGTCAAGTATCATTCCAAGAGGAGACAGATTTTTCATCTTTTACATTGCAGAATATTTACAGGATTAGACATACATATATATATATATATATATATATATATATGTATGACTAAAAGTTTCTGGTTTTTAAATTTATGGGCTAGCTCCTAGATTTTGAACAACTTTGTCGAGCCCTGTCCTATAGTGATTACAAATGAAAGCCACCAGCAACAGTTACACAAATGGGTGTATTCACAAAAAGTCTGCCCAATTTATGTTGTGACATATATATATATATATATATATATATATATATATATATATATATATATATATAGAAGTAAAACAATGTTTGTATAAATGTATTTTTATTTCTTTCATGTAATTGGCAAGAGTCCATGAGCTAGTGACGTATGGGATATGCAATCCTACCAGGAGGGGCAAAGTTTCCCAAACCTCAAAATGCCTATAAATACACCCCTCACCACACCCACAATTCAGTTTTACAAACTCTGCCTCCTATGGAGGTGGTGAAGTAAGTTTGTGCTTGATTTTCTTCTGTGATATGCGCTTCTCAGCATTTTGAAGCCTGATTCCGATCAGAGTACAGTGTTTTTCAGAGGGATGTGAAGAGTGTATCATCTATTGATACTATGGTTTTCCTCACGGGAAATCTTTTCAAAGATTCTCTGTTATCGGTCGTAGAGATTCATCTCCTACCTCCCTTTTCAGATCGACGATATACTCTCATATACCATTACCTCTACTGATAACTGTTTCAGTACTGGTTTGGCTATCTGCTATATGTGGATGGGTGTCTTTCGGTAAGTAGGTTTACATTACTTAAGACACTCTCAGCTATGGTTTGGCACTTTATGTATTAATATAAAGTTTTAAATATATGTATTGCACTTATATTTGCCATGAGTCAGGTTTCAGTATATTTCCTTTTGCAGACTATCAGTTTCAAAATTGGGAAACATATTTAGGAAGTTATTTTTTTTTTACCTGGGGAATAGTCTTTTCTTCAAATTGACAATTGGCAAATTTAGGCTTGCAGAGTCGCAAAATGCTGAGAAGGTACGTTCGGTGACGCAAATTCGTGATTTCCGGCGTCTTAGTTGACGCCAGGTTTCCTTGCACAAGGTTGCGTCTGCCATGATGCGAGTTGCGTCATTTCCGGATGTTGTTAGCGCTAAAAAATTTCATTTTGCGTTGTGCGTCATACTTGGCGCCAAATAATTTATTTATTTAAACCCCACTTCCTATATGCCTCTTGCTCTTTTTTATGCTCAGAGGGCTATGCTGTTTGCATTTTTTTCCCATTCCTGAAACTGCCATATAAGGAAATTGATAATTTTGCTTAAAGTGAATGTAAAGTCACCCTTATTGCTAATCGTCATATTATTAATCATCAAAAATAAGGGTGACTTTAATTCATCATTTTGTTATTTATTATTTCTAAAGGCATAATTTTACCTTGATATATGTTTATACTGTGCCTCGATTCCTCCGCCCGCCATTGTGTCCCAGTTTTGCCTTTTGATTGACAACAGGGATTTCCAATCAATGCCCCCCCCCCCCCCCCCCGGGGCCCGGGGGATAAACCCCTTTTTTGTAACGTCATGCGTTTCTCCTGCGCATGCGTTAGGTAACATTATCAGCCTCAGAAGCGATGCGCGTACATGCGACTCTCATGCTCTATATGATTTATTTAGACCTTCTGTGAAGATTGCGAGTAGCCACGTAAACGCATGCCTAGATTTCGGCGATTACAATATAATGCATGCGCGTTGTAATTTACTCACGGGTACGCGCTTTACAGATACGTACAGAGCGGGTGAGACCACTCTATACCCCACTATGTTCAGATACAGGAAGTCGCGAGTAGGCGAAGTCCAGGTGCTAACGGATCAATTCTTGGTTAATAAAATATAACTAAAACTATTCATTTATTTAAAAAAAAAAAATATTGCGGTTTAGGTTGTTATATGTTGATTTATCATTACCCAAAGTAAAGGCTGCTAATATTGACATTCACTTTAATATGTTGTTTTTTTGTCTGACTCGGTGATTAATACTATGTTACAGGTTCGTAAATCTGTTTCTAAGAAGATTTATTATCGAGTTTGGAAGAATTTTATTTCATTTTACAGTTTCTTCAAGATGGTTAGTGTCATGAGATGCAGGACATATGCAGGACACAGCAATGATGGTACAACTCTATTTTATTACAGAGCATAGCAATACACATCCAGACAGGTTGATTGTACTAAACTAACTGCGACACAGACACCGGACCTAAGCCCCGCCCACCAGCTAGTGACATCACATCCTGCTATCATCACATCTTCCCCTTTTTCAAAGGCAAAGCATACATTCGCATATATTAAATAACAAGGTACACCAACAGGGTATACAACAACATTTTGTTTTAGAACATTATAAGAACAGATAGATTAGAAAACATGAACAAATAAATTACATCCTGACTTGGACATCGGGGTAGACTACCCTAGTCCACAGTGACCATGGGATTATTCTGCCCATACTTCCGGTCACTGTTCTAGCTAAAGTCAGTCCCTGTATCGGGCCGGAAGCCTCACCACTCTTCCGCTTGATGTAACTTTGCATGAACTGTCCTCTGATACAGAAGATGGTGAACAAGAGTCTGCTGGAGGCAAAGATATATCCCCGCTATGATCTTGCTGAGGGGAAGGCACCTCTCTTAGAACAGGAGATCCCACCGGCGGTGGTACTGAGGTATCCGGTTCCAGACTCTCAGGTACAGGCTGAAGATGTCTCCGGTTACGGCGTGTAACCGTCCCTCCCTCTGTAAGGACTGTGTAAGACCTTGGTTCTGGAGAGCGGCCCACTACCGTAGCAGGCGTCTTCCATTTCTTCTCATCATCCAGTTTAATTCTGACACTTTGGCCCGCTTTCAGTTCCTGTAAAGGCCTGACAGAATGTCTCCTGTCGTAGAAGAAACGATAACCCTTTTTGGCCTCTTCATCCCTCCTAAGGACTTCGTCCCGAGGAACAGGGCCAGGCGGCTTGAAGACACCCACTGAGGGTAAAGTGGTGCGAATCTGGCGTCCTAGCATCAGCTGTGCCGGGCTAAACCCGGTGGCTTGAATGGGCGTCGCCCTGTATGACAAGAGGGCTAGGTACGGTTCAGATTGCTTTAGGATGAATTTTGTTGTTTGAACTGCCCTTTCAGCCATTCCGTTGGCCTGCGGATAATGTGGACTTGACGTGGAATGTACAAAATCATATTCCCTGCTGAAAGCATTGAACTCTGTAGAAGCGAACTGCATGCCATTATCACTCACCAGCTCCATTGGAATGCCCCAGCGGGCGAACAAGCTCTTCAGGCGAATGATAACGGCCTGACTTGTGATATCATTCAGGGGTGCTATTTCCAAATACCTGGAATAGTAGTCGATAACAACAAGAAACTTTTTCCCGTGCAGTTCGCACAAATCAGCAGCTATTTTCTGCCACGCCCCGCAGGCAGCGGAGTAGACATTAAGGGCTCCCTTCTCTGAGTAGGCCGGCGTTCCCGGCAAAAGGCACATTTAGACACGTGATTTGCAATGTCGGAGCTGATCCCAGGCCACCACACAGCTGTAGCTGCTCTTTCTCTGCACTTTGTAATGCCTAAGTGGCCATCATGAATCCTGTTTAACATCTCCTTCCTCATGCTGACAGGAATTACAATACGGTCTTGGAACAGCACCAACCCCTCCAGCTCCGTGAGCTGCGACCTCTCTGGCTGGTAAGCATTTAAAGACATCCAGGCTGCCCGGCTCTCGGGCCAGCCATCTCTTATGTACCTTATAACTTCTTGCAGATCTGTGTCCAAATATGTCTCTTTCTTTATCTCTTCCAGTTTCCTTGAAGAAATGGACTTAGAGGCCAGAACTGAATCAACATACACTTTTACATCCGATTCTGTAGAGGATTCTTCAGCAGCAGCCAGCGGGAGCCTGGACAGTGTATCTGCCACAACCAGCTGCTTCCCCGGCACATGCACTGCCTGAACATTGAACCTGAGCAGTCTCATTAAAAGTCTCTGGCATCTCAAGGGTGTTTTGTCGATGTCATAAGAATTGATAAGAGGGACTAGCGGTTTGTGGTCAGTTTCCAGACTAAATTTCTCCAAACCCACTAGATAACGCTGAAAGCGCTCACAGGCCCAAACTGCAGCCAGGCACTCTTTCTCAATTTGAGCGTATTTTGACTCCGCAGCCGTCAGTGTGCGGGAACAGTAGGCGATGGGCTGTAGTTTGTTGTCATTCAGCTGCAGGAGTGCAGCCCCCAACCCATAACTGCTTGCATCAGCACTAACCACAGTCTTTTTTGAAGGGTCGTAGAACCCCAGCACTGGGGCAGACCCCAGCAGGGACTTAGCATGCAGGAACGCTTTTTCTTGTGAGGGTCCCCAGACCCAGGCAACATCTTTCTTAAGCAACTCTGTGATAGGGTGCAAAACTGTAGATAAATCTGGAAGAAACTTGCCCACGTAATTTACTAGGCCCAATATCTGTCTCAGCTCATGTACATCAGAAGGGCTTTTCATCTGTTCGATAGCCCGAATTTTCTCGGGGTCCGGCTTGATGCCATCCCCGTTGATGATATGCCCAAAGTAGCATAATTCCGTTTTCCTAAAATGACATTTTTCTTTATTCAGCTTCAGCCCAGACTCTTTGATAGCCTGCAGCACACAACTCAAACGCTGATCATGCTCTTCCACTGTAGACCCATACACTAGAATGTCGTCCATGACGACTGCTGTGCCCACGTGGCCACTCAGGAGAGAACTCATTTCCCTCTGAAAGATCTCAGGAGCGGAGGATATCCCAAAGGGAAGTCTGCAGAAACAGAACCGACCTACCGGAGTGATAAAGGTAGTCAGTTTGCGGCACTTTGGATCCAGGGGGATCTGCCAAAAGCCGCTAGAAGCGTCTAATGTGGAAAAGAACTTCGCCCCAGCCAACTTCGGGGCTATATCTTCCAGTGTCGGCAGCACAAATCTCTCCCTCTTCACTGCCTCATTCAACCTTTTCAGGTCCACACAGATGCGCACCTTTCCGTTTTTCTTTGCAACTGGAACAATGGGGGCACACCAATCAGTTGCTTCAACAACCTCTTCAATAACCCCCATAGACTTCATGCGCATGAGCTCTTTCTCCACTTGAGGCATAAGCGGGAACGGAATTCTACGAGGAGTAGAAATACTGTACGGGACTGCGTCACTTTTAAGTGCTATACGGACAGGTTTGCAGCTCAGTAGGCCCAACTCGCCAAACATATCTTCAGAGATCTCATTCACTCTGGCCACGAGGCCCAAGTCACAGGCTGCTTTTCTGCTCAATAAACTGTTAACACACTGACCTCGGATCACATGCACCCACATGGTGAACTTCCTTTGTTTGTACTCACAGCTGGCAAGAAATTTCCCCACACAATCAATGCGGCCACCAGGACTATGAACATTTGTAGTAACCTTCGCCAGCTGGGGCTGTCGAGGCAGTCTCATAAATTCAGCAAAAGACATTACAGTGATATCTGCTCCTGTGTCAATCTTAAAATCAACATTGGCTCCCATTACAGTAAAGGTAACTTTCCAATCTTCCTCTGAGCTTGTCCGTTCCACAACAGACCCCACAAAAGACACTTCCTGACCCTCCTGGTCACTGTCCACCTGCATCTCCTTAATGTATTCAGTTTTACACACCACTTCAAAATGGCCTATTCTGTTACATTTTCTGCATCTTTTATCTCTGGCCGGGCATATAGCACTCTGATCATGAGCCCGGTAGCACCGTGTGCATCGGCCATGTTGCGCCCATCCACTTCTAGGCCTTTCCAGTACTTTAGATCTACCGCTCACACTGTGCCTTTCACTAGTAATTTTCCTAGACTGTTGCACTTCATCCACAATACTCTCAGACCTCAGATCAGCACTTTGCTTTTTCACCAGTTCACTCTGGCGGGCCATCCTAATAGCCCCGTCTAATGTTAAATCAGGCTCTAACTGCAGCTTCAGGGAGACTTCAGCATCTGCAATTCCAATAACTATTCTGTCTCTGATTTGCTCTTCTTTAGCAACACCAAACTCACAGAATTCAGCTAATTCATACAGGCTGCGCAAAAATGACTCCACAGATTCTCCCACACGCTGATTACGTTTGTGAAAACAAGCTCTCTCATGAATCACATTTCTTTTGGGCACAAAGTGGGCACTGAGTTTATCCATAACTATATCAAAGTTAACTTCTTCCCCTTCTTGGAAAGTAAAAGCATTGAACACTGGCTCTACATCTTTCCCCATAGAGTATAAAAGAGAATTAACTTGTACTTCACCACTCTCCTTGTTCAGTTTGGATGCAATCCTGAAGCGCTGAAACCGCTGACGCCATGTGGGCCAAGCTGCAGGCTGAGAAAAGTCAAAAGGCTCAGGTGGGGTAAACTTTGACATCGTCATCATCAGAAACAGAAGCGTAGTCCAGAACTTCTGACACCATGTCATGAGATGCAGGACATATGCAGGACACAGCAATGATGGTACAACTCTATTTTATTACAGAGCATAGCAATACACATCCAGACAGGTTGATTGTACTAAACTAACTGCGACACAGACACCGGACCTAAGCCCCGCCCACCAGCTAGTGACATCACATCCTGCTATCATCACAGTTAGGATAAAGATTTGTCTGCAAGTTCCTTGAAGGGACAAATCTCTTCTCTTTCTGTTTTATTTCACAGAAAGATTGCTAAGCTTCCTGATATTCACTGTTTTTTACAGGCTTTGGTCCGTATCAAGCCTGTCATTAAATAAATCTCTCCTCCTTGGAGTCTTAATTTGGTTTTGAAGGTTTTACAGGCTCCTCCTTTTGAGCCTATGCATTCTTTGGATATTTTACTACTTTCTTGGAAAGTGTTCCTTTTGGCTATCTCTTCTGCTAGAAGAGTTTCCGAATTATCTGCTCTTTCTTGTGAGTCTCATTTCTGATTTTCCATCAGGATAAGGCGGTTTTGCAGACTTCATTTGAATTTCTTCCTAAGGTTGTGAATTCTAATAACATTAATAGGGAAATTGTTGTTCCCTCTTTGTGTCCTAATCCTAAGAATTCTTTGGAGAGATCTTTACATTCTTTGGATGTTGTTAGAGCTTTGAAATATTATGTTGAAGCTACTAAAGATTTCAGGAAGACTTCTAGTCTATTTGTTGTCTTTTCTGGTTCTAGGAAAGGTCAGAAAGCTTCTGCCATTTCCTAGGCGTCTTGGTTAAAGCTTTTGATTCATCAGGCTTATTTGGAGTTGGGTCAGGCCCCGCCTCAGAGAATCACAGCTCATTCAATTTGTGATCTTTTAAGAATGAAGCTTCAGTCGATCAGATTTGCAAAGCAGCAACTTGGTCCTCTTTGCATACATTTACTAAATTCTACCATTTTGATGTGTTTGCCTCTTCGGAAGCAGTTTTTGGTAGAAAAGTTTTTCAGGCAGCTGTTTCAGTTTGATTCCTCTGCTTATGTTTTAAGTTTTTTATTTTCAATTATGAGAAAAACTTATTTTTTGGATGGGGATCTAATTTTTTCAGTGGAAAATGACTGTTTTTATTTTATCCCTCCCTCTCTAGTGACTCTTCTGTGGCGTACCACATCTTGGGTATTAATATCCCATACATCACTAGCTCATGGACTCTTGCCAATTACATGAAAGAAAACATAATTTATGTAAGAACTTACCTGATAAATTCATTTCTTTCATATTGGCAAAAGTCCATGAGACCCACCCTGTTTTTGGTGGTTATGATTTTTTTGTGTAAAGCACAAATATATTTCCAGTTCCTTTTTTGATGCTTTCTACTCCTTTTTCTATAACCCCCCTACTTGGCTATTCGTTAAACTGAATTGTGGGTGTGGTGAGGGGAGGGGTGTATTTATAGGCATTTTGAGGTTTGGGAAACTTTGCCCCTCCTGGTAGGATTGTATATCCCATACGTCACTAGCTCATGGACTTTTGCCAATATGAAAAAAATGGAATTTATCAGGTAAGTTCTTACATACATTATATTTTATAATGGGTTCATTACAGTAAATTGATTGGTTACCTTAAAGGGATAGTCTAAGTCTACATTTAGACACCAATCAGAAAGCACTACCCAGGTGCTTAAGCAAAAATGGGCTTGCTCCTAAGTTTACATTCAAATAAAGATACCAAGAGAACAAAGAAAAAATAATAGTAGGAGTAAATAAAAAAATTGCTTAAAATTGCATGCTCTATCTGAATCATGAATGTTTAATTTTGACTACACTATTCCTTTAATGTAACGAGGAAACATATCAAAAATGAATATTTATGCTGTGTCTTATGACTGTAACTTCATATTAAAAACAATAGCACATTATATTAATATTGTTTACATTCCCTTTCCTGTATTATATTCATAAATTGTTCAGATGCACTTGGGCTGAGTAGGTGGGATCATTATTTTAACTGTAATCATCTGCATTCTAATGGGACAAAGGTTCGGCCACTATACCTAATGGATCAAACAGGGGCAGAGCGAGAACCTCTGTCCCTCAGCCACATCAAACTCTCCATTAGTGATGTTAACTAATTGACATTTTCTGCTGGTAAAATGATATTGACATCCATTTTGCACCAGGTTCACAAACTCAAAAACTTGGCAGGTGGTAACCAACACTTATCACATACAGGGAGTGCAGAATTATTAGGCAAATGAGTATTTTGACCTCATCATCCTCTTTATGCATGTTGTCTTACTCCAAGCTGTATAGGCTCGAAAGCCTACTACCAATTAAGCATATTAGGTGATGTGCATCTCTGTTAAGAGAAGGGGTGTGGTCTAATGACATCAACACCCTATATCAGGTGTGCATAATTATTAGGCAACTTCCTTTCCTTTGGCAAAATGGGTCAAAAGAAGGACTTGACAGGCTCAGAAAAGTCAAAAATAGTGAGATATCTTGCAGAGGGATGCAGCACTCTTAAAATTGCAAAGCTTCTGAAGCATGATCATCGAACAATCAAGCGTTTCATTCAAAATAGTCAACAGGGTCGCAAGAAGCGTGTGGAAAAACCAAGGCGCAAAATAACTGCCCATGAACTGAGAAAAGTCAAGCGTGCAGCTGCCAAGATGCCACTTGCCACCAGTTTGGCCATATTTCAGAGCTGCAACATCACTGGAGTGTCCAAAAGCACAAGGTGTGCAATACTCAGAGACATGGCCAAGGTAAGAAAGGCTGAAAGACGACCACCACTGAACAAGACACACAAGCTGAAACGTCAAGACTGGGCCAAGAAATATCTCAAGACTGATTTTTCTAAGGTTTTATGGACTGATGAAATGAGAGTGAGTCTTGATGGGCCAGATGGATGGGCCCGTGGCTGGATTGGTAAAGGGCAGAGAGCTCCAGTCCGACTCAGACGCCAGCAAGGTGGAGGTGGAGTACTGGTTTGGGCTGGTATCATCAAAGATGAGCTTGTGGGGCCTTTTCGGGTTGAGGATGGAGTCAAGCTCAACTCCCAGTCCTACTGCCAGTTTCTGGAAGACACCTTCTTCAAGCAGTGGTACAGGAAGAAGTCTGCATCCTTCAAGAAAAACATGATTTTCATGCAGGACAATGCTCCATCACACGCGTGCAAGTACTCCACAGCGTGGCTGGCAAGAAAGGGTATAAAAGAAGAAAATCTAATGACATGGCCTCCTTGTTCACCTGATCTGAACCCCATTGAGAACCTGTGGTCCATCATCAAATGTGAGATTTACAAGGAGGGAAAACAGTACACCTCTCTGAACAGTGTCTGGGAGGCTGTGGTTGCTGCTGCACGCAATGTTGATGGTGAACAGATCAAAACACTGACAGAATCCATCGATGGCAGGCTTTTGAGTGTCCTTGCAAAGAAAGGTGGCTATATTGGTCACTGATTTTTTTTTGTTTTGTTTTTGAATGTCAGAAATGTATATTTGTGAATGTTGAGATGTTATATTGGTTTCACTGGTAAAAATAAATAATTGAAATGGGTATATATTTGTTTTTTGTTAAGTTGCCTAATAATTATGCACAGTAATAGTCCCCTGCACACACAGATATCCCCCTAAAATAGCTAAAACTAAAAACAAACTAAAAACTACTTCCAAAAATATTCAGCTTTGATATTAATGAGTTTTTTTGGGTTCATTGAGAACATGGTTGTTGTTCAATAATAAAATTAATCCTCAAAAATACAACTTGCCTAATAATTCTGCACTCCCTGTACAACGTTAAACGTTTAACAAGGTGGTAGTATTAGAAGAGTTTATCACATCTTTGTGCAGGTTACTTAGCAACAGTCAACCAGTAGTATAAAAATTCTGGTTCCGCATGCAGAGACAGGCATAGGTTAGGGCTTATGGGCTGCAGAGGAAAAGAGTGAGATTTGGGAGTAAAAGTGAACTTTAGTTTTGTTATTTTTGTATACCTATCACATTTTAGTTGTAAATATATACGCTTAGATACACTTATTGATGTATTCCACATGTTATATATATCACATCCCTGCATCTTCATCCCCTTAACCATTTTCCTTAAAGGGACATTAAACACTAAATAAATGCTAGATAGAGTGATGCATTCAAAGAAAAGATTAGTCTGAGAATAACATGTAGGTGTATTTTTAAAAATTTAATTAGCTGTTTAAATATTGGCAAAATAAGTGTAAAGTTTTAGTTTCTATAAAACAATGGGAGCTGCCATGTTGTAACTTAGGTTACCTTCTCTGCTGTGTTCAGTTAGGGACAGTTATAAATAGGTCACTAGAGTGAGCAGCCAATTGCTGTGTGGAATATAATGGTGTTCTGCACTTTTATTTATAACAGGAACTGAAAAGCTCACAATTTCAGAATGGAATTACAGGAAAAGGGAACAAACTAAATAATACATGTATATTGCAGTTTTATATATATATATATATATATATATATATATATATATATATATATATATATATATATGATTTATCATTTTATATTAACATCTCAAAATGTTTAAAGAGACCCAATTTTTTTCTTTCATGATTCAGAGAGAGAATATAATTTTAAACATATTTAAATTTACTTCTATTATCTAACGTGCTTCCTTCTCTTGATATCCTTTGTTGAAGAAGCAACAATGCACTACTGGGAGCCAGACGAATGCATTGGGTGAGCCAATAATGTGCAGCCACCAATCAACAGCTCCTGAATCTACCTAGGTATCCTGTTAAACAAAGGATATCACGAGAACAAAACAAATTTAATAATAGAAGTAAATTTGTTTTAATAGAAGTAAAGTTAAAATCACACACTCTAAATTACAAAAGAACATTTTGGGGTTCATGTCCCTTTAAACACACAATTTATTGTGTTTTTTTACTTGTCCCCATTTTTATACCTCTTTATTTGACACTGCTGGTAAATATTATTAGGTTAAAAAAATAATAAGATGCAAGTGTGTGAATCCCACAATGTGACAAATTTGTATATCAAATATAGTTTTCTGGAATTTATTTTAAAATCTGTGTTTACTGAAAGCAAATGCAGGAAATGCTTTTAAATATTAGGGCAATAAATAATAAATAAATCCAATTATAGCGAAAAGACAGGCAGAACACACCGTTCATTAATATTGTGAAAAAAAATATAATGAGGGAAGTAATATTCCCTTACATTTTTGCATCTATCATTATATATACAGCTAAGTTCAGGCTCATTCCATTGTGGCATATGTGGGTAAAGAACACTTTACCTACAACATCTCACCATGGCATTATGTAATTATTTCTTTATCTTGCAAAGGAGCCATGACACATTTTCACAGTGCTATACACTTTACCTAGCACTTTCCCTGTGACAAACTTTATATCAGCTTTTCTCAAGTCCAGTTCTTAAATGTCACCAGCCTGATTAAAAGATTTCCCTATCTGAGTACAGGTGAGTCAGTCACATTGAGTGAGTTGCTGATTGGCCAGGCAGAAAAGTGCAATCTGGCCTATTAGGCGTGCTTCAGGGTAGAACTAAGAAACATTAATTTCTGTTTACATTAGCTGAATAATGAATGTGCTGGAGTACCCCTTATCACTGCTCCAGGTACACCCAGGGGTTCATGTACCACAGGTTGGGAAACAAGGGACAGGTGGACAAAGAGGTAGAGAGAAGAAGGGAGAACTCCATATTTGAGAAGGACAGTCCATAATTCTGACCTCTGTCCCACTGAGGCAGCAATATGTCCCTATATGCAGAATTTGCGTTAGACCCACCCACATAAACCCACAAACCACCCAGACCTGTCCACTGACCACCAGATGCACCCACGATCCCACCCACTATCGACCCATAACCCCACTCTCTTCTAACATGGCACCTCCCACAAAACCTCCCAAGTCCCTCACAAATGTTGGGATGTATGTATCCTGCACATGCAGGAACAGGGAGACATGGGTGTCTCTTCTCAGGGGAAGTAAAGATGGGGAAGCGGGAGACATGACACTGCACAGGCAAGATATGGAGAGAGGGAACATCCAGGATAATTGGCGGAAGAGTTTGGGTTCTCTGGCCCTTCTTATACCAAAGGCAATGCTGACGAAGCAGATGTAATCCAGTGTGGGAAAAAGAGGCACTTGGTAGGGCATATTTACAGAAGACATCTCAGCTGAAGAATGGTAATTTAAGACCTTCCATATACCGACCATATGTGGCAGTGTGAAGGAGTCTTCATATACAGCAATGTATGAGGAAGCTTATACAGTTACTGTTTGTACACATATAGCATATTGCAAAGCATGAGGTAAGGTTGCTACCGCTGTCTGTGAATATATACAGTATGTCGGTGAGTGAAGGGGGCCTAGTGCTGTCTTTGCATATGGTTTTTGGCACAATAAGTGTGCTTTGGCATGAATATGGCGACTGGGCTTCCTCTGCCTGTACATAAATATCTCATTACATATTGTATGTTTAGTGCTGTGCTGCCCTGGGCAAACAGAAAACTGCTGCCTCTCTCCCCTCAAATTTTATACCATATTTGCATAATTTATTTTTCTCACAGCTGAGAAGAAATTGTTTTAATTATTAACTCCTTCCTGACAGCAATGCACAGAAAAGTGAGAATATAACTCTCATTCAGTCAGTAACACATATAAGTGATTTAACCCTCTTGGTGTCACTAACATTTCTCCATCATATTGTCAATAATCCATGCACAGCTCCCATATTTCTAATAACCTACACAAGTAAAGGAATTTAATACCATATTAAAAAAATAAAAATAGCTAACACAATTAGAGATTATGTGATTCATAAGTGCATATAATAAATTATATAAAAAGTGAACAAACATAAACAGCACTAAATAAAAATACTTATATTGAAGTATTAGTCCTCAAGAACATATATCTCTGTATTGTCTTTAGACAAGATAACCTCAAAGAGAGAAATTGACCGATCTCATAGCGTTACACTGAGAAAGTAATGAAATCTTCAGGGGGACATACTGGTATACTCACATTCTTCAGAGCTTTAATCCAGCTCTCAGATAAAAAGTGTCATACAATAACCCACTGGCACAAGCAAGATCACCTTCTGTGTAAGCTTCTGAAGTCAATACAGAGATATATTTTCTTGTGGACTGATACATCTATCCTAAATTGCTTCATTGAACATACATATTTTTATATAGTGGTGTTTATGTTTGTTCACGTTTTAAATCATTTAATAACATATTACTAATATGTCAAACAGTGCAATTATTTAACCTGCACATTGCTAGTAGTTTAGACAAAGCAGGGGTTAGACCTGTTTTCTAGCTCATTTACCCTTTAGACTCCGTTGATTCCTGTGATCTAGCAGGGGTGTATAACTCTGCCTTTCAAATGGATGTCTGTGATGAGTAAATGATGTCATGCCCTTCATTACCCATAATGCCATAGGGTAATATAGTACATGTCCTTATTTACCACTGCCAGACAGAAAAACATTTGCAGGCTGGAGGGAAGTGATGCAGCAGAGATTGAGGAAGGTATATGATGGAATTATGCATCTTCCCAGACAGAAGGAAAAGGAAATTATGCCAAGGGAGATGTGATATGTGCAGTGGGCTGCATGGGGGCACACAACTTGCCACTCAAAAAAATAAAAATACCACCCAAACGTGTCACTTGTCTAGGTCTAAATATGGCCATATTGCCAAAGGTAAACTTCCTTAACAAGTGTACAAATTCCTGAGTTTTAAATTGTTAAATAAATTATGTGCAACCCTGGGATGTAAGATTACTGCTGCCTTTTTACTCACCAACTATTTCCTGTTATAAACCAACAGTTCTCTGCTCGCGAGTTACTTTATACATGTGTTTAACCCCTTTGTGGAGGTTAAACACATGGGTCTCTGTGTACTAAGTAGCTGAGGCTGCTTTGGAGCATTTCTGTGCAGGCACACTCTTGCAAGCCTGCTTACAGCAAGTTAATAATCATTACTCCTTAACCTCTCCATCACCTCTGAGGTTGTGGAGATAAATCACCACAAACTCATTTGTTCACTTCAGAATGATTGATAGGCCCTGCTCTTGCATGACTAGGTGGACAGTTTACTAAGGGCCAGATTACAAGTGGAGCGGTATTTAAAGCTCCCGCTCGATCGCTAACTCAACTAGAAGTAAGCTTTTTTTCTCACGTAAGGTGGTGTGTGTATTTTATTACAAGTTGAAAGTAAGCAGTTTTTGTTTACGCTCTAACCTGCGTAAAAAGCTGAACTTATAATATTTTGTGCACAATATTGTATTCCCCTATAGAAGTCAATGGAGCAGAAAAAGTGGAAAAATACACCCTACTTGCACACAGACCCAATCGCATAACCTAGTGGATATATGTGATGCATATGCTGGTGCCAAGGGGGCTCAACATCTTCCTGGATTTGGACCATTTTACTAAGGTTAAGACGCTATGCTGGAAGAGACTTGATATACATTGGATAACCAATGAGAACGAACCCTATGCATATCCACATGATCGTACATTCTAGTGGGTACCCACGGGTTTCTACCAATGCTCCAAGTGGCAATGAAGAGATGTATATTAATTATCAACTATGAATGAATTGATTATTTCCATGATGTTTGTGCCATACATATAGTACTTCACTTTATGAATTTCTTAATGGATGCAATCTTGTAATAACACAGCTGTAAATATTTACTCACTTATCCATGTGGGAACAAATTCGTAATGATCTTATTGGGATATGTTGGTGAACAGTCTGTGGGAGTTTGCAATTATTTAGTTGAGTGATTATAATGCCTTCCATATACATGAGGCCGCGGTGACAACAAAAATGTATTAGCTGATGGTTAATAGCCTACATTTGAATATTCCCATCTTATCTAATAAACCTATTCCAATAATATGCAGTATAATATATTGCCTACAAGCTGTGATGCTACTCGATTGCTTTCTCATACTAAATTACATAAATTTGGCCGTTGTGTTGTTTTGTTTACTGGTTACCGTAACAACTGACAACACATGCCTGCTGCTGATGACGCGTCACGTGGTGTCGGCCGGGAGACTGCGTGGGGCCGATAATGGCGTTCTAACAGGTATATAATGCGGGTTACCTTGTAGTATGCCATTTGATTTTAGGTTCACTCTCGTTTGAACCCTTGCATGACATTTAACAAAGGTGCCAATGAAGTGCTGAAACGTTATGTCAGTTTTAAACTTTGAAAATAAATGTTTTATTTTATTAAAAGTCCAGTGAGCGCCTTTACTTTGGATTGGTTCTCTAAGCTACTATTTTAGTGCACCCTGGCAGCTGTTACATTAGTAAAACAAAGGGGCTTATCTATCAATTTCCGAAAGGAGCTTGATGGCCCATATTTCTGGCGAGTCTGAAGACTCGCCAGAAACAGCAGTTATGAAGCAGTGGTCACAAAGGCCGCTGCTCCATAACCCTGTCCGCCTGCTCTGAGCAGGCGGACAGACATTGCCGCAATTCAACCCGATCGAGTACAATCGGGTTGATTGACACCCCCTGCTGGCGGCCATTCGGATCTGATTGGCCGCGAGTCTGCATGGGGCGGCGTTGCACCAGCAACTCTAGTGAGCTGCTGGTGCAATGCTGAATAAGGAGAGCGTATTGCTCTCCGTATTCAGCGAGGTCTGGCGGACCTGATCCACACTGTCGGATCAGGTCCACCAGACCTTGTTAAATAAGAGCCTATATATATATATATACAGTATATATATATATATATATATATATATATATATATATATATATTAAGGGTAAAGTAAGGTATCCAGTTAATCCTAGGATTACCCGGGTAAAACGGACATTACCCAAGTGGCTGTGGGTAAAGTCCGATGTACTATAATTCCCCATCAAAACTATTTTTTTTGCCTCCGCCTGGGGGGTTCAAGGAAGGTGCCCCGCTGATCCTCTGGCATCCACCCTAAGTGAACCTTTGAGAATGAGGTTTACAAGTGGAGCTTCACCACCCTTGAACCACCCAGGTGCAGGCAAAAAAAAGATAGTGAAGATGGGGGAATTACAGTGCATTGTATATATGTTTGATGCGGTGACTTGATGAAGCGCATGCACTCTGAGGGGATTTATGATCTTACATCGGGCTTTACCCACAGCTGCTTGAGTAATGTCCATTTTACCCGGGTAATCCTAGGATTACCCAATATCTGACTTTACCCATAACATATATACATACATATGCATCTTTATACATGTATATATATGTATCACTATGTTAAAGTCATTTGCCTGCTTTTTTTCTAACACCTGAGATCTCATATCTTTGAGCCCTTATAACTTTTGTGTGCAGAAATCATTCTAGCGTAAACAGCCGCAATAAACCCCTTTACGCTCGCGTATAACTGTTAACTTGCCACTGTAATCTGGCCCGAAATTGAGAACCTTGTCTGTCTGACTGCTACTTACGTACATGTGGCCTATAGAGTTCCAGGGGGTGAGCAGTGCAAAAATGTCTTGCTCTAAAGAATTCCATTATAATTCCATTATAATATCCTGTAAACACTGGCAGACACAATATTTTTCCGCTGTGTTTCCATATTTTATATTTATGATTTGTAATGTTAGATCACTCTAATATAAAACATCAAGGACTAGATTATAAATTTAGCGCAAAATAATGCTTCCGCATAAGTGATATTTGCGCTCAACTTAGTAATAGCAGCACACGCAAATGTGCGCTGGTATTACAAGTTAGTTGCAATGTGAGCGCACTTCCATAGGTTCCAATGGGAGCCTCGTTCTCATGCGTTGAGACATGGCATGAGAACTAGCGAAGGGGGTAAGTTGCTCAGCGATGTACAGCAAATTGAAATATATATGTATATGAATATATACATATATATTTATGTGTTTATATGTTTATATATCTGAACTGTGCTTAATTTTCTGAGCGCTAATTGCTACCGCAAGCTGGCTTGTAATGGCTGGTTATTTGCCCGTTTATGGGCGAGCAATAAATAAACGCTCCACTTGTAATCTAGCCCCAAATCTGTTATCTGTAATCATTCTAGCATTCAATATAACATGTACTGTCCGAGATACCTGTTAAAAATAATCAGTGATTTTCAATTGCAAAAATTACTACATAGCATTTTTTACAAAACCTACAGAAAATGATAGATTTTACAATGCACACAATTCATGACCTATGAAAATACTAACATAATTACTATTTCATAATGGCATGTTCCCTAGTTTTTGTGCAGATTCCAGCTCCTGCAGAAACTGTAATTCTCCCTTTGTTTATGTATAGATATTCTGCTTCAGTAATCCTGCAGTTACTGCGTGTGTTCCTGCTTTAGTACAATCTGTAGTTACTGCGTGTGTTCCTGCTTTAGTACAATCTGTAGTTACTGTGTGTGTTCCTGCTTTAGTAGGACCAGCACACCTGCTCTCATCAAGTGTCCATAAACAACATAGTAGGTGCAAACATATAGAGCCAAATCCCATAAGCTCAAAGTAAATATCCAGAACAAATAATGTTGCACTCCTAAATGTGAAAGAACTTTTATTGAGTAAACAGCAACGTTTCGGGGCTTCTGCCCCTTTGTCAAGCTAAAAATGCACTGCACATACAAACAGTTTATAGCAATGCTAATTAAAACAAGGACCAATAGGAACACACATGAAAGGCGGGGTTACAGAGAATTTTTTTTTAGAAGGTAACACTGACATTATTAACCCTATGTTGCCATATTGAGGATTAGTGATGTCGCGAACTGTTAGCCGGAGAACAGTTCCCGGTGAACATAGCTTGTTTGCGTTCGCCGCTGCGGGCGAACATATGCGATGTTCAATCCGCCCCCTATGTGTCATCATTGAGGAAACTTTGACCCTGTATCTCACAGCCTTCTGACACATTTGAGCCAATCAGCAACAGACACTCCCTCACAGACCCTCCCAGCTCCTTGGCAGCAACCATTTTAGATTCATTACGATCTTGCTTTCTTAGTGAGAGGAGCTTTAGTGTTGCTGCTACTGACATTATAGGGAAATAGATAGCTAGGCTAGTGTATTTAGCGTCCACTACAGTCCTGAAGGACTCATCTAATCTCTGCTGTAAGGACAGCACCCAAAAAAGCCCTTTTTAGGGCTATAACTTCAGTCATTTTTTTATTTTTTTTATTTGTAATTTTATTTGCATTTGCCTGGCTTTCAGCCTGTGTGTGAGGCTCACAGCATATACTGTGATTACTGCCACCACTGATTAACATTAGTGTAAATTTAACCAACAAAACTTTTAAATCATTTTGCTAGTGTAATCTAATTTCATTTTCTATCAGGCCTGTGTGTTTCTGGCTTACACAGCATACTGTGGTTAATTGCTATCCTAGCAGCCACCACTTATATCTGCTTAACATTTTTTTAAATTTAAAAAAAAACTTTTAAATCATTTTTCTAGTGTAATCTAATTTCATTTTCTATCAGGCCTGTGTGTTTCTGTCTTACACAGCATACTGTGGTTAATTGCTGTCCTAGCAGCCACCACTCATATCTGCTTAACATTATTTTAAATTTAAAAAAAAAACTTTTAAATCATTTTGCTAGTGTAATCTAATTTCATTTTCTATCAGGCTTGTGTGTTTCTGGCTTACATAGCATACTGTGGTTAATTGCTGTCCTAGCAGCCACTACTCATATCTGCTTAACATTATTTTAAATAACAAAAAAACTTTTAAATCATTTTGCTATTGTAATCTAATTTCCTTTTCTATCAGGCCTGTGTGTTTCTGGCTTACACAGCATACTGTGGTTCATTGCTGTCCTAGCAGCCACCACTCATATCTGCTTAACATTATTTTAAATAAAAAAAAAACTTTTAAATCATTTTGCTAGTGTAATCTAATCTTATTTTCTATCAGGCCTGTGTGTTTCTGGCTTACACAGCATACTGTGGTTAATTGCTGTGCTAGCAGCCACCACTCATATCTGCTTAACATTATTTTAAATTTTTTAAAAAAACTTTTAAATAATTTTGCTAGTGTAATCTAATTTCATTTTCTATCATGCCTGTGTGTTTCTTGCTTACACAGCATACTGTGGTTAATTGCTGTGCTAGCAGCCACCACTCATATCTGCTTAACATTATTTTAAATTAAAAAAAAAAGCTTTTAAATCATTTTGCTAGTGTAATCTAATTTCATTTTCTATCAGGCCTGTGTGTTTCTGGCTTACACAGCATACTGTGGTTAATTGCTGTGCTAGCAGCCACCACTAATATCTGCTTAACATTATTTTAAATTTAAAAAAAAAAGCTTTTAAATCATTTTGCTAGTGTAATCTAATTTCATTTTCAATCAGGCCTGTGTGTTTCTGGCTTACACAGCATACTGTGATTAATTGCTGTGCTAGCAGCCACCACTCATATCTGCTTAACATTATTTTAAATTTAAAAATAAACTTTTAAATCAATTTTCTGAGCGCTAATTGCTACCGCAAGCTGGCTTGTAATGGCTGGTTATTTGCCCGTTTATGGGCGAGCAATAAATAAACGCTCCACTTGTAATCTAGCCCCAAATCTGTTATCTGTAATCATTCTAGCATTCAATATAACATGTACTGTCCGAGATACCTGTTAAAAATAATCAGTGATTTTCAATTGCAAAAATTACTACATAGCATTTTTTACAAAACCTACAGAAAATGATAGATTTTACAATGCACACAATTCATGACCTATGAAAATACTAACATAATTACTATTTCATAATGGCATGTTGCCTAGTTTTTGTGCAGATTCCAGCTCCTGCAGAAACTGTAATTCTACCTATGCTCCAGCTTCAGTACCAACCTCAGTTTCCATGTAAACTACATTTGTTTATGTATAGATATTCTGCTTCAGTAATCCTGCAGTTACTGCGTGTGTTCCTGCTTTAGTACAATCTGTAGTTACTGCGTGTGTTCCTGCTTTAGTACAATCTGTAGTTACTGTGTGTGTTCCTGCTTTAGTAGGACCAGCACACCTGCTCTCATCAAGTGTCCATAAACAACATAGTAGGTGCAAACATATAGAGCCAAATCCCATAAGCTCAAAGTAAATATCCAGAACAAATAATGTTGCACTCCTAAATGTGAAAGAACTTTTATTGAGTAAACAGCAACGTTTCGGGGCTTCTGCCCCTTTGTCAAGCTAAAAATGCACTGCACATACAAACAGTTTATAGCAATGCTAATTAAAACAAGGACCAATAGGAACACACATGAAAGGTGGGGTTACAGAGATTTTTTTTTTAGAAGGTAACACTGACATTATTAACCCTATGTTGCCATATTGAGGATTAGTGATGTCGCGAACTGTTCGCCGGAGAACAGTTCCCAGTGAACATAGCTTGTTTGCGTTCGCCGCTGCGGGCGAACATATGCGATGTTCGATCCGCCCCCTATGTGTCATCATTGAGGAAACTTTGACCCTGTATCTCACAGCCTTCTGACACATTTGAGCCAATCAGCAACAGACACTCCCTCACAGACCCTCCCAGCTCCTTGGCAGCAGCCATTTTAGATTCATTACGATCTTGCTTTCTTAATGAGAGGAGCTTTAGTGTTGCTGCTGCTGACATTATAGGGAAATAGATAGCTAGGCTAGTGTATTTAGCGTCCACTACAGTCCTGAAGGACTCATCTAATCTCTGCTGTAAGGACAGCACCCAAAAAAGCCCTTTTTAGGGCTATAACTTCAGTCGTTTTTTTATTTTTTTTATTTATAATTTTATTTGCATTTGCCTGGCTTTCAGCCTGTGTGTGAGGCTCACAGCATATACTGTAATTACTGCCACCACTGATTAACATTAGTGTAAATTTAACCAACAAAACTTTTAAATCATTTTGCTAGTGTAATCTAATTTCATTTTCTATCAGGCCTGTGTGTTTCTGGCTTACACAGCATACTGTGGTTAATTGCTGTCCTAGCAGCCACCACTTATATCTGCTTAACATTATTTTAAATTTAAAAAAAAACTTTTAAATCATTTTGCTAGTGTAATCTAATTTCATTTTCTATCAGGCCTGTGTGTTTCTGTCTTACACAGCATACTGTGGTTAATTGCTGTCCTAGCAGCCACCACTCATATCTGCTTAACATTATTTTAAATTTTTAAAAAAATCTTTTAAATCATTTTGCTAGTGTAATCTAATTTCATTTTCTATCAGGCCTGTGTGTTTCTGGCTTACACAGCATACTGTGGTTAATTGCTGTCCTAGCAGCCACCACTTATATCTGCTTAACATTATTTTAAATTTAAAAAAAAACTTTTAAATCATTTTGCTATTGTAATCTAATTTCATTTTCTATCAGGCCTGTGTGTTTCTGGCTTACACAGCATACTGTGGTTCATTGCTGTCCTAGCAGCCACCACTCATATCTGCTTAACATTATTTTAAATAAAAAAAAACTTTTAAATCATTTTGCTAGTGTAATCTAATCTCATTTTCTATCAGGCCTGTGTGTTTCTGGCTTACACAGCATACTGTGGTTAATTGCTGTGCTAGCAGCCACCACTCATATCTGCTTAACATTATTTTAAATTTTTTTTAAAAACTTTTAAATAATTTTGCTAGTGTAATCTAATTTCATTTTCTATCAGGCCTGTGTGTTTCTTGCTTACACAGCATACTGTGGTTAATTGCTGTGCTAGCAGCCACCACTCATATCTGCTTAACATTATTTTAAATTTAAAAAAAAACCTTTTAAATCATTTTGCTAGTGTAATCTAATTTCATTTTCTATCAGGCCTGTGTGTTTCTGGCTTACACAGCATACTGTGGTTAATTGCTGTGCTAGCAGCCACCACTCATATCTGCTTAACATTATTTTAATTTTTTTTAAAAAAGCTTTTAAATCATTTTGCTAGTGTAATCTAATTTCATTTTCTATCAAGCCTGTGTGTTTCTGGCTTACACAGCATACTGTGATTAATTGCTGTGCTAGCAGCCACCACTCATATCTGCTTAACATTATTTTAAATTTAAAAATAAACTTTTAAATCAATTTTCTGAGCGCTAATTGCTACCGCAAGCTGGCTTGTAATGGCTGGTTATTTGCCCGTTTATGGGCGAGCAATAAATAAACGCTCCACTTGTAATCTAGCCCCAAATCTGTTATCTGTAATCATTCTAGCATTCAATATAACATGTACTGTCCGAGATACCTGTTAAAAATAATCAGTGATTTTCAATTGCAAAAATTACTACATAGCATTTTTTACAAAACCTACAGAAAATGATAGATTTTACAATGCACACAATTCATGACCTATGAAAATACTAACATAGTTACTATTTCATAATGGCATGTTCCCTAGTTTTTGTGCAGATTCCAGCTCCTGCAGAAACTGTAATTCTCCCTATGCTCCAGCTTCAGTACCAACCTCAGTTTCCATGTAAACTACATTTGTTTATGTATAGATATTCTGCTTCAGTAATCCTGCAGTTACTGCGGATGTTCCTGCTTTAGTACAATCTGTAGTTACTGCGTGTGTTCCTGCTTTAGTACAATCTGTAGTTACTGTGTGTGTTCCTGCTTTAGTAGGACCAGCACACCTGCTCTCATCAAGTGTCCATAAACATCATGGTAGGTGCAAACATATAGAGCCAAATCCCATAAGCTCAAAGTAAATATCCAGAACAAATAATGTTGCACTCCTAAATGTGAAAGAACTTTTATTGAGTGAACAGCAACGTTTCGGGGGTTCTGCCCCTTTGTCAAGCTAAAAATGCACTGCACATACAAACAGTTTATAGCAATGCTAATTAAAACAAGGACCAATAGGAACACATATGAAAGGCGGGGTTACAGAGAATTCTTTTTTACAATGTAACACTGACATTATTAACCCTATGTTGCCATATTGAGGATTAGTGATGTCGCGAACTGTTCGCCGAAGAACAGTTCCCGCCGAACATAGCTTGTTCGCGTTCGCTTCTGCGGGCGAACATATGCAATGTTCGATCCGCCCCCTATGTGTCATCATTGAGGAAACTTTGACCCTGTATCTCACAGCCTTCTGACACATTTGAGCCAATCAGCAGCAGACACTCCCTCACAGACCCTCCCAGCTCCTTGGCAGCAGCCATTTTAGATTCATTACGATCTTGCTTTCTTAGTGAGAGGAGCTTTAGTGTTGCTGCTGCTGACATTATAGGGAAATAGATAGCTAGGCTAGTGTATTTAGCGTCCACTACAGTCCTGAAGGACTCATCTAATCTCTGCTGTAAGGACAGCACCCCAAAAAGCCCTGTAGTGTAATCTAATTTCATTTTCTATCAGGCCTGTGTGTTTCTGGCTTACACAGCATACTGTGGTTAATTGCTGTCCTAGCAGCCACCACTCATATCTGCTTAACATTATTTTAAATTAAAAAAAAAACAACTTTTAAATCATTTTGCTAGTGTAATCTAATTTCATTTTCTATCAGGCCTGTGTGTTTCTGGCTTACACAGCATACTGTGGTTAATTGCTGTCCTAGCAGCCACGACTCATATCTGCTTAACAATATTTTAAATTTAAAAAAAAAACTTTTAAATCATTTTGCTAGTGTAATCTAATTTCATTTTCTATCAAGCCTGTGTGTTTCTGGCTTACACAGCATACAGTGGTTAATTGCTGTCCTAGCAGCCACCACTCATATCTGCTTAACATTATTTTAAATTTTTTAAAAAAAACTTTTAAATCATTTTGCTAGTGTAATCTAATTTCATTTTCTATCCGGCCTGTGTGTTTCTGGCTTACACAGCATACTGTGGTTAAGTGCTGTCCTAGCAGCCACCACTCATATCTGCCTAACATTATTTTAAATTAAAAAAAAAAAATTTAAATCATTTTGCTAGTGTATTCTAATTTAATTTTCTATCAGGCCTGTGTGTTTCTGGCTTACACAGCATACTGTGGTTAATTGCTGTCCTAGCAGCCACCACTCATATCTGCTTAACATTATTTTAAATAAAAAAAAAACAACTTTTAAATCATTTTGCTAGTGTAATCTAATTTCATTTTCTATCAGGCCTGTGTGTTTCTGGCTTACATAGCATACTGTGGTTAATTGCTGTCCTAGCAGCCACCACTCATATCTGCTTAAGATTATTTTAAATTAAAAAAAAAAATGTTTAAATAATTTTGCTAGTGTAATCTAATTTCATTTTCTATCAGGCCTGTGTGTTTCTGGCTTACACAGCATACTGTGGTTAATTGCTGTCCTAGCAGCCACCACTCATATCTGCTTAACATTTTTTTTAAAAACTTTTAAATAATTTTGCTAGTGTAATCTAATTTCATTTTCTATCAGGCCTGTGTGTTTCTTGCTTACACAGCATACTGTGATTAATTGCTATGCTAGCAGCCACCACTCATATCTGCTTAACATTATTTTAAATTTTAAAAAAAACTTTTAAATAATTTTTCTAGTGTAATCTAATTTCATTTTCTATCAGGCCTGTGTGTTTCTGGCTTACACAGCATACTGTGGTTAATTGCTGTCCTAGCAGCCACCACTCATATCTGCTTAACATTATTTTAAATTTTAAAAAAAAACTTTTAAATCATTTTGCTAGTGTAATCTAATTTCATTTTCTATCAGGCCTGTGTGTTTCTGGCTTACACAGCATACTGTGGTTAATTGCTGTCCTAGCAGCCACCACTCATATCTGCTCAACATTATTTTAAATAATAAAAAAAAATGTTTAAATCATTTTGCTAGTGTAATCTAATTTCATTTTCTATCAGGCCTGTGTGTTTCTGGCTTACACAGCATACTGTGGTTAATTGCTGTCCTAGCAGCCACCACTCATATCTGCTTAACATTATTTTAATTTTTTTTTAAAAACTTTTAAATCATTTTGCTAGTGTAATCTAATTTCATTTTCTATCAGGCCTGTGTGTTTCTGGCTTACACAGCATACTGTGATTAATTGCTGTGCTAGCAGCCACCACTCATATCTGCTTAACATTATTTTAAATTTTAAAAAAAACTTTTAAATAATTTTTCTAGTGTAATCTAATTTCATTTTCTATCAGGCCTGTGTGTTTCTTGCTTACACAGCATACTGTGGTTAATTGCTGTCCTAGCAACCACCACTCATATCTGCTTAACATTATTTTAAATTTAAAAAAAATCTTTTAAATCATTTTGCTAGTGTAATCTAATTTCATTTTCTATCAGGCCTGTGTGTTTCTGGCTTACACAGCATACTGTGGTTAATTGCTGTCCTAGCAGCCACCACTCATATCTGCTTAACATTATTTTAAATTAAAAAAAAAAACGTTGAAATCATTTTGCTAGTGTAATCTAATTTCATTTTCTATCAGGCCTGTGTGTTTCTGGCTTACACAGTATACTGTGGTTAATTGCTGTGCTAGCAGCCACCACTCATATCTGCTTAACATTATTTTAAATTTTAAAAAAAAGCTTTTAAATCATTTTGCTAGTGTAATCTAATTTCATTTTCTATCAGGCCTGTGTGTTTCTGGCTTACACGGCATACTGTGGTTAATTGCTGTGCTCGCAGCCACCACTCATATCTGCTTAACATTATTTTAAATTTAAAAATAAACTTTTAAATCATTTTGCTAGTGTAATCTAATTTCATTTTCTATCAGGCCTGTGTGTCAGGCTTACACAGCATACAACGTTGTTTAATTGCTGTGCCAGCAGCCACCACTCATATCTGCTTAACATTATTTTAAATTTTTAAAAAAAACAACTTTTAAATAATTTTACTGTGTGTGTTCCTGCTTTAGTAGGACCAGCACACCTGCTCTCATCAAGTGTCCATAAACAACATAGTAGGTGCAAACATATAGAGCCAAATCCCATAAGCTCAAAGTAAATATCCAGAACAAATAATGTTGCACTCCTAAATGTGAAAGAACTTTTATTGAGTAAACAGCAACGTTTCGGGGCTTCTGCCCCTTTGTCAAGCTAAAAATGCACTGCACATACAAACAGTTTATAGCAATGCTAATTAAAACAAGGACCAATAGGAACACACATGAAAGGCGGGGTTACAGAGAATTTTTTTTTAGAAGGTAACACTGACATTATTAACCCTATGTTGCCATATTGAGGATTAGTGATGTCGCGAACTGTTAGCCGGAGAACAGTTCCCGGTGAACATAGCTTGTTTGCGTTCGCCGCTGCGGGCGAACATATGCGATGTTCAATCCGCCCCCTATGTGTCATCATTGAGGAAACTTTGACCCTGTATCTCACAGCCTTCTGACACATTTGAGCCAATCAGCAACAGACACTCCCTCACAGACCCTCCCAGCTCCTTGGCAGCAACCATTTTAGATTCATTACGATCTTGCTTTCTTAGTGAGAGGAGCTTTAGTGTTGCTGCTACTGACATTATAGGGAAATAGATAGCTAGGCTAGTGTATTTAGCGTCCACTACAGTCCTGAAGGACTCATCTAATCTCTGCTGTAAGGACAGCACCCAAAAAAGCCCTTTTTAGGGCTATAACTTCAGTCATTTTTTTATTTTTTTTATTTGTAATTTTATTTGCATTTGCCTGGCTTTCAGCCTGTGTGTGAGGCTCACAGCATATACTGTGATTATTGCCACCACTGATTAACATTAGTGTAAATTTAACCAACAAAACTTTTAAATCATTTTGCTAGTGTAATCTAATTTCATTTTCTATCAGGCCTGTGTGTTTCTGGCTTACACAGCATACTGTGGTTAATTGCTATCCTAGCAGCCACCACTTATATCTGCTTAACATTTTTTTAAATTTAAAAAAAAACTTTTAAATCATTTTTCTAGTGTAATCTAATTTCATTTTCTATCAGGCCTGTGTGTTTCTGTCTTACACAGCATACTGTGGTTAATTGCTGTCCTAGCAGCCACCACTCATATCTGCTTAACATTATTTTAAATTTAAAAAAAAACCTTTTAAATCATTTTGCTAGTGTAATCTAATTTCATTTTCTATCAGGCTTGTGTGTTTCTGGCTTACATAGCATACTGTGGTTAATTGCTGTCCTAGCAGCCACTACTCATATCTGCTTAACATTATTTTAAATAACAAAAAAACTTTTAAATCATTTTGCTATTGTAATCTAATTTCCTTTTCTATCAGGCCTGTGTGTTTCTGGCTTACACAGCATACTGTGGTTCATTGCTGTCCTAGCAGCCACCACTCATATCTGCTTAACATTATTTTAAATAAAAAAAAAACTTTTAAATCATTTTGCTAGTGTAATCTAATCTTATTTTCTATCAGGCCTGTGTGTTTCTGGCTTACACAGCATACTGTGGTTAATTGCTGTGCTAGCAGCCACCACTCATATCTGCTTAACATTATTTTAAATTTTTTAAAAAAACTTTTAAATAATTTTGCTAGTGTAATCTAATTTCATTTTCTATCATGCCTGTGTGTTTCTTGCTTACACAGCATACTGTGGTTAATTGCTGTGCTAGCAGCCACCACTCATATCTGCTTAACATTATTTTAAATTAAAAAAAAAAGCTTTTAAATCATTTTGCTAGTGTAATCTAATTTCATTTTCTATCAGGCCTGTGTGTTTCTGGCTTACACAGCATACTGTGGTTAATTGCTGTGCTAGCAGCCACCACTAATATCTGCTTAACATTATTTTAAATTTAAAAAAAAAAGCTTTTAAATCATTTTGCTAGTGTAATCTAATTTCATTTTCAATCAGGCCTGTGTGTTTCTGGCTTACACAGCATACTGTGATTAATTGCTGTGCTAGCAGCCACCACTCATATCTGCTTAACATTATTTTAAATTTAAAAATAAACTTTTAAATCAATTTTCTGAGCGCTAATTGCTACCGCAAGCTGGCTTGTAATGGCTGGTTATTTGCCCGTTTATGGGCGAGCAATAAATAAACGCTCCACTTGTAATCTAGCCCCAAATCTGTTATCTGTAATCATTCTAGCATTCAATATAACATGTACTGTCCGAGATACCTGTTAAAAATAATCAGTGATTTTCAATTGCAAAAATTACTACATAGCATTTTTTACAAAACCTACAGAAAATGATAGATTTTACAATGCACACAATTCATGACCTATGAAAATACTAACATAATTACTATTTCATAATGGCATGTTGCCTAGTTTTTGTGCAGATTCCAGCTCCTGCAGAAACTGTAATTCTACCTATGCTCCAGCTTCAGTACCAACCTCAGTTTCCATGTAAACTACATTTGTTTATGTATAGATATTCTGCTTCAGTAATCCTGCAGTTACTGCGTGTGTTCCTGCTTTAGTACAATCTGTAGTTACTGCGTGTGTTCCTGCTTTAGTACAATCTGTAGTTACTGTGTGTGTTCCTGCTTTAGTAGGACCAGCACACCTGCTCTCATCAAGTGTCCATAAACAACATAGTAGGTGCAAACATATAGAGCCAAATCCCATAAGCTCAAAGTAAATATCCAGAACAAATAATGTTGCACTCCTAAATGTGAAAGAACTTTTATTGAGTAAACAGCAACGTTTCGGGGCTTCTGCCCCTTTGTCAAGCTAAAAATGCACTGCACATACAAACAGTTTATAGCAATGCTAATTAAAACAAGGACCAATAGGAACACACATGAAAGGTGGGGTTACAGAGATTTTTTTTTTAGAAGGTAACACTGACATTATTAACCCTATGTTGCCATATTGAGGATTAGTGATGTCGCGAACTGTTCGCCGGAGAACAGTTCCCAGTGAACATAGCTTGTTTGCGTTCGCCGCTGCGGGCGAACATATGCGATGTTCGATCCGCCCCCTATGTGTCATCATTGAGGAAACTTTGACCCTGTATCTCACAGCCTTCTGACACATTTGAGCCAATCAGCAACAGACACTCCCTCACAGACCCTCCCAGCTCCTTGGCAGCAGCCATTTTAGATTCATTACGATCTTGCTTTCTTAGTGAGAGGAGCTTTAGTGTTGCTGCTGCTGACATTATAGGGAAATAGATAGCTAGGCTAGTGTATTTAGCGTCCACTACAGTCCTGAAGGACTCATCTAATCTCTGCTGTAAGGACAGCACCCAAAAAAGCCCTTTTTAGGGCTATAACTTCAGTCGTTTTTTTATTTTTTTTATTTATAATTTTATTTGCATTTGCCTGGCTTTCAGCCTGTGTGTGAGGCTCACAGCATATACTGTAATTACTGCCACCACTGATTAACATTAGTGTAAATTTAACCAACAAAACTTTTAAATCATTTTGCTAGTGTAATCTAATTTCATTTTCTATCAGGCCTGTGTGTTTCTGGCTTACACAGCATACTGTGGTTAATTGCTGTCCTAGCAGCCACCACTTATATCTGCTTAACATTATTTTAAATTTAAAAAAAAACTTTTAAATCATTTTGCTAGTGTAATCTAATTTCATTTTCTATCAGGCCTGTGTGTTTCTGTCTTACACAGCATACTGTGGTTAATTGCTGTCCTAGCAGCCACCACTCATATCTGCTTAACATTATTTTAAATTTTTAAAAAAATCTTTTAAATCATTTTGCTAGTGTAATCTAATTTCATTTTCTATCAGGCCTGTGTGTTTCTGGCTTACACAGCATACTGTGGTTAATTGCTGTCCTAGCAGCCACCACTTATATCTGCTTAACATTATTTTAAATTTAAAAAAAAACTTTTAAATCATTTTGCTATTGTAATCTAATTTCATTTTCTATCAGGCCTGTGTGTTTCTGGCTTACACAGCATACTGTGGTTCATTGCTGTCCTAGCAGCCACCACTCATATCTGCTTAACATTATTTTAAATAAAAAAAAAACTTTTAAATCATTTTGCTAGTGTAATCTAATCTCATTTTCTATCAGGCCTGTGTGTTTCTGGCTTACACAGCATACTGTGGTTAATTGCTGTGCTAGCAGCCACCACTCATATCTGCTTAACATTATTTTAAATTTTTTTTAAAAACTTTTAAATAATTTTGCTAGTGTAATCTAATTTCATTTTCTATCAGGCCTGTGTGTTTCTTGCTTACACAGCATACTGTGGTGAATTGCTGTGCTAGCAGCCACCACTCATATCTGCTTAACATTATTTTAAATTTTAAAAAAAAGCTTTTAAATCATTTTGCTAGTGTAATCTAATTTCATTTTCTATCAGGCCTGTGTGTTTCTGGCTTACACAGCATACTGTGGTTAATTGCTGTGCTAGCAGCCACCACTCATATCTGCTTAACATTATTTTAATTTTTTTTAAAAAAGCTTTTAAATCATTTTGCTAGTGTAATCTAATTTCATTTTCTATCAAGCCTGTGTGTTTCTGGCTTACACAGCATACTGTGATTAATTGCTGTGCTAGCAGCCACCACTCATATCTGCTTAACATTATTTTAAATTTAAAAATAAACTTTTAAATCAATTTTCTGAGCGCTAATTGCTACCGCAAGCTGGCTTGTAATGGCTGGTTATTTGCCCGTTTATGGGCGAGCAATAAATAAACGCTCCACTTGTAATCTAGCCCCAAATCTGTTATCTGTAATCATTCTAGCATTCAATATAACATGTACTGTCCGAGATACCTGTTAAAAATAATCAGTGATTTTCAATTGCAAAAATTACTACATAGCATTTTTTACAAAACCTACAGAAAATGATAGATTTTACAATGCACACAATTCATGACCTATGAAAATACTAACATAGTTACTATTTCATAATGGCATGTTCCCTAGTTTTTGTGCAGATTCCAGCTCCTGCAGAAACTGTAATTCTCCCTATGCTCCAGCTTCAGTACCAACCTCAGTTTCCATGTAAACTACATTTGTTTATGTATAGATATTCTGCTTCAGTAATCCTGCAGTTACTGCGTGTGTTCCTGCTTTAGTACAATCTGTAGTTACTGCGTGTGTTCCTGCTTTAGTACAATCTGTAGTTACTGTGTGTGTTCCTGCTTTAGTAGGACCAGCACACCTGCTCTCATCAAGTGTCCATAAACATCATGGTAGGTGCAAACATATAGAGCCAAATCCCATAAGCTCAAAGTAAATATCCAGAACAAATAATGTTGCACTCCTAAATGTGAAAGAACTTTTATTGAGTGAACAGCAACGTTTCGGGGGTTCTGCCCCTTTGTCAAGCTAAAAATGCACTGCACATACAAACAGTTTATAGCAATGCTAATTAAAACAAGGACCAATAGGAACACATATGAAAGGCGGGGTTACAGAGAATTCTTTTTTACAATGTAACACTGACATTATTAACCCTATGTTGCCATATTGAGGATTAGTGATGTCGCGAACTGTTCGCCGAAGAACAGTTCCCGCCGAACATAGCTTGTTCGCGTTCGCTTCTGCGGGCGAACATATGCAATGTTCGATCCGCCCCCTATGTGTCATCATTGAGGAAACTTTGACCCTGTATCTCACAGCCTTCTGACACATTTGAGCCAATCAGCAGCAGACACTCCCTCACAGACCCTCCCAGCTCCTTGGCAGCAGCCATTTTAGATTCATTACGATCTTGCTTTCTTAGTGAGAGGAGCTTTAGTGTTGCTGCTGCTGACATTATAGGGAAATAGATAGCTAGGCTAGTGTATTTAGCGTCCACTACAGTCCTGAAGGACTCATCTAATCTCTGCTGTAAGGACAGCACCCCAAAAAGCCCTGTAGTGTAATCTAATTTCATTTTCTATCAGGCCTGTGTGTTTCTGGCTTACACAGCATACTGTGGTTAATTGCTGTCCTAGCAGCCACCACTCATATCTGCTTAACATTATTTTAAATTAAAAAAAAAACAACTTTTAAATCATTTTGCTAGTGTAATCTAATTTCATTTTCTATCAGGCCTGTGTGTTTCTGGCTTACACAGCATACTGTGGTTAATTGCTGTCCTAGCAGCCACGACTCATATCTGCTTAACAATATTTTAAATTTAAAAAAAAAACTTTTAAATCATTTTGCTAGTGTAATCTAATTTCATTTTCTATCAAGCCTGTGTGTTTCTGGCTTACACAGCATACAGTGGTTAATTGCTGTCCTAGCAGCCACCACTCATATCTGCTTAACATTATTTTAAATTTTTTAAAAAAAACTTTTAAATCATTTTGCTAGTGTAATCTAATTTCATTTTCTATCCGGCCTGTGTGTTTCTGGCTTACACAGCATACTGTGGTTAAGTGCTGTCCTAGCAGCCACCACTCATATCTGCCTAACATTATTTTAAATTAAAAAAAAAAAAATTTAAATCATTTTGCTAGTGTATTCTAATTTAATTTTCTATCAGGCCTGTGTGTTTCTGGCTTACACAGCATACTGTGGTTAATTGCTGTCCTAGCAGCCACCACTCATATCTGCTTAACATTATTTTAAATAAAAAAAAAACAACTTTTAAATCATTTTGCTAGTGTAATCTAATTTCATTTTCTATCAGGCCTGTGTGTTTCTGGCTTACATAGCATACTGTGGTTAATTGCTGTCCTAGCAGCCACCACTCATATCTGCTTAAGATTATTTTAAATTAAAAAAAAAAATGTTTAAATAATTTTGCTAGTGTAATCTAATTTCATTTTCTATCAGGCCTGTGTGTTTCTGGCTTACACAGCATACTGTGGTTAATTGCTGTCCTAGCAGCCACCACTCATATCTGCTTAACATTTTTTTAAAAACTTTTAAATAATTTTGCTAGTGTAATCTAATTTCATTTTCTATCAGGCCTGTGTGTTTCTTGCTTACACAGCATACTGTGATTAATTGCTATGCTAGCAGCCACCACTCATATCTGCTTAACATTATTTTAAATTTTAAAAAAAACTTTTAAATAATTTTTCTAGTGTAATCTAATTTCATTTTCTATCAGGCCTGTGTGTTTCTGGCTTACACAGCATACTGTGGTTAATTGCTGTCCTAGCAGCCACCACTCATATCTGCTTAACATTATTTTAAATTTTAAAAAAAAACTTTTAAATCATTTTGCTAGTGTAATCTAATTTCATTTTCTATCAGGCCTGTGTGTTTCTGGCTTACACAGCATACTGTGGTTAATTGCTGTCCTAGCAGCCACCACTCATATCTGCTCAACATTATTTTAAATAATAAAAAAAAATGTTTAAATCATTTTGCTAGTGTAATCTAATTTCATTTTCTATCAGGCCTGTGTGTTTCTGGCTTACACAGCATACTGTGGTTAATTGCTGTCCTAGCAGCCACCACTCATATCTGCTTAACATTATTTTAATTTTTTTTTAAAAACTTTTAAATCATTTTGCTAGTGTAATCTAATTTCATTTTCTATCAGGCCTGTGTGTTTCTGGCTTACACAGCATACTGTGATTAATTGCTGTGCTAGCAGCCACCACTCATATCTGCTTAACATTATTTTAAATTTTAAAAAAAACTTTTAAATAATTTTTCTAGTGTAATCTAATTTCATTTTCTATCAGGCCTGTGTGTTTCTTGCTTACACAGCATACTGTGGTTAATTGCTGTCCTAGCAACCACCACTCATATCTGCTTAACATTATTTTAAATTTAAAAAAAATCTTTTAAATCATTTTGCTAGTGTAATCTAATTTCATTTTCTATCAGGCCTGTGTGTTTCTGGCTTACACAGCATACTGTGGTTAATTGCTGTGCTAGCAGCCACCACTCATATCTGCTTAACATTATTTTAAATTTTAAAAAAAAGCTTTTAAATCATTTTGCTAGTGTAATCTAATTTCATTTTCTATCAGGCCTGTGTGTTTCTGGCTTACACAGCATACTGTGGTTAATTGCTGTCCTAGCAGCCACCACTCATATCTGCTTAACATTATTTTAAATTAAAAAAAAAACGTTGAAATCATTTTGCTAGTGTAATCTAATTTCATTTTCTATCAGGCCTGTGTGTTTCTGGCTTACACAGTATACTGTGGTTAATTGCTGTGCTAGCAGCCACCACTCATATCTGCTTAACATTATTTTAAATTTAAAAAAAAAGCTTTTAAATCATTTTGCTAGTGTAATCTAATTTCATTTTCTATCAGGCCTGTGTGTTTCTGGCTTACACGGCATACTGTGGTTAATTGCTGTGCTCGCAGCCACCACTCATATCTGCTTAACATTATTTTAAATTTAAAAATAAACTTTTAAATCATTTTGCTAGTGTAATCTAATTTCATTTTCTATCAGGCCTGTGTGTCAGGCTTACACAGCATACAACGTTGTTTAATTGCTGTGCCAGCAGCCACCACTCATATCTGCTTAACATTATTTTAAATTTTTTAAAAAAACAACTTTTAAATAATTTTGCTAGTGTAATCTAATTTCATTTTCCATCAGTCCTGTGTGTCAGGCCCACATCATATAGTGTGATTAATTGCTCTTTTTTCCATATCTGGTGTAACAGTGTACATTTTTTAAAAAATTATTTTTTACATCAGTCCTCTTCTAGTGTTATTTAATATTAGTTGCCAGGCCAGCCTGGCTGCCATTAGTGCCAGCCTGTGTGTCAGGCTGCCAGCATATACTGTGCCTACTTCCATCCTCAGTGCCAGTCCACCACTCCTATCTGGTGTAACATTAGTTTAAATTTTGTAAAAAAATTTTTTTACATCAGTCTTCTAGTGTTATTTAATTTTAGTTTACAGGCCAGCCTGCCACTAGTGCCAGCCTGTGTGTCAGGCTGCCAGCACATACTGTGCCTACTTCTATCCTGAGTGCCATCACTCCTATCTGTTGTAACATTAGTGTAACTTTTTTAAAAACAAACTGTTACATCAGTCTGCTATTGTTATTTAATTGCAGTTGCCTGTCTGCCAGCGTGTGTGCCAGGCCCACTTTCCAACTAGTGCCACGAATCATATTTGTTATAACAGTAGTGTAAATATTAAAAATAAAAACTCTTTTGACTGTGAATCATCAGTCTGCTAGTGCAATTGAATTGCAGTTGCCTGTCTCCCAGCGTGTGTGCCAGGCCCACTTGCCAACTAGTGCCATCAATCATATTTGTTATAACAGTAGTGTAAATATTTTAAAAAAATATTTTTTGACTGTGAAAGATCAGTCTGCTAGTGTAATCTAATTGCAGTTGCCTGCCTGCCAGCGTGTGTGCCAGGCCCACTTTCTGCCAACTATTGCCACCAATCATATTTCTTATAACAGTTTTGAAAATATTTTAAATCAAAACTTTTTTGACTGTGAATCATCAGTCTGCTAGTGCCACTGAATTGCAGTTGCCTGCCTGCCAGCATGTGTGCCAGGCCCACTTGCCAACTAGTTACACCAATCATATTTGTTGTAACAGTATTGTAAATATTTAAAATAAAAAATTCTTAGATTGTGAATCTTCAGTCTGCTAGTGCAATTGAATTGCAGTTTCCTGCCTGCCAGCGTTTGTGCCAGGCCCACTAGCCAAATAGTGCCACCAATCATATTTGTTGTAACAGTACTGAAAATATTTTAAATCAAAACGTTTTTCACTGTGAATCATCAGTCTGCTAGTGCCATTGAATTGCAGTTGCCTGTCTGCCAGCGTGTGTGCCAGGCCCACTTGCCAACTAGTTACACCAATCATATTTGTTCTAACAGTATTGTAAATATTTAAAATAAAAACTTTTTTGACTGTGAATCATCAGTCTGCTAGTGCCATTGAATTGCAGTTGCCTGCCTGCCAGCGTGTGTGCCAGGCCCACTTGCTGCCAACTACTGCCACCAATCAAATTTGTTATAACAGTATTGTAAATATTTAAAATAAAAAATTTCTTGACTGTGAAACATCAGTCATCTAGTGTAATCTAATTGCAGTTGCCTTCCTCCCAGCATGTGTGCCAGGCCCACTTGCCAAGCCAACTAGTGCCACCAATCATATTTGTTCTAACAGGTTTGAAAATATTTAAAATAAAAACTTTTTTTACTGTGAATCATCAGTCTGCTAGTGCCATTGAATTGCAGTTGCCTGCCTGCCAGCGTGTGTGCCAGGCCCACTTGCCATTTCCAACTAGTGCCACCAATCGTATTGTAAATTTAAAAAAACTTTTTGGACTGTGACGCATCAGTCAGCTAGTGTAATCTAATTGCAGTTGCCTTCCTCCCAGCGTGTGTGCTAGCCAGGCCCACTTGCCAACTAGTGCCACCAATCATATTTGTTGTCACAGTACTTTTAATATTTAAAAAATAAACATTTTTGACTTTGAAACATCAGTCTTTTTTTTGGTGTCAGGCTCACAGCGTATACTGTGCCCACTTGCCCAGTGCCACCACTCATAATTTGTTTAATAGTATTGTAAGTGTACATTTTAAAAAAAAATGACAGGCAGAGTCAGGCCACCCCGCAGGTGCCGTTGTGGTCGTGGTGCTGTGATTCCTTTAGACCCTACAAATATGCACATTGTTCAGAGGCCAGGTGCCAGGGGGGACGCGAAAAGTTCTGAGGACTTCTACAGCTTCTGCTCCTAGTCCTCCTAACCTTGACGCACCATCCACCTCCAGCTGTGCTTTGGGAACCTCTCAAGTGACCAGTGCCACTCGCCCACCTGTCGCCACCACCAACACTAGCACCACAGCCGCTTCACTTGATTTGTCAGAGGAGTTATTGACACATCAGTTGGAAGAAATGAGTAATGCACAACCATCATTGACAGAGGATGTAGATAACAGTGATATGTCTCAGTCAGGCAGCATTACAGACATGGACGTATGGTGTGATGATGATGATGTTGTACCCGCTGCTGCTTCATTTGTTGATGTGTCAGATACAAGTGAAGCGGTTGATGATGATGTGTCGGTGGATGTCACGTGGGTGCCTGCTAGAAGAGAAGAAGAAGAGGGGGAAAGTTCAGATGGGGAGACAGAGAGGAGGAGGAGGAGGAGACGAGTTGGAAGCAGGGGGAGGTCGTCGAAAGGAGCTAGTGGCACAGTCAGACAGCATGCATCAGCTCCCGGGGTCAGCCAGACAGCACGCCGACGCCAATCAATGCATGCTGTTGCCACCACCAGAATGCCGTCATCGCAGAGCTCAGCAGTGTGGCATTTTTTTTGTGTGTCTGCCTCTGACAACAGTGATGCCATTTGCAACCTGTACCAAAAGAAACTGAGTTGTGGGAAGTCCAACACCTACCTAGGTACAACTGCTTTGCGAAGGCACATGGTCTCACATCACAAATGCCGATGGGAAGAACACATTAGTAGAAGCAGCACACAAACTCAAAGCCGCCCTCCTCCTCCTGCTCCAGCATCTTCAGCCACGTCAACCACTGCTGTCCTCCTTGCCCCCTCTCAACCATCCTCCACTCAGTCTCTCTTACGTAGCAGTTCCTGGTCATCTGCCCACAGCCAGGTGTCTGTCAAGGACATGTTTGAGCGTAAGAAGCCAATTTCTCAAAGTCACCCCCTTGCCCGGCATCTGACAGCTGGCTTGTCTGAACTCTTAGCCCGGCAGCTTTTACCATACAACTGGTGGAGTCTGATGCTTTCAAAAAATTTGTATCTATTAGGACACTGGAGTAGAAGGTACCTGGCAGAAATTTCTTTTCACAAAAGGCAATCCCAAACCTGTACTCTATTGTGCGAAAGGAAGTAATGGCATGTCTGGCACACAGCGTTGGGGCAAGGGTCCATATGACCACTGATAGCTGGTCTGCAAAGCATGGTCAGGGCAGGTATATCACCTACACTGCGCATTGGGTAAACCTGCTGATGTCTGACAAGCATGGAATGCGTGGCTCTGCAGAGGAGTTGGTGACACCGCCACGACTTGCAGGCAGGCCTGCTGCTACCTCCTCTACTCCTCCTACTCCATCCTCTTCCATAACCTCTTCCTCGGCTGAGTCCTCTTCTGCTCCACATCAACGGCACCCCCCTCAGCTCCCCAGGTACTATTCAACATCCCGGATACGGCAGTGTCACGCCGTCTTGGGGTTGACTTGCCTGAAAGCGGAGAGTCACACCGCACCAGCACTCCTGTCCGCCCTGAACGCACAGGATCAGTGTCTGACTCTGCACCAACTGGAGATTGGCAAGGTTGTTTTTGACAATCAAAGTAATTTGGTGGCGGCATTGAAATTGGGCAAGTTGACACATGTGCCGTGCATGGCACATGTGTGTAATCTGATTGTACAACGCTTTGAGCATAAGTACCCAGGCTAACAGGACATCCTGAAGCAGGCCAGGAAGGTGTGTGGCCATTTCAGGCGTTCCTACACGGCCATGGCACACTTGTCCGATATCCAGCGTCGAAACAACCTGCCAGTGAGGCGCTTGATTTGCGACAGCCCGACACGGTGGAATTCAACACTCCTAATGTTCGACCGCCTGCTCCAACAAGAAAAAGCTGTTAATGAGTATTTGTATGACCGGGGTGCTAGGACAGCCTCTGGGGAGCTGGGGATTTTTTGGCCAAATTACTGGACGCTCATGAGCAATGCCTGTAGGCTAATGCGTCCTTTTGAGGAGGTGACAAACCTTGTCAGTCGCACCGAAGGCACCATCAGCGACATCATACCATTTGTTTTCTTCCTGGAGCATGCCCTGCAAAGAGTGCTGGATCAGGCCGTAGATGAGCGTGAAGAGGAAGAGTTGTGGTGTCCATCACCACCAGAAACAGCCTTATCAGCATCGCTTGCTGGACCTGCGGTAACGCAGGAAGAGGATTGTGAGGAAGAGGAGTCAGAGGAGGAATGTGGCTTTGAGGAGGATGAGGAGGAAGACCAAGCACAACAGGCATCCCAGGGTGCTCGTTGTTGTCACCTATCTGGTACCCGTGGTGTTGTACGTGGCTGGGGGGAAGAAGATACCCTCAGTGACATCAGTGAGGATGAGGAACGGGACATGATTAGCTCGGCATTCAACCTTGTGCAAATGGGGTCTTTCATGCTGTCGTGCCTGTTGAGGGACCCTCGTATAAAAAAGCTGAAGGAGAACGAACTGTACTGGGTGTCCACGCTACTAGACCCCCGGTATAAGCATAAAGTGACTGAAATGTTACCAAATTCCCGCAAGTCAGAAAGGATGGAGCATTTCAAAAATAAATTAAAAACTATGCTTTACACAGCGTATAAGGGTGATGTCACAGCACAACGGGAATCTAACAGGGGAAGAGATGAAAGTAATCCTCCTCCTCCCACGACCACGGCGGCAAGGACAGGACACTTTCTTGACGTGTTGTTGATGGAGGACATGCGGACCTTTTTAACTCGTATGCATCGCCAGAGCCTTTCGGGATCCAGCCTCAGAGAAAGACTCAACCGACAGGTAGCAGACTACCTAGCATTAACTGCGGATCTCGACACTCTGAGGAGCGATGGACCCCTTGACTACTGGGTGTGCAGGCTTGACCTGTGGCCTGAGCTATCCCAATTTGCAATCGAACTTCTGGCCTGCCCCGCTTCAAGTGTCCTGTCAGAAAGGACCTTCAGTGCAGCAGGAGGTTTTGTCACTGAGAAGAGAAGTCGCCTAGGTCAAAAAAGTCTTGATTATCTCACCTTTATTAAAATGAATGAGGGATGGATCCCGAAGGGACTGACATTGGGCGATACATTTGAGTAAAAAAGGCCTGATGATGAGATGAGCTGCCTTGGGCTACAAATGGTACACACGCTAACTTTTTTTTTCTTATAATGCAGGATGACTTGCGTGACTTATCCGCCAACAACTAGTGTTCAAGCCGCAAGGTTTTAGGGCACTTTCTAACTGTTTTACAAACATCAATTTTTCTGGCCGTTGCTACAGCAGCGGCTGCAACAATACCGAATTTTAAAGGCATTTGTACATGCCTAATTTTTCTGTCTTCTGCTGCTGCACTGTGGCTACAAAACTCAAAGCAAAAAAAAAGGCACATAACAGTGATTAAACTGTTAAGAATAGTACTACTTAACACACCACTCATATCCGGTGGCACAGTACATTGCACGTGCAGTGCCCCAAATTTGAAGTAGGAGGACCGACCAAGCATCTTTTTCCATCTCACGGTTCCGAAAAATTATCTCCGGGTTCCATCGATGCCATACCTGTACTCTATTATTCAAAAGGATGGCATAGGTGGTGTCTCAAGCTATTGTGCCTGTTGAGGGTCGTGGGCCATTGTATAAAAAGGCTGAAGGAGAACGACCTGTACTGGGTGTCCAAGCACGTTTTTTGTTCAAAATTCCCAGTTCCTCTATATTATCTCCGGGTTCCTCAAATCAATGCCATACTTGTACTCTATTGTGCAAAAGGATGGCATATGTGGTGTTTCATGCTGTTGTGCCTGTTTTGGGTCATGGGCCATCGTATAAAAAGGCTGAAGGAGAACGACCTGTACTGGGTGTCCAAGCACGTTTTTTGTTCAATATTCCCGGTTCCTCTAAACTATCTCCGGGTTCCTCAAATCAATGCCATACCTGTACTCTATTGTGCAAAAGGATGGCATATGTGGTGTTTCATGCTGTTGTGCCTGTTGAGGGTCGTGCGCCATCGTATAAAAAGGCTGAAGGAGAACGACCTGTACTGGGTGTCCAAGCACGTTTTTTGTTCAATATTCCCGGTTCCTCTAAACTATCTCCGGGTTCCTCAAATCAATGCCATACCTGTACTCTATTGTGCAAAAGGATGGCATATGTGGTGTTTCATGCTGTTGTGCCTGTTGAGGGTCGTGGGCCAGCGTATAAAAAGGCTGAAGGAGAACGACCTGTACTGGGTGTCCAAGCATCTTTTTCCATCTCCCGGTTCCTAAAAATTATCTCCGGGTTCCTCAAATCAATGCCATACCTGTACTCTATTGTGCAAAAGGATGGCATATGTGGTGTTTCATGCTGTTGTGCCTGTTGAGGGTCGTGGGCCATCGTATAAAAAGGCTAAAGGAGAACGACCTGTACTGGGTGTCTAAGCACATTTTTTGTTCAGTATTCCCGGTTCCTCTAAATTATCTCCGGGTTCCTCAAATCAATGCCATACCTGTACTCGATTGTGCAAAAGGATGGCATATGTGGTGTTTCATGCTGTTGTGCCTGTTGAAGGTCGTGGGCCATCGTATAAAAAGGCTGAAGGAGAGCGACCTGCACTGGGTGTCCAAGCACGTTTTTTGTTCAATATTCCCGGTTCCTCTAAATTATCTCCGGGTTCCTCAAATCAATGCCATACCTGTACTCTATTGTGCAAAAGGATGGCATATGTGGTGTTTCATGCTGTTGTGCCTGTTGAGGGTCGTGGGCCATCTTAAAAAAAGGCTGAAGGATAACAACCTGTACTGGGTGTCCAAGCACTTTTTTGTTCAATATTCCCGGTTCCTGTAAATTATCTCTGGGTTCCTCAAATCAATGCCATACCTGTACTCTATTGTGCAAAAGGATGGCATATGTGGTGTTTCATGCTGTTGTGCCTGTTGAGGGTCGTGGGCCATCGTATAAAAAGGCTGAAGGAGAACGACCTGTACTGGGTGTCCAAGCACATTTTTTGTTCAATATTCCCGGTTCCTCTAAATTATCTCTGGGTTCCTCAAATCAATGCCATACCTGTACTCAATTGTGCAAAAGGATGGCATATGTGGTGTTACATGCTGTTGTGCCTGTTGAGGGTCGTAGGCTATCGTATAAAAAGGCTGAAGGAGAACGACCTGTACTGGGTGTCCAAGCACATTTTTTGTTCAATATTCACGGTTCCTCTAAATTATCTCCGGGTTCCTCAAATCAATGCCATACCTGTACTCGATTGTGCAAAAGGATGGCATATGTGGTGTTTCATGCTGTTGTGCCTGTTGAGGGTCGTGGGCCATCGTATCAAAAGGCTGAAGGAGAACGACCTGTACTGGGTGTCCAAGCATCTTTTTCCATCTCCCGGTTCCTAAAAATTATCTCCGGGTTCCTCAAATCAATGCCATACCTGTACTCTATTGTGCAAAAGGATGGCATATGTGGTGTTTCATGCTGTTGTGCCTGTTGAGGGTCGTGGGCCATCGTATAAAAAGGCTGAAGGAGAACGACCTGTACTGGGTGTCTAAGCACATTTTTTGTTCAATATTCCCGGTTCCTCTAAATTATCTCCGGGTTCCTCAAATCAATGCCATACCTGTACTCTATTGTGCAAAAGGATGGCATATGTGGTGTTTCATGCTGTTGTGCCTGTTGAGGGTCGTGGGCCATCGTATAAAAAGGCTGAAGGAGAACGACCTGTACTGGGTGTCCAAGCACGTTTTTTGTTCAATATTCCCGGTTCCTCTAAATTATCTCCGGGTTCCTCAAATCAATGCCATACCTGTACTCTATTGTGAAAAAGGATGGCATATGTGGTGTTTCATGCTGTTGTGCCTGTTGAGGGTCGTGGGCCATCGTATAAAAAGGCTGAAGGAGAACGACCTGTACTGGGTGTCTAAGCACATTTTTTGTTCAATATTCCCGGTTCCTCTAAATTATCTCCGGGTTCCTCAAATCAATGCCATACCTGTACTCTATTGTGCAAAAGGATGGCATATGTAGTGTTTCATGCTGTTGTGCCTGTTGAGGGTCGTGGGCCATCGTATAAAAAGGCTGAAGCAGAACGACCTGTACTGGGTGTACAAGCACGTTTTTTGTTCAATATTCCCGGTTCCTCAAAATTATCTCCGGGTTCCTCAAATCAATGCCATACCTGTACTCTATTGTGCAAAAGGATGGCATATGTGGTGTTTCATGCTGTTGTGCCTGTTGAGGATCGTGGGCCATCTTATAAAAAGGCTGAAGGATAACGACCTGTACTGGGTGTCCAAGCACGTTTTTTGTTCAATATTCCCGGTTCCTCTAAATTATCTCCGGGTTCCTCAAATCAATGCCATACCTGTACTCTATTGTGCAAAAGGATGGCATATGTGGTGTTTCATGCTGTTGTGCCTGTTGAGGCTCGTGGGCCATCGTATAAAAAGGCTGAAGGAGAACAACCTGTACTGGGTGTCCAAGCACATTTTTTGTTCAATATTCCTGGTTCCTCTAAATTATCTCCGGGTTCCTCAAATCAATGCCATACCTGTACTCGATTGTGCAAAAGGATGGCATATGTGGTGTTTCATGCTGTTGTGCCTGTTGAGGGTCGTGGGCCATCGTATAAAAAGGCTGAAGGAGAACGAACCGTACTGGGTGTCCAAGCACATTTTTTGTTCGATATTCCCGGTTCCTCTAAATTATCTCTGGGTTCCTCAAATCAATGCCATACCTGTACTCGATTGTGCAAAAGGATGGCATATGTGGTGTTTCATGCTGTTGTGCCTGTTGAGGGTCGTAGGCTATCGTATAAAAAGGCTGAAGGAGAACGACCTGTACTGGGTGTCCAAGCACATTTTTTGTTCAATATTCCCGGTTCCTCTAAATTATCTCCGGGTTCCTCAAATCAATGCCATACCTGTACTCGATTGTGCAAAAGGATGGCATATGTGGTGTTTCATGCTGTTGTGCCTGTTGAGGGTCGTGGGCCATCGTATCAAAAGGCTGAAGGAGAACGACCTGTACTGGGTGTCCAAGCATCTTTTTCCATCTCCCGGTTCCTAAAAATTATCTCCGGGTTCCTCAAATCAATGCCATACCTGTACTCTATTGTGCAAAAGGATGGCATATGTGGTGTTTCATGCTGTTGTGCCTGTTGAGGGTCGTGGGCCATCGTATAAAAAGGCTGAAGGAGAACGACCTGTACTGGGTGTCTAAGCACATTTTTTGTTCAATATTCCCGGTTCCTCTAAATTATCTCCGGGTTCCTCAAATCAATGCCATACCTGTACTCTATTGTGCAAAAGGATGGCATATGTGGTGTTTCATGCTGTTGTGCCTGTTGAGGGTCGTGGGCCATCGTATAAAAAGGCTGAAGGAGAACGACCTGTACTGGGTGTCCAAGCATGTTTTTTGTTCAATATTCCCGGTTCCTCTAAATTATCTCCGGGTTCCTCAAATCAATGCCATACCTGTACTCTATTGTGAAAAAGGATGGCATATGTGGTGTTTCATGCTGTTGTGCCTGTTGAGGGTCGTGGGCCATCGTATAAAAAGGCTGAAGGAGAACGACCTGTACTGGGTGTCTAAGCACATTTTTTGTTCAATATTCCCGGTTCCTCTAAATTATCTCCGGGTTCCTCAAATCAATGCCATACCTGTACTCTATTGTGCAAAAGGATGGCATATGTAGTGTTTCATGCTGTTGTGCCTGTTGAGGGTCGTGGGCCATCGTATAAAAAGGCTGAAGCAGAACGACCTGTACTGGGTGTACAAGCACGTTTTTTGTTCAATATTCCCGGTTCCTCAAAATTATCTCCGGGTTCCTCAAATCAATGCCATACCTGTACTCTATTGTGCAAAAGGATGGCATATGTGGTGTTTCATGCTGTTGTGCCTGTTGAGGATCGTGGGCCATCTTATAAAAAGGCTGAAGGATAACGACCTGTACTGGGTGTCCAAGCACGTTTTTTGTTCAATATTCCCGGTTCCTCTAAATTATCTCCGGGTTCCTCAAATCAATGCCATACCTGTACTCTATTGTGCAAAAGGATGGCATTTGTGGTGTTTCATGCTGCTGTGCCTGTTGAGGCTCGTGGGCCATCGTATAAAAAGGCTGAAGGAGAACGACCTGTATTGGGTGTCTAAGCAAATTTTTTGTTCAATATTCCTGGTTCCTCTAAATTATCTCCGGGTTCCTCAAATCAATGCCATACCTGTACTCTGTGCAAAAGGATGGCATATGTGGTGTTTCATGCTGTTGTGCCTGTTGAGGGTCATGGACCATCTTATAAAAAGGCTGAAGGAGAATGACCTGTACTGGGTGTCCAAGCACATTTTTTGTTCAATATTCCCGGTTCCTCTAAATTATCTCCGGGTTCCTCAAATCAATGCCATACCTGTAGTCGATTGTGCAAAAGGATGGCATATGTGGTGTTTCATGCTGTTGTGCCTGTTGAGGGTCGTGGGCCATCATATAAAAAGGCTGAAGAAGAACGACCTGTACTGGGTGTCTAAGCACATTTTTTGTTCAATATTCCCGGTTCCTCTAAATTATCTCCGGGTTCCTCAAATCAATGCCATACCTGTACTCTATTGTGCAAAAGGACGGCATATGTGGTGTTTCATGCTGTTGTGCCTGTTGAGGGTCGTGGGCCATCGTATAAAAAGGCTGAAGGAGAACGACCTGTACTGGGTGTCCAAGCACGTTTTTTGTTCAAAATTCCCGGTTCCTCTATATTATCTCCGGGTTCCTCAAATCAATGCCATACTTGTACTCTATTGTGCAAAAGGATGGCATATGTGGTGTTTCATGCTGTTGTGCCTGTTGAGGGTTGTGGGCCATCTTATAAAAAGGCTGAAGGATAACGACCTGTACTGGGTGTCCAAGCACATTTTTTGTTCAATATTCCCGGTTCCTCTAAATTATCTCCTTGTTCCTCAAATCAATGCCATACCTGTACTCGATTGTGCAAAAGGATGGCATATGTGGTGTTTCATGCTGTTGTGCCTGTTGAGGGTCGTGGGCCATCATATAAAAAGGCTGAAGGAGAACGACCTGTACTGAATGTCCAAGCACATTTTTTGTTCAATATTCCCGGTTCCTCTAAATTATCTCCGGGTTCCTCAAATCAATGCCATACCTATACTCGATTGTGCAAAAGGATGGCATATGTGGTGTTTCATGCTGTTGTGCCTGTTGAGGGTCGTGGGCCATCGTATAAAAAGGCTGAAGGAGAACGACCTGTACTGGGTGTCCAAGCACATTTTTTGTTCAATGTTCCCGGTTCCTCTAAATTATCTCCGGGTTCCTCAAATCAATACCATACCTGTACTCGATTGTGCAAAAGGATGGCATATGTGGTGTTTCATGCTGTTGTGCCTGTTGAGGGTCATGGGCCATCGTATAAAAAGGCTAAAGGAGAACGACCTGTAATGGGTGTCCAAGCACGTTTTTTGTTCAATATTCCTGGTTCCTCGAAATTATCTCTGGGTTCCTCAAATCAATGCCATATCTGTAATCTATTGCGCAAAAGGATGGCATATGTGGTGTTTCATGCTGTTGTGCCTGTTGAGGGTCATGGGCCATCGTATAAAAAGGCTGAAGGAGAACGACCTGTACTGGGTGTCCAAGCACATTTTTTGTTCAATATTCCCGGTTCCTCTAAATTATCTCCGGGTTCCTCAAATCAATGCCATATCTGTAATCTATTGTGCAAAAGGATGGCATATGTGGTGTTTCCTGCTGTTTTTTCTGTTGAGGGTCCGGGACCCTCATCTAAAAAGGCTGAAGGAGAACAAAGTGTACTGGTTGTCCAAGCATCTTTTTCTATCTCCCGGTTCCTAAAAATTATCTCCGGGTTTCTAAAATCAATGCCATATCTGTAATCTATTGTGCAAAAGGATGACATATGTGGTGTTTCCTGCTGTTGTTTCTGTTGAGGGTCAGGGACCCTCATCTAAAAAGGCTGAAGGAGAACGACCTGTACTGTACTGGGTGTCCAAGCATGGTTTTTTGTTCAATTTCCCGGTTCCTAAAAATTATCTTCGGGTTCCTAAAATCAATACCATACCTGTACTCGATTGTGCAAAAGGATGGCATATGTGGTGTTTCATGCTGTTGTGCCTGTTGAGGGTCATGGGCCATCGTATAAAAAGGCTAAAGGAGAACGACCTGTAATGGGTGTCCAAGCACGTTTTTTGTTCAATATTCCTGGTTCCTCGAAATTATCTCTGGGTTCCTCAAATCAATGCCATATCTGTAATCTATTGCGCAAAAGGATGGCATATGTGGTGTTTCATGCTGTTGTGCCTGTTGAGGGTCATGGGCCATCGTATAAAAAGGCTGAAGGAGAACGACCTGTACTGGGTGTCCAAGCACATTTTTTGTTCAATATTCCCGGTTCCTCTAAATTATCTCCGGGTTCCTCAAATCAATGCCATATCTGTAATCTATTGTGCAAAAGGATGGCATATGTGGTGTTTCCTGCTGTTTTTTCTGTTGAGGGTCCGGGACCCTCATCTAAAAAGGCTGAAGGAGAACAAAGTGTACTGGTTGTCCAAGCATCTTTTTCTATCTCCCGGTTCCTAAAAATTATCTCCGGGTTTCTAAAATCAATGCCATATCTGTAATCTATTGTGCAAAAGGATGACATATGTGGTGTTTCCTGCTGTTGTTTCTGTTGAGGGTCAGGGACCCTCATCTAAAAAGGCTGAAGGAGAACGACCTGTACTGTACTGGGTGTCCAAGCATGGTTTTTTGTTCAATTTCCCGGTTCCTAAAAATTATCTTCGGGTTCCTAAAATCAATGCCATATCTGTAATCTATTGTGCAAAAGGATGGCATATGTGGTGTTTCCTGCTGTTGTTTCTGTTGAGGGTCCGGGTCCCTCGTCTAAAAAGGCTGAAGGAGGACAAAGTGTACTGGTTGTCCAAGCATCTTTTTTCATCTCCCGGTTCCTAAAAATTATCTCCGGGTTTCTAAAATGGATGCCATACCTGTACTCTATTGTGCAAAAGGATGGCATATGTGGTGTTTCCTGTTGTTGTTTATGTTGAGGGTCCTGGAGCCTCTTATAAAAAGGCTGAAGGAGAATGACCTGTACTGTACTGGGTGTCCAAGCATGGTTTTTTGTTCAATTTCCCGGTTCCTAAAAATTATCTTCGGGTTCCTAAAATCAATGCCATATCTGTAATCTATTGTGCAAAAGGATGGCATATGTTGTGTTTCCTGCTATTGTTTCTGTTGAGGGTCCGGGACCCTCTTATAAAAAGGCTGAAGGAGAACGAAGTGTACTGGTTGTCCAAGCATCTTTTTCCATCTCCTGGTTCCTAAAAATTATCTCTGGGTTTCTAAAATGGATGCCATACCTGTACTCTATTGTTCAAAAGGATGGCATATGTGGTGTTTACTGCTGTTGTTTCTGTTGAGGGTCCTGGACCCTTGTCTAAAAAAGGCTGAAGGAGAACGACCTGTACTGGGTGTACTGTCCAAGCATCTTTTTCCATCTCCCGGTTCCTAAAAATTATCTTCGGGTTTCTAAAATCAATGCCATACCTGTACTCTATTGTTCAAAAGGATGGCATATGTGCTCTTTCCTGCTGTTGTTTCTGTATAGGGTCCTGGACCCTCTTATAAAAAGGCTGAAGGAGAACGAAGTATACTGGTTTGAATCATTTTTTTTGTTCAATTTCCCGGTTCCTAAAAATTATCTCCGGGTTTCTAAAATCAATGCCATACCTATACTCTATTGTTCAAAAGGATGGCATATGTGGTGTTTACTGCTGTTGTTTCTGTTGAGTGTCCTGGACCCTCTTATAGAAACCTGAAGGAGAACGAAGTGTACTGGGTGTCCAATAATTTTTTTTGTTCAATTTCCAGGTTCCTAAAAATTATCTCCGGGTTTCTAAAATCAATGCCATACTTGTACTCTATTGTTCAAATGGATGGCATATGTGCTCTTTCCTGCTGTTGTTTCTGTTGAGGGTCCTGGACCCTCTTATAAAAAGGCTGAAGGAGAATGAAGTGTACTGGGTGTCCAATCATTTTTTTTGTTCAATTTCCCGGTTCCTAAAAATTATCTCCGGGTTTCTAAAATCAATGCCATACCTGTACTCTATTGTTCAAAAGGATGGCATATGTGGTGTTTCCTGCTGTTGTTTCTGTTGAGGGTCCTGGACCCTCTTATAAAAAGGCAGAAGGAGAACGAAGTGTACTGGGTGTCCAATCATTTTTTTTTGTTCAGTTTCCCGGTTCCTAAAAATTATCTCCGGGTTTCTAAAATCAATGCCATACCTGTACTCTATTGTTCAAAAGGATGGCATATGTGCTCTTTCCTGCTGTTGTTTCTGTTGAGGGTCCTGGACCCTCTTATAAAAAGGCTGAAGGAGAACGACCTGTACTGGGTGTCCAAGCATGTTTTTTTGTTCAATTTCCCGGTTCCTAAAAATTATCTCCGTGTTTCTAAAATCAATGCCATACCTGTACTCTATTGTTCAAAAGGATGGCATATGTGCTCTTTCCTGCTGTTGTTTCTGTTGAGGGTCCTGGACCCTTGTCTAAAAAGGCTCAAGGAGAACGAAGTGTACTGGTTGTCCAAGCATCTTTTTCCATCTCCCGGTTCCTAAAAATTATTTCCGGGTTCCTAAAATGGATGCCATACCTGTACTGGATTGTTCAAAAGGATGGCATATGTGGTGTTTCCTGCTGTTGTTTCTGTTGAGGGTCCGGGACCCTCGTATAAAAAGGCTGAAGGAGAACGAAGTGTACTGGGTGTCCAATCATGTTTTTTTTTTTAAATTTCCCGGTTCCTAAAAATTATCTCTGGGTTCCTAAAATCGATGCCATACCTGTACTCTATTGTTCAAAATGATGGCATAGGTGGTGTTTCCTGCTGTTGTTTCTGTTGAGGGTCCTGGACCCTTGTCTAAAAAGGCTGAAGTAGAACGAAGTGTACTGGTTGTCCAAGCATCTTTTTCCATCTCCCAGTTCCTAAAAATTATTTCCGGGTTCCTAAAATGGATGCCATACCTGTACTGGATGAAAGTGCTAAGAATAGTACTACTTTACACAACCTAGTTAGCCATGGGTCCCAGTCCAAGACCGCATGTCTTTTTGTTTTATTTGGTCCGGCTAATCATGCAGGCCATATAGACCTCCCACCATTAGGGGTTGTAACAGGTATTAAACTAATAAGAACAGTACTACTTAACACAACCTAGTTACCATGGGTCCCAGACCGCATGTCTTGTGGTTATATTTGGTGAGGGTAATCAGGCAGGCCGTATAGACCTCCCCCGATAGGGGGAGTTACAGGGATTAAAGTGCTAAGAATAGTACAACTTAACACAACCTAGTAAACATGGGTCCCAGACCGCATGTCTTGTTGTTATATTTGGTGAGGGTAATCAGGCAGGCCATATAGACCTCCCCCGATAGGGGGAGTAACAGGGATTAAAGTGCTAAGAATAGTACTACTTAACACAACCTAGTTACCATGGGTCCCAGACCGCATGTTTAATTATTATACTTTGTCAGGGTAATTATATATCTAACAAATCTATCTATTTATCTTCTATCGATTCTATCTAACTATCAATCTATGTATATCTATCTATCTATCTATCTATCTATCTATCAAATCTATCTATCTTGTGTCCGGACTGTTTTGAGACAGCCACTTGTGTTTGTGACAAATTTGAAGTAGGAGGACAGACTAATCACAGTGATTAAACTGCTAAGAATAGTACTACTTAACAAAACCTAGTTATACCAGTACCACCATGGGTCCCAGACCGCATGTTTGGTTGTTATACTTTGTCAGGGTAATCATGCAGGCCATATAGACCTCTCCCGATAGGGGGAGTTACAGGGATGAAAGTTCTAAGAATAGTACTACTTAACACAACCTAGTTACCATGGGTCCCAGACCGCATGTCTTATTGTTATATTTTGGTAGGGTAATCATGCAGGCCATATAGACCTCCCCCGATAGGGGGAGTTACAGGGATTAAAGTGCTAAGAATAGTACTACTTAACGGTACAAAAAAGAGAGAGAAGTTTGACAGTACCCAGCACTCACAAAACACTATATAGTAACAGTATACATTGAAAACCGGATTGTGTCAAGAACTGGTTATTAAAACATAACTTTTACTAATGATAGAATAAAAAGGGTGGTAAATAGTACCAAATGTATAACATAAATATGTGAGACATACATTTAAAACTTAGATTAAGAAACAGATCAGGACTGTGTGTGTGAGACTTCAAAAACATAATTACTTCCCTGGGTAATAGTTCAAATACACCGTAACCCTCAGGGCTCAGAGAATACACGGATTGCTCTAAAGCTAATCTAAAAAGGGGATTGACCCCAACAACATTACCTAATCTGAGCAATACTGGTATCTAGAGCAGGAGAGGAAACGGTTTATAAATGACTGATTAAGGAAGGCTATTGCCACATCAATATGAGCTTAGAAAGGTCCCAGGTAAACACAAATTAGCAAGTCTCATGCACACAGACAATGCCTGATGTACATTTTGCCGCTAGTACGGCTTTCTCAGAGGCTAACCAGAGTCAGGGCCCCAACCCGGTATTTGTATCGTCATTGACCAACAGAAATTGGTTCTAAGCACACACCTCTAGATGCAGCCTATCACAAGAGGCTTAACATAATTGGTTAAAGATTCATCACATGATCATATCAAGCAGATGTCAGGCTAGTAACATGTTGAAACAATTTTGTAATATAAGATATTAGATATTCACTACATTGTTTCAAAATCAAGTAATAGGTGTCAGGAGCATTGAAAGATGTCAGCCTAGCTTACTCAAAATTGTCACTCCCACCTGGTCAAAGATTAATTCTATCCACCAATTGGATTTGAAAGTGTCTTACAATACAAAAATCTGCGTTCATTACCAATGACAGATTTTCATTCACACATTTCAACACACATATAATGAGATTCATCCTTCCTATGTCACACGTAGGAAAATCCTCAATTGATGCATAAATCCTCTCCATGTATGTTGATAGAAATTTTTTTTGCGTTTTTCAAAAAACGATCATAAGAGAATGATGTCAACATCCTTCCTATATCACACGAATGTAAATACTCTATTGATGTAGAAAAATAAATAAATAAAGCCTCTCCATATATATTGATAGAAAATTTTAATTTTAATTGCGTTTTTCAAAAAACGATCATGAGAGAATTATGTCAAAACTCATTCACAAATTGACTTAAATAAGACACACTCTTCTTATCTGTCAGAGCAAAGAGTAATGTTAACACGAATAAGTATAGTGACGAATATTCACCTGGGATGAAAAAATGCCCAGACGTAGGCCAGTAAATAGTTTGCCTCCTCCCAAAGACACCACACAATCAGACTATGATTCCTCTACTATGGAGGATAGTGATACAGAACAAAGTAATCCTACCAGTAGTAGTTTTTTAGGCCGCAAATCGGATCAATTAGATTCAGGAACAAAAGAACAACAAGAAGGGGCAAGGGGGGGAAACAGAACACTAAGGGACAGAACGAGATGGGGTTATGTCAAGGACAACCAACATATGAGGAGGGAAGATTGGGGCAGGAGACCCAAGTGGTAGAAGAGGAGAACAAATTACAAGTAATTAACATTTCTAAAAAAATCTTAAATCAAGATCATATTAAGGTTTTAGCTAGAGGCCTATCTTTTTCCCCCACACCGCCACTTGATAAGTTTGAGTTAATCAAGGATCTTCACTTGTTCTGCCGCAAAAGATGTTCAATACTGAAAGTGACCCAGCTACTGATGACTAAAGAACGTTAGACACTCTAGTTGAACTCTGGAACAAGAGTGAGGGGTCTGCTGTAGAGACCACTGAGGTTACTTTGGATAAGAAACTTAGAATAAAATCTAAATTTATGCCAAGTATTAACAAAATAGCACCTTTACAGGTATTCTTAAATATGGTCATGACAGACTTTTTGAGAATTAGTGATGACAAGAAAACTATCAATCTGACGATGGCAGAAAATGAAGCACTCCTAGAAATTAAAACATGGGAGGATGTGGTGATTAAGGCGTCAGATAAAGGGGGGAATGTAGTTATCTGGGACAAGGAGGAGTATATACAGGAGGCTAACAAACAACTTAGTGATAAGAAATGTTATAAATTGTTATTCTCAAACCCTACAATTCAATTCCTGACAAATTATAAGAGCTTAATAACAGAAGCCAAAATGAACGGCACTATTAGTCAAAAGGAATATTGCTTCTTAGAAGTAAAGAATCCGAAAATTGCAACACTATATCTCTTACCTAAGGTTCACAAAAATAGAACAAAACCACCAGGCAGACCTATAGTCTCGAGTATAGGGAGTCTATGTGAACAAGCGAGTAGATTTCTTGACCTATATTTACGAGATATAGTGACTTCCCTCCCTTCCTATACCAGGGACACAATGGACATACTTGGGAAAATAAATGACATAACAGTTGACACAGAAACTCTATTAATAACCTGTGATGTCGAGTCACTCTATACGTCTATCAAACACGACAAAGGCTGTGATGCAGTCAAATATTTCTTGGACATGCAAGCTAATGACAAAAAAGAACGTAATGATTTTATAATAAAATTATTACACTTTGTCCTCAAACACAATTAATTTGTATTCAACGACAGATTTTACTTACAGACACAGGGGACCGCTATGGGTTCTAGCTGTGCCCCCACATATGCGAACATCTATTTGGGGTGGTGGGATCGTGAAATAGTTTTTGGAGAGGATATGTCACAGTACACACAGTACATAAGCATGTGGAGTCGCTATATAGATGATTTGTTTATCATCTGGACAGGCAGCATAAATAAATTCAAAGAATTCATATCAATTTAAATACTAATGATCTAAATTTAAGATTGACCTATAATACAAGTGAGTCCAAAGTTGAATTCTTGGATGTCATGATCTATAAAGATGAGAGAAATATGCTGAAAACTGATCTATTTAGAAAAAAGACAGCAACAAATTCTTTGCTACAATATGACAGCTGTCATACTACACAAACTAAAAGAGCAATTCCTACTGGGGAATTCCTCAGAATCAGGAGGAATTGTACAGATGATGTTGTTTTCATGAAAAGAGCGAAAGAGCTCAAATTGCGTCTGAAGGAGAGAGGTTACACAAGAAAAATTATAAGATTGGCATTCCAACGTGCCAAAAGAACCTCAAGAGACTCCTTACTCATACCTAAAAAGAAAAACACAAAACTTGATGATACTGTAAGATTCGTTACAACCTATAACTCAGAACATCAGCACATTCATGAGATACTTAATAAACATGTTAACATCTTGAAATCAGATCCAGTTTTGTCTAATTGTATAGGCCAAAGAATTAACACCAGCTGGCGCAGAGCACCAACAATAGGGAACAAACTGGTACAGAGTCATTTTATTAGGAAAAAAATAAAAAGTACCAAAAGATTATGTGGAATTTATGCTTGTGGCTCATGTAGCTTCTGCGATTATATACATGATGAAAGAGAATTTTCTACACGTGCTGGAACCAAACGGATGCTTGGTTTCGCTAATTGTAGGACCAAAAATGTGGTCTACTGTTTACTATGTGAATGTGGTTTGAGATATGTGAGTATTACGACCAGAGAACTACGCACCAGAATAGGTGAACATATCAATAGCATTAAAAATTGCATTACTGATATAGGTAAAAATAAAACACTCACTTAACATTACTTAAAGAAACATGGTCCTAGACCACAACTAAAAGTCTCTGTATTACAGGTTATAAAACCAGGCATAAGAGGAGGAGATATAGAACAAATGCTGCTCCAATCTGAATGCCGCTGGATTTTTTGGCTTAATACCCTTACACCCAATGGGATTAACGAACAGGATGGATTTGTGGCATTCCTGTAAATGAACAATAGGTGACTTTTAATGTGCATATAGATCAATAATCCATGACAGAAGGAACAGTAACACTATTGTAATAACTCATATAGGGATAAACTACCATACTGGCACAAATGATAGTCCTATACTTGTAGCAGATGACGTTTTGGAAATTACAGTACAAAATAAATTATGATTATAACCACTGTAATAAGAGATACACTTTAGCATATTTCATCTTATGATTGCATAACAATACTCTTTGCTTTTATAAAAAAGAATAGTGTGTTCAATATAAGTCAATTGGTGGATTAGTGTTGACATTATTCTTTTATTATCGTTTGTTGAAAAACACAATTAAATTTGGTTAATCCATTAATGGGCAGGATCTGCACTATAGTGATAATATTGGCTGAAATATTGCAAACAATGTCCCCCCTTTTTTGGTTTGCTATTTGAAATGTGATACGCATTACGTGATATTATTCATAAATCTTACATATAGATTTTTGATATCAAGCTATTTCATGCACTTAATCTACTAGGGACACACAAGAAGATTCCGTTTCAATAGAGTCAATATAGTTATTCGTGTTAACATTACTCTTTGCTCTGACAGATAAGAAGAGTGTGTCTTATTTAAGTCAATTTGTGAATGAGTTTTGACATCATTCTCTCATGATCGTTTTTTGAAAAACGCAATTAAAATTTAAATTTTCTATCAATATACATGGAGAGGTATAAGAGGAGGAGATATAGAACAAATGCTGCTCCAATCTAAATGCCGCTGGATTTTTTGTCTTAATACCCTTACACCCAATGGGATTAACGAACAGGATGGATTTGCGGCATTCCTGTAAATGAACAATAGGTGACTTTTAATGTGCATATAGATCAATAATCCATGACAGAAGGAACAGTAACACTATTGTAATAACTCATATAGGGATAAACTACCATACTGGCACGAAAGATAGTTCTATACTTGTAGCAGATGACGTTTGGGAAATTACAGCACAAAATAAATTATGATTATAACCACTGTAATAAGAGATACACTTTAGCATATTTCATCTTATGATTGCATAACAATACTCTTTGCTTTTATAAATAAGAATAGTGTGTTCAATTTAAGTCAATTGGTGGATTAGTGTTGACATTATTCTTTTATTATCGTTTGTTGAAAAACGCAATTAAATTTGGTTAATCCACTAATGGGCAGGATCTGCACTATAGTGATAATATAAGCTGAAATATTGCAAACAATGTCCCCCCTTTTTTGGTTTGCTATTTGAAATGTGATACGCATTACGTGATATTATTAATAAATCTTACATATAGTTTTTGATATCAAGCTATTTTATGCACTTAATCTACTAGGGACACACAAGAAGATTCCGTTTCAATAGAGTCACTATACATATTCGTGTTAACATTACTCTTTGCTCTGACAGATAAGAAGAGTGTGTCTTATTTAAGTCAATTTGTGAATGAGTTTTGACATCATTCTCTCATGATCGTTTTTTGAAAAACGCAATTAAAATTTAAATTTTCTATCAATATATATGGAGAGGCTTTATTTATTTATTTTTCTACATCAATAGAGTATTTACATTCGTGTTAACATTACTCTTTGCTCTGATAGATAAGAAGAGTGTGTCTTATTTAAGTCAATTTGTGAATGAGTTTTGACATCATTCTCTTATGATCGTTTTTTGAAAAACGCAATCAAATTTTCTATCAACATACATGGAGAGGATTTATGCATCAATTGAGGATTTTCCTACGTGTGACATAGGAAGGATGAATCTCATTATATGTGTGTTGAAATGTGTGAATGAAAATCTGTCATTGGTAATGAACGCAGATTTTTGTATTGTAAGACACTTTCAAATCCAATTGGTGGATAGAATTAATCTTTGACCAGGTGGGAGTGACAATTTTGAGTAAGCTAGGCTAACATGCTCCTGACACCTATTACTTGATTTTGAAACAATGTAGCGAATATCTAATATCTTATATTACAAAATTGTTTCAACATGTTACTAGCCTGACATCTGCTTGATACGATCATGTGATGAATCTTTAACCAATTATGTTAAGCCTCTTGTGATAGGCTGCATCTAGAGGTGTGTGCTTAGAACCAATTTCTGTTGGTCAATGAAGATACAAATACCGGGTTGGGGCCCTGACTCTGGTTAGCCTCTGAGAAAGCCGTGCTAGCGGCGAAATGTACATCAGGCATTGTCTGTGTGCATGAGACTTACTAATTTGTGTTTACCTGGGACCTTTCTAAGCTCATATTGATGTGGCAATTGCCTTCCTTAATCAGTCATTTATAAACCGTTTCCTCTCCTGCTCTAGATACCAGTATTGCTCAGATTGGGTATTGTTGTTGGGGTCAATCCCCTTTTTAGATTAGCTTTAGAGCAATCCGTGTATTCTCTGAGCCCTGAGGGTTACGGTGTATTTGAACTATTACCCAGGGAAGTAATTATGTTTTTGAAGTCTCACACACACAGTCCTGATCTGTTTCTTAATCTAAGTTTTAAATGTATGTCTCACATATTTATGTTATACATTTGGTACTATTTACCACCCTTTTTATTCTATCATTAGTAAAAGTTACGTTTTAATAACCAGTTCTTGACACAATCCGGTTTTCAATGTATCCTGTTACTATATAGTGTTTTGTGAGTGCTGGGTACTGTCAAACTTCTCTCTCTTTTTTGTACCTATATATCTATCAGACAGTCAGCACCCCCCTTCTCCTACACTTCACCAGTGATACTAACTGGTATATAATGAATACTGAATATATTATATATCTACTATTATTTCAGCATACTATATTATGAAGGGGTTGATATTTTCTTAAACTAACACCGTTGCCACTATTTCTAGTACTACTTAACACAACCTAGTTACCATGGGTCCCAGACCGCATGTTTTGTTGTTATACTTTGTCAGGGTAATCATGCAGGCCATATAGACCTCCCCCGATAGGGGGAGTAACAGGGATTAAAGTGCTAAGAATAGTACTACTTAACACAACCTAGTTACCATGGGTCCCAGACCCCATGTCTTATTGTTATATTTTGGTAGGGTAATCATGCAGGCCATATAGACCATATAGAAACATTTTTTCCCCAGCATTTTTTTTCACAGCTATATGTTGTGCAATGGAGAGGCACAATCAGGTCTGCCCACCATTACACAACATGCTGCGCCACCTACTGGATGAAAGTGGTTAAGATCATTGCATGGCCCATTAACTGCTTATTTGAGGCAGTCCTATTTGAGCTGAACCAATCCAGTGAGAGGCATTAGTAAGTGGAACTTAGGGTTGCGGCTGGATGTTAAATCACATAAAACAAAACAAAAACGGAAAAAAAACAACTTTCATATATTTTGTTGCTGTCCTGTGAACCTGCTAGCTTTGCTAAAGTGAAAAAGAGAATTCTGTTCTTCCCCTCTAAGTGCAGTGGAATGTGCCACTGTCACTTCCTGAATCCTTACACAGAGCAGGAAGCGAGGCAGAGAGAGCAGTGTTTCAGCCACATCTTATTAAAGTAAGATTTTACTGAAAGGGATTCTGTTAGTGAAGTATGATATGTTGTAGGCAGATTGAGGAGGGGCTTAACGAAATGTGTTTTATGTCCTTTAAAAAAAAAAAAAGATCCCCCCCGTTGTATTGTATAACATATTTAAACTTTACTCAGTGGCCTCTGATTGGAAAAATATTTTTCAACATGGCCCTTTCCAGTTAGAAGGTTGGACACCCCTGGTATATTTATAGCATTTTTTATTAAAAAGGGACATCAAAGTAAAAAATAAACTTTCACGGATCAGATGGAACATGCAATTTTGAGAGAATTTTCTATTTACTTCTACTATTAAATTTACGTTGTTCTCTTGGTTTCCTTTGTAAATAATATTTAGGTATGCTTAGGAGCAGCAATGCACTGCTGGGAGCTAGCTGCTAATTGGTGTCTACACACAAATGTCTCTTGTGTCACCCATATGTCTAGTCTAGCTAGCTCTCAGTAGAGCATTACAGATCTGCAGCTGAATTTAACTCTTTGCGGGTGTTAAACACACAGATATATGAATAGTGCAATAATATAATGCTAACACATTCAGGGACTGACAGCCTTTGGCCCAGGTAGCAAACAGAACCCTGTGTCCCAGGTAGAGCAACACCTGCTTTAGTTTTATGTTTGATATTAAAAAAACAAAACAAAACAAACAGGGGAAGCGAGTAAATAGCGGACATATAGTACATATAGTTATATCATAGATATAAAGCCTCTCACAAACACATTCATCCTTGGATTCACCAGTATAACTTAAAGTACCCTGTCCCCTGCACAAACATAAACACATTTTGACATTCATGTATAGAAGTTCCCCAACAGCCATATTGAGTTATATTTCTGCTTATGGACATAGGAGCCTATAAAATTATAGGGTGACAGAAATAAAAAGCAGGTAGTGATAGTGAAACATACACACATAATCACCACACATTTTCATCAATGCATTTATAAGGACAACCACATTTACTCATATATCATAAGAACTAGAAAAAGCACTGGCACTAGGGCATAAGCACAATCACAGTCAGTAGTCATATTCCCATACATGGGTACCCTACCCACTCACAAAACGCCATACACTGGAACACAGCCACTCATGAATAAATTAGCACACACACAAGCACCCAGAAACACTTGCACACAAACACGCCCAGGTACTGATACCCACACTAGCACCATTGCCCTTATACAGACAGTCAGATTTGCACAAAGTACTAAACTCACACATATAATAGCCTTGGTTTGCATTTTAAATGAATGAATAAGGTAGTGTTTCAATGTAAAAAAAAAGTTTATAATAACAAGCAATTTAAATAAACCTAGTCTGTTGAAGGCAGTAACTTGTCTCAACTCTAGGGGACGCACAAATGCTTAATAGTGGTATGAATAGGAAAAACTATGAATTGCATATATAATGCTATCATCAAATAAAAAAAAATATATATATATCATCAACAACAACAAAAACAAAAGTGGTCTGTAATTACAATAGCAAAAACTGTAATACACTTATGACAGTCCCAATTGAACTAAAACGTATCTGTAGGCAGGAACAGTTAAGGTTTTTCAAGGGTCCCATCCAAATAGTTGTCTTTTTTTGTATTAAAAATATCAAACTCAATAAATCCCACACTGCAATATAAAAACATATTTATATCACACAGATAATGATCTGACATAAGACGTTACCCGTGGTGGCCAGTCCAGATGGGAGTAAACTGGCGTAATCAGAAACTCTCTCACAGGCACTGCGGCACAGCACGACTCAGCTGACTCCACACTGTAACACCGCTCATTGACAAAGTGTCACTGACTCACTCTACTCGCTCCACACCACACCACAAGCACAGAGTCAGCCTGAGACAGTAGACACACTCAGAGAGCAGTCACTCTGCTCACAGTCACTCTGACTCACAACTTGTCAGACTGAATAGTAACGTCCTCCTCTTTAAAACCACATTGAGGCGGCACTAGTACTTCCTTCACTACAGCACGTGCAGTCATGACGGTGCGCCAAAAACCTGTGACTGCAGACGTCAGTCGTCATGCACTCTGGGTCTGCACATGGTCACGTGATAACCAGTGACCAATAATATTGCTTTAAAATGTATTTTTTTTTAAAAATTGCAGAGCAGCCAGGGAGATGTGGGGCAATGCGGGACAAACATGAGTCTACCCGGGACAGCGGGACAGACCCCTAAAATCGGGACTGTCCCGCGAAAATCTGGACAGTTGGGGGGCATGACTTAGCAGCTTGCCTCTGTACTTTACACTAAATTATAGTCTCATTTTATGAACTCTCTGTAGCTCTGCTGTTTTATTACTTAAAAATGCAGTGGTCCCTTCCCCCCCCTTGTGTGTGTGTGTGTGTCTCTCTCTCTCTATCTATCCATCTCTCTCCTTATGTGTTGTTCTCCCCCATGGTCTCTTTCTCTCTCTGTCTCTCTTCCTCCCCCTCTGACTCTCTCATCCCTTATGTGTCTCTCTAACCCTCTGTGTGTGATTGTGTCTCTCTCTCTAACCCTCTGTGTGTGATTGTGTCTCTCTCTCTCTCTCTCTCTCTCTCTCTCACCCTCTGTGTGTGATTGTGTCTCTCTCTTTCTCTCTCTCTCTAACCCTCTGTGTATGAGTGTGTCTCTCTTTCTCTCTCTCTAACCCTCTGTGTGTGATTGTGTCTCTCTCTCTAGCCCTCTGTGTGTGATTGTGTCTCTCTCTCTCTCTCTCTAACCCTCTGTGTGTGATTGTGTCTCTCTCTCTCTCTAACCCTCTGTGTATGATTGTGTCTCTTTCTCTCTAACCCTCTGTGTGTGATTGTGTCTCTTTCTCTCTAACCCTCTGTGTGTGATTGTGTGTCTCTCTCTCTAGCCCTCTGTGTGATTGTGTGTCTCTCTCTCTTTCTCTCTCTAACCCTCTGTGTGTGATTGTGTCTCTCTTTCTCTCTCTCTCTCTAACCCTCTGTGTGTGATTGTGTCTCTCTCTTTCTCTCTCTCTAACCCTCTGTGTGTGATTGTGTCTCTTTCTTTCTCTCTAACCCTCTGTGTGTGATTGTGTCTCTCTCTCTTTCTCTAACCCTCTGTGTGTGATTGTGTCTCTATCTCTAACCCTCTGTGTGTGATTGTGTCTCTCTCTCTCTTTATCTCTCTAACCCTCTGTGTGTGATTGTGTCTCTTTCTCTCTCTCTCTCTCTAACCCTCTGTGTGTGATTGTGTCTCTCTCTCTTTCTCTCTCTCTCTCTAGCCCTCTGTGTGTGATTGTGTCTCTCTCTCTCTTTCTCTCTCTAACCCTCTGTGTGTGATTGTGTCTCTCTTTCTCTCTCTCTAACCCTCTGTGTTTGATTGTGTCTCTCTCTCTTTCTCTAACCCTCTGTGTGTGATTGTGTCTCTCTCTCTAACCCTCTGTGTGTGATTGTGTCTCTCTCTCTCTCTCTCTCTCTCTCTCTTTCTCTCTCTCTCTCTCTAACCCTCTGTGTGTGATTGTGTCTCTCTTTCTCTAACCCTCTGTATGTGATTGTGTCTATCTCTCTTTATTTCTCTCTCTCTCTCTAACCCTCTGTGTGTGATTGTGTCTCTCTCTTTCTCTCTCTCTCTCTAACCCTCTGTGTGTGATTGTGTCTCTCTCTCTAGCCCTCTGTGTGTGATTGTGTCTCTCTCTCTCTCTCTCTAACCCTCTGTGTGTGATTGTGTCTCTCTCTCTCTCTCTCTCTAACCCTCTGTGTATGATTGTGTCTCTTTCTCTCTAACCCTCTGTGTGTGATTGTGTCTCTTTCTCTCTAACCCTCTGTGTGTGATTGTGTGTCTCTCTCTCTAGCCCTCTGTGTGATTGTGTGTCTCTCTCTCTTTCTCTCTCTAACCCTCTGTGTGTGATTGTGTCTCTCTTTCTCTCTCTCTCTCTAACCCTCTGTGTGTGATTGTGTCTCTCTCTTTCTCTCTCTCTAACCCTCTGTGTGTGATTGTGTCTCTTTCTCTCTCTCTAACCCTCTGTGTGTGATTGTGTCTCTCTCTCTTTCTCTAACCCTCTGTGTGTGATTGTGTCTCTATCTCTAACCCTCTGTGTGTGATTGTGTCTCTCTCTCTCTTTATCTCTCTAACCCTCTGTGTGTGATTGTGTCTCTTTCTCTCTCTCTCTCTCTCTCTCTAACCCTCTGTGTGTGATTGTGTCTCTCTCTCTTTCTCTCTCTCTCTCTAGCCCTCTGTGTGTGATTGTGTCTCTCTCTCTCTTTCTCTCTCTAACCCTCTGTGTGTGATTGTGTCTCTCTTTCTCTCTCTCTAACCCTCTGTGTTTGATTGTGTCTCTCTCTCTTTCTCTAACCCTCTGTGTGTGATTGTGTCTCTCTCTCTAACCCTCTGTGTGTGATTGTGTCTCTCTCTCTCTCTCTCTCTCTCTCTCTCTCTCTTTCTCTCTCTCTCTCTCTAACCCTCTGTGTGTGATTGTGTCTCTCTTTCTCTAACCCTCTGTATGTGATTGTGTCTATCTCTCTTTATTTCTCTCTCTCTCTCTAACCCTCTGTGTGTGATTGTGTCTCTCTCTTTCTCTCTCTCTCTCTAACCCTCTGTGTGTGATTGTCTCTCTCTTTCTCTCTCTCTCTAACCCTCTGTGTGTGATTGTGTCTCTTTCTCTCTCTCTCTTTCTCTCTAACCCTCTGTGTGTGATTGTGTGTCTCTCTCTCTAACCCTCTGTGTATGATTGTCTCTCTTTCTCTCTCTCTAACCCTCTGTGTTTGATTGTGTCTCTCTCTCTTTCTCTAACCCTCTGTGTGTGATTGTGTCTCTCTCTCTAACCCTCTGTGTGTGATTGTGTCTCTCTCTTTCTCTCTCTCTAACCCTCTGTGTGTGATTGTGTCTCTCTTTCTCTAACCCTCTGTATGTGATTGTGTCTCTCTCTCTTTCTCTCTCTCTAACCCTCTGTGTGTGATTGTCTATCTCTCTCTCTCTCTCTCTCTCTCTTTATTTCTCTCACTCTAACCCTCTGTGTGTGATTGTGTCTCTCTTTCTCTCTCTCTCTAACCCTCTGTGTGTGATTGTGTCTCTCTTTCTCTCTCTCCCTAACCTTCTGTGTGTGATTGTGTCTCTTTCTCTCTCTCTCTCTCTCTCTCTCTAACCCTCTGTGTATGATTGTTCGTGTCTCTCTCTCTCTTTCTCTCTCTAACCCTCTGTGTATGATTGTGTCTCTCTTTCTCTCTCTCTCTCTCTCTCTCTCTAACCCTCTGTGTGTGATTGTGTCTCTCTTTCTCTCTCTCTCTAACCCTCTGTGTGTGATTGTGTCTTTCTCTCTCTCTCTCTCTCTAACCCTCTGTGTGTGATTGTGTCTCTCTCTCTAACCCTCTGTGTATGATTGTCTCTCTTTCTCTCTCTCTCTAACCCTCTGTGTGTGATTGTGTCTCTCTCTTTTTCTCTCTCTCTCTAACCCTCTGTGTATGATTGTGTCTCTCTTTCTCTCTCTAACCCTCTATGTGTGATTGTGTCTCTCTTTCTCTAACCCTCTGTATGTGATTGTGTGTCTCTCTCTCTCTCTCTAACCCTCTGTGTGTGATTGTCTCTCTCTCTTTATTTCTCTCTCTCTAACCCTCTGTGTGTGATTGTGTCTCTCTCTCTCTTTCTCTCTCTCTAACCCTCTGTGTGTGATTGTCTCTCTATTTCTCTCTCTCTAACCCTCTGTGTGTGATTGTGTGTCTCTCTCTCTCTCTCTCTTTCTCTCTCTCTAACCCTCTGTGTGTGATTGTCTCTCTCTCTCTTTCTCTCTAACCCTCTGTGTCTCTCCCCCCCCCCCCCCGTCTCTCCCTTTCCCCCTGAGTGCTTTTTCTGTGTTTCTGTCTACCTTTTATTTATTTAATTAATGAATTGGTAGTGCCATCTGATGGTGTGGCTTTATTTAAAGGGGTGGGGTCAAGCGCCCCACCATCTTTAAATTTCACCAGCCGCCACTGGATCGACATTTTTATATTTACTGAATAATGAAAGAATCTATAAGCTTAATTTGCCGCATTAAAGTAAAAAGTATGTTTTAAACATATTTTAATGGGCATGGATTTCTAGATCTCATAATCAGAGCAAGCATTGTGTTATCTGGCAAGAGTTTCTGTTACAATCCTTTTAAACTAAAATCAGATGTTTACTAAGTTGACCAGTTTTCCAAGACACCATTTAAAGGGACATGAAACCCATATGAAACCCATATGCAAATTTAAATAACTTTACAATTTACATCTAATATCTAATTGTCTTCATTCTTTTGATATCCTTTGTTGAAAATCATATCTAAATATGCTCAGTAGCTGCTGATTGGTGGCTGCACATAGATACCTCATGTGATTATCTCACCCATGTGCATTGATATTTCTTCAACAAAGAATATCTAAAGAATGAAGGCATATCCTAGCCACTGCCTCACCAGCCTCTGACGTCACTGCACGTCACTGCTATAAAGTGAGTTTCTACTAGGACTGCTATGTGTGCATTTTGGGCCCTAATTATTATTATTATTATTATCGGTTATATGTAGAGCGCCAACAGATTCCGCAGCACTATAAACAAATGCGGAGTACAACAAAACAATTATAGGGATCAAATAGGTAGAGGGCCCTGCCAAGAGTTGCACTGTTGTAGTCAGCTCTTAAGAAGGTGATCAACAAACAGCTGGACTCTTAGGCTTACATGCCGAGGGGGTTTAGGGGATAGCAATGGAGGGGAGGAACTGGTATAAAGAAAGGTTAGCGTAGGTTGTATGCATCCCTGAACAGTAGAGTCTTTAGGGAGCGCTTGAAGCTTTCAAAACTAGGGGAGAGTCTTGTGGAGTGAGGCAGAGAATTCCACAAGATGGGAGCCAGTCTGGAGAAGTCCTGTAAACGGGAGTGTGATGAGGTAACAAGAGCGGAGGAGAGTAGGAGGTCATGAGCAGATCGAAGGGGACGGGAGAGTATCTGGAGACAAGCTATGAGATATATGGGGGAGCAGTGCAGTTGAGGGCTTTGAATGTCAGAGTGAGAATTTTGTGTTTGATCCTAGAGGCAAGAGGAAGCCAGTGAAGGGATTGGCAGACAGGTGCAGCAGATGAAGAGCGACGTGTAAGGAAGATGAGCCTGGCAAAGGCATTTATTATGGATTGTAAAGGAGCTAGGCGGCAGGTGGGGAGACCAGAGAGGACAGAGTTGCAGTAGTAGTAGTAGTAGTAGTCTGAAAATTCATTCAGACCAGTTCTGGATCTGAAAATTTTGAAACGTTATGTAAGAGTACCAACTTTCAAGATGGTAACTATAAGGACTATTCTGCCTTTTTTTCAGCAAGGACATTATATGTCCACAATAGACTTGCAGGATGCATACCTTCATATTCCGATTCATTGAGATCATTATCAGTTCCTGAGGTTCTCTTTTCTAGACAAGCATTACCAATTTGTTGCTCTTCCGTTTGGCCTAGCAACAGCTGCAAGAATCTTTTCAAAGGTTCTCGGTGCCCTGCTCTCTGTAATCAGAGAGAAGGGTATTGCGGTGTTTCCCTATTTGGATGATATCTTGGTACTAGCTCAGTCTTTACGTTCTGCAGAATCTCACACAAATCAACTAGTGTTGTTTCTTCGGAAACATGGTTGGAGGATCAATTTACCAAAAAGATTTTTGATTCCTCAGACAAGGGTCACCTTTTTAGGCTTCCAGATAGATTCAGTGTCCATGACTCTGTCTCTAACAGACAAGAGACGTTTAAAATTGGTTGCAGCCTGTCGGCACCTTCAGTCTCAGTCGTTTTAGGTCTCATGACTGCAGCATCGGACGCGATCCCCTTTGCTCGTTTTCATATGAAACCTCTCCAGCTTTGTATGCTGAATCAATGGTGCAGGGATTATACAAAGATATCACAATTAATATCCTTAAATGTTCAACACTCTCTGACGTGGTGGTTAAATCACCAGCGTTTAGTTCAAGGGGCTTCTTTTGTTCGGCCAACCTGGACTGTGATCACAACAGATGTGAGTCTTTCAGGTTGGGGAGCTGTTTGGGGATCTCTGACAACACAAGGGGTTTGGAAATCTCAAGAGGCGAGATTACCAATCAATATTTTAGAACTCCGTGCAATTCTCAGAGCTCTTCAGTTTTGGCTTCTGTTAAAGAGAGAACTGTTCATTGTTTTCAGATAGACAATATCACAACAGTGGCATATGTCAATCATCAGGGTGGGACTCGCAGTCCCCAAGCTATGAAAGAAGTATCTCGGATACTTGTTTGGGCGGAATCCAGCTCCTGTCTAATTTCTGCGGTGCATATCCCAGGTGTAGACATTTGGGAGGCGGATTATCTCAGCCGTCAGACTTTACCTACGGGGAGTGGTCTCTCCATCCAGATGTGTTTTCTCAGATCGTTCAGATGTGGGGTCTTCCAGAGATAGATCTGATGGCCTGTCATATAAACAAGAAACTTCCCACATACCTGTCCAGGTCCAGGGATTTGCAAGCGGAAGCAGTGGATGCATTGACACTTCCTTGGTGTTATGCATTGACACTTCCTTGGTGTTATCAACCTGCTTATATTTTCCCGCCTCTAGTTCTTCTTCCAAGAGTGATCTCCAAAATCATCATGGAACAATCGTTTGTGTTGCTGGTTTTGGTATGCGGATCTTGTTCGGATGTCCAGTTGCCAACCTTGGCCACTTCCGTTAAGGCCGGACCTATTGTCTCAAGGTCCGTTTTTCCATCAGGATCTCAAATCATTAAATTTGAAGGTGTGGAAATTGAACGCCTAGTGCTAAGTCATAGAGGTTTCTCTGACTAAGTGATTAATACTATGTTACAAGCTCATAAATCTGTTTCTAGAAAGATTTATTATCGAGTTTGGAAGACTTATATTTCATGGTGTTCTTCTCATAAATTCTCTTGGCATTGTTTTAGAATTCCTAGAATTTTACAGTTTCTTCAGGATGGTTTGGATAAGGCTTTGTCTGCAAGTTCCTTGAAGGGACAAATCTCTGCTCTTTCTGTTTTATTTCACAGGAAGATTGCCAAACTACCTGATATTCATTGTTTTATACAGGCTTTGGTTCATATCAAGCCTATCATTAAATCAATCTCTCCTCCTTGGAGTCTTAATTTGGTTTTGAGGGCTTTACAAGCTCCTCCATTTGAGCCTATGCATTCTTAGGACATTAAACTACTTTCTTAGAAAGTGTTGTTCCTTTTGGCCATCTCTTCTGCTAGAAGAGTTTCTGAACTATCTGCTCTTTCTTGTGAATCTCCTTTTCTGATTTTTCATCAAGATAAGGCGATTTTGCGGACTTCATTTGAATTTTTACCTAAGGTTGTGGATTCTAACAACATTAGTAGAGAAATTGTTGTCCCTTCCTTGTGTCCTAATCCTAAGAATCCTTTGGAAAGATCCTTACATTCTTTGGATGTGGTGAGAGCTTTGAAATATTATGTTGAAGCTACTAAAGATTTCAGGAAGACTTCTAGTCTATTTGTTATATTTTCTGTTTCTAGGCAAGGTCAGAAGGATTCTGCTATTTCCTTGGCTTCTTGGTTAAAGCTTTTGATTCATCAAGCTTATTTGGAGTCGGGTCAGGCCCGCCTCAGAGAATTACAGCTCATTCTACTAGATCAGTCTCCACTTCGTGGGCTTTTAAGAATGAAGCTTCAGTTGATCAGATTTGCAAAGCGGCGACTTGGTCCTCCTTAGTCTACCGTTTTGATGTATTTGCTTCTTCAGAAGCAGTTTTTGGTAGAAAAGTTCTTCAGGCAGCTGTTTCAGTTTGATTCTTCTGCTTATGTTTTAAGTTTTTCTTGTCATTTAAGAATAAACTTATATTTTGGGTTGTGGATTATTTTTTCAGCGGAAAATGGCTGTTCTTTATTTTTTATCCCTCCCTCTCTAGTGACTCTTGCATGGAGTTCCACATCTTGGGTATTGATATCCCATACGTCACTAGCTCATGGACTCTTGCCAATTACATGAAAGAAAACATAATTTATATAAGAATTTACCTGACAAATTAATTTCTTTCATATTGGCAAGAGTCCATGAGGCCCACCCTTTTTATGGTGGTTATGATTTTTTTGTATAAAGCACAATTATTTCCAAATTCCTTTGTTGATGCTTTTGACTCCTTTCTTTATCACCCCACTACTTGGCTATTCATTAAACTGAATTGTGGGTGTGGTGAGGGGTGTATTTATAGGCATTTTGAGGTTTGGGAAACTTTGCCCCTCCTGGTAGGATTGTATATCCCATACGCCACTAGCTCATGGACTCTTGCCAATATGAAAGAAATTAATTTATCAGGTAAATTCTTACATAAATTATGTTTTTAGAACTCTATGCTATTTTCAGGGCTCTTCAGGCGTGGCCTCTATTGAAGAAAGAACTTTTACATTTGTTTTCAATAGTGACATATGTCAATCATCAAGGAGGAACTCGCATTCCTTCAATTATGAAGGAAGTATCTCGGATACTTTCTTGGGCGGAATCCAACTCTTGTCTAATTTCTGCGATTCATGTCCCAGGTGTAGACAATTGGGAAGTGCATTATTTCAGCCGTCAGACTTTATATTCGAGGGAGTGGTCTCTCCATCCAGATGTGTTTTTTTCATCTTGTACAGATGTGGGGTCTTCCTGAAATAGATCTTATGGCCTCACATCTAAATAAGAAGCTTCCCAGATACCTTTCCAGGTCGAGGGATCCTCAGACAGAGATGGTGGATACCTTAGCAGTTCCTTGGTTTTTACCAACCTGCTTATATTTTTTTCTCCTCTGTTTCTTCTTTCAAGGATAATCTTCAAGATCATAATGGTTCAATCTCATGTGTTTCTTATAGCACCAGCATGGTCTCATAGGTTTTGGTATGTGGATCTTGTCCAGATGTCCAGTTGCCAGCCTTGGCCACTTCCTTTAAGGCCAGACCTTCTGTCTCTAGGGATGTTTATCCATCAAGATCTCAAATCTTTACATTTGAAGGCATGGACATTGAATGCTTAGTACTTAGTCATAGAGGTTTCTCTGACTCAGTGATTAGCCCTATGGTACAGGCTCGTATGTCTGTTTCAAGGAGAATTTTTTTATCAGGTTTGGAAAACTTATATTTCATGGTGTTCCACCCATAATCATTCTTGGCATTTTTTTAGAATTCCTAGGATTTTAGTTTCTTCCGGATGTTTTGGAGAAGGGTTTATCTGCAAATACTTTGAAGGATACATTTCTGCTCTCTCGGTCTTCTTTCATAGGAAGATTGGAAAATTTCCTAATAGTCACTGTTTTGTTCAGGCTTTGATTCATATCAAACCTGTTATTTAATCTATTTTTTCTCCTTGGAGACTCAACTTAGTTTTGAAGTTTTTTCTCAGGCTCCTCCTTTTGAGCCTATGCATTATCTGATTATTTATTACTTTCTTGGAAAGTGTTATTTCATATGGGCGGTCTCTTCTGCTAGAAGAGTTCCTGAATTGTTTGCTTTCGTTTGTGAGTTTCTTTATCTGATTTTCCATCAAGATAAAGCTGTTTTGCAGACTTCATTTAAATGTTTGCCTAAAGTTGTGAATTCTAATAAATTCAATAGGGAATTTGTTGTTCCTTCGTTGTGTCCTAATTCTAAGAATACTCTTGTAAGGTTTTCTCATTTTTTGGATGTGGTGAGAGCTTTGAAATATTATGTTGAGGCTATTTGTTATTTCTTCTGCAGACATCCCAACCAGCAAAAACTCATTTCAGGGAGGTGGCTTCACCGGCTACTGCACTGCGTGCTGCGCACCACCACCCCTCCCTTTATATACTGGACACATGGAAACCCTAAATAAGATAGAGACTCCCACTAAACTCACATTAAAAAAGTAGCTTTGTTGCTCAACCACATACAGCCTATTTTCCAGTGATTGTACGCTTTTTAAATGCTCAAGTATTTTAGAATACAATGTTTAATTACGTGCAGTAAATAAGGTAGTATTTGTGTTTTATTTTATTAAAATCAGTGGGGGCTTTTTGGTTACTGATGCATGCTTTGAGGGTTCCATAGCATCCCAGCTTGTGAAGTACTCACTATAGTTGTCCTTGTACGACTTTTCGGATTTTGTGTCTGGGAGCATGTGTGATTTTGAGTTTGAGATGATATTTGTAGAGTCAGTTTGATAAGGACCTGACAGCAGGGCTGTCTATCTCCTCCCTCACAGGGATGTACTCTTTGCCCTCTTTCTCAGTTCTCTCTCAGCCTATGCTGCAGCCGATGTTGCCTGCTGCTGATTCTCCTCCTCCTCCTCCAAGAGCCTTATTGCCGCCTCCAAACAGCAGGAGGGAGGGTGGGAGACATGCAATACTCTGAAAGTAGAGGCAGACTTGCTGTTATAACGCCTTCATGCTTGATGATGATGTCACTGCAACTAAAGGCATTCATTAAAAAAAACACTGTTTCCGGATTTGGGCCACGTTGGATCATGGTACTTGTAGTTTCAGGGAGATTGCATTTTATTTGCGGGCGTCAGGAAGCCGCTATACAATGAGGGAGACTCCCTGAACTTCAGGGAGAGTTGGAATGTCTGCTTCTGGCTCCAGGAAAGATCAGAAGGCCTTTTCTCTGTTATTTTGATTGAAACTTTCGTTTCACAAAGCTTTTTTGAATGTGGGGCAGTCTCTGCCTCAGAGAATTACAGCTCTTTTTACTAGATCAGTTGCTTCTTCTTGGCTTGTCAAGAAAGAAGCTTCAGATCATTAAATTTGCAAAGCAGTAATTTGGTTTTCTTTACATATTTTTTCTTAAATTTTACCATTTTGATTTGTTTGCTTTTTCGGAAGCAGCCTTTGGTAAAAAGGTTTTTCAGGCACTTAACTTGCCTTTGATTTGAGTTTTTTTGACATTTTTTAAGAAAACATTTATATTTTGGATTTAATTTCTCAGCGGATTTAACTGTTGTTATTTTATCCCTCCCTCTCTAGTGACTCATGGATTTCCACATCTTGGGTGTTATATCCCATACATCCCTAGCTCATGGACTCTTGCCACTTATATGAAAGAAAACATAATTTATGTAAGAACTTACCTGATAAATTCATTTCTTTCATAGTGGCAAGAGTCCATGAGACCCACCCAATTTTTGGTGGGTTATGATTTTTTTCCAGTTCCTCTTTTTGTATGCTTTTTACTCCTTCTTTTACACCTCACTTCTTGGCTACACGTTGAACTAAGGTATGAGTGAGGTGGGGGGTGCATTTATAGGCATTTTGAGGTTTGGGAAACTTTGCCCCCTACTGATGGAAATGTATATCCCACACGTCACTAGCTTATGGACTCTTGCCACTATGAAAGAAATTAATGTATCAGGTAAGTTCTTACATAAATTATGTTTTTTAAATAACAATATGTGCAAAAAGATTGGTGCTAATGTCTGTACGTATTGATTTATCTCAGGGAAACTGAAATCACCTTTATCTGGATAAGTGGGCACAAATTGTGAGCGGAGTTTGGCACTGCCACTGTATGCAGACACTGCTACTTTTGCCTTCTGCACTTTTATCAAGTTATGTGGTAGTTATTATGCTGGCACCACAGCTGCCTGTACATATATATGGCAGTTAGTAAGGGCAGAAAGTTACTGCCTCTGTGCCATCATGTAAATGGCACTGGTTAAAGGGATAGTAAACCCAATTTTATTTCTTTCATGATTCAGATAGAGCATGCAATTTTAAGCAACTTTCTAATTTACTCTTATTATCAATTTTTCTACGTTCTCTTGCTATCTTTATTTGAAAAGGGAGGAATGAAAGCTTTGGAGCTGGCCTATTTTTTGTTCAGTACCCTGGATAGGACTTGCTGATTGGTGCCTGCATTTAGTTATCCAATCAGCAAGTGCAACCCAGGTTCTCAATCTAAAATGGGTCTGTTCCAAAGCTTTTATTACTGTTTTTTCAAATAAAGATAGCAAGAGAACGAAGAAAATTTGATAATAGAAGTAAATTAGATAGCTGCTTAAAATTGCATGCTCTATCTGAACCATGAAAGAAACATTTTGGGTTTAGTATCCCTTTAAGGTGAGGATGGTGCAGCTGCTAAATGTATATACAAAGGCAATGTGTGAGGGTATTCCCTCACTGCTGATGTATGCAAATATATATGTGTATGGCAGTCTGTTGATATGCAGACATATTTTGAGGGTATGTAGGACAACGTTGGATACAGATATATAATTGTTTGGCGAGTGCTGTATTGATGTGACTTGGCCACCAAAGAATGGACCCTTTGCAGGTCAATACAATGCAGTAGCAATAAAAACATCTTGCAATAGCTACATTTTTGTAATTGAATCATACTGGACCAGTTTATAATTAATGCAAAATTGACCAAGCAACACAGCAATCCTCTAAAAGCACTTTTTATTATTAAATTAAGTTGTCAACATGACATGAAAAACACAATTTATGCTTACCTGATAAATTTATTTCTCTTGTGGTGTATCCAGTCCACGGATCATCCATTACTTGTGGGATATTCTCATTCCCAACAGGAAGTTGCAAGAGGAAACCCACAGCAGAGCTGTAATATAGCTCCTCCCCTAACTGTCATAGCCAGTCATTCGACCGAAAACAAGCCAAGAAAGGAGGAACCATAGGGTGCAGTGGTTACCATAGTTTAAAATTTAAAAATTACCTGCCTTAAAATGACAGGGCGGGCCGTGGACTGGATACACCACAAGAGAAATAAATTTATCAGGTAAGCATAAATTGTGTTTTCTCTTGTAAGGTGTATCCAGTCCACGGATCATCCATTACTTGTGGGATACCAATACCAAAGCTAAAGTACACGGATGAAGGGAGGGACAAGGCAGGTACTTAAATGGAAGGAACCACTGCCTGTAAAACCTCTCTCCCAAATATAGCCTCCGAAGAAGCAAAAGTATCAAATTTGTAAAATTTTGAAAAAGTATGAAGCGAAGACCAAGTCGCCGCCTTGCAAATCTGTTCAACAGAAGCCTCATTTTTAAAGGCCCAAGTGGAAAGCCACAGCTCTAGTGGAATGAGCTGTAATCCTTTCAGGAGGCTGCTGTCCAGCAGTCTCATAGGCTAAGCGGATTATGCTTCTTAGCCAAAAAGAAAGAGAGGTTGCCGAAGCCTTTTGACCTCTCCTCTGTCCAGAGTAGACAACAAACAAAGCAGATGTTTGACGAAAATCTTTAGTAGCTTGTAAGTAAAACTTTAAAGCACGAACCACGTCCAGATTGTGTAATAGACGTTCCTTCTTCGAAGAAGGATTAGGACACAAGGATGGAACAACAATCTCTTGATTGATATTCTTGTTAGATACCACCTTAGGTAAGAACCCAGGTTTGGTACGCAGGACTACCTTATCCGTATGAAAAATCAGATAAGGAGAATCACATTATAAGGCAGATAGCTCAGAGACTCTACGAGCCGAGGAAATAGCTACCAAAAACAGAACTTTCCAAGATAAAAGTTTGATATCTATGGAATGAAGAGGTTCAAACGGAACTCCTTGAAGAACCTTAAGAACCAAATTTAAGCTCCATGGTGGAGCAACAGGTTTAAACACAGGCTTGATTCTAACTAAAGCCTGACAAAATGCCTGAACGTCTGGAACATCTGCCAGACGCTTGTGCAAAAGAATAGACAGAGCAGAAATCTGTCCCTTTAAGGAACTAGCTGACAATCCTTTTTCCAAACCTTCTTGGAGAAAAGATAATATCCTGGGAATCCTGACCTTACTCCATGAGTAACCCTTGGATTCACACCAATAAAGATATTTACGCCATATCCTATGTTAAATTTTCCTGGTGACAGGCTTTCGTGCCTGTATTAAGGTATCAATAACTGACTCGGAGAAGCCACGCTTTGATAAAATCAAGCATTCAATCTCCAGGCAGTCAGCCTCAGAGAAATTAGATTTGGATGGTTGAAAGGACCCTGAAGTAGAAGGTCCTGTCTCAGAGGCAGAGACCATGGTGGAAAGGATGACATGTCCACTAGATCTGCATACCAGGTCCTGCGTGGCCACGCAGGTGCTATCAGAATCACCGATGCTCTCTCCTGCTTGATCTTGGCAATCAGTCGAGGGAGCAGAGGAAACGTTGGAAACACATAAGCCAGGTTGAAAGACCAGGGCGCTGCTAGAGCATCTATCAGTGTCGCCTTGGGATCCCTGGACCTGGATCCGTAACACGGAAGCTTGGCGTTCTGGCGAGATGTCATGAGATCCAGTTCTGGTTTGCCCCAACGATTAATCAGTTGTGCAAAAACCTCCGGATGGAGTTCCTACTCTCCCGTATGAAAAGTCTGACGACTTAGAAAATCCGCCTCCCAGTTCTCTACGCCTGGGATATGGATAGCTGATAGGTGGCAAGAGTGAATCTCTGCCCAGCGAATTATTTTTGAAACTTCTAACATCGCTAGGGAACTTCTTGTTCCCCCTTGATGGTTGATGTAAGCTACAGTCGTGATGTTGTCCGACTGAAATCTGATGTACCTCAGAGTTGCTAACTGAGGCCAAGCCTGAAGAGCATTGAATATCGCTCTTAGTTCCAGAATATTTATTGGAAGGAGAGACTCCTCCTGAGTCCACGATCCCTGAGCCTTCAGGGAATTCCAGATTGCACCCCAACCTAGAAGGCTGGCATCTGTTGTTACAATTGTCCAATCTGGCCTGCGAAAGGTCATACCTTTGGACAGATGGACCCGAGATAGCTACCAGAGAAGAGAATCCCTGGTCTCTTGGTCCAGATTCAGTTGAGGGGACAAATCTGTGTAATCCCCGTTCCACTGACTGAGCATGCATAGTTGCAGCGGTCTGAGATGTAAGCGTGCAAACGGCACTATGTCCATTGCCGCTACCATTAAGCCGATTACTTCCATACACTGAGCCACCGAAGGGCGTGGAATGGAATGAAGAACCCGGCAGGAATTTAGAAGCTTTGATAACCTGGACTCCGTCAGGTAAATTTTAATTTCTACAGAATCTATCAGAGTCCCTAGAAAGGAAACTCTTATGAGTGGGGATAGTGAACTCTTTTCCTCGTTCACTTTCCACCCATGCGACCTCAGAAATGCCAGTACTACGTCTGTATGAGACTTGGCAATTTGGAAGTTTGACGCCTGTATCAGGATGTCGTCTAAATAAGGGGCTACTGCTATGCCCCGCGGCCTTAGGACCGCCAGAAGCGACCCTAGAACCTTTGTAAAGATTTGTGGTGCTGTAGCTAATCCAAAGGGAAGAGCTACAAACTGGTAATGTCTGTCTAGAAAGGCAAACCTGAGAAACCGATGATGATCTTTGTGTATCGGAATGTGAAGATAAGCATCCTTTAGATCCACTGTAGTCATATATTGACCCTCCTGGATCATTGGTAGGATGGTACGAATAGTTTCCATCTTGAATGATGGAACTTTGAGGAATTTGTTTAAGATCTTTAGATCCAAAATTGGTCTGAAGGTTCGCTCTTTTTTGGGAACCACAGATAGATTTGAGTAAAAACCCTGTCCCTGTTCCTCCTTTGGAACTGGATGGATCACTCCCATAACTAGGAGGTCTTGTACACAGTGTAACAATGCCTCTCTCTTTATCTGGTTTGCAGATAATTGTGAAAGGTGAAATCTCCCTTTTGGGGGGGAAGCTTTGAAGGCCAGGAGATATCCATGGGATATAATTTCCAACGCCCAGGGATCCTGAACATCTCTTGCCCACGCCTGGGCGAAGAGTGAAAGTCTGCCCCCTACTAGATCCATTACCGGATAGGGGGCTGTTCCTTCATGCTGTCTTAGAGGCAGCAGCAGGCTTTTTGGCCTGCTTACTTTTTTTCCAGGTCTGGATTGGTCTCCAGACCGTCTTGGATTGAGCAAAAGTTCCCTCTTGTTTAGCATTAGAGGAAGTTGATGCCGCAACTGCCTTGAAGTTTCGAAAGGCACGAAAATTAGACTGTTTGGCCCTAGATTTGGACCTGTCCTGAGGAAGGGCAGGACCTTTACCTCCAGTGATATCAGCAATAATCTCCTTCAAACCAGGCCCGAATAGGGTCTGCCCCTTGAAGGGAATGTTAAGTAGCTTAGATTTTGAAGTCACGTCAGCTGACCATCATCTAAGCCATAGCGCTCTGCGCGCCTGTATAGGAAAACCAGAATTCTTAGCCGTTAGTTTAGTCAAATGAACAATGGCATCAGAATAAAAGAATTGGCTAGCTTAAGTGCTCTAAGTTTGCCAAGTATGTCATCCAATGGAGTCGCTACCTGTAAAGCCTCTTCCAGAGACTCAAACCAGTATGCTGCAGCAGCAGTGACAGGGGCAATGCATGCAAGGGGCTGTAGGATAAAACCTTGTTGAATAAATATTTTCTTAAGGTAACCTCTAATTTTTTATCCATTGGATCTAAAAAAAAAAGCACAACTGTCCTCGACAGGGATAGTAGTACGCTTTACTAGAGTAGAAACTGCTCCCTCCACCTTAGGGACTGTCTGCCATAAGTCCCGTGTGGTGGCATCTATTGGAAACATTTTTCTAAAAATAGGAGGGGAAGAGAACGGCACACCTGGTCTATCCCATTCCTTATTAATAATTTCTGTAAACCTTTTAGGTATTTGGAAAAACATCAGTACACACCGGCACTGCAAAGTATTTATCCAGTCTACACAATTTCTCTGGCACTGCAATGGTATCACAGTCATTCAGAGCAGCTAAAACCTCCCTAAGCAACACGCGGAGGTGTTCAAGCTTAAATTTAAATGTAGAAATATTAGAATCAGGTATCTTTCCTGAGTCATTAACATCACCCACTGACTGAAGCTCTCTTTCCTCAGCTTCTGCATATTGTGAGGCAGTATCAGACATGGTTCTTAAAGCGTCAGTATGCTCTGCATTTTGTCTCACCCCAGAGCTATCTCGCTTACCTTTAACTTCAGGTAGTCTGGCTAATACCGCTGACAGTGTATTATCCATGACTGCCGCCATGTCTTGTAAAGTAAACGCTATGGGCGCCCTAGATGTACTTGGCGCCATTTGAGCGTGAGTCCCTTAAGCGGGAGTCAAAGGGTCTGACACGTGGGGAAAGTTAGTCGGCATAACTTCCCCCTCGTCAGATTCCTCTGGTGATAAAAAATTTTAAAGACAGAAAATGATCTTTATTGCATAAAATGAAATCAGTACATTTGGTACACATTCTAAGAGGGGGTTCCACCATGGCTTTTAAACATAATAAACAAGGAGTTTCTTCTATGTCAGACATGTTTATACAGACTAGCAATGAGACTAGCAAGCTTGTTAAATACTTTAAATCAAGTTAACAAGCAAATATAAAAAACAGTACTGTGCCTTTAAGAGAAACAAAATTTGTCAGAATTTGAAAAATAGTGAAAAAATGCAGTAAATCAAATGAAATTTTTACAGTGTGTATAATAGGCTAACAGAGCATTGCACCCACTTGCAAATGGATGATTAACCCCTTAGTTCAAAAAATGGATCAAAAAAACGTAATAGACATTTTTTAACAGTCACAACCAACTGCCACAGCAAGCTGTGGCCCTACCTTCCCCAATAAACGACTTTGGAAAGCCTTTGGGCCCTTTAGAGATGTCCTATAGCATTCGGAGGGCCTTTGAGGGAAGCTGGATGTCACAGTTTGTAATTTTAACTGCACCAACTGTAACTTTTATACTACAACAGTGGAAAGCCTCAGGAAACTGTTTCTAGTTTAAATTTAAGCCAGCCATGTGGAAAAAACTAGGCCCCAATAAAGTTTTATCACCAAAGCATATATACAAACGATTAAACATGCCAGCAAACGTTTTATATTGCAATATCATAAGGGTATTACCCCTGGGAGTAAGCATGATACCAGTCGTTATTAAATCACTGTATTCAGGCTTAACTTACATTAATCCGGTATCAGTAGCATTTTCTAGTGTTTTCCATCTCTAGAAAAAATTATAACTGCACATACCTGATAGCAGAATAAACTGCACGCCATTCTCTCGCTGAAGTTTTACCTCATCTGTGTAATCCCCTCAGACATATGTGAGAACAGCAATGGATCTTAGTTACAACCTGCTAAGATCATAGAAACCTCAGGCAGATTCTTCTATTTACTGCCTGAGATAAAATAGCACAACTCCGGTACTATTTAAAAATAACAAACTTTTGATTGAAGAAAATAAACTAGCTATATTTAACCACTCTCTCCTACAACGTCCTAGCTTGTTGAGAGTTGCAAGAGAATGACTGGCTATGACAGTTAGGGGAGGAGCTATATTACAGCTCTGCTGTGGGTGTCCTCTTGCAACTTCCTGTTGGGAATGAGAATATCCCACAAGTAATGGATGATCCGTGGACTGGATACACCTTACAAGAGAAACACACATTTATAAAACTGCCAAGAAACAAGGTATGTCAGATCAGGCACCAATCCGTTCTATGCGTTTCGGGTGCTCTTTCCTTAATCATAGACATGATTGGCTATCAGGTACACTGCCTTAAATATTCCATGATGGTTTTCTATTGGATAATACTGACACACCTACGATTAAATGGCTAACACGGAGTAGTTGATACCAAACAACAGAATAAATGAACTATGCTAAGGCTAACTGGTTGTTACATGCATGTAAGTAAGCTACGCTGAGCAACAATTGATATTCACCTATAAAATGTAAAATAAAATAAAATAAATCCCAATCTTATTAATGGTTACATACACATGCTGAACGCCTGCATTTAAATAAATCTGAGGAGAACTTTTATATTAGGAGTGAATAAACAGTCAATATCTATAGTGATTTCTTAAAGAAAAAAGTAGGATGTAATACATAATAAAATAATGCATGCAATTGTTAGATGGTGTCATTTGCTATGGAGGAGTGAGGTCAAAGCGTAGGAAATACCACTAAATGGAGGGATACATTAATTCATTTTCCAAAAGTTGATGACATCCACTTCAATGTTAAATCCAAATGGTCTCCTGGTTTTCATCTTGAAAATCCAGAAAGCTTCATGTAGCAGCAACACCCCATGCCATGGGTGGATATAAAATATCTTGAGAGATCTGAGCATTCATCATCGTTGGAGATGTCATTAAGATGCTCTCTAATTCGAGAGTGTGCCTCCCTGGTGGTACAACATATTTATTGACCATGACAAGATGTACATTCAATAAGATACACAACAAAAGTTATCCTGCAATTTGTGCAACTGGCAAGTTCAAAGACATGATTAGTGTTTCTTGACTGAAAATTGGTGGTGACTCTGCTATGTTTACACGCTATGCATTTAGAATAATTGCATTTATAATGCCCTTTAATACTGTGCCAACTACTGACAGTACTGGGTTTGCTTCTAAGCATACTCGGCGTCACCAAGTTTCCAATTGTACATGCACGTCTAGATACAAAGTTGCATCCCGTGGATACATAATCCTTTAGGCTATCTTCAGCTGTTAGAATGGGAAGATGCCTAATAACAATGTTGCAAATCTCTTGAAACTGTGTACTGAAGGCGATGACAAAGGTAGGTTTACAATCATCTAACCTATGCATATTAGACTTAGTGGGGAGGGACTCCTGTCCATCCTATTAACCTTAAGGAAAGCCCTATTAACAACCTTCTTAGAGTATCCTCTCTCAACCCCAAACACTGTATGTCGGGGATGATGGCTCTTCGCATGTAATAATGAGTTGCATGTGATGGGCTTTCGGTATAAAGTTGTAAGCATACGGCCACTATCAGTGTCACCTGTTAGTGAAACGCCCAAGTATAGAATGATCTTCTGATCTTCTGTTCAATCTGTGAGGTGAATTCCAGACCTACCTCATTTACATTGAGATAAGCAACGAATTCAGTAGCTTTAGAAACATCGCCGACCCAGATACATATCAGGTCGTCGATATATCTTTTATACACTTTAATACAGTTCCTGAAGGGATTATGATCTCCAAAAACATGAGACAGCCCCATAAAAAGGTTGGAGTATGCTGGGGAAAATTTAGCCCCCATCGCTGTCCCAGGCCTTTGGAGATAAAAACAGTCAAGGAATTTAAAGTAGTTGTGGTTAAGGAGGAAATGTAGGGCCTCTACCATGTAATCAATCAGTTCAACGTTATAATTGCTAAAATGTAATAGCATATATTTGACGGCTCTTAGCGCATGCTCATGTGGAATAGCAGACTAGAGGCCCACAACGTCAACAATAAGCCACAAACTGTCATTACCCCCAAATAATCCTGTCTAGGACATTGAGCAAATGTTTAGTGTCTCTGAGATATGATGTTAGTAAGTACACAATAGGTAACTTGTAGTAATGATTCGATCAATTAAGTGACAACACACTATGTGTAGGTCATTACATTATAGTGGCATCTGAAGGCTTTAACCAGCTGTCAGGGACTTCTCATCCTCAGTTGTATCTATATTACATAAGCTCCAATGTTATACCCGTTAAAACAAGACCCCATAGCAAACAGCTGTTCAACTCAACCCACTATCACAGTTTACCCTACCTTCCACTTATATGACCCCCACTGCAAACAATCCTAACTGGAATCTACCCACCACAAAATACATTATTAATCACATTCTAACCACACCGACTCAGTTCCTACCCAACGCAATTAACCATAGCTAAGCTAAACCTATCCCCCCACCATAAAATTCCATAAAGGCACTTTCTCGAAGCCTCCATCATACTTTAACTGTAACCACAATGACCTAATGTCAGGCTTGTGTTTCTTATCTGTGCACGGCCAGGGCTGCGCTAAGCAGGTCCAGACTGCAAATAAAAAGCAGCCATGAAAAAATTTAAGACACACCATATTTTTCTCAAGGGGATTACTGGGATACTCCTTTCCCTGATATATTTTTTTTTTACAATTATATTGTGGTTATATAAGCACGCTACAACACAATTTCATCCATGATTCCCTTTCACAGTGTGAAAATTATTATATATAGTGTGATCTGGAGAAGACACTCAAAACAGTTTCTCAAAGTGTCCCTGATGATCAAAAGTGCCACGAGACGGCAGGCTTTTCAAAAGGGATCCGTCGCAATGCTGAGAAAGCCGGCAAAATATTCAAAAGGGCTGACAGTACTGTTTAAGGCAGCATTGCTGAGAGGCGTTTTACCATACATTTCAGTGGGTGGCGATGCTTCTCTGATAGCTGCATTGCCACCTATATTGAAGGTGTAATGTAAATGATCGCTTTACACAGTACTGTATGACAATACAATTTACATGTGTCAACAGAAACTCAACCCCTGTTCTTACAATACAATAGTGAATTTAACATATCAATAATACACTTATAGGAGCTGGGGGATTGTTTGTATATGAAATATGTATATTTCTTTCATGTAATTGGCAAAAGTCCATGAGCTGTTACGTATGGGATATATAATCCTACTAGGAGGGGCAAAGTTTCCCAAACCTCAAAATGCTTATAAATACACCCCTCACCACACCCACAATTCAGTTTTACAAACTTTGCCTCCTATGGAGGTGGTGAAGTAAGTTTGTGCTTGATTTTCTTCTGTGATATGCGCTTCTCAGCATTTTGAAGCCCGATTCTTCTCAGAGTACAGTGAATGTCAGGGGGACGTGAAGGGAGTATCACCTATTGAATGCAATTTTATTGTATGTATTGTACTTATATTTGCCATGAGTCAGGTTTATGTATATTTCCTTTTGCAGACTATCAGTTTCAAAATTGGGAAAAATATATTTAGGAAGTTATTTTTTCTTATCTGGGGTATAGTCTTTTTCTTCAAAAATGACTTTTTTCTTTAATTTTCGCAGGCAAAATTTAGGCTCGCAAGCCGCAAAATGCTTATTGCGTCATTCTTGGCGCGAGAATTTTTTTGGAGCAAAGTTACGTTCAGTGACGCACGTTCACCATTTCCGGCGTCTTAGTTGACGCCAGGTTTCCTTGAACAAGGTTGCGTCTGTCATGACACGAGTTGCGTCATTTCCGGATGTTGTTAGCGCCAAAAATTTTTGTTTTGCGTTGTGCGTCATACTTGGCGTCAAATAATTTTATTATTTAAACCCCACTTCCTATATGCCTCTTGCCTTTTTCTATGCTCAGAGGGCTATGTTGTTTGCATTTTTTTCCCATTCCTGAAATTGCCATATAAGGAAATTGATCATTTTGCTTTACATGTTGTTTTTTTCTCTTACATTGGCAAGATGACTCAATCTGATCCTGTCTCAGAAACTACTGTTGGATTCCTGCTGCCTGATAACAGTTCTACCAAAGATAAGTGTATCTGTTGTAAGTTAGCAGAGATTATATCTCCAGCTGTAGTATGTAACAGTTGTCATGATAAGCTTTAACATGCAGAAAATGTATCCATCAGTACTAGTACAATGCCTGTTGTTCCTTCAACATTTAATGTACATGATATCCCTGTGAATATTAAATATTTTATTGCTGATGCGATTCAGAAGGCTTTGTCTGCCATTCTGCCTTCCAAAAAATGTAAAAGTTATTTTAAAACTTCTCATAAAGATGATTTTCAAATGACCGAAAACATACTGAATTATCCTCTCCTGATGAGGATCTATCTGATTTCGAAGATCCTACCTCAGATATTGACACTGATAAATCTACTTATCTCTTTAAGATGGAGCATATTCGTTCCTTGTTGAAAGAAGTGTTAATTACTTTGGCTATTGTGGAAACTAGTCCTCTTGATATTAAAACAAGTAAACATTTAAATTCTGTTTATAGACCTCCTGTGGTTACTCCAGAGGTTTTTCCCATTCCTGATACTATTTCTGATATGATTTCAAAGGAATGGAATAGGCCTAGCACTTCTTTTATTGCTTCTTCTAGGTTTAAAAAGTTGTATCCTTTGCCAGCAGCCAGATTGGAGTTTTGGGAAAAAGTTGATGGGGCTATTTCTACTCTTGCAAAATGTACTACTATCCCTATGGAAGATAGTACTTCCTTTAAGGATCCTTTAGATAGGAAGCTTGAATCTTATCTAAGGAAAGCTTATTTATTTTCTTGCTATCTTCTCAGGCCTGCAATTTCTATAGCTGATGTTGCAGCTGCATCAACCTTCTGGTTGGAAAGCTTAGCGCAACAGGAAACAGATTCTGATTTTTCTAGCATTGTTCGCTTGCTTCAACATGCTAATCATTTATCTATGATGCTATTTTTGATATCATCAAAATTGATGTTAAATCTATGTGTTTAGCTATTTTAGCTAGAAGAGCTTTGTGGCTCAAATATTGGAATGCTGACATGGTATCTAAGTCTAGATTACTATCTCTTTCTTTCCAAGGTAACAATTTATTTGGTTCTCAGTTGGATTCCATTACTTCAACTGTCACTGGGGGAAGGGAGTTTTTTTACCTCAGGATAATAGATCTAAAGGTAAATCTAAAGTTTCTAATCGTTTTAATTCTTTTCAACAGAATAAGGAATAGAAACCAAATCCTTCCCCCAAGGAATCTGCTTCCAATTGGAAGCCTTCTTCATGTTGGAATAAATCCAAGCCTTTTAAGAAACTAAAGTCAGCCCCCAAGTCTGCATGATGATGCGGCCCTCATTCCAGTTCAGCTGGTGGGGGGCAGATTAAAAATTTTCCAGAACATTTGGGCAGATTCTGTCCAAAATCATTGGATTCAGAGCATTGTCTCTCAAGGGTATCGAATAAGATTCAGATGAAGACCTCCTGTGAGAAGATTTTTTCTCTCACGTGTTCCAGCAAATCCAGTGAAGGCTCAGGCTTTTCTGAAGTGTGTTTCAGATCTAGAGCTTTCAGGGGTAATTATAGCAGTTCCGTTTCAGGAACAGGGTCTGAGGTTTTATTCAAATCTTTTCATTGTCCCAAAGAAAGAAAATTCATTCAGGCCAGTTCTGGATCTGAAAATTTTCAACCATTTTGTTAGAGTGCCAACTTTCAAAATGGTGACTATAAGGACTATTCTGCCTTTTGTTCAGCAAGGCCATTATATGTCCACGATAGACTTACAGGATGCATATCTTCACATTTCGATTCATCCAGATCACTATCGGTTTCTGAGATTCTCTTTTCTAGACAAGCATTACCCATTTGTCGCTCTTCCATTTGGCCTAGCGACGGCTCCAATAAATTTTTCAAAGGTTCTCGGGGCCCTACTCTCTGTAATCAGAGAACAGGGTATTGCAGTGTTTCCTTATTTGGACGATATCTTGGTACTAGCTCAGTCTTTACATTCTGCAGAATCTCACATAAATCAACTAGTGTTGTTTCTTCAAAGACATGTTTGGAGGATCAATTTACCAAAAAGTTCCTTGATTCCTCAGACAAGGGTCACCTTTTTAGGTTTCCAGATGGATTCAGTGTCCATGACTCTGTCTCTAACAGACAAGAGATGAATAAAATTGGTTTCAGCTCGTTGGAACCTTCAGTCTCAGTCATTCCCTTCAGTGGCTTTGTGCATGGAAGTTTTCGGTCTCATGACTGCAGCATCGGACGCGATCCCCTTTGCTCGTTTTCATATGAGACCTTTCCAGCTTTGTATGCTGAATCAATGGTGCAGGGATTATACAAAGATATCACAATTAATATCCTTAAATCCCAATACTCAACTCTCTCTGACTTGGTGGTTAGACCACCGTCGTATAGTTCAAGGGGCATCCTTTGTTCGTCCAACCTGGACTGTAATCACAACAGATGCAAGTCTTTCAGTATGGGGATCTCTGACAGCATAAGGGGTTTGGAAATCTCAAGAGGAGAGGTTACAAATTAATATTTTAGAACTCTGTGCTATTTTCAGGGCTCTTCTGGTTTGGCCTCTATTGAAGAGAGAACCATTCATTTGTTTTCAGACAGACAATGTCACAACTGTGGCATATGTCAATCATCAGGGTGGGACTTGCAGTCCCCTAGCTATGAAAGAAGTATCTCCGATAATTGCTTGGGCAGAATCCTGCTCTTGTCTAATTTCTGCGGTACATATCCCAGGTTTAGACAATTGGGAAGCAGATTATCTCAGCCGTCAGACTTTACATCCGAGGGAGTGGTCACGCCATCCAGATGTGTTTTTTCAGATTGTTCTGTGGGGTCTTCCAGAAATAGATCTGATGGCTTCCTATCTGAACAAGAAACTTCCCAGGTACCTGTCCAGGTCCAGGGATCCTCAGACGGAGTCGGTGGATGCGTTAGCAGTTCCTTGGTTTTACCAACCTGCTTATATCTTCCTGCCTCTAGTTCTTCTTCCAAAAGTTATCTCTAAGATCATCATGGAACATTCGTTTGTGTTTCTGGTAGCACCAGCATGGCCTCACAGGTTCTGGTATGCGGACTTTGTCCGGATGTCCAGTTGTCAACCTTGGCCACTTCCTTTAAGACCAGACCTTCTGTCTCAAGGATCGATTTTCCATCAGGATCTCAAATCATTAAATTTGAAGGTATGGAAATTGAACGCTTAGTGCTTAGTCATAGAGGTTTCTCTGACTCAGTGATTGATACTATGTTACAGGTTCGTAAATCTGTTTCTAGGAAGATTTATTATCAAGTTTGGAAGACATATTTCATGGTGTTCTTTTCATAAATTCTCCTGGCATTGTTTTAGAATTCCTTGAATTTTACAATTTCTTCAGGATGGTTTGGATAAAGGTTTGTCTGCAAGTTCCTTGAAGGGACAAATTTCTGCTCTTTCTGTTTTATTTCACAGAAAGATTGCTAAACTTCCTGATATTCACTGTTTTGTATAGGCTTTGGTCGGTATCAAGCCTGTCATTAAATCAATCTCTCCTCCTTGGAGTCTTAATTTGGTCTTGACAGCTTTACATGTATTTTATTTTTTATTTGAGGTTAACAATATAGTAACAAGATATACCTAATATTTCCAAAATAAAATGACAATACATAACAGAACAATAACAGTCATATCAATTATTTTGTGGCAGCCTTAAAGCAGGTGCATTCTGTTACATCACAGAGTATTATAAATATTGAAGAAAAAGAAAACCTCAGATTTTCAGCACATTAATAAACGCAAGTAAGATTAAAGTAAGTTCTTTCTTTGTTTAACTTAAAATTACTATCAGACTCTAGCACAGTACCTCGAAAGTCAGTATAGCAAATTCTGATTACGTTCTAGTCAAACATATACGCATACTATTGAGGAATCATATTGTATTGAGGGGGGGTAGATGGAGGGTGAGGCGGAAAAAAAACAAACAAAAAAAAAAAGGGGGGAGGGGAAAAATTGTCAACTATATTTATGGATTGTTTCTATAGCTCCTAATAAAATCAGTCCATTTACTTTCAAATCTAGACTGCTGATTTATTCCCTTGTTGGCACTATCAAGTTGTTCTATTGTATATTGGGAATGAAGTAAAAAGGTTAGATTGTTAATTGTTGGCTCCCTTACAGATTTCCAATTTTTCAAAATGAGGTATCTCCCTCCCAAGATTACTGTATTAATAAAATCCGTATTACAGATATACTCCCTTAACTCTCTCAAATCTATTAAGAAAATGATATGTTGTAATTCAAATATTATCTGGACATTCAATAACCTATTCAACCAAAATTGTACCCTTCGCCAAAACTGTTGGATCTTCGGACAACTCAAAAACATGTGGGCCAGGTTGGCATCAGGGAAACTACAACGTGGACAGAGATGTATAGAGTTCCCGAACCATCTATTTAGACTAGCCAAAGTTATATGTATACGGTTTAGAACTTTAAAATGCGACTCTCGCCATGAGGCCGATAAGGTGGCATGATCTACCGCAATTATGCTATGTTTTATTTTGTACAAATCCATTACTTGAATGTCTTTATTCCATTTTGTACAAATGTCCAGTAGATTCGCTTCGCCAGCCTCTAATAGCACCATCCTATACCAATAACTGATAGAGTGTTTGCCTGCCTTAAAAAGGGCAAGCCCCATTTTTATGCCTGGGTGTATCCACTCTCTAGTAGGGTCTTGAATACTTTCATTGTACCAATGTCGCACTTGCAAGTAGGCATAGAAATCTGTATTTTTTAGTTGAAATTGACTTCTTAGGGCTGCAAATGTATGTACCCGGATAGTTTCCGGATCCCTAAATTGGGATAAGTATTGAAGGCCTAACGAGACCCATCTATTGAACACTTTATTCCTGATACCGGGGGCAAAGCATGGATTCCCTGAGATGGGGACTAAATCTGAAATTAATGGATTGTCGTTCATACTGGTCCGAATAAACTGCCAGGCTTTGATGATATGGATTATTGTAAACTTATTTTTGATCTTGCGTGGCAGTTCCTTGATAGGGCAATGCAATAGGGCCGTTAGGCCAAAAGGATACACCAGGTTTTGTTCCAATTCCAAAGATGCAACGTGACTTCCCCCTGTAAGCCAATCCATGGCTACCTTTGCCAAACAAATTTTGTTATAAGTAGAGAAGATAGGGAGTGCTAAACCCCCACATTGTCTAGGATATGACAGTTTCTGCAGGGCTATGCGTTTTTTACCCGTACCCCAGATAAGCAACCTAATAGAGCTATCCAGGCATTTAAGATCTGACTTTGTTATAAAGATGGGAATATTTTGCATTACAGGGAGTGCAGAATTATTAGGCAAGTTGTATTTTTGAGGATTAATTTTATTATTGAACAACAACCATGTTCTCAATTAACCCAAAAAACTCATTAATATCAAAGCTGAATAGTTTTGGAAGTAGTTTTTAGTTTGTTTTTAGTTATAGCTATTTTAGGGGGATATCTGTGTGTGCAGGTGACTATTACTGTGCATAATTATTAGGCAACTTAACAAAAAACAAATATATACCCATTTCAATTATTTATTTTTACCAGTGAAACCAATATAACATCTCAACATTCACAAATATACATTTCTGACATTCAAAAGCAAAACAAAAACAAATCAGTGACCAATATAGCCACCTTTCTTTGCAAGGACACTCCAAAGCCTGCCATCCATGGATTCTGTCAGTGTTTTGATCTGTTCACCATCAACATTGCGTGCAGCAGCAACCACAGCCTCCCAGACACTGTTCAGAGAGGTGTACTGTTTTCCCTCCTTGTAAATCTCACATTTGATGATGGACCACAGGTTCTCAATGGGGTTCAGATCAGGTGAACAAGGAGGCCATGTCATTAGATTTTCTTCTTTTATACCCTTTCTTGCCAACCACGCTGTGGAGTACTTGGAGGCATGTGATGGAGCATTGTCCTGCATGAAAATCATGTTTTTCTTGAAGGATGCAGACTTCTTCCTGTACCACTGCTTGAAGAAGGTGTCTTCCAGAAACTGGCAGTAGGACTGGGAGTTGAGCTTGACTCCATCCTCAACCCGAAAAGGCCCCACAAGCTCATCTCTGATGATACCAGCCCAAACCAGTACTCCACCTTGCTGGCGTCTGAGTCGGACTGGAGCTCTCTGCCCTTTACCAATCCAGCCACGGGCCCATCCATCTGGCCCATCAAGACTCACTCTCATTTCATCAGTCCATAAAACCTTAGAAAAATCAGTCTTGAGATATTTCTTGGCCCAGTCTTGACGTTTCAGCTTGTGTGTCTTGTTCAGTGGTGGTCATCTTTCAGCCTTTCTTACCTTGGCCATGTCTCTGAGTATTGCACACCTTGTGCTTTTGGGCACTCCAGTGATGTTGCAGCTCTGAAATATGGCCAAACTGGTGGCAAGTGGCATCTTGGCAGCTGCACGCTTGACTTTTCTCAGTTCATGGGCAGTTATTTTGCGCCTTGGTTTTTCTTGCGACCCTGTTGACTATTTTGAATGAAACGCTTCATTGTTCGATGATCACGCTTCAGAAGCTTTGCAATTTTAAGAGTGCTGCATCCCTCTGCAAGATATCTCACTATTTTTGACTTTTCTGAGCCTGTCAAGTCCTTCTTTTGACCCATTTTGCCAAAGGAAAGGAAGTTGCCTAATAATTATGCACACCTGATATAGGGTGTTGATGTCATTAGACCACACCCCTTCTCATTACAGAGATGCACATCACCTATGATGTGGTCAAAATACTCATTTGCCTAATAATTCTGCACTCCCTGTATATACAGGAGTTTAGGCAATACAATCATCTTTATCAGATTAATTTTCGCCGTGAGTGATAGAGGAAGCTTTGCCCAATTTCTGAGCTCTATTTGAATTTTGTTTAAAAGTGAAGAATAATTCAGGGAATACCATTCCGCCGGATTTATACTAATTTTGATACCTAGATATGTGATATATTGTTCCGCCACCTTGAAAGGCGGAGTATATCCAGCATTTAATGATTTTTTTTAACCATAAAAAAATCTGATTTCAGGATATTAATTTTGTAGCCCGCAAATGAACCAAATTTGGCAATTATTTCTAAAATGGTAGGAATCTCTAGTTGGGGGTTATTAAGAAAAAGTAACAAATCATCTGCATATAGAAGTAACTTAAGGTGTTTTTTTCCTAATGAAATCCCTTCTAAGTGTAACTTCAGCATAACTGCCAAAGGTTCGATTGCCAAATTAAAAAGTAGAGGTGAGTCGGGCAAAACAAAGAATGGTTTTGGGAAAAAATCGCGCTCCCAAAACTAGCTATAGGTGAGGCTAATAAACTAAATCTACCCATAACCTCGGCAGAAGTAGCTCAAGCTATAGACAAACTTAAATTGGATAAAGCGGCCGGTCCAGATATGCTTCCTGCTGAATTTTTTAAAATTCTCAGAGAGGAAATAAATTCACCTCTTGTGAATCTATTTAATGAATATTTATGTAATGGTAAAGTCCCTTCGGCCTACTTTGTAGCATCCAAAATCATTCTTATTCCAAAAAAGGATAAAGATCTAGAAATAATTGATTCCTACCATCCCATATCATTGCTTAATGCAGACTATAAAATATTTACAGCCATTTTGGCAAATAGACTCAAACAAATTCTCGGCTCTTTGATTCATGTGGACCAGGTCGGCTTCATGTTACATAGGAACCCAGCTGCTAATATTTGAAAAATCTTATTACTTTTAGATTTCTTTCAATCAGAAAAGATGGGTGGCTGATCGGACCCCGCGATTTTATCAGTAGACGCCCAAAAGGCATTTGACTCGATTACCTGGGAGCACCTTTTTTCTACAATGGCTCAGTTCGGCTTCAATGGTCACTTTTTAAATTGTATCCAAGCCTTATACACTAATGCAACTTCATTATTATTAGTGAATGGCTCAACCACAGAAGCTTTTCGTATTCTGACAGGTCTTGACAGCTTTACAGGCTCCTCCTTTTAGAAGAGTTTCTGAATTATCTGCTCTTTCTTGTGAGTCACCTTTTCTGATTTTTCATCAAGATAAGGCAGTTTTGCAGACTTCATTTAAATTTTTACCTAAAGTTGTGAATTCTAACAACATTAATCGGGAAATTGTTGTCCAGTCTTTGTGTCCTAATCCTAAGAATTCTTTGGAGAGATCCTTACATTCTCTGGATGTTGTAAGAGCTTTGAAATATTATGTTGAAGCTACTAAAGATTTTAGGAAGACTTCTAGTCTATTTGTTGTCTTTTCTGGTTCTAGGAAAGGTCAGAAAGCTTCTGCCATTTCCTTGGCATCTTGGTTAAAGCTTTTGATTCATAAGGCTTATGTGGAGTCGGGTCAGGCCCCGCCTCAGAGAATCACAGCTCATTCTACTAGATCAGTCTCCACTTTGTGGGCCTTTAAGAATGAAGCTTCAGTTGATCAGATTTGCAAAGCAGCAACTTGGTCTTCTTTGCATACATTCACTAAATTCTACCGTTTTTATGTATTTGCCTCTTCGGAAGCAGTTTTTGGTAGAAAAGTTCCTCAGGCAGCTGTTTCAGTTTGATTCCTCTGCTTATGTTTTAAGTTTTTTTCTTTTCAATTATAAGAAAAACGTATTCTTTTGGTTGCGGATTTAATTAACTCTTCTGTGGAGTTCCACATCTTGGGTATTACTATCCCATGCATCACTAGCTCATGGACTCTTGCCAATTACATGAAAGAAAACATAATTTATGTAAGAACTTACCTGAAATTTTTTTTTTCATATTGGCAAGAGTCCATGAGATCCACCCTTTTTATGGTGGTTATGTTTTTTTGTATAGAGCACAATTATATTTCCTGTTCCTTTATTGATGCTTTTTACTCCTTTCTATCACCCCACTACTTGGCTATTTGTTAAACTGAATTGTGGGTGTGGTGAGGGGTGTATATATAGGATTTTTGAGGTTTGGGAAACTTTGCCCCTCCTGGTAGGATTGTATATCCCATACGTCACTAGCTCATGGACTCTTGCCAATATGAAAGAAATTAATTTATCAGGTAAGTTCTTACATACATTATGTTATATTGTTTCATGTATATGTATTATATGGTATAATGTTAGAATATGTATGTACTGTAAGGGTGATTTTACAAATCTTCTATTGTGTCCTTAGGTGTGTATATTTATTTATTTTAAGATTGTGGTTGCACATTCACAATATTTATATTTCCATAACATTAGGAATGCACATTCGTATTTGCAATACTCATATTTCATAATATCGCGATTGTGCGATCGTGTTTTACTTATAATATTGCGATTGCACTGTAGAAAAACACAATTTATGCTTACCTGATAAATTTATTTCTCTTGTGGTGTATCCAGTCCACGGATCATCCATTACTTGTGGGATATTCTCCTTCCCAACAGGAAGTTGCAAGAGGACACCCACAGCAGAGCTGCTATATAGCTCCTCCCCTAACTGCCATATCCAGTCATTCGACCGAAACAAGCCGAGAAAGGAGAAACCATAGGGTGCAGTGGTGACTGTAGTTTAATATAAAATTTTGACCTGCCTTAAAATGACAGGGCGGGCCGTGGACTGGATACACCACAAGAGAAATAAATTTATCAGGTAAGCATAAATTGTGTTTTCTCTTGTAAGGTGTATCCAGTCCACGGATCATCCATTACTTGTGGGATACCAAACCAAAGCTAAAGTACACGGATGAAGGGAGGGACAAGGCAGGTACTTAAACAGAAGGTACCACTGCCTGTAAAACCTTTCTCCCAAAAATAGCCTCCGAAGAAGCAAAAGTATCAAATTTGTAGAATTTTGAAAAAGTATGAAGCGAAGACCAAGTCGCCGCCTTGCAAATCTGTTCAACAGAAGCCTCATTTTTAAAGGCCCAAGTGGAAGCCACAGCTCTAGTAGAATTAGCTGTAATCCTTTCAGGAGGCTGCTGTCCAGCAGTCTCATATGCTAAGCGGATTATGCTTCTTAGCCAAAAAGAAAGAGAGGTTGCCGAAGCCTTTTGACCTCTTCTCTGTCCAGAGTAAACAACAAACAAAGCAGATTTTTGACGAAAATCTTTAGTAGCTTGTAAGTAAAACTTTAAAGCACGAACCACGTCCAGATTATGTAAAAGACGTTCCTTCTTTGAAGAAGGATTAGGACACAATGATGGAACAACAATCTCTTGATTGATATTCTTAGTGGATACCACCTTAGGCAAAAACCCAGGTTTTGTACGCAAAACTACCTTATCTGCATGGAAGATCAGATAAGGAGAATCACATTGTAAAGCAGATAACTCGGAGACTCTACGAGCCGAGGAAATAGCCATCAAAAAGAGAACTTTCCAAGATAAAAGCTTGATATCTATGGAATGAAGAGGTTCAAACGGAACCCTTTGAAGAACTTTAAGAACCAAATTTAAGCTCCATGGGGGAGCAACAGGTTTAAACACAGGCTTGATTCTAACCAACGCCTGACAAAACGCCTTAATGTCTGGAACATCCACCAGACGCTTGTGCAAATAATAGACAGTGCAGAGATCTGTCCCTTCAAAGAACTAGCTGATAATCCTTTCTCCAAACCCTCTTGGAGAAACGATAATATCCTGGGAATCCTAATATTACTCCATGAGTAACTCTTGGATTCACACCAATAAAGATATTTACGCCATATCTTATGGTAGATTTTCCTGGTAACAGGCTTTCGTGCCTGTATTAAGGTATCAATTACAGACTCGGAGAAGCCACGCTTTGATAAAATCAAGCGTTCAATCTCCAAGCAGTCAGTCTCAGAGAAATTAGATTTGGATGATTGAAAGGACCTTGAAGTAGAAGGTCTCGTCTCAAAGGCAGAGACCAATGTGCAAAGGATGACATGTTCACTAGGTCTGCATACCAGGTCCTGCGTGGCCACACAGGCGCTATCAAAATCACTGATGCTCTCTCCTGCTTGATTCTGGCAATCAGTCGAGGGAGCAGAGGAAACGGTGGAAGCTTGACATTCTGGCGAGACGCCCTGAGATTCAGTTCTGGTTTGCCCCAACGATAAATCAATGGAGCAAACACCTCCGGATGGAGTTCCCACTATCCCCGGATGAAAAGTCTGACGACTTAGAAATTCCGCCTCCCAGTTGTCTACACCTGGGATATGGATCGCTGATAGGTAGCAAGAGTGCTTCTCTGCCCAGCGAATTATTTTGGAGACTTCTAACATCGCTAAGGAACTCCTTGTTCCCCCTTGATGGTTGATGTAAGCCACAGTCGTGATGTTGTCCGACTGAAATCTGATGAACCTCAGGGTTGTTAACTGAGGCCAAGCCTGTGGACTCCTCCTGAGTCCACAATCCCTGAGCCTTCAGGGAGTTCCAGACTGCACCCCAACCTAGAAGGCTGGCAATTGTCGTTACAATTGTCCAATCTGGTCTGCGAAAGGTCATACCTTTGGACAGATGGACCCGAGATAGCCACCAGAGAAGAGAATCTCTGGTCTCTTGATCCAGATTTAGTAGAGGGAACAAATCTGTGTAATCCCCATTCCACTGACTGAGCATGCATAGTTGCAGCGGTCTTATATGTAGGCGCGCAAACGGAACTATGTCCATTGCCGCTACCATTAAGCCGATTACCTCCATGCACTGAGCCACCGAAGGGCGCAGAATAGAATGGAGAACACGGCAAGAATTTAGAAGTTTTGATAACCTGGACTCCATCAGGTAAATTTTCATTTATACAGAATCTATCAGAGTCGCTAGGAAGGAGACTCTTCTGAGTGGGGACAGAGAACTCTTTTCCTCGTTCACTTTCCACCCATGCGACCTCAGAAATGCCAGAACTATGTCCGTATGGGACTTGGCAATTTGGAAATTTGACGCCTGTAATAGGATGTCGTCTAGATAAGGGGCCACTGCTATGCCCCGCGGCCTTAGGACCGCCAGAAGCGACCCCAGAACCTTTGTAAAAATTATTGGGGCTGTAGCTAACCCGAAGGGAAGAGCCACAAACTGGTAATGCCTGTCCAGAAAGGCAAACCTTAGGAACCGATAATGATCTTTGTGTATCGGAATGTGAAGGTAAGCATCCTTTAAATCCACCGTAGTCATATATTGACCCTCCTGGATCATAGGTAGGATGGTCCGAATAGTTTCCATTTTGAATGATGGAACTCTGAGAAATTTGTTTAAGATCTTTAGATCCAAGATTGGTCTGAAGGTTCCCTCTTTTTTTGGGAACCACAAACAGATTTGAATAAAATCCCTGTCCCTGTTCCTCCTTTGGAACTGGATGGATCACTCCCATAACTAGGAGGTCTTGCACACAGTGTAAGAATGTCTCTTTCTTTATCTGGTTGACAGATAATCATGAAAGGTGAAATCTCCCTTGTGGAGGAGAAGCCTTGAAGTCCAGAAGATACCCCTGAGATATAATCTCCAATGCCCAGGGATCCTGAACATCTCTTGCCCACGCCTGGGCGAAGAGAGAAAATCTGCCCCCTACTAGATCCGTTACCGGATAGGGGGCCATTCCTTCATGCTGTCTTAGAGGCAGCAGCAGGCTTATTGCCCTGCTTGCCTTTGTTCCAGGACTGGTTAGGTTTCCAGGCCGTCTTAGACTGAGCAAAAGTTCCCTCTTGTTTTGTAGCAGAGGAAGTTGATGCTGCACTTGCCTTGAAGTTTTGAAAGGCACGAAAATTAGACTGTTTGGCCCTTGATTTGGACCTGTCCTGAGGAAGGGCATGACCTTTACCTTCAGTAATGTCAGCATTAATTTCCTTCAAACCAGGCCCGAATAGGGTCTGCCCCTTAAAGGGAATGTTAAGTAGTTTAGACTTTGAAGTCACGTCAGCTGAAAAAGATTTGAGCCATAGCGCCCTACGCACCTGGATGGCAAATCCAGAATTCTTAGCCGTTAGTTTAGTCAAATGAACAATGGCATCAGAAACAAAAGAATTAGCTAGCTTAAGTGCTCTAAGCTTGTTAAGTATGTCCTCCAAAGGAGTCGTTGTCTGTAAAGCCTCTTCCAGAGACTCAAACCAGAACGCTGCAGCAGCAGTGACAGGAACAATGCATGCAAGGGGCTGCAGGATAAAACCTTGTTGAATAAACATTTTCTTAAGGTAACCCTCTAATTTTTTATCCATAGGATCTGAAAAAGCACAACTGTCCTCGACAGGGATAGTAGTACGCTTTGCTAAAGTAGAAACTGCTCCCTCCAATTTAGGGACCGTTTGCCATAAGTCCCGTGTGGTGGCGTCTATGGGAAACATTTTTCTAAAAATAGGAGAGGGGGGAGAACAGCACACCGGGTCTATCCCACTCTTTATTAATAATTTCTGTAAACCTTTTAGGTATTGGAAAAACCTCAGTACACGCCGGCACTGCAAAGTATTTATCCAGTCTACACAATTTCTCTGGCACTGCAATTGTGTCACAGTCATTCAGAGCAGCTAAAACCTCCCTAAGCAAAACACGGAGGTTCTCAAGCTTAAATTTAAAAGTAGAAATATCAGAATCAGGTTTCTCTGAGTCAGAGATATCACCCACAGACTGAAGCTCTCCTTCTTCAGCTTCTGCATATTGTGAGGCAGTATCAGACATGGCTCTTAAAGCGTCTGTATGCTCTGTATTACGCCTAACACCAGAGCTATCACGCTTTCCTCTAAATTCAGGTAGTCTGGCTAATACCGCTGACAGTGTATTATCCATGACTGCCGCCATGTCTTGTAAAGTAATCGCTGTGGGCGTCCTTGATGTACTTGGCGCCATTTGAGCGTGAGTCCCTTGAGCGGGAGTCAAAGGGTCTGACACGTGGGGAGAGTTAGTCGGCATAACTTCCCCCTGGTCAGAATCCTCTGGTGATACATTTTTTTAAAAAATAAAAGCTGATCTTTATTGTTTAAAGTGAAATCAATACATTTAGTACACATTCTCATATGGGGTTCCACCATGGCTTTTAAACATAATGAACAAGGAGTTTCCTCTATGTCAGACATGTTTATACAGACTAGCAATGAGACTAGCAAGCTTGGAAAACACTTTAAATCAAGTTAACAAGCAAATATAAAAAATGGTACTGTGCCTTTAAGAGAAACAAATTTTGTCAAAATTTGAAAAACAGTGAAAAAAGGCAGTAGATCAAACGAAATTTTTTACAGTGTATGTAATAAGTTAGCAGAGCATTGCACCCACTTGCAAATGGATGATTAACCCCTTAATGCAAAAAACGGATCAAAAAAACGAAGCTGTGGCCCTACCTTCCTCAATAGACGACTTTTGAAGCCTTTAGAGCCCTTCAGAGATGTCCTATAGCATGCAGGGGACTGCTGAGGGAAGCTGAATGTCTCTGTCTGTAATTTTAACTGCGCAAAAAAGCGCTAAAATAGGCCCCTCCCACTCATACTATAACAGTGGAAAGCCTCAGGAAACTGTTTCTAGGCAAAAATCAAGCCAGCCATGTGGAAAAAACTAGGCCCCAATAAGTTTTATCACCAAAGCATATATAAAAACGATTAAACATGCCAGTAAACGGTTTATATTGCACATTTATAAGAGTATATATCTCTAATAGTAAGCCTGATACTAGTCGCTATTAAATCACTGTATTTAGGCTTAATTTACATTAATCCGGTATCAGCAGCATTTTCTAGCAATTCCATCCCTAGAAAAACTTAAAACTGCACATACCTCATTGCAGGATAACCTGCACGCCATTCTCCCTCTGAAGTTACCTCACTCCTCAGACATATGTGAGAACAGCAGTGGATCTTAGTTACTTCTGCTAAGATCATAGAAAATGCAGGCAGATTCTTCTTCTAAATGCTGCCTGAGATAAAATAGTACAACTCCGGTACATTTAAAAATAATAAACTTTTGATTGAAGACAAAAACTAACTATATTTCACCACTTTCTTCTTACTACCTCCATCTTTGTTGAGAGTTGCAAGAGAATGACTGAATATGGCAGTTAGGGGAGGAGCTATATAGCAGCTCTGCTGTGGGTGTCCTCTTGCAACTTCCTGTTGGGAAGGAGAATATCCCACAAGTAATGGATGATCCGTGGACTGGATACACCTTACAAGAGAAATGTGTTCTTTATTCATATATATCTATATCTATGATCGCACAAGGAAAGTTCCTTTTTATGAACTATGTACAATTCTGCACTCCATCACTTTAACTACAACTGACCTTAGGCGTTTAAGGCACAGGATGAAAGAGATGATACATCGTTGCACACTATATCCTGACGTTGATCTAACCACTAAGGAGAGATCCTAACCCTATGTACGATGACCTGCATATAACCAGATCCACCGTGAGTTTATCCAGGAGAACTGTGACACCAGGGGTGATCACATCTACCTGGGGGAACGCTGTTGGGAGAAGCATACAGGCAGCCAAGGACGACCTTTGAAATTGGGGTCCTTCCAGAGATTACCTGGTGATGGAGCCACAAGGTGAACTGTAAGCCCTGGGAAGGCTAATGCTATTGAGCATGAGATGGGTATAGTGGTTACTCGATCTCCATTTGGTTACGTGCCATTACTATACAGAGGTATACTCTGCAAACTCTTTTTCATATAGGCCTAACCTGCTGCCTGTTTTTCTATGTGCTTGCTTATGTGAAAGAGCTACTTCATACTACACTGTATCTGCAAGTTGAGACTGACCTATCTTGTGCCTATTTGATGTTCACATAAAATTAGTTTGTGGACTTTCTCTTTATCTCTGGCATATGTGTTTGTTACTAACAGTGGGTGCTGGTGAATTCCTTTCACACATGCGATGCTATTTACACTAAGTTATGATTTCTCAATGAGAAGTGTAATATATCCTGTCTTTAAGCTGTTTAATAGATTGACATGCGATATATTCTACAAGCTTAAAGTTTGCTGGCCAGAGTTTTTGTACTGTGATTTTATATGTGGTGTGCAAATATGTGTATGTAGAGTTTCACACATGATGCATCATTTTTGAATAAAACCAATTTTTGATTAAATAAAAGAGTGCTGTATTCCCTCGCTTTGTATAGAACTTTCCTAAGCCCTATCCATTTTCTCTCTTTTGGGTTTAATTAAAATATATCTAAATCTATTTGATATATTTAATATAGAACATGTTTGCTACAGTGCGATCACAATATTGTAACTAAAACATGTTATAAATATTGGGAACGCACAATCGCAATCTTAAAATAACTATAAAAAAAACATGCCTAAGGACACAATAGAAGATTTGTACAATCACACTTAGGGGTATATTTATTAATGTGCGAGCGGACATGATACGATTAGAGCTGCAACAACTAATCGCCATAATCGATAATTATCGATTATGAAAATAGTTGTCAACGAATCTCATAATCGATTAGTTGGTTTGCAATTAGTTGGTCTGTGCACAGCACTAACTGCTTCACTTCGATGAGCTCCTGCACATGGTATTGTGCAGTATGGTTATGCCCTTAGCCTAAAGGACGCCTACAGACGTTTACTTTTCACTTTTTCAGGACAGTATAAGTTTACAACTACTCCTGGCTTAAGTGCTTTGCATGATATAGTGCCGAGCTTGTTATTTACACCTAGCCCTAGATTGATGGGAGCTATTTGAATTGAGGTGCATTATTATCCGTTTACATAATTATTAGCAGATTGCTTGCTATTGCTGATCATATGTACTGTTTAGATAAATGTATAAGGCTTTGTCCTGTTATTGATATAAAGTCCTTAGCGCTTTTTTTTAATTTTTTTATTTATTTTTATATTTTTAATAAATTGGGATATGTACCAGATTCAACCTCTTTAAGTATATATCTGTTATTTTTAGAGCAGACTAGATATTTTCCCCTAACCTTATGGCTGGTTATTTACCATTGCATAAAGATAATTAAGATATTTTTATGTTAGAATGAAGTCCAGCCTTACTTTATTGAGAGGCCCCTTGTCAAGGTGGAAACCCCTTTTGCATTGGCGAAGAGGTAAGATAGATAAATATCCCACTTTGGCAAAATTGGCAAAACCTTAATTACGCTTCTCAAGCACCTTAACACCACCTGATTGCCTCTTCTCTGTGTCTCAGGAGATAAAGCTGCAAACAGAGAACCAGCCTTAGTCAGAAGCATGTGGACATGTTGAGATTTTTTAATTTCAAGGCAAAGTTTCTTAAAGAGTGAATAACAGTATGTTATTAACAGTGATAGTCTACCTGTTTCTAGTTCTACCTCTTTTCAGTTTGCGGTTTTGTTTTGCTTAATTATAAAACTGTGCTCTGCTGCTTAAAAATTGGACAAACAGTTGTGTTAATGTAAAGTTTTAGTCTGAAGTTTATATTTGTAACACTCAGTATGTGGATTTTATTTAAGTTATAAGAAACAATTATTGTTTTTTTTATCTGATTAGTCGATTAATCAAAAAAATAATCGGCCGATTCATCGATTATGAAAATAATCATTAGTTGCAGCCCTAGATACTATGTAGCGTATTATGTCCGCCGCACATCGATAAATGCCGACAGCATGCGCTGTCGGCATTTATCATTGCACCAGCACTTCTTGTGAACTGCTGGTGCAATACCGGCCCCTGCAGATTTGCGGCCAATCGGCCGCTAGCAGGGGGTGTGTATCAACCCAATCATATTTGATCAGGTTGATTTTTGTCCACGGCCTGAGAGCAGGCGGAAAAGTTATGGAGCAGCGGTCTTTACTTTAGAAATAAGAGGCATCAAGCTCCAATCCTGAGCTTGATAAATCAGCCCCTTACAGTTTACATACATATTCTAACATTATACTATACAATACCCAGCTCCTATAGTTTTAATAGGAAGTTTTGTTTTATATTTTAACAAAGTAGATTGCAGACTTGATGAATATATAGGTGTTCTGTGGGAGTTTCAAAGGCGTCCCATGAGAGTAACCTGTATTTTAATAGGGAAACATTACTGTGGGTTTCTAATATTCAAATCTTTTTAGTGGCGATATTCACAGTGTGACAATTCTACTGAATATACAGTGAAACTGAATTTTTTGAAGTGTTACTACTCAGAAAAACATTTTTTATTTTCGTGAATGCACAGTCTATTTTGTGTAAACACTCTTTAAAGACAACCCTCCACCGCCACCTACATCGCAGCTAAGTGGCAATGTCGGACGACTTTTGCTGAAGTTGTAATCTCCATTATATCCTAAGGTAGACTAAGTTAAGACCACTTTTTTGGAGTATATCGCTATTCCAATGGACTGCGAGTCTGGCAAACCCAAACAGGCAATTTCTCCTCAGTCTGATGATGTTTTGAATATCGGGGGCTAGTGTGACTTGATTAGACACTAGAAACCATTTCAAAGAGGGCTACTAAAATGGTACATGGTCAAGAAAATAAAAGGTAAAAATAAATAATTTGTTGCCTTAAAACATATAACTCAGAAGAGAAGATAGGTGACACAGCTGTATCTCCTCACTCCGCACTAGTCCCTTCAAATTTAGCTGACCAGCTCCAGTTTTCTGCGGCCCACTGGTAAATCTCCTGGTGTCCTGGCAGGTCAATCCAGCCTTGTTGCTTAGCTAGGTTCAATTGGCATGGCCAAAGTCAAGAGCCACGCTAAGTTGCCCTCAGTAAAGATGGATGGAGCCTGGGGCTGTATTAAACCAGGGAGGCTTAGTTTGATGGGGTATCTAGGATGTACTATGTCTTTCCTGGAGTTTGAGGTGTTGAGAGAATAGTGCACTAAGTTTAGCACAGGGGGTTCTCCTGCTTCTTCTATTACTGACCAAATTGATGTTACCTGCGCTAAGGGTAGCGGTATATGTACCTTTAATGTTGGAAGTGACCTGGTGAAGATTTTGGTGCCAAGACTAGCAGGGAGGTTTTTAAAAGGCCCTGAGTGATGTCATTCAGTGCTTGGTAATTCTTGATGAAAGTGCTAGTGTTCCTGTCCTCTTGGTTTAAACCTTTTCTTGTGTTCTGGACTATGACTTGTTTGGCTAAATCCTTATTTTCACCTTGAACTGTTTTCTTTGATGCTGATTCCTGGATCTGCCCACTAGATTACGTCTCTGCCTGTCCCTTCTGTTCTGACGCATGGCTATTATTGAATACAGTGGTTCTTGACTTTGGCTGGTCTGCTGACTACGCTTCTGTGTACTCCTTAAGCTCCGATATTTGCTACCGCCTCTCCAGTGATGACTCCAGCCTGTTCCTTATTCCTGCCTGCAACACATCTCCTGTAAGATTGGTTCCAGCAAAAAATCAAGGTAAACCAGTTGTTACCTTATGTCCAATCTGTCCCCTATGTAACAACCCTAACTACACAATTTCGTTAACCCATCAAACTGACCCAGTATCTTCCCAATTATTATTATTATTATAGGTTATATGTAGAGCACCAACAGATTCCGCAGTGCTATAAACATAGGCGGAATACAAGTAAACATTATTAGGGATCAGACGGGTAGAGGGCCCTGCCAAGAGTCGCACTGTTGTAGTCAGCTCTAAAGAAGGTAATCAACAAATAGCTGGGCTCTTTGTCTTACATGCTAAGGGGGTTCAAGGGGATACCAATGGAGGAGAGGAACTGGTATAAAGAAAGGTTAGTGTAGGTTGTATGCATCCCTGAACAGTAGAGTCTTTAGGGAGCACTTGACGTTTTTAAAACTAGGGGAGAGTCTTGTGGAGCGAGGCAGAGAGTTCCACAAGATGGGAGCCAGTCTAGAGAAGTCCTGTATATGGGAGTGTGAGGAGGTAACAAGAGAGGAGGAGAGTCATGAGCAGAACGAAGGAGACGGGAGGGAGAGTATCTGGATACAAGGTCTGAGATATAGGGGGGAGCAGTGCAGTTGAGGGCTTTTTATGTCAGAGTGAGAATTTTGTGTTTAATTCTAGAGGCAAGAGGAAGCCAGTAAAGGGATTGGCAGAGAGGTGCAGCAGATGAAGAGCGACGTGTAAGGAAAATGAGCCTGGCATTCTTTATGGATTGTAAAGGAACTAGGCGGCAACTGGGGAGACTAGAGAGGACAGAATTGCAGTAATTCGAGGCAGGAAAGGATGAGAGAGTGGATTAAGATCTTAGTTGTGTCTTATGTAAAGAAATGTCTAATTTTAGAGATGTTTTAAGGTGGAAGCGGCAGGATTTAGTCAAGGACTGAATATGAGGAGTGGAAGAAAGATCTGAGTCAAGTGTGACCCCAAGATGTCGGGCATGCGGGGTACGGTAATGATGGAGTTGTCGACTGTTATAGAGAGATTGGGGGGTGGAGATTTTGGAAGAAGGGGGAAATAATGAGCTCAGCTTTGGAGAGATTTAGCTTGAGGTAGTGAGAGGACATCCAGGAAGGGATGTGAGAAAGACAGTTAGTGACATGGGTTAGCAAGGAAGGAGATAGGTCTGGTGCAGCGAAGTAGATTTGGGTGTCGATGGCATACAAATTATATTGGAACCCGTGGGACTTTATTAGGGAACCTAATGATGACGTGTAGATTGAGAAGAGAAGGGGACCGAGGACAGAGCCTTGCGATACCCCAACAGAAAGTGGTGACGGGGCATAGGAGACCCCAGAGAAGGCTACACTAAACGTATGGTTTGACAGGTAGGAAGAGAACCACAAGAGGGCTGTGTCACAAATGCCAAAGGATTGGAGGGTTTGGAGCAAGGGCTGCGGACAGATCAAGGAGGATAAGCAGAGAGAAGTGGCCTTTTGATTTTGCTGTAAGTAGATCGTTGGTAACCTTAACGATTGCTGTCTCTGTGGAGTGATGGGGATGAAATCCAGATTGCAGTGGGTCAAGGAGGGAGTTTAATTTAAGGAAATGGGAAAGGCGTGCATGTACTAGTTTTTTTGATAACCTTTGAGGCAAGAGGGAGTAGGGAAATAGGGTGGTAGCTTGCTGGGGAGGTTGGATCAAGAGAAGGTTTTTTGTGGATAGGTGTGACTAGTGCATGTTTCAGAGATGAGGGAAATATACCAGTGCTGAGGGAGAGGTTGAAAATGTGTGTAAGTAAGGAGGTAAGGGTAGAAGAAAGGGAGGGGAGTAGCTGTGAGGGGATAGGGTCAAGGGGACAGGTAGTGAGGTGAGAGCACAGTATAAGTGCAGAAACGTCTTCCTCAGTAACAGGGGAGTTGTGGTTGATTGCAAGCGTTTAAGGGGGTGAGAGTATGGAAGTGTGTTGAGAGCTGATTTCATTTTTGATAGAGTTGATTTTGTTATTGAAGTGGCTAGCAAAGTCTTGAGCTGACAGAGACGTTGTATTAGGAGGTGGGGGTGGGTGGAGAAGATCATTGATAGTGGAGAATAGACGTTTTGGGTTTGAAGAAAGAGTAGAGATAAGAGTAGAGAAGTAATGTTGCTTATAGAGATTAAGGGCAGAATAGTAGGAGTTAAAAATTAACTTGTGATGAAGAAAATCAGCTGAACTCCGAGATTTTCTCCGGTGCTGCTCAGCAGTAACCATAACTGTGACCTCCCATTACTATAATTCCATATAATTCCCTATCCATTTCAGATTTAGATGGCTTAGATTGGCTAACCTGAACCCATCACAATTAACCCTAACCTCAACAACCTACCCAGCCATTACTTAGAATCACTAAACCAAGCCCTATTACAATGACCCTTAACCTCAACTAACTTAGCCATCACTAATTGCAATAACTGTAAATTCTGCCATAAGAAACACCAGCTTAACTTTATCACTATCCCACACAATTCCCCTTTGCAAACACCCTGCCATTAAATTTAACATCCTAAAAATTAAAGTAAAAGAATAAATACTGAATAAAAACTTTAAAACCCTTTGCTCACAATTCCTGATGTTGTGTGGCCCTTTGGACTCTTCAATCTACAGAATTGTAAATAATCTTCATTGGTTAATGAGAAATGGGTGGGCTGTAAAAGTTACGCCATCAATCTTTTCTGATCACACCATTGCAAGGAGTTTAATGACACTGGATCTGTTGCTGTGTAGGGAAGAACCTAAAGAGCAGTCTTGCTTTTTATTTTAAATTGTTTTTTTTAAATGTATTTCATACTTTGCCTTTGAAGAGTGGTGGCAATTGATGAAGTTTTGTCACATATGTTATGTGCCATGATGGCAATATGTAATTGTTTATCTGGAAGATTATGTAGAAGGTTGTTAAATAATATGCACAGCAGTGTTTGAAATTCTACTTTCTGTTTCTAAAGCATTACATACTGTAGTATCTACCAAAGAGAAAAAGTCTGTGTTTTTCTTTTCTATTATTTTTTGAATTGCTGCACAATTGCACATACTCTCAAGCTACTGGCACCATTTGATGTTGTCATATATTAGTTTAAAGGGATATGAAACCCAAAACATTTCTTTCATGATTCAGATAGAGCATGCAGTTTAAAACAATTTTCTAATTTACTTCTATTTTACATTTATATTTGTTCTCTTTGTATCTTTTCTGGTATGTATGCTTAGGAGCCTGCCCATTTCTGGAGCACTAAATGACAGCAGTTTTTTAAGAATGTTATCCATTTGCAAGAGCACTAGATAGGAGCACTATCTCCTGCCCTGTACTGCTCCAGATGCCTACCTAGGTATCTCTTCAACACTAACAGGCCCATTTATCAAAGGGCTTGCGGACCTGATCCGAGCAATACGCTCTCCACATTTAACATTGCACCAGCAGCTCACAAGAGCTGCTGGTGCAACGCCGCCCCCTGCTGACTCGCGGCCAATCGGCAGCCAGCAGGGAGCTGTCAATCAACCCGATCGTATTCGATCGGGTTGATGTCTGGCGATTCCTGTCCGCCTGTTCAGAGCAGGCGGACAGGGTTATGAAGCAGCGGTCTTTAGACCGCTGCTTCATAACTTGTGTTTCTGGCGAGTCTGAAGACTCGCCAGAAACACGGCCCTTCAAGCTCCGTACGGAGCTTGATAAATGGGCCTGAGAATATCATGGAAATGAAGCAAATTTGATATCAGAAGTAAATTGGAAAGTTTTTTTTCTACATGGTATGCTCTGTCTGAATCACAAAAGAAAATGTTTGGGTTTCATATCCCTTTAAATGTATATACTAAATTTCCTGCACTTGCCGTAGTCATTAAACAATGTTTTTCAGTGATGAATGGAATGGCACTCATACAAGACAGTGTGTGTGTGTGTGTGAAGATGCATGTACTGTCCCTCTATGGAAAATTATCCCTGTACTTTACTCGTCAGTGGAGAAAAAAATGCTCCTTCCCATAGTAATAAAGATGAGCAAAAACAAATGTGTTACTTGTCTGTGGCAATTTCTTACCAGTCCTACACACACACATAGCCTGTGAGGGGTGTATAGTGCTGCAGCTGCCTGTGCATAGTGTATGAGTGGAGTCTTGTGTACCAGCTGACTATATAGAAAGATGACAATACGTGAGGGGAGGTTGGCACTGCCCCAGTCTGAGTTGGCACTCTTAGTGAGGGAGGAGATCAGTTGCTATGCCCGCCAGGGGATGGGGGTGGGGGGGATGCTGCTGAACAGGTTGGTCCTGTAATCCCTCCCTGCGTGTTCCTACAAGAAGGGGGGAGGGGCAGTTTATATGTGTCATTCCTCAGGGACAGGGCACAGAGACCTGCCCAGCTGGACGGGAGGGGACACAGTGACACGTATCAACTGACAGTACCAAAACAATGACCCCTCTTAGACTGTAAGCTTCCATGACCTTTTCATGAACATAATTAATATTACTCCACAACATACATGTGTGTACAGCTGATTGTCTTAAATCCAGACCACAGATCCTCATTACGCAGAAATAGTATGTCAGAGTGACCCACTGTTTCACAGCAGTATAGTCATCATCCTACAGGAATCTGTCATTATACAAGATATGTGGCAAAGAGTTCCAGAAGGATATGTCACACACGTGGCAGCTGGATTTAATTAGCTGTGACACATTGTGTGTGACAGACACAAGAAAAAGCATTGGACAAGAAGAAGAAAAAATGTGAGATTCCCTACCAACCTATAATTATAAGATTGGGACAGATGACAAAATGCACTCAGCAAACAACATGTATCTTTCAGGTCATTATACATCATCCCTCACTTTACAGCTCTCAAATATGTGCAACATAAAATTAAATTACTCCACATAAAGATTATGATTGTAAATTAATTTTAAATTTGACAGTAATTATTTCAAAACAAGAGATGATCACACTACAACATATTAGTGTGTTTATGTGAGAATGTGTTTGTGTATGTGTATATATATATAGATATATATATATATATACATACAGGTATGCGCCACATAACGTCCGTTTGGGCAACATCCGACCACATATACGCCTGTGGTTAGTTTAGTTTAGAGAAATAAAAAGTATTTATTTTACATACAGCTGTACAGTGTATTAGTGTGTACATAAAGTAATTGTGGGAAGTACAGATTAGAAATTAGCCTATGTATAGTATACAGTATTTTTACATTTTTTTTTCTACTTAATCCATATACTGTACAGTATTACCTTATTAGCCTTTGCTAAGTATGTATGTACTATGGTGTTCACACAACCTCCAAATCACACAGAACAACGTATAAGTGACACACACACACACACACACATATATATATATATATATATATATATATATATATATATATATATATATAGATAGATATACATATATATATATATATATACATACATACATACATGCACACATACATACATACATGCACACATACATACTGTACATGCACACATACATACATACATGCACACACACATACATACATACATGCACACATACATACATACATGCACACATACATACATGCATGCACACATACAGACATACATGCACACATACATACATACATGAACACATACATACTGTACATGCACACATACATACATAAATGCACACATACAGACATACATGCACACATACATACACACACACACACACACATACATACATACACACATATATACATACATACACACATACATACATACATGCACACATACATACACACACACACATACATACATACATACACACATATATACATACATACACACACATACACACGTGCATACATACACACATATATACATACATGCACACACATACATACATATATACATACACACACACACACGTACATACATACACACATATATACATACATGCACACGTGCATACATACACACATATATACATACATACACACACATACACACGTACATACATATATACATACACACACGTACATACATACACACATATATACATACATACACACACATACACACGTACGTACATACATACACAAATATATACATACATACACACACATACACACGTACATACATACACACACATACACACACACACAAAGATTTAGCTCTTGAAAAAATTAAGAGACCACTGCAAAATTAGCGGTTTCCCTGGTTTCACTATTTATAGGTATGTGTGATAAATTAACATTTTAGTTTTATTATATAAACTACTGACAACATTTCTCCCAAATAAAAATGTTGTCATTTACAACATTTATTTGCAGAAAATGACAACTGGTCAAAATAACAAAAAAAGGTGCAGTGTTTTCAGATCTCGAATAATGCAAGGAAAACAAGTTCATGTTCATTTTTAAACAACACAATACTAATGTTTCAACTTAGCAAGAGTTCAGAAATCAATATTTGGTGGAATAACCCTGATTTTCAATCACAGCTTTCATGTGTTATGGCATGCTCTTGTCACGCTGCGCCGCTCTAGCCGTTGCTAGGGGCGCAGCTTCTCCTTCCATGCTCGTTGCCAGGGGCTGTGTCGGGTCCAGATGCATGCGGGGTTGATGTCATCTCTGCACGCTCCTCTCTCCTGACGCTGGTCTGGATGTTTGTGGCACGAATCCGGCGCCTATGTAAGCTTAATTATAACGATCTATCACTGCCAAAGTATAGGTGTTACTTTGTGTGCTCCTGGGTGTGATAGATCGTTTCTATTTATTCCCTTAATGTGTTTGAACCCTCCCTCTCTGACTACTCTGCCTGCTATACCCCTGAATTGCTGGATTGATATGCTGCTGCTGAACTCTGCCTGTCTGACTGCGCTACCTGTTTAACCCTTAAATTGCTGGACTGATATATTACTGCTGAATCCTGCCTGTCTGACTACTCTGTTTGTTTAACCCCTAAAATTCCTGGATTGATATACTGCTGCTGAACTCTGCCTGTCTGACTATTATGCTCATTAACCCCTGTTGTTCTGGATTGCCTCTTTGTTGCGGATGCCTGCCTGCCTGACCATTCTAGTGGTGTGCCCTTGGACTGCTTTACTGTTGCCGAATCCTGCCTGTCTGACCATTCCAGTGATTTGACTTGGACTGTTCTGTCATTGCCACTGGGGCTTGTCCTACCTGTGTTGAGTGCCACTCTCCTCATCTTATTAACTTTCTCTGCTCTGGGATATTCCCTATCATTCCATCTCGATGCCGGGATAACAAGTCTACTGGCCGAGTTCGGTCTGATGGAGGGGTATCCCACGAGCATCACAGCTCTCCACCAGTTTTTCACATTGCTGTTGGGTGACTTTATGGCATTCTTGGCTCAAAAATTCAAACTCGGCTTTGTTTGATGGCTTGTGACCATTCATCTTCTTCTTGACCATATTCCAGAGGTTTTCAATGGAATTCGGGTCCGAAGATTGGGCTGGCCATGACAGGGTCTTGATCTGGTGGTCCGCCATCCACATCTTGATTGACCTGGCTGTGTGGTATGGAGCATTGTGCTGCTGGAAGAAACAATCCTTAGAGTTGGGGAATATTGTCAGAGCATAAGGAAGAAAGTTTTCTTCCAGGATAACCTTGTGCGTGGCTTGATTCATTTGTCCTTCACAAAGATAAATCTGCCAGATTCCAGGTTTGCTGAAGCACCCCAATATAATCACTGATCCTCCAATAAATTTCACAGTGTGTGCAAGACAATGTGGTTCATATGCCTCTCCAGGTCTCCGTCTAACCATTAGACGACCAAGTGTTGGGCAAAGCTGAAAATTGGACTCAACAGAGAAGATGACCTTACTCTAGTCCTCTACTGTCTAATCCTTATGGTCTTTTGCAAACTTCAGCCTGGCTCTTCTTTGCTTCTCATTGATGAAGGGATTTTTTCTAGATTTGCACAACTTCAGCCCTGCCCCTAGGAGCCTGTTTTGAACCGCCGTGCACTTCACCCCAGCTGCCATTTGCCATTCTTTCTGTAGGTCACTTGATGTCATCCTACAGTTATTGAGTGACATTTAAATGAGTTGGCGGTCATCCTGGGCAGTGGAGAGTAAATTTTGCCCTCTGCTGGTCTGTAGCTTTGTTGTCGCCAATGTATGCTACTTGACCTTGTTCTTATGAACCACGTTTTTTGAAATTTTAAGGATGGAAGCAACCTGATGCTCACTCTATCCCTATGCCAGTAAAGCCAGAATTTAACCCTTCTTTTCCTCTAACTTTTCTTTTCAACTCTTTTCAATGCTCTCCTAATGCACAACCAGAGATCATCCATTAATAAATAAAACATTTGTAGAGTATATGAGAGGGAAGGCATCATGCCGTAGAACTCTCCTTCAAATGTCCCCCCTAAAACACATATATTTCACAACAGATAAACCTCACATTTGGAAAAAGGGAATCTTGACTTGAACATCTTACAATCTATTCCTCAATTTGTCATATCTATCAAAGGACATCAGTTCCGTTACTCATATACACTTGCCTGACATATTTCACATGTGACCCACACAGACCTCTGCGATAAGGCCCGGCTATCCCCACAAATCAGAGATGCCTGTGGTGTTCCTAATCAAATCTACATGTGTTGACCAGACCAGCTTGTCTCAAAACAGATTAAATATATGTTGCCTCACAAAGATAATTTCTACCAGGCCAATCTTGTATGGTTAGACCTGAATGTCCCCCTCCCAATCAAGTCCTTCACCATCTAGATTTACTTATGAGATATACCCTAAAGCAACATTAGGCATGATGGTGATTCAGAAGGTTAGAACTATTTTCCTCTTGATTAGCCCTAACTGACCATCCTATTTTATAGGACTGCTCAATTCTAAATAAAACCAGACTGTCCCCAAGCAATAAAAACGCGTAATACTCACCTATATATCTAGATTAAAGCATCCAACTCTCAAGAGAGGAATCATATAGGACATGATTACATTTAGAGAGATTCTCTAAACAGATCTATCACTGCTACAAGATCCTTCACAGAATTCTATACAGGCAAATTTTTATTGCTATGTATCTTTCTGAGGATTGTAACCAATATAGGGCAAATTACGAGTGGAGCGCTAACAGTTACGAGCAAACAAAAATGGGTATTGCGGGTGTTTGCGCGCATCAGGTTTTTCGCTCTTATTACAAGTTGAAAGTAAACGCGATTTATTGAGTGCAATGGATGATAACGCTCGTTGGGATAGTGCATCATCAGAGCTCTGGTTAACTGTTTCGCAAAAAAAAAGTGTCATAAAACACATAAAAAATATATTACAAAGTACAGTTACATTTATAATAACACAATCTGATAAAAATTATATATATATAAAAAATATTGCACAAAAAAAGTTATCAGGGCTCAAAGATATGAGGTCTCAGGAGTTAGAGAAAACAAGACTTTAACCTAGTGATACATACATATACATGTTAAACCCCAAATCCTGCCTACACCAGAATTCGCCAACATAAGGCAGCAATAGGCAAAGAAGATGAGGATGCTCCGGTGGCACATCATTTCAGGAGAGCGTCTCATAATAAAAATCAGCTCAGATTTCAGGTAGTGAATGGGGTACCCCCATTACGCTGTGGAGGAGATAGACAGAAATTGTTATTTCAGAAAGAAGCACAATGGATCGGGAGATTGGATACACTGACACCAAGGGGTCTCAATAGGGATATATCTTGGGGAAACTTTATCTAAAGAATCGGATTGATAGATTAAAAAAGTAAGGTTTCTTTATAATATATGAATAACATATGTAAGCAATGTATAGTGGTTTGTAATACATTGCTTACATGTTATTCATATATTATAATGTGTATGATTATTACAATATGTTCTCATTGATATAAGGACTATAGGATCACACTGCTTGACAGGATCTATTCAATTCTCTGGAAATTCTTTGTTATTAAGGCTGAGTGACTTTTCATATTTTTTTTTCTATTTTTACTTGCGTGGCAGGTGGTGCTGTTCATCACCCCCTTGGGACGCCTGGGGGGTGTTATGATCTTTTTTTTTTTACCTTTTTGAAGTGTGAATTTTTGTTGAATGTATGTTGCAGGGTGAATATTGCTTTCGGCTCTGTTTAGCGGATTCGCATGGTGGTTGGGGATAGTGTGAATGGATGCACATTTGTACCCTCATATGAAGAATTGTTTACCCTGTTGTGGTGAATATATTACAATTAAACATTTATTACTAAGACTCATTTGCTGGAATATATTAATTTACTATTAATGTAGAGTAAGGGACCTGACTCTATCCCGTGCATAAGCCTATTATCAGATAGGATCAGCTAATAGATAGTGCTGTCACTTGCTATTTATATTTTAGATTTTCTATATGTTTAATAACAAAAATACTAATACAGGTTACACAGTGCCAAATTTCAAAAACATACAAAATAACAAGATATATGCAAAGATATAGTTCTTTAAAATAAAATGGGACATAATAAACAAACACAATACCATACACTTATTACCAAATTCCTTTAGTTATATGGGAGAAACTGCTTCAGTTGTTACTTCTTCTGGTCCCATGCAAGTTCTGCCTACTTTCTCTGTAACATTCAGTTATAACCCAGTTTTTCCTTTGTCTTGTCAAGACCACCGCCCTTGTGATAATTTACGATTAAACATTCTATGCAAGTAAACCAAGGTACCAAGGGAATGGGGGAGGGGGTTCTTGAGACCACAGCATTCCTGAATAAACACAGATTCCACAAAAAGAAAGAACAGTTCAGATTAAACCTGGCAATGCTGAGACCACGATACCACCTCTGCTGGGTAGCTCATTCGGTATCAACTACTCCTCGTGAGTGTATCATGCATGACACATCCCCCTTTATTATAGTGGAAAGAGGGGGTCAGCCCACACTTAGCCCCTATATCTACCTGAACCCTAATCTTTCCCTATTCATACCAGTTCTGCCAATGTCGCGCACTCTCTGCATTCATTTGCCCACAGCAGCAGTTAGCATCAGCTGAAACAATTTCCCTTGTGGCGGGCACTCCCTTGCTGGATATCACACACTCCTTGCACTCACACTCACTCGTGAAGGGATCACTGTAGCTGCTGTGCTCACACATTCTCTATCCAGGGCACACACAACTATTGGAGAGTTGTAGTGGGAAGTCCCATCTTGTCCTACCTACTGTAACAGGGCAGAGGGTACTCTAGCCTCTACACCAGCTGTGCTATTCACTTCTACTTGCATATGCAATGCTGTTTCAGAGACAGACAGGCTGCTGTTCTCCTTGCCAGCTGTATAACTGAGCCTGACATCCCTCACTAAGAGTGCATTTTACCTCAGGGGAAACCAGAGAAGAAGCCTCTTCTCCTGCCCCTTGTTCACCACACTCAACTGATACACCACACTCAGGCACCAGACATGTCACATTGGCCAATTTTCCACACTCCACACATCCTAACTTTTCCTGGGGTATAGCAATCCCAGCTCCCAGGGTCCCTTCACTAGGTTCTGGCACTGCACATTCAATACCTTTCTCTTGGGCATGCAATACTGGTTCTAGCACAGAAGGGTACACACACTCAGTCTGACCCTCTGCCCTCTCACATTCCCACAGGCATCACTTGTTCACGGCATCCAGCAACCTCTAGGGCATCATCCTCTCTCTGCCCCCCACTCTCACTCATAAGCAGGGGCTAAACCAAGCTCTCCCAACAGTCCCTCTACTCTAGGACCTGGCGCTGGGCACACATTGTCATCAATGGCAGTATATCCCTTTTCACTGAAACAAGACATTGCTTGTACAAGCTCAGGTAAATAGGGTGCTACTTAAAGATCTGTAATACCTAAACCCTTCCTCCAATTTGGATGTGAATACCCTCAAATTAAAGCTGAAAGACTGCACTTTAAGCTCATATCCATTATTTAACTGTAACTTGAATTTATTTTGGTAAACAGCTGAAATAACAAAACTTGTGTCAGTGTCCAATTGTATATATACACATATTTTATCAAATACCATCAGATATATGTAGAAATATGTATTTATGAAAAAATAACATATTCTTCTATGTAAAGAACATTGTAACGTGAAATATTCATATTTTCATGTCAGGTTAGAGCACTTGTGCATATGTAACCAGGTTTGTGTGCGAGTGGGGTGTTACGTTTTTTCCCACTTTCTTGCTCCACTGATTTCTATGGGGGAATGCATAATCGCTCATGCAACAATCTAACGGCTAGATTTAGAGTTTTGTCGGTAACGACCCGCGTAGCTAACGCTGGCTTTTTTCTGGCCGCACCTTTAAAATAACTCTGGTATTGAGAGTCCACAGAATGGCTGCGTTAGGCTCCAAAAAAGGAGCGTAGAGCATATTTAACGCCACTGCAACTCTCGATACCAGAGTTGCTTACGGACGCGGCCAGCCTCAAAAACGTGCTCGTGCACGATTCCCCCATAGGAAACAATGGGGCTGTTTGAGCTGAAAAAAAACCTAACACCTGCAAAAAAGCCGCGTTCAGCTCCTAACGCAGCCCCATTGTTTCCTATGGGGAAACACTTCCTACGTCTGCACCTAACACTCTAACATGTACCCCGAGTCTAAACACCCCTAACCTTACACTTATTAACCCCTATTCTGCCACCCCCGCTATCGCTGACCCCTGCATATTATTATTAACCCCTAATCTGCAGCTCCGTAAACCGTCGCTACTTACATTATCCCTATGTACCCCTAATCTGCTGCCCCTAACACCGCCGACCCCTATATTATATTTATTAACCCCTAATCTGCCCCCCACAACGTCGCCTCCACCTGCCTACACTTATTAACCCCTAATCTGCCGACCGGACCGCACCACTATTATTATAAAGTTATTAACCCCTAATCCGCCTCACTAACCCTATAATAAATAGTATTAACCCCTAATCTGCCCTCCCTAACATCGCAGACACCTAACTTCAATTATTAACCCCTAATCTGCCGACTGGAGCTCACCGCTATTCTAATAAATGTATTAACCCCTAAAGCTAAGTCTAACCCTAACACTAACACCCCCCTAAGTTAAATATAATTTTAATCTAACGAAATAAATTAACTATTATTAAATAAATTATTCCTATTTAAAGCTAAATACTTACCTGTAAAATAAATCCTAATATAGCTACAATATAAATTATAATTATATTATAGCTATTTTAGGATTTATATTTATTTTACAGGTAACTTTGTATTTATTTTAACCAGGTACAATAGCTATTGAATAGTTAAGAACTATTTAATAGCTACCTAGTTAAAATAATTACAAAATTACCTGTAAAATAAATCCTAACCTAAGTTACAATTAAACTTAACACTACACTATCAATAAATAAATTAAATAAAATACCTACAATTACCTACAATTAAACCTAACACTACACTATCAATAAATTAATTAAATACAATACCTACAAATAACTACAATGAAATAAACTAACTAAAGTACAAAAAATAAAAAAGAACTAAGTTACAAAAAAAAAAAAAAAATATTTACAAACATAAGAAAAATATTACAACAATTTTAAACTAATTACGCCTACTCTAAGCCCCCTAATAAAATAACAAAACCCCCCAAAATAAAAAAATGCCCTACCCTATTCTAAATTACAAAAGTTCAAAGCTCTTTTACCTTACCAGCCCTGAACAGGGCCCTTTGCGGGGCATGCCCCAAGAAGTTCAGCTCTTTTGCCTGTAAAAAAAAAACATACAATACCCCCCCCCAACATTACAACCCACCACCCACATAACCCTAATCTAACCCAAACCCCCCTTAAATAAATCTAACACTAAGCCCCTGAAGATCTTCCTACCTTATCTTCACCATACCAGGTTCACCGATCGATCCAGAAGAGCTCCTCCGATGTCCTGATCCAAGCCCAAGCGGGGGGCTGAAGAGGTCCATGATCCGGCTGAAGTCATCATCCAAGCGGGAGCTGAAGAGGTCCATGATCCAGATGAAGTCTTCATCCAAGCGGGAGCTGAAGAGGTCCATGATCCGGATGAAGTCTTCTATTAACGGCATCTTCAATCTTCTTTCTTCGGGAGCCATCATCTTCCATCCGACGCGGAACATCCTCTTCTCCCGACGCCTACTAGCCGAATGACGGTTCCTTTAAATGACGTCATCCAAGATGGCGTCCCTCGAATTCCGATTGGCTGATAGGATTCTATCAGCCAATCGGAATTAAGGTAGGAATATTCTGATTGGCTGATGGAATCAGCCAATCAGAATCAAGTTCAATCCGATTGGCTGATCCAATCAGCCAATTAGATTGAGCTTGCATTCTATTGGCTGTTCCGATCAATCAGAATATTCCTACCGTAATTCCGATTGGCTGATAGAATCCTATCAGCCAATCGGAATTCGAGGGACGCCATCTTGGATGACGTCATTTAAAGGAACCGTCATTCGGCTAGTAGGCGTCGGGAGAAGAGGATGTTCCGCGTCGGATGGAAGATGATGGCTCCCGAAGAAAGAAGATTGAAGATGCCGTTGATAGAAGACTTCATCCGGATCATGGACCTCTTCAGCTCCCGCTTGGATGAAGACTTCATCCGGATCATGGACCTCTTCAGCTCCCGCTTGGATGATGACTTCAGCCGGATCATGGACCTCTTCAGCCCCCCGCTTGGGCTTGGATCAGGACATCGGAGGAGCTCTTCTGGATCGATCGGTGAACCTGGTATGGTGAAGATAAGGTAGGAAGATCTTCAGGGGCTTAGTGTTAGGTTTATTTAAGGGGGGTTTGGGTTAGATTAGGGGTATGTGGGTGGTGGGTTGTAATGTTGGGGGGGGTATTGTATGTTTTTTTTTACAGGCAAAAGAGCTGAACTTCTTGGGGCATGCCCCGCAAAGGGCCCTGTTCAGGGCTGGTAAGCTAAAAGAGCTTTGAACTTTAGTAATTTAGAATAGGGTAGGGCATTTTTTTATTTTGGGGGGCTTTGTTATTTTATTAGGGGGCTTAGAGTAGGTGTAATTAGTTTAAAATTGTTGTAATATTTTTCTTATGTTTGTAAATATTTTTTTATTTTTTGTAACTTAGTTCTTTTTTATTTTTTGTACTTTAGTTAGTTTATTTCATTGTAGTTATTTGTAGGTATTGTATTTAATTAATTTATTGATAGTGTAGTGTTAGGTTTAATTGTAGGTAATTGTAGGTATTTTATTTAATTTATTTATTGATAGTGTAGTGTTAGGTTTAATTGTAACTTAGGTTAGGATTTATTTTACAGGTAATTTTGTAATTATTTTAACTAGGTAGCTATTAAATAGTTCTTAACTATTTAATAGCTATTGTACCTGGTTAAAATAAATACAAAGTTACCTGTAAAATAAATATAAATCCTAAAATAGCTATAATATAATTATAATTTATATTGTAGCTATATTAGGATTTATTTTACAGGTAAGTATTTAGCTTTAAATAGGAATAATTTATTTAATAAGAGTTAATTTATTTCGTTAGATAAAAATTATATTTAATTTAGGGGGGTGTTAGTGTTAGGGTTAGACTTAGCTTTAGGGGTTAATACATTTATTAGAATAGCGGTGAGCTCCGGTCGGCAGATTAGGGGTTAATGTTTGAAGTTAGGTGTCGGCGATGTTAGGGAGGGCAGATTAGGGGTTAATACTATTTATTATAGGGTTAGTGAGGCGGATTAGGGGTTAATAACTTTATTATAATAGCGGTGCGGTCCGGTTGGCAGATTAGGGGTTAATAAGTGTAGGCAGGTGGAGGCGATGTTGAGGGCGGCAGATTAGGGGTTAATAAATATAATATGGGGTCAGCGGTGTTAGTGGCAGCAGATTAGGGGTACATAGCTATAATGTAGGTGGCGGTGCTTTGCGGTCGGCAGATTAGGGGTTAATTATTGTAGGTAGCTGGCGGCGACGTTGTGGGGGGCAGGTTAGGGGTTAATAAATATAATACAGGGGTCGGCGGTGTTAGGGGCAGCAGATTAGGGGTACATAAGTATAACGTAGGTGGCGGTCGGCAGATTAGGGGTTAAAAAAAATTAATCGAGTGGCGGCGATGTGGGGGGACCTCGGTTTAGGGGTACATAGGTAGTTTATGGGTGTTAGTGTACTTTAGAGCACAGTAGTTAAGAGCTTTATGAACCGGCGTTAGCCCAGAAAGCTCTTAACTACTGACTTTTTTCTGCGGCTGGAGTTTTGTCGTTAGATTTCTAATGCTCACTTCAGACACGACTCTAAATACCGGAGTTAGAAAGATCCCATTGAAAAGATAGGATACGCAATTGACGTAAGGGGATCTGCGGTATGGAAAAGTCGCGGCTGAAAAGTGAGCGTTAGACCCTTTTTTGACTGACTCCAAATACCGGCGGTAGCCTAAAACCAGCGTTAGGAGCCTCTAACGCTGGTTTTCACGGCTACCGCCAAACTCCAAATCTAGGCCTAAGTTTGGCTTTATACGCGCATCAGGTTAACTCTAGTGCAAAAACTTTTTTACTTTCAACTACCTGACTTGCGCAAAAAGCATACTTCTAGCGGAGTTAGCGTGCGAGTGGGAGCGTTATATAACGCTCCACTTGTAATTTGGCCAACTGTCCATTATTATGAGCAGTTTCAAAACATAATTTATGTAAGAACTTACCTGATAAATTCATTTCTTTCATATTGGCAAGAGTCCATGAGCTAGTGACGTATGGGATATACATTCCTACCAGGAGGGGCAAAGTTTCCCAAACCTCAAAATGCCTATAAATACACCCCCCACCACACCCACAATTCAGTTTAACGAATAGCCAAGAAGTGGGGTGATAAGAAAGGAGCGAAAGCATCAACAAGGAATTGGAATACAAAAAAATCATAACCACCACAAAAAGGGTGGGCCTCATGGACTCTTGCCAAAATGAAAGAAATGATATTATCAGGTAAGTTCTTACATAAATTATGTTTTCTTTCATGTAATTGGCAAGAGTCCATGAGCTAGTGACGTATGGGATAGCAAATACCCAAGATGTGGAACTCCACGCAAGAGTCACAATTTCTCTACTAATGTTGTTGGAATTCACAACCTTAGGTAAAAATTTAAATGAAGTCTGCAAAACCGCCTTATCCTGATGAAAAATCAGAAAAGGAGACTCACAAGAAAGAGCAGATAACTCAGAAACTCTTCTAGCAGAAGAAATAGCCAAAAGAAACAACACTTTCCAAGAAAGTAACTTAATATCCAGAGAATGCATAGGCTCAAATGGAGGAGCCTGTGAAGCTCTCAAAACCAAATTAAGACTCCAAGGAGGAGAGATTGACTTAATGACAGGCTTGATACGAACCAAAGCCTGTACAAAACAACAAATGTCAGGAAGATTAGCAATTTTTTTGTGAAACAGAACAGAAAGCGCAGAGATTTGTCCTTTCAAGGAACTTGCAGACAAACCCTTATCCAAACCATCCTGAAGAAACTGTAAAATTCTAGGAATTCTAAAAGAATGCCAAGAGAACTTATGAGAGGAACACCATGAAATATAAGTCTTCCAAACTCGGTAATAAATCCTTCTAGACACAGATTTACGAGCCTGCAACATAGTATTGATCACTGAGTCAGAGAAACCTCTATGAATAAGCACTAGGCGTTCAATCTCCATACCATTAAATTTAATAATTTGAGATACTGATGGAAAAACAGACCTTGAGATAGAAGGTCTGACCTTAACGGAAGTGGCCATGGTTGGCGATTGGACATCCGAACAAGATCCGCATACCAAACCCTGTGTGGCCATGCTGGAGCCACCAGCAGTACAAACAAACGTTCCATTATGATTTTGGAAATCACTCTTGGAAGAAGAATTAGAGGCGGAAAGATATAAGCAGGTTGATAATTCCAAGGAAGTGAAATCGTATCTACTGCTTCCGCTGGAGGATCCCTGGATCTGGACAGATACCTGGGAAGTTTCCTGTTTAGATGAGAAGCCATCAGATCTATTTCTGGAAGCCCCCATATCTGAACAATCTGAAGAAACACATCTGGGTGAAGAGACCATTCTCCCGGATGTAAAGTCTGGCGACTGAGATAATCCGCTTCAAAATTGTCTATACCTGGGATATGAACCTCAGAGATTAGACAAGAGCTGGATTCCGCCCATGCAAGTATCCGAGATACTTCTTTCATAGCCTGAGGACTGTGAGTCCCATCTTGATGATTGACATACGCCACAGTCGTGACATTGTCTGTCTGAAAACAAATAAACGATTCTCTCTTCAGAAGAGGCCAGAACTGAAGAGCTCTGAAAATCGCACAGAGTTCCAAAATATTGATTGGTAATCTCGCCTCTTGAGATTTCCAAACCCCCTGCGCTGTCAGAGATCCCCAGACAGCTCCCCAACCTGAAAGACTCGCATCTGTTGAAATCACAGTCCAGGTTAGACGAAGAAAAGAGGCCCCTTGAACTAAACGCTGGTGATTTAACCACCACGTCAGAGAGTGTTGAACATTGGGATTTAAGGATATTAATTGTGATATCTTTGTATAATCCCGGCACCATTGATTCAGCATACAAAGCTGAAGAGGTCTCATGTGAAAATGAGCAAATGGGATCACGTCCGATGCTGCAGTCATGAGACCTAAAACTTCCATGCACATAGCTACTGAAGGGAATGATTGAGACTGAAGGTTCCGACAAGCTGAAACCAATTTCAGACGTCTTTTGTCTGTTAAAGACAAAGTCATGGATACTGAATCTATCTGGAAGCCTAAAAAGGTTACCCTTGTCTGAGGAATCAAGGAACTTTTTGGTAAATTGATCCTCCAACCATGTTCTTGAAGAAACAACATAAGTTGATTAGTGTGAGATTCTGCAGAATGTAAAGACTGAGCAAGTACCAAGATATCGTCCAAATAAGGAAACACCGCAATACCCCGCTCTCTGATTACAGAGAGAAGGGCACCGAGAACCTTTGAAAAGATACTTGGAGCTGTTGCTAGGCCAAAAGGAAGAGCAACAAATTGGTAATGCTTGTCTAGAAAAGAGAATCTCAGGAACTGATAGTGATCTGGATGGATTGGAATATGAAGATAAGCATCCTGTAAATCTATTGTGGACATATAATGCCCTTGCAGAACAAAAGGCAGAATAGTCCTTATAGTCACCATCTTGAATGTTGGTATTCTTACAAAACGATTCAAAATTTTTTAGATCCAGAACTGGTCTGAAAGAATTCTCTTTCTTTGGTACAATGAACAGATTTGAATAAAACCCCATACCCCGTTCCAGATATGGAACTGGCACAACTACCCCAGAAGACTCCAGGTCTGAAAGACACTTCAGGAAAGCCTGAGCCTTTACTGGGTTCACTGGAATGTGTGAGAGAAAAAACCTTCCCACAGGCGGTCACAGGTTACCTTGAAACCTATTCTGTACCCTTGAGAAACAATGTTCTGAATGCAATGATTCTGGACTGAATTGATCCAAACATCTTTGAAAAAATGTAGCCTGCCCCCTACCAGCTGTGCTGGACTGAGGGCCGCACCTTCATGCGGACTTGGGGGCCGGTTTTGATTTTCTAAAGGGCTTGGAATTGGAAGCCGTTCCTTTAGGGGAAGGGTCAGGCTTCTGTTCCTTATTCTGACGAAAGGAACGAAAACGGTTAGCAGCCCTAAATTTACCCTTAGATTTTTTATCCTGAGGCAAAAAAGCACCCTTCCCCCCAGTGACAGTTGAAATTATAGAATCCAACTGAGAAGCAAATAATTTATTACCTTGGAAAGAAAGAGAAAGCAACGTTGACTTAGAATTCATATCTGCATTCCAAGATTTAAGCCACAAAGCTCTTCTAGCTAAAATAGCTAAAGACATATACCTGACATCAATTCTAATGATATCAAAAATGGCATCACAAATGAAATTATTAGCATGTTGAAGAAGCTTAACAATGCTATACACATTATGATCTGGTACTTGTTGCGCTAAAGCCTCCAACCAAAAAGTTGAAACTGCAGCAACATCAGCCAAAGAAATAGCAGGCCTAAGAAGATTACCTGAACATAAATAAGCCTTCCTTAAAAAAGATTCAAGTTTCCTATCTAAAGGATCTTTAAAAGAAGTACTATCTGCCGTAGGAATAGTAGTACGTTTAGCAAGAGTAGAGATAGCCCCATCAACTTTGGGGATTTTCTCCCAAAACTCCAATCTATCAGCCGGCAAAGGGTACAGTCTTTTAAACATTAAAGAAGGAGTAAATGAGGTACCCAAACTATTCCATTCGCTCGAAATTACATCTGAAATAGCACCAGGAACTGGAAAAACCTCTGGAATAACTACATGAGGTTTAAAAACCGAATTTAAATGTTTACTGGTTTTAATATCAAGAGGACTAAACTCCTCCATATCTAATGCAATCAACACCTCTTTAAGTAAGGAACGAATAAACTCCATCTTAAATAAATATGAAGATTTGTCAGTGTCAATATCTGAGGCAGAATCTTCTGAACCAGATAGATCCTCCTCAGAGATAGATAAATCAGAATGTTGGCGGTCATATAAAAATTCATCTGATTTATGAGAAGTTTTAAAAGACCTTTTACGTTTATTAGAAGGTGGTATAACAGACAGGGCCTTCTGAATAGAATTAGAAACAAATTCTCTTACATTAACAGGAATATCCTGAACATTAGATGTTGAAGGAACAACAACAGGTAATGGACTACTACTAATGGAAATATTATCTGCTTTTGAAAGTTTATCATGACAACTAACACAAACTACAGCCGGAGGAACAGTTACCACAAGTTTACAACAAATGCACTTAGCTTTGGTAGAACCGACATCAGGCAGCAGCTTTCCAGAAGTAGATTCTGATACAGGGTCAGATTGCGACATCTTGCAATATGTAATAGAAAAAACAACATATAAAGCAAAATTATCAAATTCCTTAATTGACAGTTTCAGGAATGGGAAAAAATGCAAACAGAACAAGCCTCTAGGAACCAGAAGCAAAAAGAAACTGAGACTTAAATAATGTCAAAAAAACTGGCGCCAAGTATGACGCCCACAATTGACAACATTTTTTTTATTTTTTTTTGCGCCAAACACGTCTGCAACAAACATGAGCGTCATAGATGACGCAACTACGTGAAAATTCTCGGCGTCAACTACAACGCCGGAAATGACGTCATAAACGTCAACAAACGTAATTTTCGCGCCAAAAAAGTCTTGCGGCAAAAATGACGCAATAAATTCTAGCATTTTTTGCACCCATGAGCCTAACAGCCCGCAATTTAGAAAGAAAAGTCAATTTGAAAAATTTTCAGGTAAGAAAAAAATTTTTTTATTCATATGCATTTCCCAAAAAATGAAACTGACAGTCTGAATGAAGGAATATACTGATTAACCTGAATCATGGCAAATATAAGTATAAAACATATATTTAGAACTTTACATATAAAGTGCCAAACCATAGCTGAGAGTGTCATAAATAAAATAAGACATACTTACCAAAAGACACTCATCTACATATAGTAGATAGCCAAACCAGTACTGAAAGAGAATCAGTAGAGGTAATGGTATATAAGAGTATATCGTCGATCCGAAAAGGGAGGTAGGAGAAGAGATCTCTACGACCGATAACAGAGAACCTATGAAATAGATCCCCGATAGGATGACCATAGCATTCAATAGGCAATACTCCCTTCACATCCCTCTGTCATTCACTGCACTCTGAGAGGAAAACCGGGCTTCAGCATGCTGCGAAGCGCATATCAACGTAGAAATGTAGCACAAACTTACTTCACCACCTCCATAGGAGGCAAAGTTTGTAAAACTGAATTGTGGGTGTGGTGGGGGGTGTATTTATAGGCATTTTGAGGTTTGGGAAACTTTGCCCCTCCTGGTAGGAATGTATATCCCATACGTCACTAGCTCATGGACTCTTGCCAATTACATGAAAGAAAATGTGTTTTTTTTTTTAAATGATAATTAAAGTATGCATTACAAAATCATAATAATAATACACATAAAAAATTGTATTAAAAGAATTGAACAAAATGTGGTTTTAAAATACGAAAATAAAACGGTATCGTAAAGTAAAAGAAGACAAAGCATACTTTATTAAGAACAGGGATGTATCTAAAGTTTTCTCACAGGTCTCACAATATTCTTTCAACATGTTACACCTGTAGGTCTCACTGTTTTGTTGATTTATCTGGCCAAATGAAAGCTGGTGAAAAATATGCAAAGCACTTATTCCTTTTTTCTAGAGAGTTGAGTGAGATCTAAATATGACAAAGTCTGCATGAAATTTTTCTCCATGCTGGTGAATTTTAGAGGCTAGAGATAAAAAATCACTGATATGGTATAGATAACACGCTAAGGGCCAGATAACAAGTGGAGTGCTAAATATCACTTGCGCTAATGTGTGCTGGTATTACAAGTTAAGCACAATGCGAACGAGAGCGCACTTCCACAGGCTCCAATGGGAGCCTCGTTTTGATCCTAAGCGCAGCGAAGGGGGTAAGTAGCACAGCAAATATAAATATATTTGTATATGACTGTATACATATATATTTATGTGGTAATATGTGCATATACACATATTAACACATAAATATATATGTATATAAACATATACATATACATTTACTGGAACATAGAGTTCCCATAGCCCGCAATATAAAGGCACTTTTCAGTGCCGTCTTTTTTTCTAACACCCCACTCCCGCCAACTTTACCCTCAAAATACTGCCCAAAGCAGTTATTTTATTAAAAAAAAAAAAGCTACAATTTTTATTTTTTAATAAAATACACTACCCTGTATTTTGGGGGCATATTCTGGTCTCTGATTAATTTTATAAGTGCTAATTGCTACTGTGAGCTTGTAATAGCAATAACCAGCCACTTGTAATAGCTGTTTATTTATTGTGCGCTCGCAAACTTGCCCGTTTGCGGTTGCGCAATAAATTAGCGATCCACTTGTAATCTAGCCCTAAATGTATTTGTGTTTTTTTTAGCATTATATTGTAATTGGTGTCTCTCAACAGATTGGAGAGCTTTAGATCCCCAGGCCCTAGGTCTCTACTCCCTGCCTCAAACATTGCCTCCGTTTTATCTGTTTCCAGACTGCACATTCTTATAAAGCATAATAATTATGGGTTGGATAATCAGAAGTTGATCTCAGCCCAATAGTGGGCCAGATTACAAGGGGGGCGCAATTTAGAAGTTAGCCGATGTGTACTAACTTCAGGACATTGGGTATCGCGACCACGCAAACATCTCCCTATGGACTTTAATGGAGATCGCAAACTGGAAAAAAAAACAAGCACTTATCGCTTGCGAGCTAACCCGACAGGCATTAAACCTACAGCGCTAACCCAAAGATATTATGAATATTTTAGGTTCCAATGTTCTTCACATAGAAGAAAATTTTCTATGTATTTTTAAATAATATATATTTATATACATATAATGTATTTTTGTTAAAATAATATATATATATATATATATATATATATATATATATATAAATATATGAATGAACATATATATAAGTATTGAAAAACAGCAAACCAGCTCTAGGGAATGTAAAAAAACCTAAAAGGAATAGGAATTTGAAAGTGAACCTTAGTGCACCGGGTTCTAAGAAAATGTATATGGAACCATATATATAGGTATATGCAGATATATATAGCAATATCTATTTAAAAATACATAGAATATTTTGCCCTATGTGAAGAACATTGGAATGTAAAATATTTACATTACATACACAGTAAAACACATTATGAAATACTAGTCCTAAAGCCCGTGCACACGGGCCATTTCTTGCAGTACAGCGGTCCCACCCCTTGCTCTCTCCCCCTCTCTTTTGCTCTCTCTCCCACCTCTCTTTTGCTCTCTCCCCCCTCTCTTTTGCTCTCTCTCCCCCTTCTCTTTTGCTCTGTCTCTCCCCCCTCACTTTTGCTCTTTCTCTCTACCCCCTCTCTTTTGCTCTCTCTCCCTCCCCCCTCTCTTTTGCTCTCTCTATCCCCCTCTATTTTACGCTCTCTCCCCCCTCTTTTTTGTTTTTTCTCTCTCCCCCTCTCTTTTTCTCTCTTCCCCTCTCTCTCTCCCCCTCTCTTTTGCTCTCTCTCCCTCTCTTTTGCTCTCTCTCCCCCACTCTTTTGCTCTCTCCCACCCTCTATTTTGCTCTCTTCCCCCTCTCTTTAGCTCTCTCTCTCCCCTCTCTTTTTATCGCTCTCCCCCCCTCTCTTTTGCTCTCTCTCTCTCCCATTTTTTTTCTTTCTCTCTCTCTCCCCCTCTATTTTGCTCTCTCTCTCTCCCCTTTCTTTGATCTCTCCCTCTCCCCCTCTCTTTTGCTTTCTCTTCCCTCTGTTTTGCTCTCTCTCCCCTCTCTTTTGCTCTCTCTCTCTCTTCACCTCTCTTTTGCTCTCTCTCTCTCTTCACCTCTCTTTTGCTCTCTCTCCCCCCCTCTCTTTTGCTCTCTCTGCCCCCTCTTTTTCTCTCTCCCCCTCTCTTTTGATTTCTCTGCCCCCTCTCTTTTTTAGCCCTTATAAATGTTTTATTTTAATATTTATATGATTCATTTTTATTAGATAGTGTATATGAGTCTAACATTTTTTTTTTTATAAACAAGCTTTATTGTTTGAAAGACTTACAACATAATCAAGGCACTTATGCGGAAACAATCAACATTACATACAGTTTCTGGTACAATGATGACATTGCCGACATGCCCGGATAAAGTTCTGAACAAATACACAAAAAAAGTCCTACAATTTTGACACTGAGGTGAGAAGCTACGTCCCACTTATCTGAGCTTGTTTTACAGATTTTTAAAACTTTTTGAACATTACAGTATTGGCATCGGGTGTTCAGAGGGGAAGAATGTCGGTTAGAAAGTGGCAAGGAGGGGATGAGAGTGGGGGAAGAGAAAAAAAGAGAGAGAGAAAAAAAAAAAAGTAAAAAAAAAGGGGGGGATGGGGGAGGGGGGCGCTGCTTATTGCTGAGCATCCAAATAGAATCTATAATTTTGAGCGGTGGACTATTAGTGACCCACCGCTTACAATAGTACATTTATATATTCTTTCCCTCCCACCTCAGTTGCATGATTTCATGAGTCGCTATTTTTCCTATCCTACGATAATGGTATCGTTCTAGCCGGAGAAGGTCAGCGACTTTAGTCCTCCATTCCATCAAGGTTGGAGTCCGATGCTGTTTCCAGTATTTAGGGATCAGTCCCTTAGCAGCACTGAGCATCAAAAGCATGAGTCGCCGATCCTCCCATCCACGTGTCTTGGGGAGATCATGGTATAGCAGATGCCATGGGTGAGGTGTAAGATTAACGCATAGGACTTCGCTCATATTTTTCATCACTTCTTCCCAAAATGGTCTGATGTTGGGGCACGTCCACCACACATGAAGTAGCGTACCCTCCTCTCCGCAACCCCTCCAGCACTCCCCGTTTGTGTTTGGATATATTTTTTTAAGCCTCTGCGGTGTCAAATACCAGCGACTTAGGAAATTGTAGTGCATCTCCTGGATTCTGGCTGACACCGAGTTTTTCTTGTTTGTCTTGAAAATTGTATACCAATCGTCGGTCTCAATTACCATTCCCAATTCTTTGTGCCAGGCATGTACATAGGATGGCAGAGCCGAATCACCTTTTGTGAGAAGCATTTTATAGAGTTGTGAGATTAGGTGTCTAGGAGGTTGTGGGGCTGTGCAAAGCGTCTCGAATGCAGTTTTCTGTCTACTAAAATATGCCTTGTCTTTATGCGTGGCGTGAAAATGTGCCAGCTGTCCCACCCTAAACCACGAGGCAAACATCTGACTATCCCATTCCGACAGCTCGGTCTGGGGCTTTAATTTTCCATTGTGTAGGGTGTGTGTTATGATGTTGTCTATTAGTGGGTAAGTGCGCATGCGGTCTTGTGCACTAGGTCTCAGTCCGATGTCTGGATTTTCCCTCACCGGGGTCAAAGGTGAGCCGCTTGTGGAAATGAAGGACTCTGTTCGAATTATTCTGTCCCACACTGAGAAAACCTCTTGTAGAAGTGGGTAGTGCTCTATCTCCGCCGGTCGGCGTGATGGTGTCACCCAAGCTAGAGCACCCACATTCCCCCTATGTACTATCCCGCAATCTAATTGTGACCAAGATTTATTCTTTGAGTTATGGCACCATTCTATCAGTCTCTGAAGGTTTATGGCCTTTCTGTATGTGTCTAAATGAGGCACTCCCGCTCCACCCCTTTCTCTGGGTAAGTATAGTGTTTTACGGCTAACTCTGGGTCTTATCCCATTCCAAATATATGACTCAATGGCCATCTGTATTTGGTGTAGCAAGTGTATTGGCGTCGTGATTGGAATAGTCTGGAGAACATAAAGGATTCTGGGAAGAATATTCATTTTGACCACGCTAATGCGTCCGAGCCATGAGATGCTTTTGTTCTTCCAGTTAGAGAGGTCTCTCACCACCTCATCTCTTATTGCCCTGTAATTAATATCTACCATTTCTCTTATCTGAGACGTTAGGGAGATGCCTAGATATTTGACAGAGGATGTCGCTATTTTGATTTGGACAGCCTTGTCTTAATTTATCAAAGACGATATTGGGCTCTGTTATATTTAATATCTCAGACTTTGTGGGGTTTAGTAGGAAGTTTGAAACTGCTCCATATCTAGCAAACTCCACCAGGGCCACCTGGAGCGAGGGAGCCGCGTCAGATATTGTCAAAAGAATATCATCAGCGTACATCGCTATCTTATATTCTGACTCACCCACCTTGATACCTTTAATTTCTGGATTAGAGCGAATGCTACAAGCTAGCGTTTCTACCGTGAGGGCAAATATCAGTGGAGACAGTGGGCAGCCCTGCCTTGTCCCATTATTGATAAAAAAGGTATCCGAAAGGGTTCCGTTCACTCGAACCTTTGCATTAGGCGCGGAGTATAATGAGAATATATTATTAATAAATTTGGGGCCGAATCCAAATTTAAGCAGTGTGTGTTTCATGAATGACCAACTCTCCCGGACAAACGCCTTTTCTGCGTCAGTTGAAACCAAGGATAAGGGGATGGCATTCTGTTGGACGTAGTTAATGAGTTGTATGACTTTCAAAGTGTTGTCTCGGGCTTCCCTAGCAGGGATGAAGCCCACCTGATCCGTCGATATCAATTGTGGCAAGAATTTAGTCAGTCGGCGAGGATTTTAGCTATTATTTTGACATCAGAGTTTAGGAGGGATATGGGACGATAACTCTCTGGCCTGTCAGCAGGTTTACCTGCTTTCGGAATTACCACTATGTGAGCCTCGAGCATTGTGCTTGGGAGAGCTTGGGATTCTGGGAGCTAATTAAGAATAGTTAAAATGTGTGGTGTTAATATATTTGCATATGTTTTGTAATATTTGAGTCCGAATCCATCTGGACCCGGACTCTTGCCAGATGGCAATTCTTTGATTGCACATAAGACCTCCTCTCTCGTGAAGGGGGCTTCTAGGGAGTCAGAGTCTTCCCTTAGGAGCTTAGGTATTTCAAGTCCTTCCAGGTATTTTTGCGCCGTGAGATCTAAGCCGGGGTCGGGGCCGAGGGAGCTTTTGTTCACCTGTGCTTGCTCTGGTGTCTTAAGATTATAAAGAGTGTTGTAATATTCCTTAAATATATTAGCTATTGACGCTCCGTCAGCCCTGGTTTTTCCCCGGGTATCGACCAGTGTGTGTACATACGCTTTAAGTTTTTTCCTGTTTATCGCTCTAGCTAGCAGTTTCCCCGCCTTATTTTCTTGCTCAAAGAATTGTTGCCTTAATATCAGGGCCAGTCTTTGTTGTTCGTCCTGTAGAAAATGTAAAAGGTCAGACCTGGCCTGTGCGAGCTCTGTCTGCAATGTTTCGTCTCTTGGCTTCTGTTTATGAGCTGCTTCTCTGTCTGCTACTTGGTGTAAAAGTGTCTAATAATGTTCTTTGTGTTGTTTAGTGATTTTGGCTTTATGTTTTATTAATTCGCCTCTTAAGACACATTTATGTGCTTCCCATATGGTGGTTTGTGGCAATGAGTCTATGGTGTTTAGGTCAAAGTATTCTGTTATTGTTTTGGCTATGTCTGATTTGGTGATAGGGTTGTCAAGTAATGTGTCATCCAGTCTCCATATATAGGGCGTAACCGGAGTATTGGGCCATTTTATTGAGCATCGCACTGGGGCGTGATCGGACCAGGTAATCGGCCTGATGTCTGAATTGGTGGCTACCGTAAGTCCCGTGGTATCAGTGAAGATATAATCAATTCTAGTATACTTCCTATGCGGATGTGAGTAGAATGTATAATTTTTAGTGACGGGGTGGAATGTTCTCCACACATCATGGAGCGCTAATTCTCTAAGGTGATCGGATAGATTTTTGACAACTTTGGTAGGAGTGCTGGAGATTTCGTCGGAGGTGTCAATAGCTGGATTGAGGGGAGTATTAAAATCTCCTCCAAGGAAAGTTATGGCCGGTTTCAGTTCTAACAGCTTATGAGCCACTTTCTTAAAGAAGGCGGATTAGGAATGATTAGGTGCATACAAGTTCGCCAATATGATTGGGTTGTTGTATAATTTGCCTATCAGTATCAAAAACCTTCCATCTGGGTCTCTCTCTATCTTGGATAGTTGAAAGGGTACTCTGTTGCTAAACAGAATCCCAATTCCATTTTTTTTTTTGTCGGCCCCGACGCAAAGTAGGCCGTGGGATAATGGCGATTGTACCATTTTGGTTCATGAGACCTTGAGAAGTCGGTCTCCTGGACTAGTATAATGTCACCTCCCATTCTGGCCAGGTCCCTTGTAACTATTGACCGCTTCCCTTAGCTGTTAAGGCCTTTTGTGTTAATAGTGATTAGGTCTATCTGGAGGCATCCAATGCGGCTTTGTGATGGAGCCATTGTCGCTTTTTGGTGTGGGTTAGGGAAGAGAAAAAAAAAAAAAAAGGTAGAGGGGAAGGGAAAGGTGATGGGGAGAAAAGTTCAGGGATCAGAGAAGAGTGTTCGTGTAGCTACTAGAAATGTTAAAAGAGGGGTTAGGTTTAGATATGATGGTGTGAAAGTAGTTTGTTGAGGGTATAAAGAAGAAAAAGGGAAGGTTGCTGCGCCCTAGAAGTGCACAGTCAGACTTTTAAGACAGATAGAGTTCAGTGTGCTGTGCACCTCTATATACACATGTATTTGAAAAGGAAGGAACAATAAATCAACACTCGACAATGCCAATGAATACAATCAGAGGTAGTATACCTTGTGCTACAATATGTGTTATCATTTGAACAACTCATTATTCTTTTGAGTTTGTGCAACTTAAAAAACGGAAGCGGTATAATATTAATGACAATATATAATTAACAATTTACCAACGAAAAAAAAAAAAAAAACACCAAATAAAAATTGAAGAAGAGAAGAGAGTGCCTTTGCATCTACTTCTGGGAAATGCGCCCTGCAAATGTTGCGCTCTAAGCTAGTCATCTCTTGTTTATCTAGGTCCCTCTCTGCAGGCGATGCACATTAAATATTTAACTATCTCGGCTACCCTCCTCCAGAGGTTAAGCTCATAGGCTGTCTATGATGAGAAGTCTTGCTATAGTCGTTGTTAAAGATACACTCTGATGACCCAGGGTTGACTCTTTGCTATAGGTATGAGCGTAGAGCTTTATGAGTATAGATAGACTAGAGGGGTAGGTTTTCTATCTTTGTAAAAGCATTTTTCTATTTTGGTCCCTAGGTTCAGTTTTGGCAAGTTCACTATATAGCGCTTATACTCTATATTCTATTTAATTTCGGAAGGGCCTTGAGTTCAGTGTTATAAATGAAGGCTTTTCCCGTGGGCGTGAAGACAGAGTGTAAAAAGTATCTGGAAGGCCAGTGTGTAACCTGTTCTAACTTATCTGGCCTTATCTCACAGCAAGCCCATACGTTGCACTTAAAACATAGGCCCTACATACAAAGAACCATATCTTTTGAACTATATTAACATTTTAAACAGTATAACAATGCATAACAATAATTATAACTATAATTTCAACTTATCTGCTATGGTCACTGAATTTCTGATATACAGGCTTCTGTGTCCATTTAATGTCTCTGGGTCTTTCAGATCTTCAAAACCAATAACCTTCAGATGTATTTGCTCTAAAAGTCTGCTGTTGGATCAGCCGGGCACCTCCTCTTCTGCAGGTGGTGCGACCTTAGGCGTATCTTCTCTATCGGTGGGTAATAGCTGAGGAGGTCTGATCCTTGTACCCAATACTTGATTGAAGTTCTGCAGGTCTGTGACATTCCTGAAGACTGCTGTTTGATTGTCTCTGCTTGCTATTATACTCGTTGGGAACCCCCAACGATATGAGATTCGCTGGTCTTTAAGTACTGTGGTGATGTACCTCAGATCTCTCCTCTTCTGGAGCGTAGCCGGGCACAGATCTGTGAAGACATGGATTTCTGCTCTCTTGTACACTAGTGGGTGTCTTATTCTTGCGTTTTTGAGGACATCTTCTTTGTCTTTGTAGGATAATATCTTAATTATCACGTCCCTGGGTGGAGCCCTGGCAGGAGGCTTGGGACGGAGCGCTCTGTGGGCCCTCTCTATATGAATATCTGCAGCTGTTGGTGAGTTCTTTATGTACCTGATGAGGTCTTGTATATATTTATGTAGATCCGTTGGGCTCACAGACTCAGGTATACCTCGGAACCTTAAGTTGTTCCGTCTGCTCCTATTCTCCAAATCTTCAATCCGTTCATTGAGGTTTTGTACAATTACCTCCTGTGATTGAAGGAAGCTTGCCTGGTGTTGTAGCTCTGAGCACATTTTTTCTTGTTTTTCTTCGACCACATTGACTCTATGGTCCACTGCCTTTATATCTTTCTTAAGCTCAGAAAACATGAGTTTAACGTCTGCCATAGCTTCCTTAATGTCAGCTTTTGAGGAGAGGTGTCTGATATCGTCTTTGGTTACATATTTGCTTTGCTTAGGGTCCATGTTATGGGCTAAAGCTGCAGGTGATTTGCTTCTTCCTTCTTGCTGGCCTTTAGGAGCACCCGTTACAGCCTCAGGAGGTAGTAAGTAGCTTTCCATAAGAGATGGTTGTGGAGGGGGAGTGGGTGAGTTCTCTTTTATCTTCACGATTTATGGCTGTTGGAGAAGGCTCTTTATGTTGTAATAATAGGCCAGACTGAGACCTGTTTCTGGCCCTGGGCCAATGGAGTATTTGTTGGGTCATTTCAATTTGAGTTACTGGCTGCTTGTTTTCTCTGCCTTCCTTTCCCTTTCTCCTTCAGCTTTTCTCTTCTCCCTTTCTCTTTCCCCCCCTATCTGTCTCCTTATTATATTTGCTCTACTAATATAGCTGGAGTAGCCTGTGATCGTTTATGTTGGTAGGGAGTATCTTCTGGGGGAATGAGGCCCAGCAGAATATCACTATCACTCTTTTGCTTGTTGGTTCAAGCTAGCTTGCTGTCAGCTTTTCCATTTTTAATTAACCGTTATTTTTATTGCCTTTTTGTCTCCTTTATACCACTTCTCCCCCTCCCTCTTGATACCTGTATCCCCCTTCTAGCTCACTTCTTATATAATGTCTGGTCAGGGGTAGGTTATGCCAGATGTGTTATAACATGCAGCCAGCGTATGTGTAAGCATTAGAGTCCTGTATCAACTTATTTGTTTAAGGCCCAAGCCCCCAGGGAGCTCCTTCTATAGTGCCAGTAGTAGTGCTGCCCCAAGTTCTGCTATTGTGCTTGCCCCCTGTTATTCTATGCGCTCCATATCACTGTGTGATGGCGCTTCTCACCCTCCTACCTTCCTGCCTGCCGACTGCGATCCCACTCTCTGCCACTTACAGCACCTGGATCTCCTGTCTTGTGGTGCTTCTTTCTCCTCCAGGGATGGCGCGGCTATGGTGCCGATATGGTAGTCGGTGCAGCCCCGCCTCCCTGTATCAGTCGTTGCTCCCGGTCTGTTTCCCCCGTCGGACCGCTGCAGTATGGAGCGCTGATTAGTGAGGGGTGTAGCAGGATCGATCGTCACTCTCTTCCAGTGTAAGTCCGGTGGCCACGTGTTCAGGCCTACTCCGCTTCTTCTTCCATTGTCCGTTGTGGACTTAGACTCCCCGCTGCTTCTAACCTCCTTTGCTAATGTGTGGTAGGCATCTGGGCTGAACCGGGTCCACCTTCTCTCCTGTGCTCTCTCCTCACCGATGAGCAGTTTAGTTTATAGTTATATCTCAGCCCATGTGGTTTGCCGCTCCGTCAGATCTCGCCCACAATGATCATAAGGGGATTAATCTGGGTATTATTAAGACACTCTTCCTCATAATAAATCATGCTAATTAATAAATAAAAAAAAAAGAAATAATAACTATAATTAGTTGCACATAACTGGGATTTAGCACTTAGGTTATCAGAGATCTAGTTAGGTGCAGCCATCTTCCTGCGTGGCTAGTCTCCGCCCCCCTAACACTTTATTTTTATTTATTTATGTTGTGTTTAATGCAACTTTTTTTTTTGTAACCATAACCCTTTACGAGAGGACTTCAGTCGCACTAACACGACAAGTGCAAATTTAGTTTGTGCTTGTTTGGTTCGTGTTTACTTTCAACTTGTAATACATAAGCAAATTACTGCAGGTGCAATATTTTTATATCCCGCACACGCTAACAGCGTGCCACTTGCGATATAGCCCAGTGTAGCGTGCATTTTCCTTAGTGCGATTTTGCTCAGAGAATAGCGCACAACTGGTATTACAAGTAGATGGTAATAAATATATATATATATATAAATACAGGGAGTGCAGAATTATTAGGCAAATGAGTATTTTGACCACATCATCCTCTTTATGCATGTTGTCTTACTCCAAGCTGTATAGGCTCCAAAGCCTACTACCAATTAAGCATATTAGGTGATGTGCATCTCTGTAATGAGAAGGGGTGTGGTCTAATGACATCAACACCCTATATCAGGTGTGCATAATTATTAGGCAACTTCCTTTCCTTTGGCAAAATGGGTCAAAAGAAGGACTTAACAGGCTCAGAAAAGTCAAAAATAGTGAGATATCTTGCAGAGGGATGCAGCATTCTTAAAATTGCAAAGCTTCTGAAGCGTGATCATCGAACAATCAAGCGTTTCATTCAAAATAGTCAACAGGGTCGCAAGAAGTGTGTGGAAAAACCAAGGCGCAAAATAACTTCCCATGAACTGAGAAAAGTCAAGCGTGCAGCTGCCAAGATGCCACTTGCCACCAGTTTGGCCATATTTCAGAGCTGCAACATCACTGGAGTGCCCAAAAGCACAAGGTGTGCAATACTCAGAGACATGGCCAAGGTAAGAAAGGCTGAAAGACGACCACCACTGAACAAGACACACAAGCTGAAACGTCAAGACTGGGCCAACAAAATATCTCAAGACTAATTTTTCTAAGGTTTTATGGACTGATGAAATGAGAGTGAGTCCCGTGGCTGGATTGGTAAAGGGCAGAGAGCTCCAGTCTGACTCAGACGCCAGCAAGGTGGAGGTGGAGTACTGGTTTGGGCTGGTATCATCAAAGATGAGCTTGTGGGGCCTTTTCGGGTTGAGGATGGAGTCAAGCTCAACTCCCAGTCCTACTGCCAGTTTCTGGAAGACACCTTCTTCAAGCAGTGGTACAGGAAGAAGTCTGCATCCTGCAAGAAAAACATGATTTTCATGCAGGACAATGCTCCATCACACGCGTCCAAGTACTCCACAGCGTGGCTGGCAAGAAAGGGTATAAAAGAAGAAAATCTAATGACATGGCCTCCTTGTTCACCTGATCTGAACCCCATTGAGAACCTGTGGTCCATCATCAAATGTGAGATTTACAAGGAGGGAAAACAGTACACCTCTCTGAACAGTGTCTGGGAGGCTGTGGTTGCTGCTGCACGCAATGTTGATGGTGAACAGATCAAAACACTGACCGAATCCATGGATGGCAGGCTTTTGAGTGTCCTTGCAAAGAAAGGTGGCTATATTGGTCACTGATTTGTTTTTGTTTTGTTTTTGAATGTCAGAAATGTATATTTGTGAATGTTGAGATGTTATATTGGTTTCACTGGTAAAAATAAATAATTGAAATGGGTATATATTTGTTTTTTGTTAAGTTGCCTAATAATTATGCACAGTAATAGTCACCTGCACACACAGATATCCCCCTAAAATAGCTATACCTAAAAACAAACTAAAAACTACTTCCAAAACTATTCAGCTTTGATATTAATGAGTTTTTTGGGTTCATTGAGAACATGGTTGTTGTTCAATAATAAAATTAATCCTCAAAAATACAACTTGCCTAATAATTCTGCACTCCCTGTATATGTGAGTGTGGGTTTGTATGTAAGTGTATATATCTATGTGTGTAGTGCTTTAAATGTATATTGCAGTATAAAATTATACTTTAAAAGTAAGTGAAGAATTCCACTATTCGACTATCAGCTTGTGTGATAGCTAACATGAGTTTTTCAGTGCACCCCATTAGAAATATATTATGTGAGGGATGTTAGTGTGCCCTAGAGTTCCACACAATAACTAATATATTACTTTTAACTTACAATATGATCTCAAAAATAAAAACGCTATTGATTTTATGTGAGCGATGTTAGTAAACAATAGCGCTATTTTTGTGCTCCATTTGTAATCGGGCCCCTATATAGCTATACTATAATGCTCAAAAGATTTTAGAAGTGAGAATGCTGAAAGTGTCAACAGTTAGTAGTGGAATTTTTAAAAAACGCTGTGCAATTCAAGGGATATTCCAGCCAAAATTGGAAACCACATGGGGGCCTTTCGGTATTGAACAGAAGCAATTTTGTAGTATACACACATTAGCAAAAATGCTTCTAATAAAAGCTATAGCTGTATCAAAAGTGTATTTAAGTATGCACCGTGCACCAGCATTTGCTCAGAGAGCCTAAGGTGCTTGTACCATATGGTAATGACTCAATTTGTTAATTGCTGACATGATACAAGCCCCACTGATGATCTGAGCAGCTGCATTATTAAAAATGTGGGTGCAGTGACAATATCTAGCTATGCTTCACATGCACGTGCAGAGAAAAATGTTACCACTAAAACAGTGATACCTTTAACTAGAAGCATTTTTGCTAATACATGTAAATTGCAAGTATGTTTCTATTCAAAGATGTAATTAATCTATGTGCATTCAAATTTTGACTGGAATGTCCCTTTAATGCTTAAAGGAACATGGAAATCAAAACTAAACTTTCATGTTTTAGATAGAGCATGCAATTGTAGGAGACTTTTCAATTTACATCTGCCAACAGATTTCCTTTGCTCTCTTGGTATCCTTTGTTGAAAAGCATACCTAGGTAGGCTCAAGAATGCACTACTAGGAGGCGGAGCTAGCTGGTGATTGGTTGCTACACATATGCCTCTTGTTATGGGCTCAACCAAATTTTTCAGCCAGCTCCCATTAACGTATTACAGCTCTGGAGCTGACTTTAACTATGTGTTTAACACAGTTGCAGAGGTTAACACATAGCTATATGCAAGCAACAATTCAATAATAAAATGTTCTAACATATTATTAGTCAATTTGCTTTTTGCATTTGTATCCCTTTAAACACACTGACCAGTTTTAAATGTCAGTGTGGCCAAATATTTTCTGCTATTCTTATGAAAATGTAGCAACTCATATATTATTATTTTTTGCAAAAAAAAAGAGGTAAATGAAAGTTATTTAAATTTTAACTTTAGGAAAATGCATGTTTGTGAACCACTAACCCACCTTGTGATTAATTCCTTAAAGGGACATGAAACCCAAACATTTTCTTTCGTGACTTAGGTAGAACGTACCATTTTAAACAACTTTCCAATTTATTTCTATGATCAAATTTGCTTCATTCTCTTGATATCATTTGATGAAGGAGCAGCAATGCAATACTGGTTTCTAACTGAACACATGGGTGAGCCAATGACAACCGGTATATATATGCAGCCACCAATCAGCAGCTAGAACCTAGGTTCTTTGCTGCTCCTTAGCTTACTATGATAAACCTTTCAGCAAAGGATAACAAGAGAAGGAAGCAAGTTAAATAATAGAAGTAAATTGGAAAGTTGTTTAAAATTGCATGCTATGTCTGAATCATGAAAGAAAAAAAAAAATGTGTTTCATGTCCCTTTAAATGAACAGTCTAAACCAGAATTTTTATTGTTTGAAGATAGATATTCCCTTTATTAACCATAACCATATTCCCTTTATTTGCATAACCAACACAGCTATATTAATACACTTTTTACCTCTGCTATTACCTTGTAACTAAGCCTCTGCAGGCTTATATCAGTTATTTTGACAGTTATTTAGCCAATCAGTGCTGACTCATAAATAACCCCCACAGGAGTGAGCACAATGTTATCTACATGACACACATGAACTAGCACAATCTAACTGTGAAAACTGTCAAAATGCACTAAGAGGGAGTTCAACAGCCTAGAAATTAGCATATATAAATTAAGCTTTCCACAAAGAATACCAATAGAACAAAGCAAATTTGATGATAAAAGTAAATTGGATAGTTGTTTAAAATAACATGCCCTATTGGTATCATTAAAGTTTTGACTAGACTGCCCCTTTAATGGCTGGAAGGGACAACTCACAGTCATACGGTTTACAACATAGGTTAATTCAGGAAGCGATCATGGTCTATTAAAAAACTACTGCAGTTCATATTTATTATTTTCAGGCAAAACATTATTATTTTTATACTTTATAGCAGTGAATCGGTTGTTATCTGGGTAAAGAAGTTCGCGTGTGGGTTCGTTGTTGTGAACAGACCCATTCCGGAAACAAAAAGCTGCTGTTCCAAGAGCTGCACGAAATCCCGATCCTCAGACAGATAAAACCGAACTGTCGCGTAAATAAATATTACCACTTTTTTTAAAGGTAAAATTATCAGATATGAATCGTACGCATTTTGCATAGAGCTGTGGTACGTAACTTAAAGCAACCGACACAAAGACTGTTGCAAGCAATTGGCAACTGATTTATTAGTATCTGTGCCGGTAGCTATTAAGGTAATTAATCATTTTATTTTGAGGAGACGATATGCTCCAGTAATATTAGTCAATCTAACGAGAAGCAGTTATTGCAATGCCAATATTGTGCCACTCTTAAAAAACAAAATTACTGTAAGCTTCTAATAGCTGTACGGTGCCCACCAATTCTCAACTTCTAAGACGTTGCCACTTTAAGAAGAATGGCAGACAGCACGTCATTGCTCCCTGAAGAAGACGCCCATTCGGCTATGTGACAGCACTCTCTTCCAACAAGAACACGGCATTCCTAGTGCCCCGCCTCCGCCTTATCCAATGAACCTGTGGGTTGTTGTAGGGCACTTCCTGGTTGTCAGTTAAGGTGGCCCAGGAGGATGGGAGCGGGAGGGTGGAGCTAGTAAGGGGGAGGGGAGGGAGTAGCAACCTGTGGCAGGTGGGGAGGGTGGGGGGCGGCAGCCATTGGCTGTGCGGGGGCAGATAGGGGGGATCCAGGAAGTGACTGGCTGTTGGTTGGGTGTATCCAAGGAGGACAGGTGAGGGAGGGACACAGGACAGGTGTGACACACAGATAGAGCCCACCCAGGAGAGACAGGACAAGGAGCAACGAAGGAGGACAAGGACAGGTGTGACAGGTTAAGAAAGAGAGAAGAAACAGCAGACAGCCCACCTAGGACAGATACTGCAGGTGAGTTACAGTCTGGTGTCTACACTTACCTGCTGCCCCCACCCGTTAATGTTACCTGCACCCCTACATCTCACCTGCTACCCCCCCTCATCCCACTATCCCCAGCTTTTCCCTCTGCACATAGATCAACTTCTAACCCATCATCTATTATATGTCCTGTTGTCCATTATCCCATATATCCCCTGCTAATTCCCTCATTCCATATAATCCCTACAGACCCCTCATCCAATATCCCCTCCTGCACTATAATCCCATATGGCCTCTGCTGACCCCCCCCCCCCATCCATTTTAACCTCTAGCTCCTTACTAACAGTCTTATACATTGTGTTCCCCATATTATTGCTGACCCACATATATACACCTGCTGTTCTCCCATACTTTATAGTCTCTAATTCTAAATGAGATATATATATACATACCTGTTTTGGATGCCCTGCTTGTTTTGCATGTTTACTTCTGCATCCTGTATATCACATACTATCTCCCTCATCTTTTCATCTACTGATTCTTCATTCTGCATCTACCTTGCTTCCATGGCTGTTTCATATCCTTCAATTGTATAAATACCCCCCTTAATAATAAGTACTTGTTTTGCCCTTTCATGTCACCTAGTAAGATATCTATTCCCTGCTGCTCCTTAATGGCATTATGTGTTCTTATGGTCACACACTGCTTTTCTCTCATCTATAGCCCCTTTTGTCTAATAAATTACCACCATTTACTCTCCCTTACGTTTCACCTGCTGCTGCTCCCTTGTCACCTGCTGACCCTCTCTGCTGTCCTTGTGTCACCTTTGTTCCTGCAGTGTCATTCCTTATGTCATTCGTACCCCAGATATCTTGTTTTATAAACAAATGTCCCTTCTTCCCAGCTATATACCTGCCTTGTTTAATACGCATATAAACCCTGTATAATACATTATTTACACGTCTGGTGGCTCAGGTACAGGCAACACCTTTCATTTGCTGACTGTTGTATGTTTGTCCCCCAGGCTCCTGGTTGACGGTCCTCCCCCTCCAAGCAATGTTGCTCCTTGTTTTATGATTGTTGCTTACTGTGTCTGATTCAAGACTTTACCCTCATCCCCTCTTATCTCTTCCATATCATCTAAACACTTCACCCTCTCCTGTCTACCTCATCTATAATCTGCCCCCCCCTCTTCTATTACCACCTTCCTCCCCTTTAAATTCTTACTTGAATTTAATCTGAATATTCTGTATTCATTTTGCCAATATTTGAATTCTGTTCTCTAGGTATATGCATTTATATTCATTCCCACCCCCCCTAGAATTATAAAGTGATGACCGTAACATTTTGGGGCACTGCAATATTGTACAGAACCTGACATTTTAGTTTTAGTGGTTGGCTAACACAGGAGATGCTGACTGTAAAAAAATGTGTCATTGTGTTTGAGCTCTGTGAGCTGATGCAAACTCCCCTGAATCTTTGATTTCCACAAGGAATATCCCCCTTTATCACCTGTAGCTGCCATAAAGAGAGCTGCTGTATTGGGTGGGAGTCAGTTTGCATTTTAGATCTTGAATGTTTAATTAAAGATAGAAAAACAGGTAGAAGCAGTTTTATATTCATTTTCATGGGTCTTAGTGGTGGATGTCAGACCACTGGTTCTGGCAAGTAAAGAGTTAAGGAGGATCTCTGCCCCCCTCCCAAGTCCTTGCCCCTGTCACCTTTGCCTGCCTGCCCCTCCCTGCGCGGTTAAACCTGCTCACTAATCCCAGCTTTCCTTGCTGACGGCAGCATTGAAGGGGTCTGTAATTACTAAGGGAGCTGTGAAGGCTGCTTGGCCCACCTCCCCTTGTAAGCCTGAACCTGTGAAGACTGCACAAAATGCTATAATAGCTTAGGGCAGGAGCTGAAAATCCCGGGAGGCTGTTACTGGTTTAACAGTGATTTTTTTTTTTCCATGAATACATCCTCTTCATGGTACCTAAAAATCCTGATTGGTTTTGTATTAGGTATACGTATGTCTTATTGAATCTAATATAGTTACAGCAGGGACTGCTATTACATCTGTGTGACAGGTTTTGTGGAAGAAAAAATACTAGCCAGGCCTCACGCTTTGCAAAGGCAGCTCCTTGCTTGGTCATGTATTGGCCTTCAAAAATGGTTCTAAAAAGAAAGCATATGTTATAAAGCAAATGTGGATGCCCATGTATCTTTTGTCCTGTCTAGGAAATTATACTTTTGTTTTCTTTACCATCCTTCAGGGCTTTAAACATCCTGTGAACCACAGCTTAGTTATTTTACCCTAGCTCTTTTTTTTTTTAATTTTATTAGGAATACATCCATATTACAAAAATCCTTGCCTGTCTCCTACAAATATGTAACTGGTACTCCCTTTTTTTTTTCTTCTTCTGTGTGGCTACATCATTTTATGTCTTTGTAGCTGTCGTGAAGTTTGCTAATGTTAGAGGGCAACTGTCCTGGCATTGGTGGTTTTGCATGTTTGGAGTTATTTAAAGTTGAATTGTTGCATCAATAGAAATGTGTATGCCGTTATGTAATATTTTTAATTGTCTAAACCAGTGACAAATATTGATATATATTTTTGGATTAGTTTGCCTTGCCTGGAGGATAAGTATAAGTTGTTGTTTTATGGATCTAAGGTTGCATCTTTTTATACCATAAAACTGAAGTTAGCAGTGCTGCATGTGGCCCTAAAGAACTCACTGCTATCCTCATTATGTTCTATTAAGCTCACACTTGCACACATAGTTGATTTAAACTCTATTGTGTTGGTTCAATATAAGTTAAAACATGGTACAGGCTTTCCATTACTGCCATTAAAGGGACAATTGACCCTAAATGTTTTTCCCCAATGGTCCATTTTACATGCTGGAGCGTATTAAATTGTTTACAAATGGCTCATTTTACTTTTAAATCAGCATTTGAAATAGCCAATTTTGCGTACGGCATCCCTACCTACACTGAAAGTTCTATAATTAAGTATAGGCTATAGAAAAGCGGTGTTAACATAGCCAGCAGAAGAAATTACACTCACAGTTGGAGGTAGGAGAGAGAAGCAATAAAATGTTAATCTTCAATTGTTCTTTGTAAATATTGGGGGTTTGTATAGAGGCAGAGATAATATAAATAAGCGTGTGTACAGAAGGTGATAAAATAAGGAAATCTGATTTCCCTGCAAGCTCAACCCATTTTAATGGGTTGTTGTTTCAAAGAACAACACTTGCTATTTCCTATATAAAATAAACAGTAATAAGCCATTTTCCATAGTTGCTATACTCTGCAGCTGGTATAACAAATCATTGGAAAAACATTGAGGGGTAAACAATTACAGTAAACTATCTCTTTAATAATTAGACAGAATTAGTTTGGCATGTACAGGTTTGACTCCCATCACCGTATTTGTGTATATAATACATATCACAATAAATGCCTTTTCACCATGGTTTTACAGTGTTAGGTTATACTATAGACACCTATATAATATATCAATGTATGTTTATGTGATGTACATAGATTTCTTTTATACTCCTGTATACATAAGAGCAGTATCACAACCAAATGTCTGTATTTAAATGTACGTTTCTTTTTTGTCATCGGTGCATATTGTAGTTTAAGAGACCACTTAAACTGACAAGATATGTTGTGTGTTTGTTTATATAAAATTTAAATCTCACGTGTGGAAAAATCTCAATAGTTTACTAGTCAGGAGTTCAGAGTTACTAGCGCAGGGGGAAGACATTACTAATGATCATGATAGATCAACATATATTTTTTTTCTCAGACACTGCAATTTTCTACTTGGCTTACATCTTTCATAAGGATGTTGCAGTGTGGGCTGATAGCTGACTAGTCACTTTTAAAACTCTTAACAGAAGTTGTTGTGCTACTGAATATTACAGAACTGGGGTAGTTTTAACCCTTTAAGGACACCACTTTCAGTTTGCTCAATTGTTTTATGACGGAAAAATTCTGTCATATGTCCTTAAGAGGTTAAACTTATGGATGCAGGAAAGACTGTATTTGTGCAACATATATGTACACATTTGTGTGTTTTTTCTTAAAGGGACAGTTTACTCAATCCCCCCCCTTTAATTTGATCCCAATGATCCACTTTACCTGCTGGAGTGCATTCAATTGTTTACAAGTAGCTCCTTTACCCTTATATTGGCATTTGAAATAGTTGATTTAGCATGTGGTATCCCCACCTATGCTGAAAGTTTGTGGCCGCAGGTCCAAGCTATAGATAAGCTTTGTAAACACAACCATCAGAAGAAATTACACTCCCAGTGGGATATAGCAGAGATAAGGTAATACAATGTTGATTTTTCCATTGTTCTCTCCAAGTATTGCTGATTGGTTTACGGACAGATATAAGATAAAGAAGCAGGTATATGTACACAATGTGATAAATTAATGAGATCTGATTATACCTACAAGCTCAACCCATTTTATTAGGTTGTGGCTTCAAAACACAAAATCAGAGCTTTAATATACACAAAAAAACATAAAAAGCTAATTTTCATAAATGTTTTACTCTGCAGTTGGTAAAAAAAAAAAAAAAGCAATTGTAAACACATTAAGGGAAAAGGGATTTTACAGTATACAATTCCTTTAAGACCGTATTCATAAAGGGACATGAAACCAATTTATTCTTCTTCTTTAATGATTCATATAAAGCATGCGATTTTTAACACCTTTCCAATTTACTTCTATTATCAAATTTGCTTCATTCTCTTGATATCCTTTGTTAAAAAGCATATGTAAATAGGTCCAGAAGATGCTGATTTGTGGCTGCATATTGATGCCTTGTGTTATTGGCTCACCCATGTGCTATTCTATTTCTTCAACAAGGAAACCTAAAGAATTAAACATATTATATAATAGAATTAAATTGGAATGTTGTTTAAAAATGTATTCTCTATCTGCATCATAAAATAAGTTTTTTTTTTTTTCTATTTTATGTCCCTTTAAGTTAAAAATGGCTCACTGATCTTATCTTCTGACAGGTTTACGAAAGCTACTGGTCTGTGTTTTCACTTCAGCTTAACTATAACGAACATTCATTATTACTGAACCTATAATGGGAAGCTTTGTGTGTATGTCTGTATCAAGAGTTAATATCTCAGAAGCATGATCTGATCTCAAATTATTCTTATTGTTTGTGTCTTGGAACACAATCTTATGTTTATGAGGTATCTCTGAATTCTCTACCCAGTGTTTCTATACACTGCATGCTGTACTGTGCAATGCCATACACACTGTGTGCTTATACAGTTGCAGGGTCTGTCCCATCCTCCAGCTCTCAGATAAGGAAGTATCTGACAGTGCACATTATAGCTGAAGCCATTAGTCCTGTGACCTCTGTTTCACAATTCTACATTTGAGGCTTTGGCTGCAGAAATACCCTCACACTTCCCTATCCCTCAGACTGTAATATAATACTTGGGGCAGAGTCGAAAATGAAAGCTAAGGTGCAATTCCTGGTGAGTCTCCACCCTCCATCTCCTGAGCAGTTGGGAGATAATAGTCTGATTGGGTGGTATTGTGTGTTGGGGGTTACATAAGGCAGCTCAGTGGCGCTTGGTACATTTCCCAAGCTTTTAGTGATGTTTTCTTCTGTGTGTATATAGTGTTTGTGTTGCAGCACTTAATGCTTAATAAGGATGCATGAAGAACAACATTGTTATTGGGGTGATGCTGGCATCTGTGAGTACACTGTATGTATGTGGCATTGTAAAACTGTATATGACACAACCATGGTGTGTGCTCTCTGACCCGCCTCACACCAGCTTATTTTCTGCCACTCTTGTATGGCTGTCATTTGTATTCTAGGTTTCTCTATAAACTCCTCGTCACCAGCCCCTTACTGGCTCTTAAATACAGAAAGCAGAAGTGAGAAAACACCAACACATTGAAATAGAAATAAGAAGAATCCTGTGTTATACAGCACATATGCTAAAATGAATATATGTAGTGCACCCACAAACATCTGTGCTTAGGGCCTTGTTAAGCACTTTCACAGTATGGCTGTGCTGTCACATTGGTTTTATATTAGGCTGACCATATTGCCGCTTTAAGAAGGAACACATATGAAAAATACATATCTGAGGGTTCTTATACAAAACCATTTCTTTAAACAGCCCTGACATATGTGTTTTTCATATGTGGCCCTTTTTAAAGCGGCAATATGGTCAGCCTATTTTATATATTATAGAGCCTTCTCTAGAATGTCAGTTTGGCAGAGAATATGGTGTAACTGAACTACTACACGATGCACTGAAGTCGATTGTGAACTCTCATGGATATCAACTGGTTTAAAGAAATGCTAAACACCTCTTGCTTTTGTGTTAAAAAAAACATAAATAAATAAAAAATAAAAATTGTGCTTTTCTCATGCTCTGTAGAAAAACATAAAACCAAATACTCTAACATGCAAATGTTTTTTTGCGATTTGCAGCATTTTGAAAACCTAGGTTACAGATTTAAAGGGACACTGTACCCAAAAATTTTCTTTCGTGATTCACATTGAGCATGAAATTTTAAGCAACTTTCTAATTTACTCCTATTATCAAATTTTTTTTAATTCTCTTGGTATCTTTATTTGAAATGCAAGAATGTAAGTTTAGATGCCGGCCTATTTTTGGTGAACAACCTGGGTTATCCTTGCTGATTGGTGGATAAATTCATCCACCAATAAAAAAGTGCTGTCCAGAGTACTTAACCAAAAAAAATGCTTAGATGCCTTCTTTTTCAAATAAAGATAGAAAGAGAACGAAGAAAAATTGATAATAGGAGTAAATTAGAAAGTTGCTTAAAATTGCATGCTCTTTCTGAATTACAAAAGAAAAAAATTGGGTACAGTGTCCCTTTAACTTTTTGACCTGCTAGGAAACATGGGACAAAGCACAATTTTTACATATAACAAGAGTTGTTTAAATTCCCTTTAAAAACTCTACATTTTAATGTTTATTCAAGGACATTTTTATCTTTTACAATACTCCCTTTTTTTTTTTTTTTTTTTTTTTTTTTTTAAATAAATATTCATTACCGGTATTTATTTTCCTTGCTTTATTGAAAGATACTTTTTTAAATTCACTCCTTTTTTCAAATGTACTTTTTCTTGTAAAAAATAAAATAAAAAATAGAATATGTGCATATCCAACGCTACTGAGAGTTGGCAAATTATTGGTGGCTACACACAATTCTCTCGTGGCACGTCAGATATTTTCAGCTAACTCCCAGTAGTGCATATCTGCACTGGAGCGGACTTTAACTATGTGTTTTCCTTTGCAGGGGTTAAACACAGTTATGCAATGAATAGCTCTATAATTTAAAAATTTAAGAAACTTTAATGTGAATATGCTAGTTATTATACGAACAATAGAGATATTCAATGAGGTATATGCAACATTTACCATCACTTTAAGAGGGCTCTTTTGAGTTGTGGCCATTTTTATTTGCTTATCAGAATTCCCCAGAGCACATACTTTTTTTTTTTTTTTTTTAGTTTTTTCCTTAGGGGCCCCACAAACTAGTGCAGAGGGCCACGTGTGACATGGGCTGCCAGTTGCATTTTCTTTGTGCACTCATATCTCTTTCAATTGTTTAAGACTGCATTGCAAATTAAAGGTTTTAAAAGGAACTTTAAATTCATAGCACGTAACTGCCTTACGCATATGCAGCTAAATACGTTATTAGGATACAATGTGACTTATAGGGACAGTCTAGTCACAATTTAAACTTTCATGATTCAGATAGACCAAGGTTGGATCATATGCTAATTTCTAAGCCCTTAAAGGCCATCTCTTAACTCGGTACATTTTTATAGTTTTTCACAGCTAGGCAGTACTAGTTCATGTGTGTGTGATATAGATAACATTGTTCTTACTCCTGTGGATTTACCTAGGAGTCACTACTGATTATCTAAAATGCATGTCTGTTAAAATAACTGAAATAAGGGGGCAGTCTGCAGAGGCTTAGATACAAGGTAATCACTGGGGTAAAAAGTGTATTAATATAACTGTGTTGGTTATGCAAAACTGGGGAAATGGTAATAAAGGGATTATCTATTTTTTTTTTTTTTTTAAACCATAAAATTCTGAAGTAAACTGTCCCTTTTTTAAATTACATCCTCATGCATATGTTCTATAGGCTTATTCTGTTTATAACACTGTTAACCAAGACTTGAATATAATAGCATCCGTTTTTTTTTCCCCCTTTAAATCTCCCCTTAAAAGGTCATAAAACCATCTTTTTTTCTTTCATGATTCAGAGAGAGCATACAATTTTAAACATCTTTTTAATTTATTTCTAATATCAAATGTGCTTCATTCTTTTGGTATCCTTTGTTGAACAAGCAGCAATGTACTAGCTGAACAAATCAGTTGAGCCACTAACGAGGCATATATGCGCAGCCACCAATAAGCTATAGTACATTGCTTCTCCTGAGTCTATATATGTATTCTATTCAACAAAGGATACCAAAAGAACAAAGCAAATGATCTAATTGTTGTAAACTGGAAAGTAGTTTAAAGGGATAGAAAGTAAAAAAATGAGTGTGCTTGGGAGCATTACAATTTTGAAATAGAAACATTTTTGCAATATACTTCCATTAACAAAAATGCTTCTAGTAAAAGCGATTACTGTTTTTCAGTGGCATATGCACATATGCTGTGAGGACCTGTGCACCAGTATTCAAACACCATGCTTGCTCAGAGAGCTAACAGTGGTGTGTATTGCATCTGTGACAACTTCATTTGTGTCATAAAAGCACTGAATGTTTTGAATACTGGTGCACGGGTCCTCACAGCATATGTGCATATGCAGCTGAAAAAACAATTATAATTTTTACTAATGCGAGTATATTCCAAAAATTGCTTCTATTTCAAATTGAAATGCACCCATACACATTAAAAATCTTGACCTTAAAATCCATTTAAATACAGCAGAATTGCATAGTCCTCAAATGCACACTCAAAAAACAATGCTATAACATTTTACTGTGAATCTGAAATAATTAGTAGTTTTTTATTTTCTGAGAAATGATAAAGATTGCTTAATTTTCACTGCCTGCTGTATCATATGACAGCCATCAGCTTATTACATAATCATATACTTATACACGCTGAGCTCTTGCACATGCTCAGTAGGAGTTGGAACCTCAGAAAGTATGCATATATAGAAAGCCTGAGAACAAATTGATAATTGAAGTAAATTGGAAAGTTGTTTTAAAATTGCATGTTCTACCTGAATCAAAGTTTAATGTTCACTTTTGTGTCCCTTCAAAATTGCATGTCCTGTCTCCAACTCAGAATTTTTTTTTTCTTTTCTTTTTTTGTTCCTTCAACACTTGTAGTATTTGTTTCCCCTAGGAGATAAAGGGTCCTATTTGATTGAAACCTATCTTCCCATGGAGAGAAATAACACAATCTTTGTTTTTGTTTTTTTAATTTTTAGACCTTTTATATTGTAATTTACATATAGAATCCTGCATAGTGACGTAAACGTTTCTGAAGGTAAAATTTGTGTTTGTAAAGTTCTTTGAGGGATCTCGCTGTACTGACGAGACTTTAGATCATCTCAGTGGAGAGCTTTAGATTGCAGGTTATAGTGCTTGATAACTGTATTTATGGCTACCTCATTTATTAGATAACATACAAGCGGAATCAGAATGATACGGTTTGTAAAAAAAAAGTTTTCTGTCTTCATATACATTAGGTAGTTATACATTTTGAAAGAATTATCCATGTTTATAGTGCTGTGGAATCTGTTGGCACTCTACAAATAACAAATAATAATAATATTGGCCTATGTAAAAAAAAATCCCTTTAGGTTGGTTGTTTTTTTGGTCCTCTGCTTGTTTAACCATATTTGATTATTACGTGCATAAATCTGGTCATAACGATTTCATACTGATTGAAATTTCTTAAACTGAGCCAAAAGTCACCAACGTTGCATTTTTTTTCTTCTTCTCTCAAAGCCTTCTCTTGGAATTAGGGGCCAAGATATCCAAAATGGCTGTTGTCTGTCAAGTCTTTGCAATGCAGAACACCTCACAGGCAGGGTGGCTCCCGGTCTGATCAGATAAAGCCCCTGTCTTCCACCCCCTACTTAGGTCCAGCTCTCTTTGCCTCTTGAGATTTTCTGGTGCCTAAAATCCCCTTGTGCGTCGTCATCTGTCAGGGTGTTTCCCTCTGTTCACCCATGTGTCTGTGATACCGGTTTGTCTGGTGAATAAAATGAAGCACAATAGAGGAGAAACAAGAAGCTGATGACACTTTGTTATTAGCCCCCTCAGTTTAGTCTACCTGGCCTTTTAAAGTGTCTTCCTATGCACAAGACCCTATATCTTCTTTATTTCTGGTCTGTTACTGTGGGCATTTTCTATGGTTTCCTTTGTGGTACGAAGTCTCTAGTGATTTACAGGGACATTGTGTATATCCCAATAAAATGCTAATAATGTATAGTAAAAAATCTAACTGATGCAGAGAGGATGGTGTGTATCCTTCTTCTTGCAGGTCATTGAACCCTGACCCTACATTCTCCAGAGGTAGACAAACCTGTTAAAAAACCAAAAAAAAACCCAAACAATTAGGAGCCAGACAGCAATATTGTAAAAAGATATGTGGAGAATAATCCAACAAATTAGGAGCTATGGGTAACATTTTAGGAGCAGTGGCTCCCTGGCTACTGGGTTTGTCGAGCCCTGCTATATAATCATTAGAGGAGCCCATTTCTGTCTTTCCATTGATTGCCATATGATATAAACGACACCTTTAAAAGCCCCTTGAGTATGTACTGTGTTCCTGAACAAAATGAGAGCTTAAAGGGACATAAAGTCACTATTTCATTTTTGTGTTTCAGATAGAACATACAATATTAAGATACTTTTCAATATAATTCTATTTATTTATATATATATATATATATATATATATATATATATATATATATATATAATTTTTTTTTTTCCGGTTCTTTATGGTATTCTTTGTTGAAAATCAAACTTAGGTTTGATAAGGAGTAGCAATGCAGTACTGGGAGCTAGCTGGTGATTGGCCACTGAATGTGTTAAACTAGGTCCCATTAGTGCAACAATGCTTCTGTAGCTGATTTTAACTTTAGAGTGGTTAAACACATAGCATTTTATTATTGCTCTACTATTTGCATATGACTAACACAGCATTGTTTGACACTTGTTTTTCCCTTTTAAATGGTTTTAAAACCTTTATTTTGTATGTAGCCTTTTCAGTGCAGTGTTTAATTGTTGACAAATGTTATTCGTATGTAGAAAATAAATGTCTCAGATTTGTGTCACATGTTTATTATCAGCTGTTTTTATAAATATTTATCTTATCGCTGTGGCTTTTTTTTTTTTAGTATGTAACTTTTGTATTTTGTATTGCACTGCTGCTGTGCTCAAGTCCAGGAGATTCTGGTCCAGCCTGGGAGTCCTGCTGGGGAGATACTAGAAGAGGCTGTGAGGCAATAGATGATGAAACAGAGCAGAAATCCTTTAATGCTGGGAGATGCTGTCATCAGGCAGGGGCCTGGGGACCTCCCTCCACCTGCCTCCCCTGTGCAATCTACACAATTGTTGCATGAGGTCCCCCGCTCATTTCACCCAAGGGGCATCTTTCACCTCTCACCCCACTGCTGGTGAACCTCTTGGTCAGAGAGGACGGCCCCATGCAATGGTACTCCTGCTGCTGCATAAAAATGCTTTCATCCGTCTCGGTTCTTTTTATTTTACTGATTATTGTCCCCTGCAAATCAATTGCAACCCACATTTTCCAATTTACCATTGTGCTTGTTGCACTTCCAAAAAAAAAGGGGTTTGACCCCCCCCCCCCGTAAGATACCAGACAAAAAAACTTTGCATCACGTAACTTCTAAGTAATGTTTTCAGTTAATATTCCATGGGCTATTTAAGTGGATGTTGCATGAAAAGGGCATGCCTGTCAAGAAAAAGTAGGTTTAGTCAACATAATAACAAAAATGTGTGTGTTTTTTTTTTATATATATATATATATATATATATATATACACACACACACGTTTTTGTTCTTATGTTGACTAAACCTACTTTTTCTTGACAGGCTTATTGAGACTTGTCAGTGTGAGAAACTAGGATAACTATGTTTTGTATATAAATTCTAGCTGTTCTTATATATTCATGTATACTTAGCCTGGATATGGAGATAAGAATCATTTATTGGGTCATCAGCAATCAGGTCGTTGGCCAGGTACTTCCTCTTGGGGGTGACGTACCCCGATCCTTCCAGTCTGACCTCATTCCCCTGCACTGCGTGTTCTGACCTGGATCCCATCGCAGCCCATCCCTAAATAGCTTTCCTTCCGCCCTGCCCGTAAACCCTTACACTCATGGGGTGCCAATCCCAAGAGCTTGCTCTCCCTCTTTCTCAGTGGTATTACCTGCTCTGAGATGGCTGCTTCTTCAAAAGCATTTAGCTCCTGTATGGTATATTTATAACCTTTATCATTACCTTCATTTGCTGTGACACATTCTAATGATATTTTAGTTAAATCCTCTTTCTTTTAATGTTGGCCAGTACAGAAACATTTCACAAATGTAACTAGTCATAACTCTGAATTTTATTTATTTTATTTCTTATTCAAAATGATGGAAACAATGTATTAGATATTATTCTAATAGAACCGTTAACGCCAGCTTGTGGCATATTGTCAGTTTGTTGAAATAGTTAAATATATTTAGACACCACAGCACTATAATAAGGTACATCATTTATAGTGCTGGCGGCAGGCTTAATGGGGGTTTGTTCTTTTTCATTTGGCCACTTTTATGGTGATGAACAATACAACATAAAAGGAACCTTTTTAATGGTTTTGCTTATAGGCAATATCTATACTTATACCTGGCTGTAATATGTACAAAAGGGTTTTTTTTTTTTTGCTTTTACTCATATTAAAATGATTCCAGGGTCATTTAGCTTCAGGGTTTTCACACATGAGTATTCATGTAGCCAAGTGACTTTGCATCACCTGCAAATCTGGGACTGTTGGCAACCACTGTATATTTTTACACTTGGTGCTCTTGGATAAAATACATGCGCATCTCTCTTTATCCTGCTGGCTCAGGGTCTGCCTTCCACAGGTGCTAAATGAACTAGTACAGCTCTTTATTACTTGTATAATAAGAACGTGCATACAGTAAGTATTTGGCAGTTGGTGTGTGGAGGTCAGCAGTGTGGGGGCTGGTGCTGGGGAGGGGCAGTTGCCCACCTGGCCTATTTATCAGCACGGCCCTGCAGGGATTTGTGGCAGCATAAGAACCTGTCTGTTTGGTGAGGTGGGTGCGGTCTGAGTGCTCTGACTGCTGTTGGGTGGAGCAGAGATTTTTATTCATCTGACAGCAACCTCACCTGGTTAACTCTTTCCCTGCCATGTAGGACAAAGCAATGAATCGACAGAGATGCGGCTATCTATTAGGAGTGGAAAACAAATATTGTAAGGCTGAAGTAAGGTTTTGGTTTTTTTTTCTGATGTGCATAGAAGGATTTAACAAGTAAATATAGCAGTAGCATTTTTGAATGTAATGAAGAGCAATGTGGCACTGTGTATAGCAGGATTATAACAATAATGTTTGGTATTAGAGTGAATTTTGAAGGTTGTAATAAAATCCTTGAAGGATCAGAGACTTTAGCAGGGGCCATACAGCCTTTCATGAGTGGTGAAATTACTAATATTATTTGACATACTATATTTATGTATAAACAACTTGCTTCTACATGCACTGGTATCTATCTGTGTACTTAAAGGGTACATAGTAGTATAAATGTTATGGCACTAATTCCTGCTTCTGCGGTTATCTACGTTACCACTTCTGAGAAGGACACAGCCACTAACAAGGACTATGTACACTTGCCACTTCTGTTTGGGCCACTGGCTATATCCAGCTCAAGTCTAATAATTATGCTAACACAGTAGAGCATTTTTGTGTGCGGTTATGTTCCTTTTAAAGAAATATATTGGAATCAGTGGCACCTCCAGTTCTCAATTGTCAACAGCCATAAAATCACAACGTAGTCCTTTTTGTACATGATCTTTGCTCTTATGGTATAGGGAAAGTTGTAAGGGGGAGGGGTATTAACCCCTTCTTACTGCACCACCTGCCATTTGTGTAAAAAGGTGAAATGGCAAGGGAGAAGCGTTGCACGTTGTTGGCTGTGTGTGGTGACGTTCAGCACAATGAGGAAGTGCCCAGAGGCAACGACACTTCCTTATTGATAATACGGTGTGGGTGCCTTCTTAGGAGACCAAGGCTTGCAAGGGCCTCTAATGAGGGATCTTTTGTCCCCTTGGGTTGCAGGGGATCTCCATGACAAATTTGCACCACTGAATAACATTGAGATTTCAGTGAGCATACGTTTTTGCAAAATGGGTGAAGGGCTCTTAAAGGGACAGTCTACACCAGAATTTTTGTTGTTTAACAAGTTAGTTAATCCCTTTATTACACATTCCCCAGTTTTGCAAACACAGTTATATTAATATATGTTTTACTTCTGTGATTACCGTGTATCTAAGCCTCTGCAGACTGCCCCTTATCTCAGTGCTTTTGACAGACATGCAGTTTAGCCAATCAGTGCAGACTCCTAAATAACTCCACGGGAGTGAGCGCAATGTTTATCTATATGACACACATAGGGTTGCCACCCATCCCTTAAAATACAGAACACTTATAAGTTTCACATGCTGCAGGTGTGCAGGGAGGGATATGAATAGTGCTGTCCAGAAACACAATACATGTTCCTCCCTGCACACCCTGCAGCCTGTATAACTCATAAGTGTGCAGGAAAACATGGCTGAGGTGGCAACCCTAGACACACATGAACTAGTACTGTCTAACTGTGAAAAACTTTCAAAATGCTCCGAGCTAACAGGCGGTTTCCAACGGTTTAGAAATCGGTTTGAGCCTACCAAGGTTTAGCTTTTCAAAAATACCACCAAGGGAACAAAGCAAATTTAATGATAAAAGTCAATTGGAAAGTTGTTTAAAATTACATGTTTGAAATTGCATGCCCTATCTGAATGATGAAAGTTTTATTTTGACTAGACTGTCACTTTAAGCTCCTGCCCCCCACCACATAAAACAGAAATGTGGGGACCTTTCCAGTGAGGAGTCTCATACCTTTTTGTTATTTTTGGTTGGGTGTGTGGTTTGTATTTTTTGTTGTTATTGTCCTCTTTTAAGTGAGTAGGTCTCATAGACATAGGGATTGTAATCAGCTTTCTATTGGATGACTTTAGGGAGCCTTGGTCTCTAAATGGGATTTCAGCACTTCTGATTAAACACTGCACTATGACAATTTTTTTTAAGAGATAGAGCCTCTCTTTTCACGCAACAAAGTGACTTTTAAAGGGAGGTTAAACACTAAATAAATGCTAAGTAGAATGATGCATTTAAAGAAAAGATTAGTCTGAGAATAACATGTAGATAATTTTTTTTTTTTTTTTTTTAAGTTTCTTTAGCTATTTAAATATTGACAAAATTAGTGTAAAGTGTTTGTATCTATAAAACAATGGGAGCTGCCATATTGTAACTTAGGTTACCTTCTCTGCTGTAGCCAATGAGGGACAGTTATAAATTAGGTTACTAAAGTGTGCAGCCAATGGCTGTGTGAAATAAAACTGTGTTCTGCACTTCCATTTCTATGAACTTAAAAGCTTGCAATTTCAAATAATGAAAGTATATTTACCAATATCTTGCTTCATTTTGTTGGTGTGTTTTTTTTTTTTTCATTTTTTTTTTTTCATTTGACAGGACATACAGGATATATATATATATATATATATATATATATATATATATATATATATATATATATATATATATATATATATATATATATATATATATATATATATATATGTGTGTGTGTATTTTTGAAAACTAAAAATAATTTGTATAAGTGCTTGGTCTGCTGAAAAAACATGATTTGTGTGGATAAAAACACTCAAATTTATCACAAAATGTAATTTAATATTAAACAAATTCCTGAAAACCTTTTTCAAACATGGATGTGAAAGGGTTAAATCGGTTAACTAAATAAAAAGCAGCATTATGTAGTACATAATGACGATCCACCAATCACATTCCTCACCTTTTGCTATGCACCTTTTTTCAGTGCCCCCTGTGATTGGTAATGCATAATCCACAAACGGAACATTCCTGCCTGGTTCAGGCAACATATTCAGTTTGAAGAAGTGGTAGTTGAGTGAAAAAGTTACTATGGATGCTTGACAAGCCTTATCTATAGGGAGTCTGAAACAAGGCCGTGAACAGAGCAACACGGCATAGAAGCTGTAAATTCTGACAATACATGAAGGGGTGTAGCGAGCTGTGCGGCAGGATGTGGGGATGTATTCTGAAGAGTATAACATTGTAGTGATGGTGTATAGCACGGAGTCGCACAGTAGAAATGTAAAGAGGTTACAACAAGGCACTAATGGTCATGAAGCAGTTTGATCTACAGAGAGGTTATGAGTGGGCATAAAGCTGTTGAGAATTTTAGGTGTACAGTTTGCAGAGAGGCGCTCATCTGCTGGAATTGAGCATAATGAAGGGATGTGCATTGTCACCAGGAGCAGTACAATGGTGGTGTTTGTGTGTATAGGGGTGAGCAGCACCTTGTGCTTCTTTGGTATGACTGTTATGAGGCATCTTGAAGTTGTGTTGTGTAACTTAAACCGTGCCCTGGAAGGAGATCAATATGTTTAAATTTTTTTTTTTTTTTTTATTAAATAAGTAAATTTAAAAAATAAATATAAATTTATTTATATAAATATCTGATACAAAACCAAAGGGATATCAAACTAATGGAGTGGATGGGTTAAAGAGACATGTTGGGATATATAATAGATAGCAAAAAAGATTTTGAGGGACCACCAGGTTAGTGAGTGCAGTAAAAGAACTTGAAGCTGTCGGGATGTATTGACAGAATATAGCAAGGCATTGAGGAAGCCTTATACTAATAAGATGCGTAGGAAAAATGAGATCGTCAGTTAATTGTATGTAAAGATTATGACAGGCAATAAAGACGATATAGCAACGATGCCCATTTGAGGGGGAAGCTTAGGTGCATACAGATACTGAGCCTGATTACGAGTGGGGCACACATGTTTGGGCACGAGTGATAAGGGGTTTATCTTGGGGTTTCGTGCTCATCTGGCATCCACTCGTATAACGAGTTGAAAGTAAACGCTAGAATGATTACCACTCTGGTTAACTGTTTCACAGTCACGGATCTAAAAAAGTGTCACAAAACACATCAAATATACACTACAACGTATTGCTACAATCATAACACCATCTAATAAAAAAAAAAATAATTAAATATATATTGCACACCAAAGTTATAAGGGCTCAAAAATAGGTTGTCTCAGGTGTTATAAATACATACATACCCATCTTTAAAGATGTATATGTCTGCCTTTTTTTTCCCCTCTATATGTATTTTATATATATATATATATATATATTATTTTTTTTTTCTCTCTCTATGTATATGTGTATGTATCTAAGCACAAATGGGATCACTATATCCCTAGAGGAAAAACATATCTCCTTGCCCTTTTATGGAGATATAATATCCCTTTAGATAATATTTGTAGCAGGTAGCCCAACATTCACTCACTAACTTTCACTCGTCACTATCAAATTTCCACTCACCAATGGCTAGTGGGCTAATAAATTTTTTTGAGCTCTTTGTGTTTGTATGTTGCAGTTAAGTAGATGAAAACATTTTTAATCAAGGTTTTAACTTTATTTAATATACGTGAATGCACATGCGTTATTCTAAGTTCGGCTTTTTTCACTTGTCGGGTTAGCTCGCAAGTGAAAAAAGTTTACTTTCAACTCATAGAAACATAGATATTGACGGCAGATAAGAGCCATAGGCCCAGCAAGTCTGCCAGATATTACCTAACAGTATAAACGTGTCTAGTTCGTAGGATAGCCTTATGCTTGTCCCATGCATTTTTAAAGTCCCCCACAGTGTTTGTTGCTACTACCTCTTGAGGACGTTTATTCCATAAATCAATCACTCTTTCTGTAAAGAAGTGCTTCCTCAAATTACTCCTGAATCTACTACCTTTTAGCTTAGGCTCATGACCCCTTGTTCTTGAATTTTCCATTTCTATGTAAGATACCCACAGCCTCAGTTTTACTAAACCCTTTAATGTACTAGAACGTTGCTATCAAATCACCTCTTTCCCTTCTCTCCTCTAAGCTATACTTATTTAGGTCATTGAGCCTAAGTTTTATTTTTTTAGACCATGTACCATTTTGGTAGCCCTCCTTTGCACAGATTCAAGTTTGTTAATATCCTTCTGAAGATATGGCCTCCAGAACTGCACACAATACTCAAGATGAGGCCTAACTAATGATCTATAAAGTGGCATAAGAACCTTACTATTTCTGCTGCAAATACCGCTACCAATACATCCAAGCATTCTGCTAGCCTTACTCGCTGCATTACTACATTGTTTACTAAGTTTTAAATCATCTGAAATAATAATTTCATAATACGAGCACAACCTGAAGAGCGCAAAAAAGCTTACTACTAGCGCAATTAACGCTCGAGCTGGAGCGTTGATTAGCGTTCCACTTGTTATCTGGCCCACTATAGGTATTTATTGCACTTAAACGGAGTGAGTTGCAATTATGTTTATCAGCACTGTGTTACAGTAACATTTACCCACCCTGTAAAAGTGTGATAAAACCTTGAGGGTTGAAAGGAACGTTAAAGGGATAGGAAAGTCAAAATTAAACTTGATTCAGATAGAGCATGTCATTTTAAGATACTTCTATTTTCAAATGTGCTTCATTCTCTTGGAATCCCTTGTTGAGGAAAAAGATAGGCACATTATCTTATACTAGTGGAAGCTTGTTGCTGATTGGTGCCTGCGCACATTTGTCTTGTGATTGGCTTACTAGATGTGTTCAGCTAGCTGCCAGCAGTGCAACGCTGTTCCTTCAGCAAAGGATAACAAGAGAATGAAGCAACTTTGATAATAGAAGTAAATTGGAAAGTTGTTTAAAATGGTATGTTCTATGCAAATCCTGAAAGGAAAATTTTGGGTCTCCTGTTCCTTTTTTTTTTTTTTTTTTTTTTTTTTATAAAAGACTACCGGTTCTTTCAGACTATACGACCATCTCACTAGGATTAACTACTCTTGTACTTACTGTACATGTAAATGTTGGTCACCTTCAATGCACATTGCAGTACATATGTAATGCGATGGGTACAACCTGTTTCCTTACAGGTAGAATCTTTACGCATCATAGATGGTCACTTAAAGGGACAGTATACACTCATTTTCATATAACTGCATGTAATAGACACTACTATAAAGAATAATATGCACAGATACTGATATAAAAATCCAGTATAAAATGGTTTAAAAACGTACTTAGAAGCTTCCAGTTTAGCTCTGTTGAAAAGGCAGCTGGAAAGCCCACTGCAAGTGGGAAATAAGACACTCCCCCTCCTCCCCCTTCTTTTGCATATGAAAAGACCCTTTACACAAACAGGAGCAAGCTGGAGAAGGTAGCTGACGGTATTCAAATTAAACTTTGGGGCTTGGTTAGGAGTCTGAAAATCAGAGCAATGTTATTTAAAAATAAGCAAAATTATAAAAAATTTTTAAAAAACAAACTTTATGCAAAGAAAAAATGAGTGTATAATGGCCCTTTAAGGGGACATGAAACCCAAAATTTTTCTTTCATGATTCAGATAGAGAATACAATTTTAAACAACTTTCTAATTTTACTCCTATTATGTAATTTGTTTCATTCTCTTGGTATCATTTGTTGAAGGAGTGTATGTATGTATGTGTGTGTATATATATATATATATATATATATATATATATATATATATATATATATATATATATATATATATATATATATATATATATATATATATATATATATATATATATATATATATATATATATATATATATATACATATATATACATAATCTACCCTAGGTTCTCTGCTGTTCCTGAGCTTGCCTAGATAAACCTTTCAGCAAAGGATAACAAGAGAAGGAAGCAATTTAAATAATAGAAGTAAATTGGAAATTTGCTTAAAATTGTATTCTCTATCTGAATCATGAGAGAAACATTTTGGTTTTCATGTCCCTTTAATGTATAACACCTGAAGCATAGATAGAATCTAATCATGGTTAAAGGGATACTAACCCCACTTTTTTTTTTTTATGATTCAGATAGAGAATGACATTTTAAGCAACTCTTTAATTTACTCCTATTATCAATTTTTCTTCGTTCTCTTGCTATCTTTATTTAAAAAGCAGGAATGTAAATCTTAGCAGCCAGCCCATTTTAGGTTCAGCACCATGGGCTTTATAAATAGATCATCTACAAAACATTTATGCAAAGAAAATAGCGCTTGGATAGCGCTTGCCTATTGGTGACTGACATTTATACACCAATAAGCGTGCATAACCCAGGTTCTCAACCAAAAATGGGCAGGCTCCTATGCACCACATTCCTGCTTTTTAAATAAAGATAGCAAGAGAACGAAGAAAAATTGCTAATATGAGTAAATTAGGAAGTTGCTTAACATTGCATGTTCTATCTGAATCATTAAAGGAAAAAATTGGGTTTAGTGTCCCTTTTAAGATTACCAGCATTCTAAGGTGTATAGATAAGGTGTAACAAAGTTGTAAAGGACCACCTGACGTGGTGTATAAGGAAGACTTCTTTTGAGAGTGTAGGTTTGTGGTGTATAAGAAAGGGTATAGTCAAGCAGTCGGATGTAGAAAGATTTAGTTGTGAAAGACGGCGAGAGTATAACCTGAGTTCAAATATAAAGCATCATCTATTGAGGTATATAAGAAGAGGTTGATACCAAGACAATTTGGTTCAGCAGAATGTTAAAGGGACAGTCTACTCCCAGAATTTTTGTTTAAAAAGATTGATAATCCTATTACCCATTCCCCTGTTTTGCATAACCAACATGGTTAAATTAATATACTTTTCATCTCTGGGATTACCTTGTATCTAAGCCTCTGCAGACTGCCCCTTGTTTCAGTTCTTTTGATAGACTTGCATTTTAGCCAATCAGTGCTAATTCTTAAGTAACTCCATGTCAGTGAACACAATTTCATTATATGGCACACGTGAAGTAGCGCTGTCTAGCTGTGAAAAACTGTCAAACTGCACTGAGATAAGAGGTGGCCTTCAAGAGCTTTCACAATTAACATATGAGCCATTTAAAGTTTAATTTTGATTAGACTGTCCCTTTTTAAGGAGAGCAATGACCAGGATATGAATGGCGACACTATGTTTAGTGTAAATAGAGAAAGCTGTGACTAGGCTATGAATGGCGGCTCATAGTTGCGGTATATAAAGAGGTCTATGGCCATACTGAATAGTATTACAAGTTTGGAATATATAGGAAGATATATGACCAGACTGAGTGGCAGCATTTTGTTGGTGTGTATATAGGGCATGGCTATGAACATGCCATAAGTGGCATTAATATCTTGGTGTGTGTCTGTATAGGGAAAATGTAACCAAGCCACTTTGTTGGTGTATTTTGGGACTGTTCCTACCAGTCCACGAGTGACAGCACTGTTTTAAAATATATAGGGAAGGCTGTATCAAGGCCATGACTGGCGGTACTGTGTTGGCTTCTATAGGGAAGGCTGTGACTAGGCCATGAGTGGCGGCACTGTGTTGGCTTCTATAGGGAAGGCTGTGACTAGGCCATGAGTGGCGGCACTGTGTTGGCTTCTATAGGGAAGGCTGTTACTAGGCCATGAGTGGCGGCACTGTGTTGGCTTCTATAGGGAAGGCTGTGACTAGGCCATGAGTGGCGGCACTGTGTTGGCTTCTATAGGGAAGCTGTGACTAGGCCATGAGTGGCGGCACTGTGTTGGCTTCTATAGGGAAGGCTGTGACTAGGCCATGAGTGGCGGCACTGTGTTGGCTTCTATAGGGAAGGCTGTGACTAGGCCATGAGTGGCGGCACTGTGTTGGCTTCTATAGGGAAGGCTGTGACTAGGCCATGAGTGGCGGCACTGTGTTGGCTTCTATAGGGAAGGCTGTGACTAGGCCATGAGTGGCGGCACTGTGTTGGCTTCTATAGGGAAGGCTGTGACTAGGCCATGAGTGGCGGCACTGTGTTGGCTTACATAGGGAAGGCTGTGACTAGGCCATGAGTGGCGGCACTGTGTTGGCTTACATAGGGAAGGCTGTGACTAGGCCATGAGTGGCGGCACTCTGTTGGCATATATAGGGAAGACTGTGACTAGGCCATGAGTGGCGGCACTGTGTTTGCATATACTGTATAGGGAAAGCTGTAAATAGGCTATGAGTGGTAGCACTGTGTTTGCATATATAGGGAAGGCTGTGACTAAGCCATGAGGAGCATCGCTGCTTTTGGGTACATAGTGACGGCTGTAACCAGGCCTTGTTGGACAGCACTCTATTAAATTATATAGGCAAAGCTTTGACCAGGCAATAAGAGGCAGAATGAGGTGTAGTCTGTAGAAGAGTCGTTAAAGGGAGAGTCAAGTTAAAATAAAACTTTCATGATTCAGATAGGGCATGTTATTTTAAACAACTTACCAATTTACTTTTATCTTCAAATTTGCTTTGTACTCTTGGTATTCTTTGTTGAAAGCTAAACCAAGGTAGGCTCAAACTGATTTTTAAGCCTTTGAAGGCTGCCTCTTATTTCAGTGCATTTTTGTTAGTTTTTCAGTTAGATAGTGCTTGTCCATGTGTGACATAGATAACATTGTGCTCACTCCTGTGGAGTTAACTAGGAGTCAGCCCTGATTGGCTGAAATGCAAGTCTGTCAAAATAATTGAGCTAAGGGGGCAGTCTACAGAGGCCTAGATGCAGGGTAATAACAGAGGTAAAAAGTATATTAATATAAGCATGTTGGGTAATAAAGGGATTATCTATATTTAAAAAAAAATAAAAATAAAAGTAGACTGTTTCTTTTTTTTTTTGCGAAGCATTGAGGGATATCAGGCAGTAGGATTGTAAATGAAAACTTATGTGTGGCTCTCAGACTTCTGCTGTGTTTTTGCTGTTTTTAGATGATCCCTGTAGATGTCTTGTCAGAGGTTTGGCTAGGGAGGCCATGCTCATTAATACTATTTTATACTATCTAAGTATTTTGTTCTCATTAATATTAAAACTTTTCCAGTGGGTGTCTGCTCTAGATTTATTCAAACCTGAAATTCTGTTTACAGTGGATTGTTTTGACTAAATAGTGCAAGCAGATGCTTTTCTGGAGTGCACCTGTCTCATGGTGCTGCAATTGCATCTAATCCAGTGCTAGGAACTGAGTGGTAAACTCTGTGCTGACTGAGGAGTGGGCACACGAAGCAGTGGAGCTGTATATTGCCTTTCCTCCTAGTGGGGATGAGTTATTAGTGGTCCTTATCTCATTGCCCTACCCCCCCACACTTATCTTGCTACTCCTGTTTGCTCAGTGCTTGGCAGAGTCCTAACTGCCAAGTGTTTGGTTTCCAGGGTCCTGAGCTCAAAACAGAAAGCAATTTGAATATAACTGCTCACCTGTCTGGCTTCCAAAGAGAGGTTAAGGGGATGTTGAACTCAACTTTTTATCGCACACCCGTTAACTGACAAATTCGCCTGTTTACATGCGTGCAATAAATAACTAGCCATTACAATTGTCTCGTTATTGCTACCGTGAGTTTGTGGTAGCAATTAGTGTTCAGAAGATTAACCAGAGATCTGCTTAATTTTCTAAATGTCCCTCAACTCTCGTGAACTCAAAGCTTTCGTGCAATGTGAAAGTGACGTCACGTTCTCAATGCACAAGACTTGTAATGTGCGCTGGTAGTACTAAGTGGAGCGCAAATATCCCTTTTGCGAAAGTGATACTTTGCGCTCCACTTTTAATTAATCTAGCCCAAAAAGTCTAATAAGCAAAATAAAACTTTGCAATATACTTTCATTCTTTGTTCCTGTTTTTGTAAAATACACCTGAAGGGAGTGCTTGGTCCAAATCATACTTGTTTGGTGTGATTTACCTGAGCCTGTAGAATTCTACACCATGATGGGGATGTTTAGAGCACGCGCTTATTTAAATCTGTTGCTAACTGGCCACAGCAAAGGAGACTAGGAGTGTGTGTGTGTGTGTGTATATACATACATACATGCATACATACATACTGGACTGACCGTAATAGTCGGGATCAGACTGATATACTACAGGAAAGTTCTACTCTTTGAAAAGCATTGCTGGGCTAAAAGAAGTTGCACCCAGGTGGTAAATCGCCATAGAACAGGCTAACAATGGTATTGAGCTGGTTGTTCGTTCCTGTGAGTGCATTTCTCTGTGTGTGTATGTGTGTATATATGTATGTGTGTGTGTGTGTGTGTATATATATATATATATATATATATATATATATATATATATATATATATATATATATATATATATATATATATATATATATATATATATATATATATATATATATATATATATATATATATATATATAATGTGTGTGTAATTAATAAAAAAAATATATATATATATATCAAGCATATCAATGGGTGGAATGCCTCCCTTACATCTTTAATAGCGTGCCTATATAGATGTATAAAGGAATGTGATGCGCAGATTATGCTATTTTTCTCAGATACCCCTCTTTAGTAATACTTTGCAGTTTGTGGTGTAACCAGCACTTCTTTAAAACTTTTCACTTTGACTCAAACAAAAGATTACGACACCCTCCTAACAAGTGTGATGGTGTGTGGAAGGGGTGCATGGAGGCTGCCCATGTGATTCCACTAAAATCCCCTTATATATTTTTTTTTTTGGGGGGGGGGGAGTGACTGGTTCCTTTTTTTTTTTTTTTTTTTTTTCCCCCCTCTCCTCTTAGTTTCTTAAACATGTGATATTTCAGGGTCTGACTCAGCTGATAACTCCCAAATACATACACACACACACACACCCACCCGCACCCATTATCCCTCCCCCACCCAATCCCTCTTTGCCTTTTGCGTCTCACTCCCTCTGCCCTACCTTATCGGCTGTTACTTGTCCTTCGGGTGGGCTACACTAGTTAACTGTTTTAACCGTTTCAAAACTATTATTTAACTCTGATAAATACAGACACCTTAAAAGGAATCTGTTAGAAAAGCCTTTTTTTCTATTTGAGACAGTTACCCATAATCAAAGATCTGTTGGTCTGGGCTAAACTGAAGAAATTGAGTAACGATAAGCTGGCACGTTCTGAGCTCTTGCTGACCCCTTGCCAGAGCTTGTTATCTAGGTTAGATTAGCTCTGTTCATTTCTAGATCTGTGTAAGTTGAATTTAATAGTCTTTTCGTCATAGATACTTAGGAAAAAGTGTTTGTGCTAAAAAAATAAATACGTAAAGTACTTAGGAGTTGTCCTATCGACCCAGTTTTCATCTGGATCCGTTGATCCTATTTTATTTAACAAACCACCAAAATTGAAATGTTTCTTAAGATTAAAACTATTTTACAACTTGATAAGTAGTGCCGCCAGTTAAAGGGACTTTCCTGCCAAAATTGGAATCTGTCTACAGTGATCTATTTTTGTAATATACATTTATTCGCAAAATTATTTCTAATAAAAGCTATAGCTGTTTCAAAAGTGTATTTAAGTATGCTCTGTGCACCAGCATTTTAAACACAAAACTTGCTCAGAGAGCCTAAGTTCCTTGTACCATCTGGTAATGACTCAATTTGTTAGTTGCTGAAATGATACAAGCCCCACTGGTGCTCTGAGCAGCTGCAGTATTTTAAATGCTGGTGCGCTGACATTATCTATGCCTCACATGCACGTGCAGAGAGAAATGTTAGCACTCAAACAGTGATAACGTTTACTAGAAGCATTTTTGCCAATACATGTATATTGCAAATATGTTTCTATTCAAAGATGTAATTTATCTATGTGTATTTATATTTTGATTGGAATGTCCCTTTAATACCACATCTGGGGGGGGGGGGGGGGGGGAATGCAGACACCAGGTATCCCTCTATCATTCCCTAGGGAACTATGGTTTTCAGATAACAAATTCATTTGGGAAGAATATTTAGTAAAGTTAGTGCAAGAATTATATAGATTGTATTATGTATAGTTTACTCCTGTATATGATTTTGTATGTATACCCAAGTTTAATAGTTTTCTTATACTGTAATATTGCACATAAAGTGTAACAGAATCTGTGTTTTTGTGTTTTATTAAAGTGAGATGCAACAATACCTATTAGATATATACAAGTCCTTATTTTACTCTATACCCCAGACTCTAGCTACACGTAGTTGCAGTATACAGTACAGGACTCCCATTTCCTTTCTGTGTATGAAATGAAGGTACCTGTCACCCTGTAAATGTGTAATTATGCTGTCCTTTGAAGTGGTGTCTACCTTCCTTTTTTTTCTTCTCCTATTCTATATCTCCTCTCTCTCCTCTCTAGTCCACCCCCACCTCTTTGTCTCCCGTGGGTAAACACAAGCCTTCTTGTGGGGCTTTGCCAGCAGGGGGGAGGTGGAGGGTTTGAGAGGCTCTGCCAGTATCCTGGTACAGGCTGCCAACAGGGCGTAGTGTTTGTTCAGTCTACCTGTACCCCTCACGTTTTCCTAGGGGGATGCTTCATCATGGATACTCCCCACCCAGAAACTGACACTCTCACTTCTAGAACTTAAAGTGGCTGCATCATCATTATTTCTTCCTCATCTTGCTTTCTGACTGGTGCTTTATAAGGAATCAAGCAGCCTGGAAAACCCATTTCATGGGCTGAATGGAGGGACTGCAGCTCTGTATAATTAGTTTAATAACAAGCACTTCCCAAACGTGTTCCATTTAATTCTTCCTTATTTTTTTTTCCTGACCCTCCCTGTGTAATTCTCCACCCTGTCTCTAATTTTTAGCTTCTGAATATTTTTTTTGTGGGAGCATTTCAAAATCATTGACACTATGTTGGCCTTAGCAGGTGCATGCTGGACTTTTTTGTGGTTTTATGTAGTGTGACAAATGTAAGGGAAACCTACATTAATGAGCAGTATTGTGAGAGGAAAGTCACAAGTGCAAGGATAAGGTTAAATCCTGATACTAGAGGCAGTACAAGATGTGTATTGGTTGATTTAAATTGTAGTGGATACATGGAATGGCCGTTGCATGTTGAGATCAAGCTAAATGCTGAATTTGTTTGAAGGTTAGGCAGGAACTTAGATTTTTTTGATCATTTATGTGGCAGAGTTCATACTTATATGGGGGGGGGGGGGTAAGGGGCTGCAATAATTCAGCTTTTTTAGAATTCTGTGTTATGTAGATATAAGAACCAGTCTGAGGATTAAGAGCCCCTGCTTTTACAATATTGTGCAGTATGGGAGCGGCAGCAGGAACTGGCCAAAGTCCTTCCAGTTCTTGCCATAAAACAGAGACCTGCCCAGAACGGCTGCATTGTGCAAGGGGCGGGCGGCTCAGCACTTGGGCATTCAACTAACCCCTTTTTATATTTTAACTGAAGTGATGAGCTCCCCTTACTGACAGCTCCTGGGAGCAACAGGCAAGAACATATGAACTGGCCCGGGAAGTGCAGAGTTAGAGTAATTTAAAGGGACCGTAACATTAAAATTAAATGGACAGTAAATGCCAAAAATGTTGCTTAAAAAGATAGGTAATCTTTTATTTACCATTCCTCTGTTTTGCATAACTAACACTGTTATATTAATATACTTTTTACCTCTATAATTACCTTGTATCTAAGCTTCTGCAGACGACCTCTTTATCAGATATTTTGGCTGACTCTTAAATAACTCCACGGGCGTGAGCACACCGTTATTTTGCACACATGAACCAACACCCTCTTGCTGTGAAAAAAATCTAATGCTTTGAAATAAGAGGTGGCTTTCAAGGGCTTAGAAATTGGCATATGAGTCTACCTAGGTTTAGCTTTCAACTAAGAATACCAAGATAACAAAGCAAATTTGAAGAAAAAAGTAAATTGGAAAGTTGTTTAAAATGACATGCCCCATCTGAATCATGAAACTTTAAGTTGGACTTTACTGTCTCTTTTAAACTCAAATGGATTGGATAGCATATGGCATGCTTTAAATAATTTTACAATTTACTTATATTATCAACTTTGCTTAGTTCTCATTGTATCCTCTGTTAAAGAGCAGTCCAGGATGAACTCCGGAGCGGGCACTTGTCTTTAGCGATCTGGCAGAAGTGTGTGCAACAATGTTTCTAGTATTGTTATGCATAGTTGCAATAATACCAAAAAAACAAAGTAAATATAAGTTAATGGGAAAGCTATTTTATATTGCATAGCATATCAGAATCCTCAGTTTACTTCTGACTTTACTGTCCCTTTTTTAAAGTCCAAATTTAACTTTCATGATTCATATAGACCCTGCAATTGTAAACACCTTTCCAATTTACTTCTTCTATCTGACTGTATTTGTTCTCTTAGTATCCTTTGTTGAAGTGTAAATGTATGTAGTCTCAGGAGTGTGCATGTGTCTATAGCACTCTATGGCAGCAGTGTTTGAACTAACTTTTATGGCAATGTTATACAAAGTTGCAAACACTGCACCCATAGAGTGATAGTATAGACACGTGCACGCTCCTGAGCTCCAATAAGCCTGCTTATATTTACTTTTCAAAAAAGGACACTAAGAGAACAAAAACAATGTCTTAATAGATGTTAATTGCAAAGTTGTATAAAATTGCATTTTCTATCTAGATCATAAAAATATAATTTTGACTTTACTGTCCCTTTTTTAAGTTGGCTATGTGACACAGTAAAAGGTCTTACAATAAAGCGGCATAATGCAATTGTGCCTGTACATTTCTGGTTTAACCTGATCTTAGCAAATGGTGTGCACTGTGTGTTGGGTGAGTTCGGGGTGTTGCCAGCTGGCCAGATCTCAGTTTGTGCCTGACATTCAGTGATGGCCAGAATGCAAGGCGTTGAATGGAAGGTGTGTCTGGCAACCACTGTAAGCATTCCTGGCTGAACCCGGAGAGACTAGGTAACTTTCAATTGGAGACAAGCCGCTGCAGTACCATCTTGTTTGCTTAAAGGGGCATTGTGAAAGGTATTTTTACACCTTTTTGCTCTCACCTGGTTTGTGGAGGCATGTCACTGTCAACCAATAAGCAGTAAATACCTAGGTATCGGCTATTCATAAATATATATTATCTGCAGGTTTGTTGTATTAAGCCATCTTCAACCCACACAATCTCTGTCCTTTGATGCCTAAACAGAGTGAAATTCTCCTGCCATTCAAATCTCAATTCTTAGTACTTTTTTAAATCAGGACTTGACAAATCCAGGCTCCAGGGAGCCACTGGCAAGTGCAAATGAAGCCCCAGTTTAGAGTCTCAAGACATCCATGGGTTTCATAACTATATAAAAGCAGCAATTAATTACATGTTTGTTTCTCATGCAAAATACCTGAGGTAAATCCATTTTTAAACTCCTATTGAAGCTAATGGTAGATGTTTGCACTTGTCCTGTTCAGCCAGTAAGAAAAATGTATCCCTAGGGACAGAAGTCCTATTTGTAGGCAGGAACTTTATCAGCACGAAAACAAAATATGACTTATGACTAAGTTTTTTGTTTGTTTTTTTTTATAGTACATTTTTTAAAATTTATTTTTTTAAATGCAACAAAGAAAATGGCTTAAAGGACATGAAACACAAAATTCAGATCGAGCATACTATTTTAAACACCTTTTAAAATTTACTTTGGTTTTCAAATTTTTCTTCATTCTCTTGATATTCTTTGTTGAAGGAGCAGCCATGCACTACTCGGAGCTAGCTGGATACATCTGGTGAGCCATTATACAAGAGGGCATATATGATTAGCTATCTCCGAATATTGCATTGCTGCTTCTGAACCTACCAATGTATGCTTTTACACGAAGGATACCAAGAAAAAATTGTTCAGAATTACATGCTCCTATCTGAAACGTGAAAGTCTTTAATTTTATGCACTTACTGTTCTTTTTAATGTCTCATTTAAGCACAAGATACAAGACTGCTCTCACCTTGTAGTGAACTTACATGCTATCTTACCATATTAGAAACATTTCCCATCAAATTGGTTCTCAGACCTGCCTGAGTAACACGCTCAGTCCTCCTCCCACAGGTTTAGACAGATAAATCTGAGACCACTCCCTTCTCTCTGTATCAAATGAGATCAGACATGTGGCCCCCATTCTTGATCAGACCTGTGACTCACCTTTTCTCCAGATCAAACCTGCTTATGATGTACTTTTGTAATCCTCTCCTTGTCCTCTGCTTTGTAAATGTCTCCTAGTAATATTGACCATCGTTTCCCCGAATTTGTTTTAGTTTGTTTTTAACCCCCCTGCTCGCCAAAAGTTCCCCGATTCTGCTTTGCAGTGGAAAATGTATTTCTTTAACTTCTCCCTTATCTTACTCTTTCTGAAAAACAAGTGAAAGGATGTTCCACCCCCTCCCTCCATTCTTCCTTTCCCCTCCACCCCCCCTCCACATCTTCTCTCGCCCCATCTTCAAAGGGTTACCCTAGCCTTCTCCCCTTCACACTTCTGGGAAGCTTGTGCGTGGGCGGCATTTTCGAAAGAGAAAAAAATATATATATCATTTCATTGTATTTTTGGAGGTGGAATTTGGGGTTTTTATTGTACGTGTATATATTTTTTTGTCTTTAAACTTGTTTTTGGTTTCCGGCAGATTCACTTGATCACGGCTGGCGCAGGAACCTCTTGATAGTTTCGGAATAAGAAACGAAAAGGACGAGGGGTAGAGGAGGCGAAGGCTCACACCTCAGGTATGGTGACCTACAACGTCCATATACATATGGGGCACCCCTAGTAATGTATCCCTTATTCTGTACTTCAGTATTCTCTAGATGGGCACTAGATCAGCTGCTGTTTCTGACATGCCAGGAGAATCTTTAATTTAGCATCAAACAATGTTGTCTTGTGTAATTTGTCACTCGCTGAATGCAAATTATTACATCTGCTTTCCCATCAGCTTAGATAAATAAAAGGTGAGAGGTTTTATGAGACAAAGTGTAATAGAATGTTGGTGCTTATTTATAACCTAGAATGTTCCAGCAGACGAGAATCCTGTGAACCAAAACTTCCACACTCTGCAGTGCACCTTTTACTTTTTATATTTTTTTTTATTAAGCCTTTAACGTCTAAATTTAGTTTAATCTCTTTCAAACTTGCATCATACATCTGCACTTTCTTACAGTTCAGTCTCATTAACTTCCTTGTAGTCCACGGACTACATTATATAATCTGTGCAAATATCACTGCTCTAGTTGTCTTTCCTCTTAATTGTGCATAGTTGGATAATCATTTTAACAGATATTTATTTTATGAGTAGATGAGATGACCATGTGACATGTTTTTAAGGGCCAAACTGCTGCTATAAGACCAGTACTTGTGGTAGATATGCTGGCAATGTCCAAGACCAGTTTCTGGTGGTTAAAAATGGAGAGCCAATCAATGTACAATTATTTACCAACGGATGCTACTGTGTGTTCTGTGTATTTAAGTCATGAGATGCACTTCCTGTTGACTTGGTTATTAGAAACCCTAGATGTCACCAATAACGATACAGAATATGGTTGACATTACGGCATAAATAGGTGCATCATGGGAGCTTTTATGTTGCATCAGTATGTGAGAGATTGTAGTGGATATTGTTTCATGTGGTACCTGAGCAAGAATACTAGATATTGATGAGTCTTCTGCAATTGGTCTAATTAGATACAATGTGTTTGTGACAACACAGAACATTAATGTAGATTGTAAGCTTTTTGGAGCAGGGCCCTTCTCGTTTTGCTTTAAGTCTGTGTAGTTGTACCTACCTCTACCCATGTACCTGGCACTATGGAATGCTAAGACACTTTACTACTAATTAGCAGATCTGCCTGATATTACAGTATAAATAGGTGCTGTGTGAGAGCAAGAATAATGGATATTACATGCTAACAAGGTGCAGTGGATATAACAGAAACTGGCTGATATTTGAATAGGTGTGCGGTGCGAGCTATTCTATTGGATCACAGTATAAATACTGTATTTTACTGCATCAGCTATTGCAGTGTAAATAGATTGTGTGCGTGTGAGCTGTAATATTTAATGATACAGGATTGATGTGATATTCCATTAGAAGTATGTTTTAGCACCGATACTAAATATTACACAAGCCATTTGTTACTACAGTGCAAATAAGTGCTAGTGTGGCAATTTTATTATTTTTACTTTTAAATGTAACACCTGAATGGCATTTAGTGACTTTGTGAGCATGCAAGAGGAAACCAGTATTTGTGCCTCTTATGCCGAGTGGTGGTTTCCCTGTGCACTATGTGTGCAGAGACCGCAGTTTATCAGGGCAATATCTCACATCGGCAAGTGCTGCTGTACTGCAGTGTGTATTTAATACAAGCCTTACACCATCTAGCTTTGCACAGGTCCCCTGCACCCTAGGCTTTCTCTAACCAACAGCCAGCTTCAAAAACTGGACAGTCTCCTGCATTTGCGCTGCTTTCATCTAACTTTTACATTATTGTGGTATAGAATGTTTGAAAAATTCAGAGGAGAGATCTGCAGATGCTGGTGAAGTGAGGAAGCTGTCATTGCTGTCCTCAAGGTCACAGTCTGGTTATATTATATATGTTTATAGTAGATTATACTGCAGGCATATAAATGTCTGGCACCAAAGGAGTTAATAGGCCCCATGTTCTACTTGTCTTTCCTGCTAACCTACCCCTCTGAAGTCCATCATTCCTCTGCAGGGAGGGGCTTCTTGCTGTAGTGGGAGAGTAATGGTGTGTAGCATGTAGGCAATGCAGTCATTGGAGAACCGCCTTACCCTTATGCCCACTTGCCACACCTCATATATCATCAATTGTGGTCAATCTAATAAATAAGGGTAATATGTGGTGCATAATAGTGGCTTGTCCCTGGCTATATTCCTCCCTTGCTTCCCCCCCCCCCCCCATGTATTATTTATATAAAATTCTCAACCTACAACATATTTACAAGGCTCTTTCACCTGGTTCCTTTGCACACAAAAAAAGAAATTCCTGGCAAACCAAAGCTTCTTAGGGGAGTCTAACCTAGCTGGATATTCCTGACCCACTAGTTTTGTGCATATGGACTTATTAGGCCATCTTGTGTGGAGATGTTATCAGCTGAAGCAAGTTGTTGTTGTTTTGTTTTTTTCCCTCCTTAAACACGGTGTCCCCAACTCATTAAGCAAACAATGCTTTGTTACACCTGAGTTGTGTTTTTTTTTTTTTTTTTTTGTGCTAAAACATTGGTCACGTACTTGTGTATCTATATATATATATATATATATATCTCTGTGTGTGTGTGTATAAAAAGTTTATATACTATATATTTAAAATCAGTGTTCATCACAGAAAATATTTTGCCAGGTGGGGGCAGTGTAATAATTTGCAATATTATACATTTTTCTGTTATTTATAATATGTTACTAAAGCTATCCAAAGAAGGAAGAAATGGCATAATTTAATAATAATTTGTGCAACAAACATTAAAACAAATGTAAGGGACATTATACTGCTATGCATAACTACTCACCATGTCATTGCATTTCATCATGTTCCAGCTCTTTTCAAATCAGTTGTCCTGCATTTAATAGTTTAAAGGTGCCTATTATTTAAGCTCCGCATCTTCAGAAAGGGTGCTGCCATATTGGAGCTCAGGTATTCTCACAGAAGCAGTTCACAGTAACGGATCAGTAATATTGCCTGCTTTTTACAGCTGTGTCATTTGCTTGGAGTTAGTGTGCATGATACATTGTCTGTCTGTCCGTCTGAGCTTTACACAACGTTACAGTTAAACAAAATCTTTTTATAAAAAAGCACTCGCCAATAATATAGAGAAATGCAGCCACTGCAAAAATGTACAGCTCTTACTCTGTGTTATGCACCCAAACCTGTAGGGCATTTAAGGCCTCATTTTATTGCGCTTTGCAGATATTGCTCTTTTTATAAATTGGAAGGTTTGTGGCAACCCTGTGTTGAGCAAGTCTATCAACGCCATTTTTCCAACATATGTACACATGTATAAACATATAAATACACATATATAAAAACTTGCACACACATTTTCCCCCCATATGTATATATGTGTATGTACACAAATGTAGGTAAAGTGGCACACACGCCTTAGTGTGTCTAGTATCCGGAAAAAAGCAGGCAATACGGGGAGTTCAATCAGCAAGCCTTTTATTCCAATACAAGGGTCACATTTTAGGCTCTGTATCTCTCACATGGGCTCCATTTGATAAAGGTCTAAGTGTAGACCGAAACGTTATGGGTTAAGGCCCTGCTGTTTTTTCCTTGTATTGGAATAAAAGGCTACTCTCATACCGGACCGGGTACACATCCTGTGACCCTGCAACGTGCTCCGCCCTGGGTGCTCACTGGCACTCACAGGAAGCTGTGCTGTTCCCAAAGTCACAGGCAGTTAACACCAGACAGGTCTGGGTGCAAGAACCATAGGGAAAATTACAAAACAAATTAATGCAACACACAGAAAGTCCAGCACTCACTTAGAGCTTTTAAGTGAGTGCTGGACTTTCTCTGTGTGTTGTATTAATTTGTTTTGTAATTTGCCCTATGGTTCTTGCACCACCATACCATACCATATACACATAGTATAATAAACAAAGCACTCACTGGTCTTATCAGGTGATGTAAACTTGTACTTTAATCCATAGTGACGTTTCAGTGTCTTCACCCCTTGGGGTGAACACACCGAAACGTCACTATGGATTAAAGTACAAGTTTACATCACCTGAAAAGATCAGTGAGTGCTTTGTTTATTATACTTTGTGAATTCCTCTTAGCACCCTGGCATTTGACAGATTAACATCTTCATTCCTTACTGTTGGGAAATACAACACCTGGCCACCAGGAGGAGGCAAAGACACCCCAGCCAAAGGCTTAAATATCCCTCCCACTTCCTCATTACCCCAGTCATTCTTTGCCTTTCGTCACGTTAGGAGGTGTCAGAAGATTCAGAGAGTCCTGAAAAAGGGTATCTGCCCTTTGAGATAGGACTGGAGTTTTAAAGGACCATTCAACACAGTAGATTTGCATACTCAACAAATGCAAGATAACAAGACAATGCAATAGCACTTAGTCTGAACTTCAAATGAGTAGTAGATTTTTTTTTTTCTGACAATTTTAAAAGTTATGTCTTTTTCCACTCCCCCTGTACCATGTGACAGCCATCAACCAATCACAAAAGCATACACGTACCATGTGACAGCCATCAGCCATTCACAAATGCATACACACTTATTCTTGCACATGCTCAGTAGGAGCTGGTGACTCAAAAAGTTTAAATATAAAAAGACTGTGCACATTTAGTTAATGGAAGTAAATTGGAAAGTTGTTTAAAATGGCATGCTCTATCTGAATCATGAACGTTTAATTTTGATTGAGTGTCCCTTTAAGTAGTCATGTTACCCTCTCAGAGTATTGATGAAAGTTAGAGTCTGGAGATGCAGGGAAAGTTTTTCTGCGAAACCATCCAGATTACTTCTAACAGTAGGATGGGTGTGGACGGTTCGATCTCAAACTATATGTTTGTGGTCCCAGGGACCTCTCTCCGTAGAGGCTGGGCTTCTGTGAGAGATGCCTATCGTTTTGCGGCTTAAGCTTTAGGTCCTTCTGACGGTTCCCTACTGGTCTTCTGGCGCATTTACGCTGTTCCTCTAGACTCCAGGCATCTTCAACTGGGTTGGCGATATGGCCGAGGGGTCTCGCCTCTATGGTACGGTGGTTTTCCATATTTTATTCCCTTTTCTTCTAGAGTCGGGGTAGGTTCGGAGTTCGGAGTTTCCTTAGTATTTTTAAGTGACCTGTGGGTCCTTGGGGGCTTGCCTTGTAAGGGCCTTTTCTCTTCTTGCGTTCCAGAATCCTGGAAGGAGAGTTGCGATGTAGTGACTGGTTCCTCTGTTCCTGCAGCGAGAGAGCTTAGGGTTTGACCCCTATGGGGCTCCTGCTAAATGTTGGATTCTGATATATGGATGCTGAGGGCCTTCTTCCCTTGGGAAGTGTTCCTTGTTTTTAGAGAAGACAGCCGTGTAGGGGGTTTTGTACCCGAGCACAATGTCTATCCTGACTCATGGTAGCATACCGTTTGTAGTAACGGTCAGCGGTCTAACCAAGGGTTTTGTTCCTACGTTGACTCTATCTACCCTTTCTCTTCCAGAGGTCTGGGACTTGTGTCTTTTGGTTAGACCTCTGGAAGACAGTCTCCCAACAGTCGGTCCTTCTGATGAAGTAAAATGAAATGATCTTACCGGAATCTATGCCATGGAACAGGAACACGGCCGCTCAAGTGGGACGAATAGTAGCAGCACCTCCGCCATGGGAGAAAAAAAAAAAGAAGCAGGCAGCGAAGTTAGACAACGCTGATTGCTTGAGGAGCTGTTAATAGGAGTCGGGATGGTTTTGCAGAAAGACTCTCCCTACATCTCCGGACTCTAACATTCATCCATGCTCTCACTGAGAGACTGATAGGATTACTTAAAACTCCCATCCCATGTCGAAGAGTACTACCCTCCATAAGAGACAAAACATACTTCTGACACTTCTCTGCCAACCTCCTGGGACGAAAGGCAAAGAATGACTGGGGGGATGAGGGAAGTTGGAGGAGTATTTAAGCCTTTGGCTGGGGTCTTTGCCTCCTCCTGGTGGCCAGGTTCTGTATTTCCCAAAAGTAATGAATGCAGCTGTGGAGGCAAAGACACCCCAGCCAAAGGCTTAAATACCTCCCCCACTTCCCTCATCCCCCAGTCATTCTGCCGAGGGAGCTCCAGAATCTGAGATACTTCCTTCAATCGCTAAGGAACTTCTCGTTCCCCGCTGAAGGTTAATATAAGCCACTGAGGTTATATTGTCTGATTGGAATCTGAAACTAGGACAAACCCAGAAGTGGTCAAGCCTTCAAGGCCTTAAAGATTGCCCGTAGTTCCAAAATTTTGATCGGGAGAACTACTCCTGAGTCCACAACCCCTGTGCCTTCCTGGCACCCCAAACAGCTTTCCATCCGGATAAGCTTGCGTCCGTAGTCACAATCTCCCAGGATGGTCTTAAGAAGCATGTCCCTCGGGATAGATGAGGGACTCAAGGAGGTCCGGAGGGCAAGACATGCCGAAGTTAGCTTGCAATGTCTCTGGTCTGTTAGAGAATCTATTATAGTACCCAGGAATTCCACCCGGATACTTGGGATAAGAACTCTTTTCCAAGTTTATCTTCTATCCATGTGATCGAAGAAGACTGAGAAGGGACTCAGAGAATATCGTCCAAGTATGGGGTTACTGCAATACCTTGAGTTCTAGCAACGGCTAGAAGAGCCCCAAGAACCTTCGTAAAAGATTCTTGGAGCAGTAGCTAGGCCAAACAGAAGGGCAATGAACTGGAAGTGCTGGTCCAGGAATGCAAACCTCAGGAACTGAAAGTGTTCTCTGTGGATTGGAACATGAAGGTAAGCATCCTTCAGATCTATAGCGGTAATAAACTGGCCTTCATGAATTAAAGGAAGGATGGACTTTATTGTCTCCATCTTGAAGGAAGGGACACTGAGCTCTGTGGAAGTTACCTTGTCGCAGAGACCTGCTGATACAAGGTCCATTTGTTCATCAAAATCTAGGTTCTCTGAGGCTGACTGTGTGGAGATTAAACGTTTAGTCTTAGCCAAGAGAGGTTTCTCTGAGAATGTCATTGATATTCTTATTCAAGCTCTTTAACCAGTTACTATGCGTATCTACCACAAGGTGTGGTGGACCTACTTATTCTGGTGTGAAGAGCGTGTTTTTTTCCTGGCACAAAGTTAAGGTTGCCAGGATCTTATCTTTTCTTCATGATGGGCTGGATAAGGGCCTTTCTGCTAGTTTCCTGAGGGGACAGATTTCAACCCTGCCGGTTTTATTGCACAAGAGACTGGCTGAGCTTCCAGACTTGCAGTACTTTGTTAAGGCTCTGATTAGGATCAGACCTGTGTTTAGATCTGGGGCTCCTCCTTGGAGTCTAAATCTTGTTCTTTGGGTTTTGCAACAGGTTCCGTTTGAGCCTCTGCATTCCGTTGACATTAAATTGTTATCTTGAAAGGTGTCTTTTTTTTTTTTTTTTTTTTTTTTTTTTTTTATTATTGGCTATTGCCTCCGCGCGCAGAGTTTCTGAGATCTCTGCTTTGCAATGTGAGCCCCTTATCTGATTTTTCATGCAGATAAGGCAGTTTTAAGTACTAAATTAGGTTTCTTCTGTTATGTGTGATCAGTCCACGGGTCATCATTACTTCTGGGATATAACTCCTCCCCAACAGGAAATGCAAGAGGATTCACCCAGCAGAGCTGCATATAGCTCCTCCCCTCTACGTCACTCCCAGTCATTCTCTTGCACCCAACGACTAGATAGGATGTGTGAGAGGACTATGGTGATTATACTTAGTTTTTATAACTTCAATCAAAAGTTTGTTATTTTACAATAGCACCGGAGCGTGTTGTTGCCTCTCTGGCAGAGTTTGAAGAAGAATCTACCAGAGTTTTTACTATGATTTTAACCGGAGTAGTTAAGATCATATTGCTGTTTCTCGGCCATCTGAGGGAGGTAAAAGCTTCAGATCAGGGGACAGCGGGCAGATGAATCTGCATTGAGGTATGTAGCAGTTTTTATTTTCTGAATGGAATTGATGAGAAAATCCTGCCATACCGTTATAATGACATGTATGTATACTCTACACTTCAGTATTCTGGGGATGGTATTTCACCGGAATTACTCTGTTAAAAGTACACTAAACCTTTTAATAGGTATTTATCATGTTAAACGTTTTTGCTGGAATGTAGAATCGTTTGCATTTCTGAGGTACTGAGTGAATAAATATTTGGGCATTATTTTTCCACTTGGCAGTTACTTGTTTTAATTGTGACAGTTTCGTTTCTCTCTCACTGCTGTGTGTGAGGGGGAGGGGCCGTTTTTGGCGCTCTTTTGCTACGCATCAAAAATTTCCAGTCAGTTACTCTTGTATTTCCTGCATGATCCGGTTCATCTCTAACAGAACTCAGGGGTCTTCAAACTTCTTTGGAGGGAGGTAGATTCTCTCAGCAGAGCTGTGAGACTTATATATTGACTGTGATTAAAAAACGTTGCTCTGTAATTTTTATTTTCAAATTTAATTATTGTTAATTTACTAATGGGAACAAACCTTTGCTAAAAGTTGTGTTGTTTTTAAGGATTGAGACTATAACTGTTTTTCAGTTCATTATTTCAACTGTCATTTAATCGTTTAGTGCTTCTTGAAGGCACAGTACGTTTTTGTTAAATAAGATTGTAACCAAGTTGCAAGTTTATTGCTAGTGTGTTAAACATGTCTGACTCAGAGGAAGATACCTGTGTCATTTGTTCCAATGCCAAGGTGGAGCCCAATAGAAATTTATGTACTAACTGTATTGATGCTACTTTAAATAAAAGCCAATCTGTACAATTTGAACAAATTTCACCAAACAGCGAGGGGAGAGTTATGCCGACTAACTCGCCTCACGTGGCAGTACCTGCATCTCCCGCCCGGGAGGTGCGTGATATTATGGCGCCTAGTACATCTGGGCGGCCATTACAGATAACATTACAAGATATGGCTACTGTTATGACTGAAGTTTTGGCTAAATTACCAGAACTAAGAGGCAAGCGTGATCACTCTGGGGTGAGAACAGAGTGCGCTGATAATACTAGGGCCATGTCTGATACTGCGTCACAGCTTGCAGAGCATGAGGACGGAGAGCTTCATTCTGTGGGTGACGGTTCTGATCCAAACAGATTGGATTCAGATATTTCAAATTTTAAATTTAAATTGGAAAACCTCCGTGTATTACTAGGGGAGGTTTTAGCGGCTCTTAATGATTGTAACACTGTTGCAATACCAGAGAAATTGTGTAGGTTGGATAAATACTTTGCGGTACCGGCGAGTACTGACGTTTTTCCTATACCTAAGAGACTAACTGAAATTGTTACTAAGGAGTGGGATAGACCCGGTGTGCCGTTCTCACCCCCTCCAATATTTAGAAAGATGTTTCCAATAGACGCCACCACACGGGACTTATGGCAAACGGTCCCTAAGGTGGAGGGAGCAGTTTCTACTTTAGCTAAGCGTACCACTATCCCGGTGGAGGATAGCTGTGCTTTTTCAGATCCAATGGATAAAAAATTAGAGGGTTACCTTAAGAAAATGTTTGTTCAACAAGGTTTTATATTGCAACCCCTTGCATGCATCGCGCCGATTACGGCTGCGGCAGCATTTTGGATTGAGTCTCTGGAAGAGAACCTTAGTTCATCTACGCTGGACGACATTACGGACAGGCTTAGAGTCCTTAAACTAGCTAATTCATTCATTTCGGAGGCCGTAGTACATTTAACCAAACTTACGGCTAAGAACTCAGGATTCGCCATTCAGGCACGTAGAGCGCTGTGGCTAAAATCCTGGTCAGCTGATGTAACTTCTAAGTCCAAATTACTTAATATTCCTTTCAAGGGGCAAACTTTATTTGGGCCCGGTTTGAAAGAAATTATCGCTGACATTACAGGAGGTAAGGGCCACGCCCTGCCTCAAGACAAAGCCAAAGCTAAGGCTAGACAGTCTAATTTTCGTCCCTTTCGGAATTTCAAAACAGGAGCAGCATCAACTTCCACTGCACCAAAACAGGAAGGAGCTGTTGCTCGTTACAGACAAGGCTGGAAACCTAACCAGTCCTGGAACAAGGGCAGGCAGGCCAGGAAACCTGCTGCTGCCCCAAAGACAGCATGAACCGAGGGCCCCCGATCCGGGACCGGGTCTAGTGGGGGGCAGACTCTCTCTCTTCGCCCAGGCTTGGGCAAGAGATGTTCAGGATCCCTGGGCGCTAGAGATCATATCTCAGGGATACCTTCTAGACTTCAAATTCTCTCCCCCAAGAGGGAGATTTCATCTGTCAAGGTTGTCAACAAACCAGATAAAGAAAGAAGCGTTTCTACGCTGTGTACAAGATCTGTTATTAATGGGAGTGATCCATCCGGTTCCGCGGTCGGAACAAGGACAAGGGTTTTACTCAAACCTGTTTGTGGTTCCCAAAAAAGAGGGAACTTTCAGGCCAATCTTGGATTTAAAGATCCTAAACAAATTCCTAAGAGTTCCATCGTTCAAAATGGAAACTATTCGGACAATCTTACCCATGATCCAAAAGGGTCAGTACATGACCACAGTGGATTTAAAGGATGCTTACCTTCACATACCGATTCACAAAGATCATTACCGGTATCTAAGGTTTGCCTTCTTAGACAGGCATTACCAGTTTGTAGCTCTTCCATTCGGATTGGCTACGGCTCCAAGAATCTTCACAAAGGTTCTGGGTGCCCTTCTGGCGGTACTAAGACCGCGAGGAATTTCGGTAGCTCCGTACCTAGACGACATTCTAATACAAGCTTCAAGCTTTCAAACTGCCAAGTCTCATACAGAGTTAGTTCTGGCATTTCTAAGGTCGCATGGATGGAAAGTGAACGAAAAGAAGAGTTCTCTTTTTCCTCTCACAAGAGTTCCATTCTTGGGGACTCTTATAGATTCTGTAGAAATGAAGATTTATCTGACAGAAGACAGATTAACAAAGCTTCTAAATGCATGCCGTGTCCTTCATTCCATTCAACTCCCGTCAGTAGCTCAATGCATGGAGGTGATCGGCTTAATGGTAGCAGCAATGGACATAGTTCCCTTTGCACGTCTACATCTCAGACCGCTGCAATTGTGCATGCTGAGTCAGTGGAATGGGGATTACTCAGACTTGTCCCCTACTCTGAATCTGGATCAAGAGACCAGAAACTCTCTTCTATGGTGGCTTTCTCGGCCACATCTGTCCAGGGGGATGCCATTCAGCAGGCCGGACTGGACAATTGTAACAACAGACGCCAGCCTACTAGGTTGGGGCGCTGTCTGGAATTCTCTGAAGGCTCAGGGACAATGGAATCAGGAGGAAAGTCTCCTGCCAATAAACATTCTGGAATTGAGAGCAGTTCTCCATGCTCTTCTGGCTTGGCCCCAGTTAAAAACTCGGGGGTTCATCAGGTTTCAGTCGGACAACATCACGACGGTAGCTTACATCAACCATCAAGGAGGGACAAGAAGCTCCCTAGCAATGATGGAAGTATCATAGATAATTCGCTGGGCAGAGTCTCACTCTTGCCACCTGTCAGCAATCCACATCCCGGGAGTGGAGAACTGGGAGGCGGATTTCTTGAGTCGCCAGACTTTTCATCCGGGGGAGTGGGAACTTCATCCGGAGGTCTTTGCCCAAATACTTCGACGTTGGGGCAAACCAGAGATAGATCTCATGGCGTCTCGCCAGAACGCCAAACTTCCTCACTACGGGTCCAGATCCAGGGATCCGGGAGCGGTTCTGATAGATGCTTTGACAGCACCTTGGAACTTCGGGATGGCTTATGTGTTTCCACCCTTCCCGCTGCTTCCTCGATTGATTGCCAAAATCAAACAGGAGAGAGCACCAGTGATTCTAATAGCGCCTGCATGGCCACGCAGGACTTGGTATGCAGATCTAGTGGACATGTCATCCTGTCCACCTTGGTCTCTACCTCTAAGACAGGACCTTCTGATACAGGGTCCATTCAAACATCAAAATCTAACTTCTCTGAAGCTGACTGCTTGGAAATTGAACGCTTGATTTTATCAAAACGTGGTTTTTCTGAGTCGGTTATTGATACCCTGATACAGGCTAGGAAGCCTGTTACCAGAAGGATTTACCATAAGATATGGCGTAAATACCTATACTGGTGCGAATCCAAAGGTTACTCCTGGAGTAAGGTTAGGATTCCTAGGATAATGTCCTTTCTACAAGAAGGTTTAGAAAAGGGTTTATCGGCTAGCTCATTAAAGGGACAGATCTCAGCTCTGTCCATCTTGTTACACAGGCGTCTGTCAGAAAATCCAGACGTCCAGGCCTTTTGTCAGGCTTTAACTAGGATCAAGCCTGTGTTTAAAGCTGTTGCTCCGCCATGGAGTTTAAACTTAGTTCTTAACGTTTTACAGGGTGTTCCGTTTGAACCCCTTCATTCCATTGATATAAAATTGTTATCTTGGAAAGTTCTGTTTTTAATGGCTATTTCCTCGGCTCGAAGAGTCTCTGAGTTATCAGCCTTACATTGTGATTCTCCTTATCTGATCTTTCACTCAGACAAGGTAGTTCTGCGTACTAAACCTGGGTTCTTACCTAAGGTAGTCACTAACAGGAATATCAATCAAGAGATTGTTGTTCCATCCTTGTGTCCAAATCCTTCTTCAAAGAAGGAACGTCTTCTACACAATCTGGATGTAGTTCGTGCCCTCAAGTTCTACTTGCAGGCAACTAAAGATTTTCGCCAAACTTCTTCCCTGTTTGTCGTTTATTCTGGACAGAGGAGAGGTCAAAAAGCTTCTGCTACCTCTCTCTCCTTTTGGCTTCGTAGCATAATACGTTTAGCCTATGAGACTGCTGGACAGCAGCCTCCTGAAAGAATTACAGCTCATTCCACTAGAGCTGTAGCTTCCACTTGGGCCTTTAAGAATGAGGCCTCTGTTGAACAGATTTGCAAGGCTGCAACTTGGTCTTCGCTTCATACTTTTTCCAAATTTTACAAATTTGACACTTTTGCTTCTTCGGAGGCTATTTTTGGGAGAAAGGTTCTTCAGGCAGTGGTTCCTTCTGTATAATGAGCCTGCCTATCCCTCCCGTCATCCGTGTACTTTTGCTTTGGTATTGGTATCCCAGAAGTAATGATGACCCGTGGACTGATCACACATAACAGAAGAAAACATAATTTATGCTTACCTGATAAATTCCTTTCTTCTGTTGTGTGATCAGTCCACGGCCCGCCCTGTTTTAAGGCAGGTAAATATCTTTTAAATTATACTCCAGTCACCACTTCACCCTTGGTTTCTCCTTTCTCGTTGATTCTTGGTCGAATGACTGGGAGTGACGTAGAGGGGAGGAGCTATATGCAGCTCTGCTGGGTGAATCCTCTTGCATTTCCTGTTGGGGAGGAGTTATATCCCAGAAGTAATGATGACCCGTGGACTGATCACACAACAGAAGAAAGGAATTTATCAGGTAAGCATAAATTATGTTTTTCTTCCTAAGGTTGTGTCGGATCGCAACATCAATCAAGAGATTGTGGTTCCTTCCTTGTGTCCTAATCCTTCTTCATCGAAGGAACGCTTACTTCACAATTTGGATGTGGTTCGCGCCTTGAAGTTCTATCTTCAGGCTACTAAGGAGTTTAGACAATCTTCCTCCTTGTTTGTTGTCTATTCGGGGGAAGCGTAAGGGGCAGAAGGCTACTTCGACTTCCCTATCTTTTTAGTTAAGGAGTGTCATCCGTTTAGCTTACGAAACAGCGGGACATCGTCGTCCTGAGAGGATAATGGCTCATTCCACTAGCGCAGTGGCTTCCTCTTGGGCCTTTAAAAACGAGGCCTCTGTGGATCAGATTTGTAGGGCGGCTACCTGGCCCTTCTTACATACTTTTTCAAAATTTAACAAGTTTGATGTTTTTGCTTCGGCTGAAGCAGCTTTCGGGAGAAAAGTTTTGCAGGCTGAGGTGCCCTCAGAATAGAGTCCGCCTCTTCCTTTTTGTTCCCTCACGTTATTCATTCAGTGTCCTCTGGAGCTTGGGTATAGTTTTCCCAACAGTAAGGAATAAAGCCATGGACTCTGCCTATCTTAGAAAGGAAAACCTAATTTATGCTTACCAGATAAATTCCTTTCCTTATGGATAGGGAGAGTCCACGGCCCCCGTCCGTTTTTTTTTCTTGTCTATGGGCGATCTCCTATTTATTTTATACTTCGGGCACCATTTATACCCTAATGTTTCTCCTACTTTTACTTGTTCCCTCTGCAGAATGGCTGGGGTAATGAGGAAGTGGGAGGGATATATAGCCTTTGGTTGGGGTGTCACCTCCTCCTGGTGGCCAGGTGTTGTATTTTCCAACAGTAAGGAATGAAGCCGTGGACTCTCCCTATCCAGAAGGAAAGGAATTGATCTGGTAATCATAAATTATGTTTTAACAAAATAAAGTATTTTTTAATTAAGGTATGTACATCGTTTTTCTTTTTAGTCATAATGCTATTGCACACTAAAAGGACTACGGTATAGTGTAAATATAAGAATAAATTGAATGTAGTATTTAGAGGGCGCTAGGAGAAGCTAAAGATATCTTAATATGCTACCTTTAGATAGGTGTTAAAGAGAATTAGCCTTATTGAGACTGATTGTCTGTCTGTACGTATATTTATATAGACTGAACCACAAATTCAATACCTAAGGATTTCTAAATGATGACTATAGATTGGTGTGAATATAGATTAGTCTTAAAGGGCCACTAAACCCAAAATCTTTCTTTCATGATTCAGATAGAGAATAGAAATTTAAACAACATTACAATTTACTTCCATTATTTATTTTGCTTCATTTTTTAAATATCCTTAGATGAAGAAAAAGCAATGCACATGGTGAGCCAATCACACAATGCTTCTATGTGCAGCAACCAATCAGCAGCTAGTGAGCATATCTAGATATGCTTTTCATCAAAGAATATCAAGATAATAAAACAAATTAGATAATATAAGTAAATTAGAAAGATGTTTAAAATTGCATTCTCTTTCTAAATCATAAAAGAAAAAATGTGGGTGGCATGTCCCTTTTAATTTAACTGGATATGTTTATATGCAATATTCTAAAATTTACCCCAAGCAGAGTAGGCAAAGATTATTACAAATTTATTTACAAAGATATTTCAGGTTTAGTATATATTCACAATAGTAAAATTTGGGACGTCTCCCATACAAATAGGACCACTCCTAAAGAATGGCATAAGAAAATATAAAAACACACTCAAATTACAATAAAATGATAAAGCAAAAATAAATTCCAACTGATCAGGGGTCATATAGCAGATAAAATCAATGTATATGTATAAACTCTTCCAAATTAACAAACCCTATGTTAGTATAGCCAGCTATATAAATAACATATACCATTAACTGATTAAAAAATATGTATTCAGAGGTTATGAACCGCATACCACCATAGGAAAAATTATATATTGAGCCATTTTAGAACTCATCCACTTCTAATTAAATATATCTTTAAGACATACTGGTAGAAGTTAGTATTGCAGGACATAAACACACTTAAGGCGCCACTTTGAAGCGCCAAGTAAAAGCAATGTCTCTTATTGCAAGTCTCTTAACGAGTTTCCCACTTCAGATTGTGGTAGCATACGTTACTATTGCAAACATATTATTGTCAAGGTCGTAAGTGAACTGTTCCACCGGTAAGTGACACTTTGTATCAGCAGTTTTAGTTTACCTGCAGGAGCTATGCTCCTAGCTCTTGTTTCTTACCGCAGTTTTTCAAGCGTGTATTTGGCGTGTTGTGTGGCTCCTCTGTGGTGATCCTGTGACTTTACCTTATGTCACAGCTCTGATCAGCTATGTAGCGGTTCCGGTTAAGGGCTGGATTGGATACAAAAGAACTTTTCAAAAGTAATAGCAACCTTAAAAGATTGCAACACAAAGTCTCCTTGCACTTAGTGCTGATAGCACGCAAGTAGTGTTGTATAGAGCATATATTATAACCCGGGTTATTTTTAAATGTTCCACGATGTTCAAAAGATTAGACACTGGATCAGAAGTTATCCGTAGATTTGTGCCTGTGTGTTAGTAATCAGAAGTGTTCAGCCTGTATACCATCAACATGTTTCACCCTATGCTGGGCTTTTTCAAGATCCTGAAAAAGCCCAGCATAGGGTGAAACACAGGCACAAATCTACGGATAACTTCTGATCCAGTGTCTAATCTTTTGAACATCGTGGAACATTTAAAAATAACCCGGGTTATAATATATGCTCTATACAACACTACTTGCGTGCTATCAGTACTAAGTGCAAGGAGACTTTGTGTTGCAAAATTTTAAGGTTGCTATTACTTTTGAAAAGTTCTTTTGTATCCAATCCAGCCCTTAACCGGAACCGCTACATAGCTGATCAGAGCTGTGACATAAGGTAAAGTCACAGGATCACCACAGAGGAGCCACACAACACGCCAAATACACGCTTTAAAAACTGCGGTAAGAAACAAGAGCTAGGAGCATAGCTCCTGCAGGTAAACTAAAACTGCTGATACAAAGTGTCACTTACCGGTGGAACAGTTCACTTACGACCTTGAGAATAATATGTTTGCAATAGTAATGTATGCTACCACAATCTGAAGTGGGAAACTCGTTAAGAGACTTGCAATAAGAGACATTGCTTTTACTTGGCGCTTCAAAGTGGTGCCATAAGTGTGTTTATGTCCTGCAATACTAACTTCTACCAGTATGTCTTAAAGATATATTTAATTAGTGTGGATGAGTTCTAAAATGGCTCAATAATATATCATTTTTCCTATGATGGTATGCGGTTCATAACCTCTGAATACATATTTTTTAATAAGTTAATGGTATATGTTATTTATATAGCTGGCTATACTAACATAGGGTATCCACTTATCCAGATTTGTTAATTTGGAAGAATTTATACATATACATTGATTTTATCTGCTATATGACCCCTGATCAGTTGTAATTTATTTTTGCTTTATCATTTTATTGTAATTTGAGAGTGTTTTTATTTTTATATGCCATTCTGTAGGAGTGGTCCTATTTGTATGGGAGACGTCCCAAATTTTACTATTGTGAATGTATACTAAACCTGAAATATCTTTGTAAATAAATTTGTAATAATCTTTGCCTACTCTGCTTGGGGTAAATTTTATAATATTGCATATAAACATATCCAGTTAGAAATCCTTAGGTATTGAATTTGTGGTTTAGTCTATATAAATATACGTACAGACAATCACAGTCTCAATAAGGCTAATTCTCTTTAACACCTATCTAAGGTAGCATATTAAGATATCTTTAGCTTCTCCTAGCGCCCTCTAAATACTACATTCAATTTGTTCTTTAATTATATAACATACTTTGGAGGAAGGTGTGTTTTTAGAAGGGTTTGATATCTATATATTTTTTGGCCAGCGCATTACTTACTAATATATTTTTCTATAATGTAAATATAACTTTTATATGCACTACAATACAAAAAAATGAATGTGACTCACTTTATTGCTATATTCTCTTTATTGCGGTGGTCTGGAACCGAACCATCAATATCTAAGTTATCATTGATATGTATATGTGCACTACTTCTGTCACAATATGTGAGAATATCTGTGCTCCTAGATGGCAGCCCTGATTACAAAGAGGTGTAGCTTTGCCATCGGGCAACTTTTCAAGGGTTAAAATAGGAACATAGCTTTAAAGAGAGCTGCAACATCAGGAGGGAAACCAATAGTATAGTGAGAAGTAACTATTATTGAGTAGTTGTGCCCTGCAGCTTAATGTCCCTTTAAGTATTATATAATTCTAGCTTAAAGGGACAGACCTACTGTCATTGTTGCGGTTTACTGTAAAATTGATTTCCCTTACTGTGTTTTCAGAGTATAAAATGTATCAGAAATCACTCATTTGTGTTTATTTTTGTATATGAAACAGCATAACACTTTTTGTTTTGTTTTTTTGTTGGGGGTGGTGGGGGGTGTTATTCTTTTTATAGTTTCCTTATCTTACTACTCCCTCTCATACTTTCCACTGAGTGTACTTTCTTCTGCTGGCTTTGTTACATAGCTTTTCAATAGCCATGATTTTTCAGTATACAGTAGGTGGATACCACAAGCAAAAGCAGCTATTTCAAATAAAAATAGTAAAATCAGCGGGGAGGTGTACCCATTAAGGGCTAGATTAGTGTAGCACCATTTATTGCTCACACTTTAACTCCACTAGAAGTAAGTTATTTTTGTGCGTGTTGGGTAGCGCACGTATTACAAGTTGAAAGTTAAACATTTTTGCTCTAGGGCTAAGCTGAAGTGTGCAAAAAGCCAAGTTTGGGGAAAAAAACTAACATCCTTAGGAAACAAAATAAAACACACACGTGTTTGCGTGCGACTAAGACATGGAGAGTCCACAACGTCATTCTAATTACTAGTGGGATATTCACTCCTGGCCAGCAGGAGGAGGCAAAGAGCACCACAGCAAAGCTGTTAAGTGTCACTTTCCTTACCCATAACCCCCAGTCATTCTCTTTGCCTCTGTCAATGGAGGAGGTGAAGTTCTGTGTCTGAAGATATTGATTCCTTTATGGGGGGTTTTTCCCCTGCAAGCAAGGATTTGGGTTTAGCTGTGTCTATGTCAATCTCTTGAGTAAGAGTAGTGGTGGCTTTTAAGTAGATAGGAAGTGGTGAGGTGGTCCTTGCCTGGTTTCCTAACACTTTTGCTGCCCTAGTCATAAAAAGCCAAAGTTGGTTACTCTGTTCTTTCTTTTTCTACAGGTCTCTGTGAGGAGTATGTGTCCTTTCACACCTTGTAAGCTGTCGTCCTGCCTGACAGCTGGATTGCAGGTAAGTGCTTTTGTCTTCTAGATGGAGACGTGCACTTAAAGAAGATTTAGCTGCAATGTTTATTTGGGACATGTTCTATCCTTTTTATTGGCAGGGTGCAGGCACTTTACAAATGTGATTAAAGTGAAAGTAAATCCTAGCGTTTTACAAATGCTAGGATTGACTGTTGAAACAAAAAAAGGTGGACTTTCATTCATGAAGTATAAGATACTAAATGTAGAAAGCTCCTTTATTTGTTTCAGCAGCCCACGGCTAAAAAATATTTTTTGCTAAGAGGTGACGTTTTTACCTCCTTAGCCAATAGCCGTGCAGTAAATCCTGTTTGGCGACCATGGGAGCCGGATTTACCGCACGGCTATTGGCTAAGAGGTGAAAACGTCACCTCTTAGCAAAAATTTTTTTTAGCCGTGGGCTGCTGTAGCAGCTAAAAACGGCGATCGATTGAAACAAATAAAGGAGCTTTTTAAATGAAGTATCTTATACTTCATGAGTGAAAGTCCCCTTTATTTGTTTCAATAGTCAATCCTAGCGTTTGTAAAACGCTAGGATTTACTTTCACTTTAAGGAGACTAAGGGGTTAATACTTTTCTTTATGGAGCTAAAGCTTAGCTGTTATTTTTGTTTTTATTTGTGGCTCATGTATTAATTTTATTTCAAATATGGGTTTGTTTGAAAGAGACACCCTATCGGTATGTGGGATTATTTGGGCTCAAGTGGACTAACACCGCTCACTGCTAAAGGCTGATAACGATCTTTCAAGTAAAACGGTCAGTTTTCAGAAATGCACGCTTTTTCTTTTTGCTGCATAGTTTCTTGTCGGATGGTCGTGTGACTTCCGCTATTCCGCATTCAGATTTCTAAGTGGAGCGGCGTCTACTATGTTCCAACATCTCCTGTGATCACTCGATTGGCAGGAGAGTCCTTTTGACGTTTCCCACTACCAGCTTTATTACCGGAGGTCAGGTAGAACACGTCAGTCTGTCTGAGGTGTAGAGAGCCTGATTTTCATTTTGTTAGGCTATCTAATTTTTATAGTGTTATATGCTCTGAGGGTAAAGAATTTCTTAAAGTGACAGTAACAATTTTTTTTTTTTCTCAATTATTTTTGGGGAATTTTTTATTGGATAATATAGATATGAATCAAAACTCTTTCTTGTGATAAATGCTCATTTATGCCTAGAAGCACTAATTGTTTTGTCTATGCAATTTGGTGCTGCATTCTTAGCTAGAACTCTTGAATGTAAAGATAAATTGTTGCCCTCTGAGCCCAATGTCTTTCAGGATGATGCTGTTCAGGCAATACCACAGCTTTCTCCTCAAACGGCCCAAGCCTCAATGGCGTCGCATACAGTGCCCTGCAGTTCTTCTCAACCTCCTGGAGGAGTGTTTTTGCCATCAGATTTTGCTGCACAGATATCTTCTGCGGCATTATCTGCTTTTCCCATGTTGGGGAAGTGCAAGAGGAAATCTAAACATTTTTCTGATAGTAAGGTGTCTCTTGCCTCTGCTGCTGCGAAGGTTGACCTCCATCCTAAGTCTGATGAGGAGGATACTTCGATAGCTTCTGAGGGCGAAATCTCAGATTCAGACAGTATAATTCCTTTGACTGACTCTGAAGAGGTAAACTTCAGATTAAAGCTTAAATTCCTCCGTGTACTGTTAAAGGAGGTACTGGCTACTTTGGACGACTCCTATTCTTCTGTCGCTGTCAACTCTAAGAATCTAGTAAACTTAAAAAATACTATGATATTCCTTCCTCTGTGGAAATGTTAACTGTTCCAGACTGTGTGTCGGAGATCATTGCACAGGAGGGGGATAGGCCAGGGATATCTTTCTCCCGTTTTTAAAAATCTTTCCTGTTGCTGACTCCATTCGAGACTCATGGTGCACAGTGCCTAAGGAAGAAGGGACTATTTCTACTGGCTAAAAGAACCACAATTCCTATTGAGGATAGCTGTTCCTTTAAGGATCCCATGGACAAAAAGCTGGAGGCTTAATTTAAAGAAAATGTATGTTCATCAGGGACTACAATGGCAACCTGCAGTCTGTTTTGTCACAGTGGCAAGTGCAGCATCCTATTGGTGCAATGCTTTGTCAGAGTTGGTATTAGAAGAAACTCCATTGGAGGAGATCCAAGATAGGATTAAGGCCCTCAAACTAGCCAATTTCTGATGCGACCATGCAAGTTAGACTGGGAGCCAAGATGTCTGTCTTCACTGTTCTAGCCTGCAGGGCTTTGTGGCTAAAATTTTGGTCAGCTGATGTTACCTCCAATTTCAAGCTTCTGTCGCTTTCTTACAAGGGTAAGACCCTGTTTGGTCCTGGTCTGGCAGAGATGATTTCTGAAATTACAGGTGGAAAGGGGTCCTTTCTACCACAAGACAAGAAGAATAGACGATAGGGGCGTCAAATATCTAATTTTCGCTCCTTTCATAACTTTAAAGGTCCGAAGTCTTCCTCTTCCAAGCCGGAGCAGTCCAAGTCCTTTTGGAGACCCAATCAGTCTTGGAATAAGGGAAAACAATCAAAGAAGCTCTCATCTGAGACTGTCAGCATAAAGGGTCCACCCCTGGTCCAGTACTGGATCAAGTGGGGGGCAGACTTTCCTTGTTTAAACAAGATTGGATATGCGATGTCCCAGACCCTTGGGCTGTGGAAATAGTATCCCAGGGTTACAAAATAGACTTCAAGACTTGTCCTTCCAGGGATAGATTTCTCCTCTGAAGATTATCTGCAGACCAGGTAAAAAGAGAGGCATTCTTGAACTGGGTTCAGGACATTTTCTCCCTGGTAGTGATTGTTCCAGTTCCACTAAGGGAACAGAGCCTAGGATTTTATTCAAATCTGTCTGTCTGTGGTTCCCAAAAAAGAGTGAACTTTTTCTTCCCATTTTAGACCTAAAGTGTCTCAACAAATCTCTCAGGGTACTGTCCTTCAAAATGGAAACCATTCGTTCTATTCTCCCTTTGGTCCAACAGGGTCAGTTCATGACGACCATAGACCTGAAGGATGCGTATTTTCATGTTCCCATACACAGGGATCGTCACCAGTTTCTGAGATTTGATTTTCTAGACAAGCACTTTCAGTTTGTTGCTCTTCCGTTGGGCCTTGCCACAGCTCCCAGAATCTTCTCAAAGGTTCTGGGGGCTCTCTTGGCAGTTGTCGGGTCCCATGGAATTGCGGTGGCCCTTACCTGGATGACATATTGGTTCAGGCGTCATCTTTTCAACAAGCAAACTTTCATACATAAATCTTGTTGTCTTTTCTACATTCCCACGGATGGAAAGTGAATCTGGTAAAGAGTTCTCTTGTTCCAGCTACAAGGGTGGTTTTCTTAGAGACCATCATTGATTCCCTATCTATGAAGATTTTTTTGACGGAGGTCAGAAGATCCAAGCTTCTCACTTCTTGCCTCTCTCTTCAGTCTACTGTTCGGCCATCATTATCCCAATGTATGGAGGTAATTGGTCTGATGGTCACTTCCATGGACATCATTCCCTTTGATCGATTCCATTTTAGAGTTCTGCAACTATGCATGCTCAGACAATGAAATGGAGATCATTCGGATCTGTCTCAGAGGATAGAGCTAGACCAGTTGACAAGAAGACTCTCTATCAGGGTGGATTTCTCAGGATCATCCTGTCTCAGGGCACATACTTCCGGAGAACCTCCTGGGTGATTGTGACCACGGATGCCAGACTGCTAGGCTGGGGAGCAGTCTGGGACTCGTTAAAGGCTCAGGGCCTATGGACTCGGGAGGAGTCTTCTCTCCCAATAAACATCTTGGAGTTGAGAGCAATCTTCAATGCCCTGATGGCTTGGCCTCAGTTATCCTTAGTCCGGTTTATCAGGTTCCAGTCGGACAACATCACCTCAGTGGCTTATATCAATCACCAGCGAGGAATTCTGAGTTCCTTGGCTATGAAGGAGGTGACTGATTCTGCAGTGGGTGGAAGCTCACAAGTGTCTATTTGCCATCCACATTCCAGGAGCGGACAACTGGGAGGCGGATTTCTTGAGACGGACCTTTCATCCCGTGAAGTGGGCTCTCCATCCGTAGGTGTTCTCCAGGTTAACCCTCAAGTGGGGGTTGCCGGAGTTGGATCTGATGGTGTCTTGTCAGGACGCCAAGCTTCCATGGTATGGTTCAAGGTCAAGAGATCCTCAGGCCGCCCTGATAGATGCTCTGGCAGTTCCTTGGGATTTCGGTCTAGCATACCTGTTTCCTCCGTTTTGCTCTCCTTCCACGAGTCATTGCTCGTATCAAACAGAAGAGAACATCTGTAATTCTAATAGCTCCTGCATGACCTCGCAGGATCTGGTTTGCAGACCTGGTGAGGATGTCCTCTTTCTCCTTGGAGGTTACCTCTGAGGAAGGACCTTCTAACTCAGGGTCCTTTCCTCCATCCAAATATTGTTTCTGTGAAGCTGACTGCATGGATATTGAACGCTTAGTTCTTGCTAAGTGTGTTTTTTTGTTTTTTTTTAGTCAGTCATTGATACTATGATTCAGGCTAGCAAGCCTGTTACTTGTAAGATTTACCATAAGGTAAAGTAAATCTATATGCGTGAATCAAAGGGCTTCAATCTTTTTGTCAGGCCCTGGCTAGAATCAGGCCTGTTTTTAAACCATTTACTCCTCCTTGGAGCCTTAACCTAGTTCTTAGAGTTTTGCAGCAGGCTCCGTTTTTAACCAATGCATTCTATAGATATTAAGCTGTTATTTTGGAAGGTTTTGTTTCTTATTTTTTCTGCTCGGAGAATTTCTGAACTCTTGGCTTTGCAGTGCAATTCACGTTGCCTTATTTTTCATGCGCATAAGGCGGTCCTTCGTACTAAATTGGGGTTTCTCCCTAAGGTGGTTTCGTATAGAAATATTAATCAGGAAATTGTTGTTCCTTCTCACTGTCCTAGACTCCTAATACTTCCTCTCATAAGGAACGTTTGTTGCACAACTTGGATGTGGTGCGCTCAAAAATTCTACCTTCAGGCTACTTAGGATTTTCTCCAGTCTTCTGCCCTTTTTGTTTGTTTCTCTGGAAAATGGAAGGGTCAGAAGGCTACTTCTACTTATCTTTCCCTCTGGTTGAGAAGTATGATTTGTTTGGTTTTGAGACTGCTGGACAGCAGCCTCCTGAGAGACTTACAGCTCATTCCTCTAGGGCTGTCTCCTCTTCTTGGGCTTTCAAAAATGAAGCTTCTGTGCAACAGATTTGCAATGCTGTAACTTGGTCCTCTCTGCATACTTTTTCCAAATTCTACAAATTTGATACTTTTTTCCTTGGCTGAGGCTTCCTTTTGGGAGAAAGGTTCTTCAAGCGGTGGTGCCTTCTGTTTAGGGCCGCCTATCTTATTCTCCCTCTCTGTTCATTCCGTGTCCTCTAGCTTGGGTATTGGTTCCCACTAGTAAGTGGAATGACGTCGTGGACTCCCCATGTCCGGAAATACATTTATCAGGTAAACATTTTTTTATTTTTTTATTTTTTATTTCCATGCAACTTTTTATTCGATCTTCACCGTTAACCAGAGCTGTGAAGTTGCCCTTAATCAACGCGCATTAAATTGAATTGCGCTCAAGTGAAGATATATTTACCTTCAACTTGACATAAGGGCGCTACTTCTGACGCTCGCAAACACCCGCAATAAAACCTTCTGTAGAGCCGTTTGGATTTTTTTTACTTTTCAGCAGGAGGTAGGTTTAACTTGCCTTGGTGATGCTTCTTTCTAGAGGGGGGAAAAAAATACTTATTTGAGTTATGATGGAGATAAAACCCTAAGATTAAAATCCTCTATTGCATGTAAGTAAACATGCCTTTTGCTGACGAGTCAAAAAAACACGAAAAAACGGCTGTCCAAAAGTGGTTTCTCTTGCTGCATCCTACTCCATAAAGGGATTGCTGTGTTTAATACAGTGCTTGGAAGCAAAATCTGTGAGATATTGTGTGTGTGTGTGTGTATATAATATTATATATAATTTGCATATCTTACCCAGAGTTCCCTGGCGCATTGGTAACAATGTATAGTGTACTTGTGTAAAGCAAGTAGGGATACTTGCCTATATTAACTTTTATATTTACTTTTGTCTGTTTAGCTAGTAGATTAATCGTAAACAGATTACAGTAATATTATTTAATTTCAAATTTGAAGTATTTACCTTTTTGACAGGTAATAAAGTATATACTGCTATATCTAGATTGAAGATGTTTCCAATAACCCTTTTTTTGGCATGAATTTCTGAGGAGCGTTTAAGGTCTGGTGAAGTATTTTATTCTTGACGTTATAGCACCATGTACTGCAGTTCTGGGTTGCTGTGCCTGGGTGAAAATGTATTTTTAGTTCATCCAAACATTCTTTGATAGTTCTTTCTATTAACTTTTTTTAATGTCTTATTTGCCATTGTGCAGTCCCTATAGGTCAGCGGTCATCTAGGCTTGTGCAGGTTTCATTTTAAGACTTTATTACTTAGCATAGTTTGTTCACATAATGTTTAGTCACTTATAACAGATTTTTTTTTTTTCTCCCTCGTCAGGTGAAAGTCTCCATAAGCTGATGGTTGACAGGGTGCATGTGCTCAATGGGAAGGAGGTTTCTGCAGACAAACATGATTGTTTGTTTGTTTTTGGTTGGAGACAAGATTTTGGATTTGGTCAAGAGAGGTGGTGACAGTAGTTGGGGCCCCTTCTGTTCACTGCAGTCTTACAATTCATAAAGCTTTGTGTGTTATCTGGTGGCCATAAATACAAATCTGTGTAATTTCTGCAATTCATATTCTGGGTCATATGAACTCCCAGACAGATTTCTGTAAAGTTGTCAGAAGATTAAACCATTGAGGAGGAAATACTAGAATAAAGGGTGTGGTAGAGAGTCAGAATATGAATAAAGAGCAATACCGGTGGTCATGAGTTAACATTTTATTGTGATGAACCATGTCAAATGCAGAAGAAGGGACAGATAGAATTATGGAGAAGTGGCATTTTGTTATGAGAGTAAGAAGGTCATGTAAGTAGTGTATTGAGCAAGAGTCAGATTATATACGGTCCATTAAAGAGTAGAACAAACAAGGATAAGTGGTTGTACACTATACTTACTAGTCATTTTGAATTGGGGACTTAAAGGGACATTCCAGCCAAAATTAGAATACACATGGATGCATTTGTTTTGCCTAGAAGCATTTTTGTAATATACATGTATTAGCAAAAATGCTTCTAATAAAAGCTATAGTTGTTTCAAAAGTGTATTTAAGTATGCACCGTGCACCAGCATTTTAAACACAGCACAACAGGTGCTTGTACCATCTGGTAATGACTCAATTTGTTAATTACTGACAGGATACAAGCCCCACGGGGGTTCTAAGCAGCTGCAGTATTTAAAATGCTGGTACCCTGAGAATATCTAGCTATGCTTCACATGCACGTGCAGAAAAAAATGTTAACACTAAAACAGTGATGACTTTTTACTAGAAGCATTTTTTCCAAAATATGCGTTTCAAATATGTTTTCTATTCAAAGATGTAACTCATCTTTATGTATTTAAATTTTGACCGAAATGTCCCTTTAAGCTGGTATTTGTAAGGCAGTTAGAGGCTTTTTTAGAATATTAATTATTTGAAATGCGGCATTGGAAACCAGGTTGTATATTCTAAACCTTCTCTAATGATTTCTCTACAAAACTCAAAATTTAAACTCAGTGGCTTTACTTGTTTAAAGGGACACTGAACCCAGATATTTTCTTTCATGATTCAGATAGAGCATAACATTGTAATCAACTTTCTAATTTACTCCTATTATCAATTTTTCTTTGTTCTCTTGCTATCTTTATTTTAAAAGCAGGAATGTTAAATCTTAGCAGCCAGCTCATTTTAGGTTCAGCACCATGGATAGCGCTTGCTTATTGGAGGCTTACATTTACCCACCAATAAGCAAGCATAACCCAGGTTCTCAACCAAAAATGGGCCAGCTCCTAGGCATCACATTCCTGCTTTTTAAATAAAGATAGCAAGAGAACGAAGAAAAATTGATAATAGGAATAAATTAAAAGTTGTTTAAAATTGCATGCTCTATCTGAACGATGAAAGAAAAAAAAAAAAAATGGGTTTAGTGTCCCTTTAAGGATGAGGTGAGTTACTCTGGGAGTTAGTTTTAGAGTTGTTGGGAGGATGATTATGAAGATGATGGCAAAGTGTTGAAGAGTATGAGTGATGGGGGAAGACATCTGGGGTTGAAAGACACTATTTTGAGCTAATATATTTTAAAAAGTGTTGGCAGAAGTGAAGAATATATACATCTAATTTGGTTAAGAATGTAATTTCCTCCTGGTGTGCTCCAAGGTGCAAATGCATTTTTCGAGCTAAATTATTTCTCTGGAGTACAATTGGTTGTACTTAAGTTGGTGTGTAGCGCATGTTAATAGGTGTGGTCATTTGTAGTGTTGAAAGTAATGAGGTCTAGTCAGATGTTTGTAATGTTAGTAATTCTGAAGCATGGTTCCACCTCTATTCTGTTGTTGACAGGAACATTAATGTAGGTGTGAAGAGGATTTGCTCAGAAAATGGGAAGAAATAGCTGGCTAAGTTTAGGATTGTGCTCAGTCAAGAAAAAAAAAACGTGTTGTCACGGTGTAGGAGAAACAATATAAGAAAGATGAAGGAATTTTGAGGCAGCAAGACTGTCAGTAAGGGTATTAAAATCCCAACGCATTAGTGTTGGCATTTTAGAAAAACTGAGGCGGCCAGGCAACAAAGTGGGCAAAGTTCATTTAGGTTGGTAGATCAAAACATGCTTAGAGGGGAGAAAAGAGATTACTGTTATTGATTTTAAAGGGACATTAATGATTATGTAATACAAACAAAAGGGGTGCTAAAGAAAGACTGATATGTTGATGATTAACAATTATCAATCTACCAAGTCTGTTATACAATGTAATGTATAATCATGACAATAGTAATTTTGTACATACAAAATACAAGAGTCCAGAGAAAAGTCCCAGATTTAGCAAGATGCACTTCTAAGGTGTAGGGAAGTCCTCTTTAAATATAGGAAGATATATATGGCTGCCTCCTCCTCACCGACTGATCCGGGTTACAACTGTAGAATATAAAGAAGAATAGAGGGGCGCCTCATGTGCAGGATCATCAAGTGTATATATGAGTACAATACAAAAATGAGCCAAATGGATACTCACATATTAGTAGAGCACACCCATGTACTAGTAGGTGCAGGCCGTAGAATTATCGGGTGTAATAGCTCACCCACAGCTAGGACTTCCTATGTGCTGCAGTGAATATATAAAGCATAAAGAGAAGGCACTATATGTGCAGATCAATCAATATGACTATAACAATTTTGAAGATGCCAAATGGGTACTCACATACTGTCCAAGCACACCAATGTGCTGGTAGGAGCAGGCTGGCAGATTTCACATAGGTGTCAGCTCACCCCCAAGAGCAAGATCCAGGTGCAAGGGAGTACTGGTAAAAGTGCTCCAAAATCGCTGAACACAGGCAGGTAGGCAAGGTGTTTCCACTTAAAGTTGTTTTTATACATAAAAAGTGGTGTTTTATTAAAAAAAGATTTAAAAACAAAGTACAAAGAGTGAAATTAGGGGTATTCAAATATTCTCCTATACATGCAACGTGTTTCTCGGCTCTAGGGCCATTTCCTCAGGCATAACTCTTGGGGGTGAGCTGACACCTATCTGAAATCTGCCAGCCTGCTCCTACCAGCACATTGGTGTGCTTGGACAGTATGTGAGTACCCATTTGGCATCTTCAAAATTGTTATAGTCATACTGATTGATCTGCACATATAGTGCCTTCTCTTTATGCTTTATATATTCACTGCAGCACATAGGAAGTCCTAGCTGTGGGTGAGCTATTACACCCGATAATTCTACAGCCTGCACCTACTAGCACATGGGTGTGCTCTACTAATATGTGAGTATCCATTTGGCTCATTCTTGTATTGTACTCATATATACACTTGATGATCCTGCACATGAGGCGCCCCTCTATTCTTCTTTATATTTTAAAGGGATGCCCCCATCTTGTGGAATTCCCTGCCTCGCACCATAAGACTCTCCCCTAGTTTTAACAGCTTCAAGCACTCCCTAAAAACTTTACTATTCAGGGATGCATACAACCAACACTAACCTTTCCTAACGCCATTGCTTTCCCCTTGAACCCCTTAGATTGTAAGCCTATGGGCCCAGCTGTTTACAGATCGCTTCATAAGAGCAGACTACAACAGTGAAACTCTCAGCAGGGCCCTCTACCCACTTGACCCCTACAAAAGCTATCCTGTACACCGACTATGTTTACAGCGCTGCGGAATCTGTTGGCGCTCTACAAATACCTGATGATGATAATAATAATATTAAACACTTTGAGAGAGTACTATAAAATGATAAATCATATATATATACATATATATATATATATATATATATATATATATATATATATATATATATATATATATATATATATAAAAATAATACACACACACACTCTGCAATGTACTTTGATAATTTATTTTTTCCCCTTTTCCTGCAATTCCATTCTGAAATTGTGAGCTTTTCTGTTCCTGTTAGAAATGGAAGTGCATAACCGTTATACTGCACACTCTGGTGACCTATTTAAATCTGCCTCTAATTGGCCACAGCAGAGAAATTACAACATGGCAGCTTCTATTGTTTTATAGACATTAAAATGTTACACTTATTTTACATTTAAACAACTTAATGAAACTTTAAAACATACATCTACATGTTGTTCTCATACTAATCTTTTTTTTTTTTTTTTATGTATCATTCTATCTAGCATTTATTTAATGTGTAATGTCCCTTTAAAACAGGGTGCATAAAGTGGTAGGACCAGTAAGGGGTATTCAAAAATGCACCTCCTTGTCTCTTAAAGGGATATTTAAACCCTGTTTGTGTTGGCTTCTAACAGTTCAAGAGCTCATTTACATATGGCTCAGTGTATCACGTAGCAGGGTCAGACAAACTGCACTATATGTAGAGAGACACAGAATTGATACATTGAGTTATACTTTAACATTAACATTAAAATACAAACACTATTTTTGCATATCTCAATTCAATTTTCACTGTTTTCCTATATAGAAAATATACAGTAATCAAACATAAAGGACCCAGAAGTAAAATTCTAGCAGGGTGGCATAGTGGCTGCTGGGATGTATGTGTTCCACCTTAAACCCACACTTAACAAAAAAATATAATAATTGATAGATTATAGATACATCTCTGTCTGTCTACAGAGAGAGAGAGATGGGTAATTCAAATATTTTTATGCCAAACCATAGCACTTTTTCTCAAAACACTGAAAAGGAATCAATTTTGATCTTTTTTTTTTTTTTTTTTTCTCCCTCTAACAGGAGACCATGGCAAGCTCAGAGGATGAGCTGATTGGGATCCCATTCCCAGAGCACAGCAGTGACATTCTCAGCAGTTTGAATGAGCAGCGGCACCGTGGTGTATTATGTGACATCACCATCAAGACTCGAGGACTGGAGTACCGTACCCACCGTGCAGTACTTGCTGCATGTAGCCACTATTTTCGCAAGATGTTCACAGGGACGCAGGCTTGTGCTTCCCGACGGGAGGTGTGCCATCTGGACTTCCTTAAACCAGATGCCTTGGGGGCTCTGCTTGACTTTGCTTATACAGCTACACTGACCATCAGCAATGCCAACATGCGTGATGTTCTCCGTGCTGCAAGGCTGCTTGAGATTCCTTGTGTGGTGGAGGCATGTGTTGAGATTCTACAGTGTAATGGTAATCGGGAAGAGATGGGAGGAGATGCAGAAGATCTGGAAGGATTCTTACGGGCTCGGCAGTATTTGGAATGCTATATCACTCAGGAAACTGGGGAGGATACAACACCTCCACCAGAGACTGACAGCCATCCACTGTCTCTTACCATGCCACATTCTGAGAAGCCAGTGCAACTAATCCCTCGAAGGCGCAGGAAGAAGTTCCTGCAAGTTAGGCCTAATAGAAGGCCAGAGAATGGCAGCCCATACTGGGCAGAGGAGGAGACTGCAGAGCGAGTAGCTAGCCCTGCAGAAACCCGATCTCCAGCAGAGGTGCCCTCTAATGACAGTAACTTGGGTTATGAGAGATACATCACTGGCAATGGGCTTCCAAGTCAGACGGTTTTCATACCACCCTCCCCACCTGAGGAGATAATGTCTGATGAGGAACCCTCTGACATGGGGGTCCTGCTCCCACTGGACCCCGAGAATCCAGAGCTTGCACCTGGGGGGATAGATGACCCGGATAAGCTTGTGAGGAAAAGGAGGTCCCAAATGCCCCAAGAGTGCCCAGTGTGCCATAAGATAATTCATGGTGCTGGCAAACTACCACGACACATGCGCACACACACAGGGGAAAAGCCTTTTGTGTGCCAAGTCTGTGGAGTCAGATTCACAAGGTGAGTTGAGAGCAAATCTTTATTTTTATACCTCCTGTTGTTCACTTTCAATTTCTCTGTAGTTAATAAGTTTATTCACTTCAGGAGTATATGTCGAGGTCTGTTTTTTTTTTAAATTTATATTTACCTATCAAAACTATATATTGTTTCTCTTGTAAGGTGTATCCAGTCCACGGATCATCCATTACTTGTGGGATATTCTCATTCCCAACAGGAAGTTGCAAGAGGACACCCACAGCAGAGCTGTCTATATAGCTCCTCCCCTAACTGCCATATCCAGTCATTCTCTTGCAACTCTCAACAAACATGGAGGTAGTAAGAGAGAAGTGGTGAAATGTAGCTGTTATTTTACTTCAATCAAAAGTTTATAATTTTTAAATGGTACCGGAGTTGTACTATTTTGTTCCAGGCAGAAAAATAGAAGAATCTGCCTGTGATTTCTATGATCTTAGCAGGTTGTAACTAAGATCCATTGCTGTTCTCACACATGACTGAAGAGAGAGATAACTTCAGCGGAGGAATGGCGTGCAGGATATCCTGCTATGAGGTATGTGAAGTTAAGATTTTTCTAGAAGATGTGAATGCTAGAAAATGCTGCTGTTGCCAAATTTATGTAAGGTAAGCCTGAATACAGTGATTTAATAGCGACTGGTATCATGCTTACTTTCTGAGGTAATACTCTTTTATATTTACGTTTGCTGACATGTTTAAACGTTTTTATATATACTTTGGTGATAAAACTTTATTGGGGCCTAGTTTTTTCCACATGGCTGGCTTAAATTTGCCTAGAAACAGTTTCCTGAGGCTTTCCACTGTGTTAAGGCCTACAGCAAGGCTGTGGCAGTTTGGTGTGACTGTTTAAAAATGTCTAGATCGTTTTTTTTGACCGGTTTTTGAACTAAGGGGTTAATCATCCATTTGCAAGTGGGTGCAATGCTCTGTTAGCCTATTATACACACTGTGTAAAAATTTTGTTTGATTTACTGCCTTTTTTCACTGTTTTTCAAATTCTGACAAAATTTGTTTCTCTTAAAGGCACAGTACCGTTTATTATATTTGCTTGTTAACTTGATTTAAAGTGTTTTCCAAGCTTGCTAGTCTCATTGCTAGTCTGTATAAACATGTCTGACATAGAGGAAACTCCTTGTTAATTATGTTTAAAAGCCATTGTGGAGCCCCCTCTTAGAATGTGTACCAAATGTACTGATTTCACTTTAAGCAATAAAGATCATATTCTGTCTTTAAAAAATTTATCACCAGAGGAATCTGACGAGGGGGAAGTTATGCCGACTAACTCTCCCCACGTGTCAGATCCTTTGACTCCCGCTCAAGGGACTCGCGCTCAAATGGCGCCAAGTACATCTAGGGCGCACATAGCGTTTACTTTACAAGACATGGCGGCAGTCATGGATAATACACTGTCAGCGGTATTAGCCAGACTACCTGAATTTAGAGGAAAGCGAGATAGCTCTGGAGTTAGACGAAATACAGAGCATACTGACGCTTTAAGAGCTATGTCTGATAATGCCTCACAATATGCAGAAGCTGAAGAAGGAGAGCTTCTTTCTGTGGGTGATATTTCTGACTCAGGGAAAATGATGCAACCTGATTCTGATATTTCTACATTTTAAATTTAAGCTTGAGCACCTCCGCGTGTTACTCAGGGAGGTTTTAGCTGCTCTGAATGACTGTGATACAATTGCAGTGCCAGAGAAATTGTGTAGACTGGATAAATACTATGCAGTGCCGGTGTGTACTGATGTTTTTCCAATACCTAAAAGGTTTATAGAAATTATTACTAAGGAATGAGATAGACCAGGTGTGCCGTTCTCTCCCCCTCCTATTTTTAGAAAAAAGTTTCCAATAGACGCTACCACACGGGACTTATGGCAGACAGTTCCTAAGGTGGAGGGAGCAGTTTCTACTCTAGCAAAGCGTACTACTATCCCTGTCGAGGACAGTTGTGCTTTCTTAGATCCAATGGATAAAAAGTTAGAGGGTTACCTTAAGAAAATGTTTATTCAACAAGGTTTTATCCTACAGCCCCTTGCATGCATTGCTCCTGTCACTGCTGCTGCGGCGTTCTGGTTTGAGTCTCTGGAAGAGGCTCTACAGGTAGAGACTCCATTGGATGACATACTTGACAAGCTTAGAGCACTTAAGCTAGCCAATTCTTTTTTTTCTGATGCCATTGTTCATTTGACTAAACTAACGGCTAAGAATTCTGGTTTTGCTATCCAGGCGCGCAGAGCGCTATGGCATGGTCAGCTGACGTTACTTCAAAGCCTAAGCTGCTTAACATTCCCTTCAAGGGGCAGACCCTATTTGGGCCTGGTTTGAAGGAGATTATTGCTGATATCACTGGAGGAAAAGGTCATGCCCTTCCTCAGGATAGGTCCAAATCAAGGGCCAAACAGTCTAATTTTCGTGCCTTTCGAAACTTCAAGGCAAGTGCGGCATCAACTTCCTCTAATGCAAAACAAGAGGGAACTTTTGCTCAGTCCAAGACGGTCTGGAGACCTAACCAGACCTGGAACAAGGGTAAGCAGGCCAAAAAGCCTGCTGCTGCCTCTAAGACAGCATGAAGGAACGGCCCCCTATCCGATAACTGATCTAGTAGGGGGCAGACTTTCGCTCTTCGCCCAGGCGTGGGCAAGAGATGTTCAGGATCACTGGGCGTTGGAAATTATATCCCAGGGATATCTTCTGGACTTCAAGGCTTCCCCCCCCCCCCCCCCAAAAGGGGGATTTCACCTTTCACAATTATCTGCAAACCAGATAAAGAGAGAGGCATTCTTACACTGTGTACAAGACCTCCTAGTTATGGGAGTGATCCATCCAGTTCCAAAGGAGGAACAGGGACAGGAATTTTACTCAAATCTGTTTGTAGTTCCCAAAAAAGAGGTAACCTTCAGACCAATTTTGGATCTAAAGATCTTAAACAAATTCCTCAGAGTTCATCATTCAAGATGGAGACTATTTGTACCATCCTACCTATGATCCAGGACGGTCAATACATGACTACAGTGGATTTAAAGGATGCTTATCTTCACATTCCGATACACAAAGATCATCATCGGTTTCTCAGGTTTGCCTTCCTAGACAGGCATTACCAGTTTGTAGCTCTTCCCTTTGGGCTAGCTACAGCCCCAAGAATTTTTACGAAGGTTCTGGGGTCGCTTCTGGCGGTCCTAAGGCCGCAGGGAATAGCAGTGGCCCCTTATTTAGACGACATCCTAATTCAGGCGTCAAACTTCCAAATTGCCATTGTCTCATACGGACATAGTGTTGGCATTTCTGAGGTCGCATGGGTGGAAGGTGAACGAGGAAAAGAGTTCTCTATCCCCCCTTACAAGAGTTTCCTTCCTAGGGACTCTGATAGATTCTTTAGAAATGAAAATTTACCTGACTGAGTCCAGGTTATCAAAACTTCTAAATTCTTGCCGGGTTCTTTATTCCATCCCTCGCCCTTCGGTGGCTCAGTGCATGGAAGTAATCGCTTAATGGTAGCGGCAATGGACATAGTGCCATTTGCACGCCTACATCTCAGACCGCTGCAACTCTGCATGCTCAGTCAGTGGAATGGGGATTACACAGATTTGTCCCCTCTACTAAATCTGGATCAAGAGACCAGGGATTCTCTTCTCTGGTGGCTATCTCGGGTCCATCTGTCCAAAGGTATGACCTTTCGCAGGCCAGATTGGACAATTGTGACGACAGATGCCAGCCTTCTAGGTTGGGGTGCAGTCTGGAACTCCCTGAAGGCTCAGGGATCGTGGACTCAGGAGGAGTCACTCCTTCCAATAAACCATTCTGGAACTAAGAGCGATATTCAATGCTCTTCAGGCTTGGCCTCATTTAGCGACAATGAGGTTCATCAGATTTCAGTCGGACAACATCACGACTGTGGCTTACATCAACCATCAAGGGGGAACAAGGAGTTCCCTAGTGATGTTAGAAGTCTCAAAGATAATTCGCTGGGCAGAGATTCACTCTTGCCACCTATCAGCTATCCATATCCCAGGTGTAGAGAACTGGGAGGCGGATTTTCTAAGTCGTCAGACTTTTCATCCAGGGGAGTGGGATCTCCATCCGGAGGTGTTTGCTCAATTGGTTCATCGTTGGGGCAAACTAGAACTGGATCTCATGGCGGCTCGCCAGAACGCCAAGCTTCCTTGTTACGGATCCAGGTCCAGGGACCCCATGGCAACGCTGATAGATGCTCTAGCAGCGCCTTTGTCCTTCAACCTGGCTTATGTGTTTCCACCGTTTCCTCTGCTCCCTCGTCTGATTGCCAAAATCAAGCAGGAGAGAGCATCGGTGATCTTGATAGCGCCTGCGTGGCCACGCAGGACTTGGTATGCAGATTTGGTGGACATGTCATCCTTTTCACCATGGACTCTGCCGCTGAGACAGGACCTTCTACTTCAAGGTCCTTTCAACCATCCAAATCTAATTTCTCTGAGGCTGACTGCCTGGAGATTGAACGCTTGATTTTATCAAAGCGTGGTTTCTTTGAGTCAGTCATTGATACCTTAATTCAGGCACGAAAGCCTTTCACCAGTAAAATCTATCATAAGATATGGCGGAAATATCTTTATTGGTGTGAATCCAAGGGCTACTCATGGAGTAAAGTCAGGATTCCCAGGATATTATCTTTTCTCCAAGAAGGATTGGAGAAAGAATTGTCAGCTAGTTCCTTTAAAGGGACAGATTTCTGCGCTATCTATTCTTTTGCACAAGCGTCTGGCGGATGTCCCAGACGTTCAGGCATTTTGTCAGGCTTTAGTTAGAATCAAGCCTGTGTTTAAACCTGTTGCTCCACCATGGAGTTTAAATTTGGTTCTTAAAGTTCTTCAAGGGGTTCCGTTTGAACCTCTTCATTCCATAGATATCAAACTTTTATCTTGGAAAGTTCTTTTTTTGGTAGTTATTTCCTCGGCTCGTAGAGTTTCCGAGTTATCTGCCTTACAATGTGATTCTCCTTATCTGATCTTCCATGCAGATAAGGTAGTTCTGCGTACCAAACCTGGGTTTTTACCTAAGGTGGTATCTAATAAGAATATCAATCAAGAGATTGTTGTTCCGTCTTTGTGTCCTAATCATTCTTCAAAGAAGGACCGTCTATTACACAATCTGGACGTGGTTCGTGCTTTAAAGTTTTACTTACAAGCTACTAAAGATTTTCATCAAACATCTGCTTTGTTTGTTGTCTACTCTGGACAGAGGAGAGGTCAAAAGGCTTCGGCAACCTCTTTCTTTTTGGCTAAGAAGCATAATCCGCTTAGCTTATGAGACTGCTGGCCAGCAGCCTCCAGAAGGATTACAGCTCATTCTACTAGAGCTGTGGCTTCCACATGGGCCTTTAAAAATGAGGCTTCTGTTGAACAGATCTGCAAGGCGGCGACTTGGTCTTCGCTTCATACTTTTTCAAAATTCTACAAATTTGATACTTTTGCTTCTTCGGAGGCTATTTTTGGGAGAAAGGTTTTACAGGCAGTGGTACCTTCCGTTTAAGTACCTGCCTTGTCCCTCCCTTCATCCGTGTACTTTAGCTTTGGTATTGGTATCCCACAAGTAATGGATGATCCGTGGACTGGATACACCTTACAAGAGAAAACATAATTTATGCTTACCTGATAAATTTATTTCTCTTGTGGTGTATCCAGTCCACGGCCCGCCCTGTCATTTTAAGGCAGGTATTTTTTAATTTTAAACTACAGTCACCACTGCACCCTATGGTTTCTCCTTTCTCTGTTTGTTTTCGGTCGAATGACTGGATATGGCAGTTAGGGGAGGAGCTATATAGACAGCTCTGGTTTGGGTGTCCTCTTGCAACTTCCTGTTGGGAATGAGAATATCCCACAAGTAATGGATGATCCGTGGACTGGATACACCACAAGAGAAATAAATTTATCAGGTAAGCATAAATTATTTTTAGTAGACAACCCAAAGAATGGATCTATGCCCATTTTGATATATTTCATGCCACAATTTCAACCTCAAATGTGACCAAATAAAAAATCGTTAACTTTTTCACAAACTTTAGGTTTCTCACTAAAATTATTTATATACCGCTTGTGCAATCATGGCACAAATGGTTGTAAAAGCTTCTCTGGGATCCCCTTTGTTCAGAAATAGCAGACATTTATGGCTTTGCCATTGCTTTTTAGTAAGTAAAAGGCCGCTAATTGCAGCTGCGCACCACTTTTAGTATTAGCAGTAAAGAGGTTAATCAAGTAGGTTGTAAGGTTAAAGGGACAGTACACTGTAAAATTGTTTTTCCATAAATGTATTTTAAATGACTTGTTATACCAACTGCAGAGTATAACATATTTGAGAAATTGCATTTTCGGGTATATTTGTGTATCTGAAGTAGCTGGTTGTGTGCTTTGAAACCGCAGCCTATTACAATGGGTTGAGCTTCAGGTAATATCAGATCTCATTATGTTATCACTTTCATGTAAACAGAATTGCTTCCTTATCTTATATTTGTCTGGAACACCAAAGCTCAATACATAGAGAGAACAATGGAAAATTATGATTTTATTACTTAACTATCATGCCCCCCACTGAGGGTGTAATCTCTTCTGCTGACTGTGTTTACTTAGGCTTGTCAATAGCGTATACGCAAGTATCAAAACTTTCAGTATCGGTTGGGAAACCACAAGCTAAATCGGCTATTTCAAATGCTGAAATATGAGTAAAGGAGCTACTTGCAACCAATTTAATATATTCTAGCAGGTAAAAAGGATCATTGGGAATAATTTAAAGGGGAGAAAGTTTTTGGGTGAACTGTCCCTTTTTAATTTTAGCTTTATTGTAGAGATTACCCTCCCACCTGACACTTCCCACCCCCACTGGTCACCCCCATCTTAAGTACTAACTAGCAGACTGTCTGCCAGTATGCAGTTTTAGGGCTCCATGTACTAAGCAGTC